>NC_091983.1:156071389-156699859 GCF_044704955.1 Pristiophorus japonicus
ATCATGGGCGACTTTAATTTACATATTGATTGGACTAACCAAACTGGTAGCAATGCGGTGGAGGAGGATTTCCTGGAGTGTATTAGGGATGGTTTTCTTGACCAATATGTTGAGGAACCAACCAGAGCTGGCCATCCTAGACTGGGTGATTTGTAATGAGAAGGGACTAATTAGCAATCTTGTTGTGCAAGGCCCCTTGGGGAAGAGTGACCATAATATGGTATAATTCTTTATTAAGATGGAGAGTGACACAGTTAATTCAGAAACTAGAGACCTGAACTTAAGGAAAGCTAACTTCGACGGCATGAGGCGTGAATTGGCTAAAATAGACTGGCAAAGGATACTTAAAGGGTTGATGGTGGATAGGCAATGGCAAGCATTTATAGATCACATGGATGAACTTCAACAAGTGTACATCCCTGCCTGGAGTAAAAACAAAACAGGGAAGGTGGATCAACCGTGGCTAACAAGCCAAAATTATGGATAGTGTTTGATTCAAGGAAGAGGCATATAAATTGGCCAGAAAAAGCAGCAAATCTGAAGACTGGGAGAAATTTAGAATTCAGCAGAGGAGGACAAAGGGTTTGATTAGGAGGGGGGAAATAGAGTACGAGAGGAAGCTTGCCGGGAACATAAAAACCCACTGCAAAAGCTTCTATAGATATGTGAAGAGACAAAGATTCGTGAAACAAATATTGGTCCCTTGAAGTCAGGTTCAGGTGAACTTATAATGGAGAACAAAGAAATGGCAGACCAATTGAACAAATACTTTGGTTCTGTCTTCACAAAGGAAGACACAAATAAGCTTCCAGAGATACTAGAGGACCGAGGGTCTAGTGAGAAGGAGGAACTGAAGGATATCCTTATTAGGCAGGAAATTGTGTTGGGGAAATTGATGGGATTGAAGGCTGATAAATCCCCCAGGGCCTGATTGTCTGCATCCCAGAGTACTTAGGGAAGTGGCCCTAGAAATAGTGGATGCATTGGTGATCATTTTCCAACAGTCTATCGACTCAGGAGCAGTTCCTATGGACTGGAGGGTAGCTAATGTAACACCACTTTTTAAAAAAGGTGGGAGAGAGAAAACAGGTAATTATAGACCGGTTAGCCTGACATCAGTAGTGAGGAAAATGTTGGAATCAATTATTAAGGATGAAATAGCAGCGCATTTGCAGAGCAGTGACAGGATTGGTCCAAGTCAGCATGGATTTATGAAAGGGAAATCATGCTTGACAAATCTTCTGGAGTTTTTTGAGGATGGAACGAGTAGAGTGGGCGAGGGAGAACCAGTGGATGTGGTGTATTTGGACTTTCAAAAGGCCTTTGACAAGGTCCCACATAAGAGATTGGTGTGCAAAATCAAAGCACATGGTATTGGGGTAATGTACTGGCGTGGATAGAGAATTGGTTGGCAGACAGGAAGCAGAGAGTCGGGATAAATGTGCCCTTTTCGGAATGGGAGGCTGTGACTACTGGAGTGCCGCAGGGCTTAGTGCTGGGACCCCAGCTCTTTACAATATATATTAATGATTTGGATGAAGGAATAGAGTGTAATATCTCCAAGTTTGCAGATGACACTAAACTGGGTGGCGGTGTGAGCAGCGAGGAGGATGCTAAGAGGCTGCAGGGTGATTTGGACAGGTTAGATGAGTGGGAAAATGCATGGCAGATGCAGTATAATGTGGATAACTGTGAGGTTATCCACTTTGGTGGCAAAAACACGAAGGCAGAATATTATCTGAATGGCGGCAGATTAGGAAAAGGGGAGGTGCAACGAGACCTGGGTGTCACGGGTCATGGGTCACTGAAAGTGGGCATGCAGGTACAGCAGGCGGTAAAGAAGGCTAATGGCATGTTGGTGTTCATAGCTAGGGGATTTGAGTACAGGGGCAGGGAGGTCTTACTGCAATTGGTGAGGCCTCATCTGGAATATTGTGTTCAGTTTTGGTCTCCTAATCTGAGGAAGGATATTCTTGCTATAGAGGGAGTGCACCAGACTGATTCCAGGGATGGCTGGACTGACATATGAGGAGAGACTGGATCAACTGGGCCTTTATACACTGGAGTTTAGAAGGATGAGAGGTGATCTCATAGAAACGTATAAGATTCTGACGGGACGGAACAGGTTAGATACAGGAAGAATGTTCCCGATGTTGGGGAAGTCCAGAACCAGGGGACACAGTCTTAGGATAAGGGGTAGGCCATTTAGGTCTGAGATGAGGGGAAACTTCTTCATGCAGCGAGTTGTTAACCTGTGGAATTCCCTGCCACAGAGAGTTGTTGATGCCAGTTCATTGGATATATTCAAGAGGGAGTTAGATATGGCCCTTACGGCTAAAGGGATCAAGGGGTATGAAGAGAAAGCAGGAAAGGGGTACTGAGGTGAATGATCAGCCATGATCTTATTGATGGTGGTGCAGGCTCAAAGGGCTGAATGGCCTACTCCTGCACCTATTTTCTATGTTTCTATGTTTCTATGTTGCAAGAACATAGGGTTCGAGAGTGTGTCTTTTTGAGGAGAGATTGATGACAACAGTGTTGGAAAAGAGGGGTACAGTACTTGAGGAGAGGAAACCATTTTTATTTTTATTCATGGGATGTGGGCATCATTGGGAAGGCCAGTATTTATTGCACATTTTTTTTAATGTGTTTTAATAGTGTTAAAAATAAACTTACCTTACTAGACAGGGTTTTTATGATAAAAATGTATACTTAAATTTAATTTTTATATGTTTTAAAACTTTTACACTGGTAAAAGTAGGCTATGTGCTTGCTTTTACCAGGCGTAAAAGTTTGAAGGACATTTGCTGGGCAAGAGATGGACAAATAGCCCAATCTCTGCCACGCGAATGTCCTTCTCCCAGGGATGCGGGGGATCTGTCAAAAGAAATCTTGACAGATTGCAAAAGGCGCACGCGCATCGCGCCCCGAAAACCAGCTTTTGCGAGGCCTCGCCTGGTCAGTCGGCACTCACCGAGGCCGAAATTTTAGACCCTTTATTTGCTTCTGTGAGGGGTAATCATCTCCTTTTCATATCCACAGCGAAGAGGGTGAGACAAACAGAACTGTGTAATTTATGGCTGATGCTTATACAATGCCATGAACCAACAACAGGAGGCAGATACTGTACGAAGTGAGGTGACTACGGTCTAGCTTTTGTCCTTTTAATTACTACTATAATGTTTACTCCATCTAACTATACAGCCCTTAAATACTCAGAGCGTCTTTGCTGAATCCTAAACCACTTATTTTATGCAGTCTACTCCTGCCCAATTATTTATACATACTGACAGTTTGTATATGTAGCTGCTGATGACCAAGATTTCAATTCAGATGCATGACTGTATCGATGAATGGCAACAACATTAATCTAAATTCATTGGCACAAAAAACAATAATTCTGGGATTATCGTGTGTCATGTTGGTGCCCCACTGTGGCACAGCAATGGGATTCACAAGATGATGGGCTCTGAGACTAAAAGGATTTATAAGGCCTAACTATAATTACTATTAAAAAGATCCCCCTATATATATGTATATATTGTTGATATTTCCACACGGAGTAGATAACTGTGTAACACCCATCTTTCTGTGATGGGATCAAATGAGGTCATTACTTACAATAAACAACCTCATCAATGGACAACAATTAGCTTTTGCTGATTTGGCGTTTTGTATAGCAATTACATTAGATACTTTAGAAGAATCAGATTTATTTTCTGCATGAGGAAGAACACAAGCTCTTCCCAGCAGATCTTTATGATATTGCAACGTATATGAAGGATGTCTCAGTGGCATTAGCAAAGGTAATATTGTAGTTGGTTGACTGGGTGAATATTTTTTGTACGAAGGCTGTGACTTCAGGTACAAGGAATAACACTGATCTTTTGTTTCCTTCCCTTGTCAATTTTCTCTTGTCAATTTCATTCTCCCCACCACCCCCCCCCCCCACCCTCCCCCACCATCACCACCACTACAAAAGACATTAAAGTTTGCTGTGATATGAGTTTATGAGCACCAATCATCTTATATTACATTGCCGAAGAGACTATTATTCAGGTTGAGTGTGGGCATCACAGCTGAGTCCAACATCCATACCAATATACTGTTACCTGGGGTCAGTGGTTGAAGAGACTGCCAGGTAAGCTTGTTTCCACACCTCTGCAAGTGCCACCCTTAAATGACCACCAGGAGCTGCATGAGAGGCACATGTAGCGACCATTTTTTCTCTCACTGAGGAGGAGCACTTTTCAGTCATCTCAGCTGAGTTTGGAATATAGCATGTGGGAATGGTGGACATTTCTTAAGCGAAAGTAGAAATATTGTGGTATTTGGGTAATCTGACCTATGTACTGAAGAAAACAGTCTGATTAAAAGCTGTTCCTGCTGAATCCTCAATACAAGTTCGAGAGCAATAGTCCAACCATTGTGTCAATGCTCTTGAATGGCTGCTATGAAAAGAAAAAAAAGCCAAAAATGAGCTGTAACCTCAGCAAAGGTGCAAAAGCCACTGAGTCCCAGATATGCCTGGTTCCAGCCATGGGTCAAAGTTTTCTTGGTCTTGGTATGACCTTAGTTTGCCATACTCTGGAACGTGCCTCCACCACCCATTCAGGAGGCTGGATTTTACTAACCTCGGCGAGACCAGGGCAGATGACGTCCTTGGTGAGCTCCGACCCCACAGCTGTGTTGATCCGGGCCTCCGACATGATTTTGCCCTGACTGGGCTTGTTAAGCCCACCCTGCGAGGTTCCCGGCCAATTAAAAGGAAGCGGGTCCGATGACATCATCATCAGCTGGTTTCGTTAAAGGGACCATGTCCACATTGATATTGACAATTGTGTTGTCAGTGCTCTACAGCATTGAGGTGCTGCAAACACTGACAATCACTGCACAAAGGTGCACGGCTGCACCCAGGCTCTACCATGACTCCCTCCATATGTTTATGGAGGGAGTCGCAGCACGCAGGGAGGTTCTCTTCCCTTCCCATGGGTGGAAGAGACCTCCTTGGGACACCAACGCAGCCTGGTTGCAAGTTGTACTAGAGGGCACGAGCAGGGATGTGGTCAGGAGGAGCTGGCTGCACAAATCTTTCAATGATCTCAGTAGATCATGCAAAGTTACTGCAAAGTCACACTCAGCCTCATCCTGCTGTTCCACTCATTCCATCCCCATCACTCTGCCTTCCCTACCCTACTCCTGCTAATCCTTACTCACAACAACTTAACTTGCTCCTCCACCCATCCTTCTTTCTCTATTTACATTATCACATCCCCATCTCACTAGCCACCCCTCACACACACCCTCCTCCTTGTCCAATCATACCAACTAATAAAAAAGGGTCGGCACTTGGGTGTTATCACGAATGCTGATGTAAAGTTTTTATAAATGTACTGTCAAACATTGAAACCTATATTTTCAACACTTTGCCTTTTCCGACTGATCCGTATTCACCTTTAGAAGTGGCTTAGTGAGTTGCAGTGAATGGTGAGACATAATGGTACCCCTCCCCCCTCTGCCCCCAATGGTGATGAGTGTGAAAGGAATGGTTTGGGCATTGCAGGGATGTTTTATGCTGTTGGTGTGGGGTAGTGCAAACCTGGTACATCATGTGGCAGCCAGGATGTACGATGTCAAGTGAAGTGAATGTGGCCACGGTGAGGCCATCCCTGGCTTCCCAGACATCAATGTGGTCGGGTACTGATGCCTTGTGTCTTGTGTAGCATCAGGTAATTGTGGAGAAGGTTGGTGCTGCTGGTGAGGCTGGTGTGTCTCGTGATGTTACTGTTGGGGATGATCGTGGTGGGATTCTGAGGACCAAGATGAGATTTTCTAAAGAGCACTGATGCTACTGAAATAGATGGCAGCTGAAGTTGAGATGACTGAAGCGATCTGTCAATGGTGAGAGAGGTTGTTCCAAGGAGGTGACACTGGATAATGAGTTCACTGCAAATACATCAAATCTCCATAAAGCTGAAAGTAGCTGAAAGGTAACGCCCCGCTCCACTGCGCCAGCGATGACTACGTCATTACTGTACGCAGCGACCCGTTTTCACCTCAGATCAAAAATTCAGTAGCTTCCCCCTGACGCTGCGCCAGGCGATGCCAGTGATAACTTTAGGGGGCGACTCACGGCCATCTTCCTGTTGGATTGTGGGGTCCATGCCGTGTGCCGGGCTGCTGCTATGACACCCCACACCCTGGTGGTTCAGGGATGGCCCCGCTTCTCACACGCAGAGTCTGCAGCTTGACCCTCCCCTTTAATGAAGGGGAGGGCCCTATCTACGTGGCAGCGCTACGCATCCCACCGTGTAGCACTGCGAAAATCACTGAGCACGTCCGTCCTGCTCACGCCCTACGCAACAAGTAGAGCGCTGTCGGGAGCGGTAACCCGAATATAGGTCGTGGGCCGGCACATCTGCGCCTGGCGCAGGAAATCCTGACTCGCAGCTGTTACCACCCCCAAATGGGGCATTGCGCAATTTCGCCCCCAAAGTCTATTTTCTTTTAATTGAGAGGGAATTTTAACTCCCTCTGCCCAGCTAAAACTGGATAAGGAAGAGGTTAAAATGGAATAGGTGAATTATCCACTCTATCACTGATGCATTGCAATTTTAAAATGCCTGACTTTTCAGGATTTTGTTGTGCCTGCCTGAGTCAGGCAGGAGCATCATGCATTTATGCCATTAGGGGTCCTATTATGCAACGAGTACCATGAAACCATCTTAACCAGGAAATTAGCAGGCCACTCACAGTAAGAACCTACCCGGACCATTGAAGAGACCCTGGCCCTTTGTGGGGCTAGGAGGAGCAAGAGTGCTCTTCCGGACCTCACAAGGAAGTATAGTCTTCTACAGGCTGGACTCCATCCCCCCACTTCCCTCCCGAACTACTGACCACCCCTGAACCACTGCCCACTACCCCCACCCCTACCCACCTTGTACTTATCTTGGGCCAGCAGATCAACTCTAGGCTGCCTGACTTTCCACTGCTTCCTGACGACTTCCTGGCTATTCTGCATATGTGCATATTTGCGTCTGTTTCTAGCTGCACATTGGTATTTGTATAGGTCTGTGTGTGTATGGATGGTTGACAATGTGCATTTGTGCATGTGTATGTACGTGTGCATTTAAGCATGCTTGTGCATGTGTATTGTATCTGCTTTTAATCCTTGCTTTTTTTTGCCTTTGTAGCTGCCACTGGCAAGGTACTAGTGTCTTTGAGCTTTCAGGACAGGGCACTGGCTAAAGCCTGTCTGTGTAACAGTAGTAATAGCCCAATGTTCGTTCTGAATTTAATGTTTCCCCACGCATAATTAATGTGTTTATGTAGCTAAAGAAAAAAAAGGAAATGTATTACTTTTCATCTTTTCAAAGGAAGCCCTTCTGTACACATGAACTTTGGTTGAGCCCATGTTTATGTCAGATTATTTTTTTCAAATAGAAGTAACAATGAGGTGAGCCCAGATATTGAGATTATTCTCAATTATTAGTAGTTGGATATTTTCAAGTCAGATGTTTGTTGAAGACTCTAAAATCCCCATACGTAGTGCAGTGGAGGATGTACCAAAGTAAAACATATTTGACAAGTTTCTTATTTCCCCCATATCAAGTAGTCTGTTAATAAATCATAAATGGCAACTGTACACTTTATAAGACATAAGAATTGGGAGCAGCAGTAGGCCATACGGCCTCTCAAATCTGATCTGTCTATCAATAAGATCATGGCTGACCTTCAATCTCAACTCAACTTTCCTGCCCCTATCCCTTGATTCCCCGAGAGTCCAAAAATCTATCTATCTCAGCTTTGAATATACTCAACAACTCAGCATCCACAGCCCACTGAGGTAGAGAATCCAAAGATTCACAACTCTGTCAGTGAAGAAATTCTTCTTCATATCAGTCTTAAATGGCCGACCCCTTATCCTGAGACTATGCCCCCTAGCTCTAGACTCTCCAGCCAGGGCAAAATCCTTTCAGCATCTACCCTGTCAACGCCCCTCAGAATCTTACATATTTCAATTAGATCACTTCTTATTCTTCTAAATGCCAGAGAGTATAGGCCCGATCTACTCAATCTCTCCTCCTAGGACAACCCTCTCATCCCAGGGATCAATCTATTGAACCCTTGTTGCACCGCCTCTAAGGCAAATATATCCTTCCTTAGATAAGGAGACCAAAACTGCACAGTACACCAGATGTGGTAACACCAAAGCCATGTATAATTGTAACAGGATTTTCTTATTCTTGTACTCCGGCCCCCTTGCAATAAAGGCCAAAATGCCATTTGCCATCCTAATTGCTTGCTGCACCTGTATGCAAACCTTTTTGTTTCCTGTATGAGGACATCCAAATCTTTCTAAATACCAACATTGAATAGTTTCTCACCGTTTAAAAAATATTCTGTTTTTCTTTTCTTCCTACAATAGTGAATAACCTCACATTGTCTCACTTTTGCAGCAAACATCAGCTTTTCTGGTCATCATCTGCACTGTTCACGTGGAAACTTGGAAACCAACAAATAGTTGGTTGTACAAAACTGACACATTTGGCCCCATGAATTAAAACTGGAGAGAGATCGAGCTCAAGGAGAAAGATGAAAAACAACTAAGCATTTGGAATCAATATATCGTTTTACATGGTAAGGTTCATACAGGAGGTTCAGACTAGAAGAGTTGATACCCTACTTGCTGTTTTCAGATAGCATCATCATCATCCTAGGCAGTCCCTCGGGATCGAGAAAGACTTGCTTTCACTCCTGAAGTGAGTTATTTGGTGGCTGAACAGTCCAATACGAGAGCCACAGACTCTGTCACAGGTGGGACAGATAGTCGTTGAGGGAAGGGGTGGGTGGGCCTGGTTTGCCGCACGCTCCTTCCGCTGCCTGCGCTTGATTTCTGCTTGCTCTCGGCGTTGAGACTCGAGGTGCTCAGCGTCCTCTCGGATGCACTTCCTCCACTTAAGACGGTCTTAGGCCAGGGACTCCCAGATGTCAGTGGGGATGTCGCACTTTAGCAGGGAGGCTTTGAGGGTGTCCTTGTAGCGTTTCCGCTGCCCAGCTTTGGCTCGTTTGCCGTGAAGGAGCTCCGAGTAGAGCACTTGCTTTGGGAGTCTCGTGTCTGGCATGCGGACGATGTGGCTGCCCAGCGGAGCTGATCGAGTGTGGTCAGTGCTTCAATGCTGGAATGAGGATGCTGACATCGGCATGTCTGTCCTCCCAGGGGATTTGTAGGATCTCGTGGCGACATCGTTGGTGATATTTCTCCAGTAACTTGAGGTGTCTATTGTACATGGTCCATGTCTCTGAGCTATACAGGGGGGCAGGTATTACTACAGCCCTGTAGACCATGAGCTTGGTGGCAGTTTTGAGGGTCTGGTCTTCAAACACTCTTTTCCTCAGGCGGCCGAACGTTGCACTGGCGCACTGGAGGCGATGTTTGATCTTGTCGTCGATGCCTGCTCTTGTTGATAGGACGCTCCCGAGACATGGGAAGTGGTCCACAGTGTCCAGGGCCGCACCGTGGATCTTGATGACTGGGGGGGCAGTGCTGTGCGGTGAGGACAGGCTGGTGGAGGACCTTTGTCTTACGGATGTGTAGCGTAAGATCCATGCTTTCGTACGCCTCAGTAAATACGTCGACTATATCCTGGAGTTCAGCCTCCGCATGTGCGCAGACGCAGATATTCATGGTGGGAGACTGTTAGGTTCTACAGAACTGGTAGGTGGACTGAATAGCTCCTTACATAGAAACATAGGAACAGGAATAGGCCTTTCAGCTCCTCGAGTTTGCTCCGCCATTTAATTAGATCATGGCTGATCTGTATCTTAATTCCATCTACCCGTCTTGGTTCCGTAACCCTTAATACCCATGCCTAACAAAAATCTATCAATTTCAGCTTTGAAATTTTCAATTGTCCTAACCTCAATAGTGCTGTCGGGGAGAGAGTTCCAGATTTCCACAATCCTTTGTGAAGTACTTCCTGTCCCCAGACTGCAACCCAACTAAGTGTTCCAAGACTTCTATCTCCCCCAACTTCCTCAGGCATCGTTCCCATCCACTTGATCTGTCCATTACTCCAACTCCAAACTCTGTTTCTTCCCAGCCACAGCTCTCACAACTTACTCGTGGCCTGTCCTTTAGCATAATTTTCTCTCTTAAATGCTCACATTGCAGAATTTCTCTAACAGCCTTTCTCCAACCCACTCCACCCACATATGCTTTGCGCTCCATCTTCAGTAAAGGAACATGTGTGACACAGATAATGAAGACTTACAAAAAGGAGCAGATAGAGGGCAGGAGATCTCAAAGAGAGAAACCATGACATACTGAGAGATCAAGAAATATTGTGGCAGACACAAACAGGGAGTTCAGCACAAAAAAAATTATAAAGTAAGAAAGAAGCAGAAATAAAAATATTTATCCATGTACAAAACTATGGGAGATTGAGTATATTATACATCATGTATTACGTGGTATAATGCTTCAGCAATAATAAAAAGTGGATACACCAATTCAATGCAAGAAATGCAATGGGAAATCTATAGTACATATGAATGTGCTCAAATTTCTGCACATTTTATACATCAGATAGCACATCTGTGTTACACCTCAGGCATCACATTGAGGGATCATATTGTGTAACTCTTGCAAACATCTATGTCACGTTATTTCCCATCCATAAGAGATACCAATTGAAATTGAAAATCATTGAATCATAGACAGAAGAAGAACATTAAACACATTGGGGTCAGAGGATCCCCACGGCTGGCTGCCTCCGACCGCAAAAATTTCTACGAAAGTACCTCGTCGTCCCGGAGGTACGGAGACTTCTGGTCCTGGGCCTCTATGTGTAGGCCTGCAGAGAGGCCCACATATCCCAGGAGTGTATGTGCTTCGTACGCATCACTGGGATCATGTGGGCCAGCCCAACCTATCAAAATGGGGGTATTCCCATTCATACTTATGGAGAGTTCCATTTATACGGAGCTGCCATATACATGAATGGAAAAACCCCAAAAACACACAAACACATTAAATAAATTTTTAAAAACACATTACATATTTAAAATTAATTAAAATGCAATTTAATGAAATATTTTTTACAAAAAATTAGGTTTTTGAATTTAAAAAAAATATGTTTTAACGGCTAAAAATAAACTTACCTTAATGGACAGGGTCTTTCATATATAAATGAATGATAATTGTTTATTTTTCTAGTTTTTTAAACACTCACTTATGCTGGTAAAAGCAGGCCTTACATCTGCTTTTACCAGGCGGAATAATTTGAATGACATTCGCTGGGCAAATAGCCCAACTCTCTGCCAGCGGAGGCCCTTTTCCTTCAGATGTGGTGAATCTCTCAAGAGAATTCTTGACAGATTGCAAGTTCCAGGTTTAGGTGCATGTGCTTCGCATACTTAAACCCGGAACTTGCCCGGCCCATACGAGTGCATGCGCAACTCATATTCGCCCGTCCATAAGAACATAAGAAATAGGAGTAGGAGCAGGTCATTTGGCCCTCGAGCCTGCTCCACCATTCAATATCATGGCTGATCTGATCTTGGCCTCAACTCTACTTCCCTGCCCATTCCCCATAACCCTTGACTCTCGCAAGGGCCACAAATTACGGTCCATAGTTTTTGGAAAGAGCTGTGACCTGTTAGAGATTAAATGAAGACAGTAATTAAATTACTAAATCCAAAAATTACAACTCATGATTTCTTACCAAATCTGATCATTTTTAAGAGATTGTCTCATGATTTACGAGACGGTGGAGTTGGTATTAATGGATCTGTGCCTCTGTGCGAAATTTGGAGTTTAAAGTTTCCTGCAGCCATCACTTTTCATCTTTGGTACCCTCGTGTTCATCATTTATATGCCTCTTTTCACTGACATTGTCCATGAAGATGGGGGTCATGCTGATAATTTCCCATTTTATCTCTCTGCCATCATGTTAAATTCCATGACTCTTGCTCTGTCGTCTGACTACCTGTCTATCACGAGTGGTAGAAACCCTGGGTTGCTGTGTACCAGTTACCAATCCTGGATTTCTCATTACCCATCTAATCTCCTGTGGGAATTTCTGTGTAAGTACTCCATGACCAACAAAGCTGATCAAGCAAATTCTAGATTATTCATCCATACTCAATATCTACACTATTTTACCTTGGTCTGCTACTTCCTCAAACAATATGCATCTCCCCCACCCCACTCTTCTGGCATCTTGGGGCGGGGGGGGCAATTGATTATCGACCATTTTGTGGCGTTAACATCACCTGGGCGCTAATTTTAGCACCGGCCGATAATTAGTGCTTGTATTGTATAGGGTTAATCACCTAGGATTAATTATGATATTTAGTAATTTACAGTGTGTTTCTGCTTCATGCCTCGTGGATTGTTGTTGATGCAGAGAGAGAGAGAGAGACTGACCTTGAGGCTCGCACCAGTTTGTTTATGGAATGGTCGGTGCCTCGAGATCTCATGCTATGTAGACGAGCAGCTGGAGCCTTACAAATTAGGAGTTGGCCATAAGCCACATGTTTGTTCAATAGTATGTTTGTTCAATAGTATAAAGGAACGGACTGTCCAGTAGCTCTTTGAACTTCACCTTGGACGTGATTCGGGAGCGGTGCCGGGACCCCCAAGGCTCCTGAACAGCCATCGTTGTGGAGTTCCCGATGGGCTGAAGGCCGTTAGCTTTGTTGCAACTTATCATACTTCTCTTTTCTTCATAAACTGTATTATTATGTTTCTTTTCTCTCAGTAAACTGTATTTTATCTTTACTTCATTTGTCTTGTCTCTTATTTAATATTCATCCAGATCCCGAACCTGGGTCTATTATTATCGATCCAAAACATTTTGGCGTCATGAACAGGATCTGGTAAAATGTTTAAGAGAAAAAACAAGAAGCAGTCTCCTCCTGCGGGAGAGAAGTATAGAATACCAGGGTGGAGCATGAGGGATGAGGGTTTTGGCTCTCTTGCCACGCTCTTGTGTGGGACCTTGTCAAAAGCCTTTTGAAAGTCCAAATATACCACATCCACTGGTTCTCCCTTGTCCACTCTACCAGTTACATCCTCAAAAAATTCTAGAAGATTTGTCAAGCAGGATTTTCCTTTCATAGATCCATGCTAACTTGGACCGATCCCGTCGCTGCTTTCCAAATGTTTATTTCATCTTTAATAATTGATTTCAACATTTTCCCCACTACTGATATCAGACTAACCGGTCTATAATTATCCGTTTTCTCTCTCCCTCCTTTCTTATCCGTTTTCTCTCTCCCTCCGGTTTGGATCCCCGCAACATTGGGATACACAGTTATTGGAACAGAGCAAAGATAGAACCGTACCCCATGCGGTACTGTCTCTCCTGGAGGAAGCAGGCTTCCCACAGGAGAAAAATAGTCCCCCACAAATAGGATGGATTTTGTTGACAGCATTAAGGGCGATGTGTAAACAACTTAAGGAAAGTGAGGCAGAAAACCTACAGTTAAAAACAGTTGTTAAGGTTTTGAAAAGTCAAAACTCGACCCTGACTGAAGCGGTCCACACTGCACAAGAACGGGCGGACAAGGTCAATGAACAATCAGAAACTTTAATATGCCGTCTGGCGACAGTACAACATTTTTAAAAAGCCAGACAACGGAAATGACAGATAGATCAGTCAAAGGTATGTGCATTGGCAGCTGGACCCACTTGGGATCCGGCTCGTTGGGACGGATAGATCTGGTACTCCTCTGACTCAGAATATGAGTGGACAGATGGAGAGGGGGGGGGAACGGGAGGAAACTAAAGACCCTCCCCCATACGTTCCGAGCATGGAAGCTAGACCCCTTATGGCAAATAAGATGAAACAGCAAGATGGGGAACAGCCGGTAACCAGTAGAGAGGTGCGCGACTTCACCACTAGTGAGTTACAAGAAATAGGGTCTCGATTTCGCCAAAAACCCGGGGAATCATTGTCGGAATGGCTAACCTGGATTTGGGACCAGGGAGCATCCGGCGTAATACTTAACCCCAAAAGTTAACAAAAATGGGGACTATGACTACGGACCACCTTATCACAGCAGTGCTACGGAATGTCCAGGGCACAAGTTCACTATGGGACATGGTTACTATAGGGGTCCGACAAAAATATCCCTCTGCTGTTGATTGGGAAGGGGAGGTAAAACCTTGGAATACTATGGCAGAGGGTGCTATACAGTTGCGCAACATGGCAACACAGGGAGGAATATATCACCAACCATATGGGGGGCCAGATCAGGAACTCTTTACGGCAGGAATGCGGAGCAGGCTGATGAAGAGTGGCCCTCCTATGATGAGGGGTGCGCTACTCGCATTATTGGGACCAGCCCAAGGGCAGTGGGTGGGGCACGCTTGCCTATTGTTAGGACAGTTAGAGGATGCAGAAAATAGTGTGCGAGAGTCGAGAACGGCTAATGTAGAAGGGGATCGGGACCAGCGACAAGGTTCGATCTCTGGGAAAGGTACAGGGTCAGGAAAGACAAAAAAAGGAGTTACGCGGAGGGACATGTTCGTGGCTTTATTGAAGGCAGGGGTCCCTAAGGAAAAAATTGATGGAATCCCAATAGGAGCGATGTATTCTATGTGGAAGCAACACTGCGTCCCGGGAACAGGGAAGAATGAAAGGAGGGAGGTAAGGGAGACTAAGTCGGATAGCGATAAGTCTGCGGATACGGAGAAACCACCTCCCGCTAGCCTATACCCCAACATTGAAGAGCTGTGGGAGACTAGTAATCCCCACAAATGGGGTGTGGCCGGGATCCGGGAGTACTCCCCGTTAGAACCACATCAACCCAAGCTCCCGGGGATCTGAGGCCACACATTCCGATTACAATACATTGGCGGGGGGGGAACATACAAAGAGATGTGGCTTTACTAGACACAGGGGCAGAAGTTACTATTATCCATGGAAATCCTCGGAAACACACAGGACCCGTATGATGATTAATGGGTTCAGAGGGGCAGAAACGCCTGCTGTCCGAACAACTATCAGAATGGCGTTGGGAAATGGGCCTCCGCGCTGGGTAATGGTCTTAATATCGGCAGTAAAGGAACATATTATTGGGATGGACCTTTTAAAGGGAACCACACACAACACGTCGTTTGGGCGATTCTCATTCGGGATACATACGATCACTATGATTGCAGGGGAAGCAAAGTGGGAACCAATGGTAATACCACAGCCAACACGTATAGTGACTATGAAACAGTACCGAATACCTGGGGGACACAAAGAAATAGGGGAAACCATTCAAGGGCTCATGGAGGCGGATATCATTAGACATGCGGTATCTCACTACAATAGCCCTGTTTGGCCTGTGCAGAAACCCGACAAAAGTTGGAGGATGACTGTGGACGAGAGACAACTGAACAAATTTGCCCCTCCCCTGGCAACCGCTGTCCCAGATGTAGTAATTATAACAGAGCGGTTGTCTGAAGAAGGTGCGGAGTGGTATGCGGTGATCGACCTGGCCAATGCCTTTTTCTCCATTCCAATAGCGGAAGAATCCCAGGACCAGTTTTCATTCACTTGGGAAGGGAAGCAATACACGTTTAAACGCCTACCTCAATGTTACCTACATAGCCCTCCGCTATGCCACGGATTGGTGGCCCGAGACCTGGACATGTGCACGTTGGCTCCTAATGTCTCACTGGCACATGACATCGGTGATGTACTAATAAAGGGTCCCACCGAGGCAGTGGTGTCAGAAGTCCTAGCTACTTTACCTCAAAATCATGGATTAAAAACGAGTATTAAAATACTCTACCTAAATGCACGCAGCATTCGAAATAAAGTAAATGAGTTGACGGCACAAATCATTACAAATGGGTATGATTTGGTGGCCATTACAGAAACGTGGTTGCAGGGTGGCCAAGACTGGGAATTAAACATACAGGAGTATCTGACGATTCGGAAAGATAGACAAGAAGGGAAAGGAGGTGGGGTAGCTCTGTTAATAAAGGATGATATCAGGGCAGTTGTGAGAGCCGATATTGGCTCTAATGAACAAAATGTTGAATCATTGTGGGTGGAGATTAGAGATAGTAAGGGAAAAAGTCACTGGTGGGCATAGTTTATAGGCCCCCAAATAATAACTTCATGTTGGGGCAGGCAATAATCAAGGGAATAATGGAGGCATGTGAAAAAGGAACGGCAGTAATCATGGGGGATTTTAACCGACATATCGATTTGTCAAATCAAATCGCACGGGGTAGCCTTGAGGAGGAATTCATAGAATGCATACGGGATTGTTTCTTAGAACAGTATGTTACAGAACCTACAAGGGAGCAAGCGATCTTAGATCTGGTCCTGTGTAATGAGACAGGAATAATAAACGATCTCCTAGTAAAAGATCCTCTCGGAATGAGTGAACACAGTATGGTTGAATTTGTAATACAGATTGAGGGTGAGGAAGTAGTGTCTCAAACGAGCATACTGTGCTTAAACAAAGGGAACTACAGTGGGATGAGGGCAGAGTTGGCTAAAGTAGACTGGAAACACAGACTAAAATGTGGCACAATTGAGGAACAGTGGAGGACTTTTAAGGAGCTCTTTCATAGTGCTCAACAAAAATATATTCCAATGAAAAAGAAGGGCGGTAAGAGAAGGGATAATCAGCCGTGGATAACCAGGGAAATTAAGGAGAGTATCAAATTAAAAACCAATGCGTATAAGGTGGCCAAGGTTAGTGGGAAACTAGAAGATTGGGAAAATTTTAAACGACAGCAAAGAATAACTAAGAAAGCAATAAAGTAAGGAATGATAGATTACGAAGGTAAACTTGCGCAAAACATAAAAACGGATAGTAAAAGCTTTCACAGATATATAAAACGGAAAAGAGTGACTAAAGTAAATGTTGGTCACTTAGAAGATGAGAAGGGGGATTTAATAATGGGAAATGTGGAAATGGCTGAGAGCTTAAACAATTATTTTGCTTCGGTCTTCACAGTGGAAGACACAGAAACCATGCCAGAAATTGCTGGTCACAGGAATGTGGGAAGGGAGGACCTGGAGACAATCACTATCAGTAGGGGGGTAGTGCTGGACAGGCTAATGGGACTCTAGGTAGACAAGTCCCCTGGTCCTGATGAAATGCATCACAGGATATTAAAAGAGATGGCGGAAGTTATAGCAGATGCATTCGTTATAATCTACCAAAATTCTCTGGACTCTGGGGAGGTACCAGCGGATTGGAAAGCAGCTAATGTAATGCCTCTGTTTAAAAAAGGGGGCAGACAAAAGAGAGGTAACTATAGGCCGGTTAGTTTAACATCTGTAGTGGGGAAAATGCTTGAAACTATCATTAAGGAAGAAATAGCGGGACATCTAGATAGGAATAGTGCAATCAAGCAGACGCAGCATGGATTCATGAAGGGGAAATCATGTTTAACTAATTTACTGGAATTCTTTGAGGATATAACGAGCATGGTGGATAGAGGTGTACCGATGGATGTGGTGTATTTAGATTTTTAAAAGGCATTCGATAAGATGCCACACAAAAGGTTACTGCAGAAGATAAAGGTACGCGGGGTTAGTGGAAATGTATTAGCATGGATCGGGAATTGGCTGGCTAACAGAAAGCAGAGAGTCGGGATAAATGGGTCCTTTTCAGGTTGGAAATCGGTTGTTAGTGGTGTGCCACAGGGATCGGTGCTGGGACCACAACTGTTTACAATATACATAGATGACCTGGAAGAGGGGACAGAGTGTAGTGTAACAAAATTTGCAGATGACACAAAGATTAGTGGGAAAGCAGGTTGTGTAGAGGACACAGAGAGGCTGCAAAGAGATTTAGATAGGTTAAGTGAATGGGCTAAGGTTTGGCAGATGGAATACAATGTCGGAAAGTGTGAGGTCATCCACCTTGGAAAAAAAAAGGGAATACTATTTGAATGGGGAGAAATTACAACATGCTGCGGTACAGAGGGACCTGGGGATCCTTGTGCATGAATCCCAAAAAGTTAGTTTGCAGGTGCAGCAGGTAATCAGGAAGGCGAATGGAATGTTGGCCTTCATTGCGAGAGGGATGGAGTACAAAAGCAGGGAGGTCCTTCTGCAACTGTATCGGGTATTGGTGAGGCCGCACCTGGAGTACTGCGTGCAGTTTTGGTCGCCTTACTTAAGGAAGGTTATACTGCCTTTGGAGGGGGTACAGAGACAATTCACTAGGCTGATTCCGGAGATGAGGGGGTTACCTTATGATGATAGATTGAGTAGACTGGGTCTTTACTCATTGGAGTTCAGAAGGATGAGGGGTGATCTTATAGAAACATTTAAAATAATGAAAGGGATAGACAAGATAGAGGCAGAGAGGTTGTTTCCACTGGTCCAGGAGACTAGAACTAGGGGGCACAACCTCAAAATACGGGGGAGCCAATTTAAAACCGAGTTGAGAAGGAATTTCTTCTCCCAGAGGGTTGTGAATCTGTGGAATTCTCTGCCCACGGAAGCAGTTGAGGCTAGCTCATTGAACGTATTCAAGTCACAGATAGATAGATTTTTAACCAATAAGGGAATTAAGGGTTACGGGGAGCGGGCGGGTAAGTGCAGCTGAGTCCACTGCCAGATCAGCCATGATCTTGTTGAATGGCGGAGCAGGCTCGAGGGGCTAGATGGCCTACTCCTGTTCCTAATTCTTTTGTTATTATGTACTTTAGTCCAACACATGCGAGACAGGGGCTGGGAGATAAATCCGAAGAAGATGCAGGGCCCTAGCCAGACTGTCCAGTTTCTGGGGACCCAATGGTCTCGGCGTGAGTGCATCATACCCGTGCCTGTGAAGAATAAAATTCAAGAAATGGCCACCCCCAAAAATAAAACTGAGACACAACAGTTTGTGGGACTATTGGGTTACTGGAGGAGATACATACCTCACCTCACGATGTTATTAAAACCACTGTATGCCGTAACACGAAAAAAGGCCCACTTCGAATGGAGAAAGGAACAACAGGTGTCTTTTCCTGCAGCCAAAGAAGCCGTAGCTCAAGCTTTACCCCTAGCCCTGCGAGTGCCTGGGAAGCCTTTTGAGCTACAGGTATCTGTTACCAATGATACTGCAGTATGGAGTTTGTGGCAGATTCAACATGGCACTCGTATACCGTTCGGGTTCTGGTCTAGAAAATTGACAGATGCTGCGACTCATTACACCCCATGTGAGAAACAATTATTAGCATGTTATTGGGCCCTAACAGAAACAGAAGGACAGACAGGGGACGACGAAGTCAGTTTAAGACCAGACCTACCCATATTATCCTGGATTTTCTCAGAAAATGAGACACACAAGGTCGGGCGAGCGCAGCAAAGCTCCATAGTGTGCTGGAAATGGTATATCGCAGACAGAGCACGTAAAGGAAAAGAAGGAATCACCCAACTCCATGAGCATGTGGCTGAATACCCACAAAAAGCTGAGCGTGAACTTACGCAGTCATCTGTCGGTTTAACCAAAGAATCACCGATCTCCTGGGGCATGTCTTTTGAACAGTTAACACCTGAAGGACGTAGCCATGCCTGGTTCACAGATGGCTCAGCCATCTGGCGAAATGGCCTTCGGCGATGGCAAGCCACTGCCTTCAATCCAAAAACCCAGACAATTGTGCATGATGAGGGCGTGGGAGGTTCCAGCCAACTAGCAGAACTAGCAGCTGTAGTCCTTGCATTAGAAGAGGAACAGCAACAAGTACACATATATACTGACTCATGGGCAGTAGCCAATGGCATGGTGAGTTGGATGCGAAGCTGGCATGAACATAACTGGCAAATAACTGGGAAAGACTTGTGGGGAAAGCACCTATGGGAACAAATATGGTCCAAACCCCAGAAGATGAAAATAACTGTATATCACGCTGACATGAAAAACACTTCAAAGACCTCTGAATATAATAACACCGTTGATAATATAGCCCAGGTATGGGCTGTCAAAGAGGCGGAAGAGGAAGAATATGGCATAGGCAAGTGGGCCCACCACAAATCTGGACATTTGGGCATTCAGGGTATGACACAATGGGCACGAAATAGGGGGTTACAGTTGACTACGGACAGTGTTAAACAGATCATAAACACCTGTGAAACTTGTCAAAAGGAGAAGCAATTTCCCCTACAACGACAACCCAGTGCCCATATTAAGAGAGGGACTCAACCAGCACAAATATGGCAAGTTGATTATGTAGGACCTTTACCATTGCAAAAACGGTTCCAATATTTGCTCACTGCTGTTGATACCTTTTCTGGACTTTTGATAGCTTATCCAGTAACTAAAGCAAATCAACAAAATACGATTAAAGGACAGGAGAATTTAATCACATACTACGGTGAGCCAGCAGAAACACAGTCCGATAATGGGTCACACTTCACAGGTCAAACAGTGCAACAGTGGGCGGTAGACAACGGGATCTATTGGATGTTTCACATAACTTACTATCCGCAAGCTGCAGGGTTAATAGAACGCATGAATGGACTACTTAAGCAACAGATGAAAATATTAACTCCCACTAACACATTGCAAGGGTGGTTAAAGGTCTTACCACAAGCAGTGCGCAATCTGAATCACCGACCTTTGCGGTTAGGCAAAGTTAGTGTACCTACTATTGAAAAAGGAAATCAGACTCAAGACATAGTTTGTGAAGGAGGAAAAGTGTGGGTGCAGTACCCCCAGAAACCCTTACAAGCAGGGGAAATCTTAGCGAAAGGAGAAGAAAACACTTATTGGGTGCTCCTAACTGGTCAAGATATTCCTCTCTGTGTTGACAAGGGTAAATTGACTAAACGGGGGTGAATTAATATACTTATGCTTCCTCCCACAGAAATTCTGCCCAAAATGGCAACTTACCAACTCATGCTGGCCAGTCTCTGTGTCTCATTATCTGTGACTGTGCTACTTCCATCCTCAAACACAGCATGGGATGGCCGTATAGGGTGGCGGTTAGCTGACACTGACACCATTGGTGGGACATCTTTTACGGATGGTCCCCAAAAACATCCGCCGCTTTGAAGCTGTTAATACATCCTATCGTTGTTTTACTCGTCGCGTTATTACTGATATTACTGCTTGTATGTATTCTTTAGTGTAGATTGTGGGCGGTGCTTGCGCATATGCAACATGTAACTGATGCATTACGCCTTCAACTTGATTATATCACTTAGAATGTCGAAATATCAAGGGTGGATTGTATTGTATAGGGTTAATCACCTAGGATTAATTATGATATTTAGTCATTTACAGTGTGTTTCTACTTCATGCCTCGTGGAATGATGTTGATGCAGAGAGAGAGAGAGAGACCGACCTTGAGGCACACACCATCTTGTTTATGGAACAGTTGGCGCCTCGAGATCTCATGCTATGTGGATGAGCAGCTGGGGCCTTACAGATTAGGAGTTGGCCATAAGCCACATGTTTGTTCAATAGTATAAAGGAATGGAACTGTCCAGTAGCTCTTTGAACTTCACCTTGGACCGTGATTCGCAAGCGGTGCCGGGACCCCCAAGGCTCCTGACCAGCCGTCGTTGCGGAGTTCCCGACGGGCTGAAGGCCGTGAGCTTTGTTGTATCTTTATCATACTTCTCTTTTCTTCGTAAACTGAATTATGTTTCTTTTCTCTCAGTAAGCGGTATTTTATCTTTACTTCATTTGTCTTGTCTCTTCTTTAACATTCATCCAGTTCCCGAACCTGGGTCTATTATTATCGATCCAAAACAGTGCTGGCGATCGCAAAGTTGATTTTTACCGCTCTAAGAGGGTTTTACAGTGCTAAATCACGCACTGCACACTTCTCTAAGGACGATAGTAGTGCCAAGTGCAGCGCTGGCCTTAGCGCTAATCAATTTCAGCTGTGCTTATGTCCAGACTCATCACACGTGCTGGCTCCAACTGGATCTTTAAGGGGAGGGATTATGATGTGACACAGCCTCAAACTCACCATTCCATCTCTGCTGTTTGTGCTGAAGGAGCAGCTTGGTTGCTCAGGGCCAAAGATTTCGTGCCATGCGCTTTAGCAACGACGTCCTTCAGGCTCTTGTGGAGGCTGTGGAGTGGTGACAGGCCTCCATGTTTTCTGAGACTGGCAGGAGGTCCAGGCCAGCCACCTACAGACGCCTATGGAGAGAGGCAGTGCAATATATATCTGCCAGAGTGTGGTGGACAGGACAGCGAGGCAAGAAGTTCAATGACCTCTCTCGGGTGGTCAGGGTGAGTACATTTTTCCACAACCCCTGCATGCCATAATATCAAGACAATTATTTGTAGACACTCCAGAAACTGCCGCATCCCAGCACTTACCCAGCATTTGTCCACCTACTAAAAGTCACATCCACATCTCAGCATTTGCACACATTAACAGCTATTCAACTACGGTATGCATATGTGATAACCACATAGCTGCACAGTCACTTAAAGGCTTTTTTATCTCTTGCAGGCCAAACTGACGCATAATAGACATGAGCAAGAAAGGACAGGAGGCAGTGAGGCAGACCTGAAGCCCCTCACTGACCTGGAACAAAGAGTCCAGGAGATCATCGGCCCACGTCATAGGAACTGCAGCACGCGGCCAAACCGACCCCCATGGGGACAGTACTAGTATGTTCCTCACTTCTCCCTCTTCCCTCATGCCACTTCCCCCTCAAACCTCAAGCTTTTCCCATTTTGCATTAAAGTGTAGATCCCCAGTATTGAAGCACTGACCACACTCGATCAGCTTCGCTGGGCAGGCCACATAGTTCGCATGCCAGATACGAGACTCCCGAAGCAAATGCTTAATGCGGAGCTCCTTCATGGTAAACGAGCCAAAGGAGGGCAGCGGAAACATTATAAGGACACCCTCAAAGCCTCCCTGGTAAAGTGCGACATCACCACTGACACCTGGGAGACCCTGACTGAAGACCACCCTAGGTGGAGAAAGTACATCCGGGAAGGCATTGAGCACTTCGAGTCTCAACACAAAGAGCATGAAGGGGTCAAGCGCAGGCAGCGGAAGGAGCACGCGACAAACCAGCCCCACTGACCCCTTCCCTCGACGAATGTCTGTCCCACCCGTAACAGGGTCTGTGACTCTCGTATCGGACTGTTCAGCCATCAAAGAACTCACTTTGGGAGTGGAAGCACGTCCTCCTCGATTCCGAGATACTGCTTATGATGACTTTCTTGTCAAAGTACCTTTTAATTTGTCTTCTTGACTTCCCCAATTTAGTGGCCATAAATCGATTGATCTGATCGGTGTGATCTACCACTTGTTCCAGCCACTTGGTTTCATTGTCAGGGGACTCATCCCTGTTATTGTTAGCTGGCCTTGTGTTCTCATGAGCCTCCCTGTCATGGCCTGATATGGGGAGACCCCTGTTGTTCTATGAGGTTTGGACCTCATTGCCATTAAGCACATTGGCAGCATGTTAGCCCATTGAGTGGGGTGGTCCGCGCACAATTTTTTTAACATTAACTTGAGGATCCTGTTCCCCCTTTCGACCCCTCCAGACGACTGGGGGTGGTGAGCAAGATGTAATTTGTGTTTTATCCCCAACATTTCCTGCAGGTGGGTAAAAATTTTACTGGTAAAGTGTGAACCTTGATCGCTGTCCAATTGTGCTGGTACTCCCCACCTACAAAACACATGATTCAATAGTGTTTTGGCTGCTGTGAATGCGGTGTTGGAGCGGCAGGGGAATGCTTTTCTCCATTTAGTGAATTGATCCACCACCACTAGGACATGCTGAAAATTGCCTTGCGCCTGTGGAAGTGGCCAATGAAGTCTATCTGGAGGTGAGTCCATGGCCCTTGAGGTGGGGGTGCACTTTGAAGCAAGGCTCGATTAGTGCATGCAGGAGGATTGTGTTGCAGGCACAGTAGGCATCATGCCATGTATTGGTTGATTGTTTCCCTTATGGAAGGACACCAAGCTGTGGATGTTACCTTATAGAAGGTTACCAGGGCCGACTAGTGTCCTGCTGTGGGGTGGGAGTGAAAGAGGGAAAGCAGTTCCTGACCCACCTCTGGTGGAACACACACCACAGGGCAGGCATTTGGCTTTCTTTTGAACATCAGCAACTGCTCATCTGAGTCAGGGGCAATGGCTAGTATGGTATTGGGAGCCCAGGCTGTTGGTTGAGGAAGGGGTCTGCCTTCCTCGAGCCAGGCACTTACAAGAGCATATGAACTGCTGCAGGGATTTTAAATCTAGGTGATCTGTTGGGGAGGCCTTGCTAACAGCATTGCAGGGCTCAATAACTATATTCTCTATCTCCCCATTAATCGCAGTGTCCTTGGCTGCTCTGTCTGCTCTGGAACTTCCCTCACTGTGTGGATCCCCTTTTCTATGGGCTGCTACCTTTCCTATGAAGCAGGGCTGGGATCACTGTTTAAGGTATGACCAGAGCAGGCGTAACTAGGGCCCATGGACCAGGGCCTTACCGTCTATCTTACGATCGTCATTTTTGTGGTATGGGGCAAGGAGAGCATGGTGTTTATAGCATAGACACTATCTGACCAAATATTCAGGGTCTGTCTGAGGTTTCCTTTACAGCAGTTAGAAGTGCAGCGATTTCTGCATATTGTGAAGACTGTCTGTTGCATCTTCGCTGGATGGTTCTTTCTGGCAATACCACAGCATACTCGGTGTGATGTGAGGGAATCCTTCAATGTGATATGAGGACCCATCGATATAGACATCTGGGGCACCCTGTATGGGCTCTTTCTGCACAGGATGGGTCTCAAAATTAATCAGGGGTAACGGACATTCATGTGGGTCCCCCTCATAGATCAGAAATTGTGGCAGCAATGTGGTGGGTTTGGAAATGGTATCAATGTCTCTTATCATAAATTCCAATGTCCATTTGCTGAGGCATTGCGAGGAAACTAGCGAATCTCCAGGTTTTATCAGGTAGTTTCAGAGGTGTGCGTCCGCTGTGCAGGATTGTAGCCTGTAACCCAGTAATAAAGGTAAAGTGATGTACCGACCAGAAGACGGCCAGTAGGTGGTACTCGCATGCGGCATATGTCTTTTCTGCCCCCTGCAGGATTCGAGACGCATATGCAATGAGCTGTAATCGATCAGCTCACATTTGGCAAAGAACTGCAGTGAGGCTTTGTTCTGTGTCCCCGACCTCCGAATGGAAGGGCTGCATGGGATCAGGAGGAATCAGACATGCAGCCTGTATCACTGCAGTTTTTAATTTAGCCATGGACTGGGTGTGAGCATCAGTTCATGCTGGGCGTATGTCATCACCCTGCAGTTTTATTAAATCATACTGGGGCTTTGCACACTCTGAAAAGCCTGGGATAAAGTTCCTTTGATACCCCACCAAACCCAAGAATGATCGTAGGGCTGTTTTGAGAATGAGTAATGACAGTCGCTGTATTATCTCCACCTTGTGAGAGTCGGGGGATGATCCCTCTGGAGAAATGGACACTCCTAGAAAGGTGACCTGTTCTTTTTCTAATTGAGCCTTACGGGGATTCACCTTTAGTCCCGCTTGAGCCAACAATGTAAAAAGTTCGTGCAAAAGAGACAGATGCTCCTTCATGCTGTCGGTTGCCAGCAGTAGGTCGTCTACGTACTGCAGCAAGCAGGTAGGGTGGGAGAAGTCTTTTAAAATTGCAGCCATTCTTTTGTGGAATATTGTGGGGGCATTGTGGAATCCCTGAGGCAGGCATGTCCAGGTGTAGTTCTGGTCCTCAAATGTGAATGCAAATTTGTGCTGGTCTTCCCCTTTAACAGGGATACTCCAGAATCCATTGGCGATGTCGAGGGTCGAGAAGTACTTGGAACGAGCAGGAATTTGAGATAATATGGTGGGAGTTTCTCTTTCTACCGGTGAGCAGGTTGGTGTTTCAGAATTTAACTTTCTGTAATCAATAGTCAGTCGCCAGATGCTATCAGGCTTTTTAACCGGCCATGTGGGTGAATTGGTCGTGAAAGTGCCTGCCCTACGAACACCCTGCTCGACTAGGGATTTTAATGGTGTCTCGGATGTAAGGGTGACTCTCCCTTGGGATGGGGTACTGTTTAGTGAAGGTGTGGGGAGGTCCCTCAATAGATTCCTCGCCTGCCATTTTCCACAGTCATGCTTGCATGTGGCAAACACCGCTAGGTGTTTCTGAATTAGTCTAGCCACAGCTTCATTTTCACTCCCCGGAGGATCATACTCAGATGGCTTTTTAATAGCAAAAACCGAGTGAGCATCTGAAATTTCTATCACTCCTGCCTTATCTTTTTTTTTAAATTCGTAGCCAATCGTTCCAATTCTTTGTCAAATCACAAACGCCAGAGGTCACCTTGCACACATCAAGGATCACTCTGCGCCAATGCTCTTAGCCAAAAGGCCTAGAGCCACTGCACCGTTCCTGGAAGTACTGCAATACCAGGTTCGTGCCATGGAGGTGGATGGGTCAGGCCCCCCACACACCTCCGTGGAGGTGGATGGGTCAAGCCACCCCACCCCATCACTCCTGCCTTATCTCTCAATCCCATCCAAACACAGTCCTGATTATAATTATCACCGCGCCATGCTGATCCAACACATCAGTCCCTACAATTCCCCTTCCGTCGGGGATGGTCATCCGCACCGGCGCTGGGACCTTACAGGTGAGGCCTCCCAACTGAAGTTCAGTGGCCTTCCCTGTATACGCAGTGGTTGTCTCATCGTTAAACCCTTTAAGGGTCATACAACCCATGCCAGCCGCTGCATGGCGTTCAGGGTATAAGAACATAAGAACATAAGTCCATAAGAATTAGGAACAGGACTAGGCCATCTAGCCCCTCGAGCCTGCTCTGCCATTCAACAGGATCATGGCTGATCTGGCCGTAGACTCAGCTCCACTTACCCGCCCGCTCCCCATAACCCTTAATTCCCTTATTGGTTAAAAATCTATCTATCTATCTAATTTAAGGTACTCACATAGCGAAAGGTAGGTTACAAAATATTTATTTATGTAGCAGATGGTTAGAATATGCAAACCACCACTTCCACACCACTCAACCACCAAGCATCTGCAGATACTCACACTCACATCCTGATCTCACTCCTTGCCTACAGTCACAGCTATTCTACCAAGGCAGGCATATCTTCCACATACATAGCTCGACTCTTACTCACACGAGTTTCTTTCTTTTGCAGGCCAAGGTGGCCCACAACAAATGGGAGCACCAGAGGACTGAAGGAAGGGAACCTGACCTGCGACCCCTCTCTGACCTTGAGGAGCAAATGCTGGGGATCATTGGAACGCAGATGCTGGACACCGTGGCCGGCAGAGACATCGATCCCGCAAGGGGCAACAATGGTATCTTTATCCCCTCTCCTTTTCTCATACCACTCCCCCCGCCCCCCCCTCCCCCCCACACCAGAATGCTTTATCACATTCCAATTCCCTCTCCTTGTCTCATACTGCTTCCTTCCCACACCAAAATGCTTTCGCACTTTCCAATCCCCTCTACTTCTCCCCACTTCTCCCAACCCCAACACCAGAAGGCTTTATCACTTTCCAGTTCCTGATACTGTCTGCATTCTTTGCTCCATTCTTGCCGTACCCCCACCCCCCACCTCACTTTACCGTGAGTCTTGTGCCTTTATGCTTTCAGATAACCAGGCAGAAGCTGTCCATCCGGCACCTGAGCCTCCGTGTCACAGCAGCCCACCAAACTGTGCTCCAGCAGATTGGTGGAGATGCTGAGGTACTGCCGGTGGGATGACACCGGGTCAGTGGAGCAGGAACCTACTGTCCTCTCTCAGGATGACTGCATTCCTGAGCCCACCACTGGCACTTCACCATTGCACTTGTTGCTGGCCGTCACTCAGCCAGCCCAGACTGCCGTTGCCCAGCCTGAGGTGGTGCTGCCGACAGCCGGTCCTTCCAGGCCCAGAGCTGATCAAGGGCGTCCTGTAAGGCCATCTGTAGCCTCTGGCCCTGACACTTAGCAGCCTTCCACCAGCCATGCTGCAGCCGTAGGAAACACTCTGCGGAAGAACTCTAGATTAATTAAAGCAAAGAGGCGCAATAAGGAAATGCACAAGGGTGATTAGTAAATACATTATGCAAGCGTTTGCTGATGTGAAATTAATTTGGATTGGAAAGTTTATCCTTTGCTGTTGTCTCTAATTTCAGCTTTGGGGCTTTGGAATGGAAGGGAAAATGGACATGGTCATGGGGACATCTAGAGGAACTGGGAAGTGGGCTGGAATTCACTGGAACCGAACTCTGATGAGACGGTCGTGCATCTCCCTTGCAGAATCGCGATGAGCTCGCTGCCTCCTCCATTGCTGTTGATGCTGCTCCTGCTACTTTTCCTCCTCCTCCTCATCCTCCTACTCCTCCTCCTCCTCGTCCTCCTCCTCCTCCTCAGGTGGTGCAGCTATGCCTGGTGACAATGGCTGTGTCCTCATGATGGCGAGGTTGTGCAGCATACAGACAACGACAAATAGGGACACCCACTCAGGTGAGTACTGGAGGACTCCTCCGGAGCGGTCAAGGCAGCAGAACTGTTGCTTCAGCACTCCGATGGTCTGTTCAATGATGTTCCTGGTGGCGGCATGGCTCTCATTGTATGAATGCTGGGCACGAGTGGTGGGGTTGCGGAGGGGAGTCATGAGCCAGGTGGAGAGCGGATAACCTTTGTCACCGAGCAGACATCTGCGAGTAGTGGCTGGAACAAAGCTGGCACACTGGTCTGACGCAGGATGAAGGCATCGGGGCTGCTGCCAGGATAGCGGGCACTGACGGTGAGGATTCTGCATGTGTGGTCACAGACCAGCTGCCCATTCAGTGAGTGATAACCTTTGCGGTTAGGGAAGATCTCTGGATTGTGCTGTGGTGCCCTCAAAGCGACGTGAGTGCAGTCAATGGTACCCTGCACGATGGGGAAACCTGCTGTTGCGTATCCAATAACTCAATAGGCTTAGTACCGTGAACTCAGTTAGGTGCGACCTGACTCTACTTTATTAGCTCTCAAAGTGAGGATTAAACATGGAGGCTTTCTTTATGTACAAGGGCTGCACGTGTGTGTCTGTGGCCCAATGACCTCTGACGGTTGCTCCCCCAGTGGCAGATAAACCCAGGCATACATACATTACATCATGCCCCACCCAAGATCTTGGTATCTGTCATGTATCCTACATGGTTACTGTTTGTACTATCACAAGGCGTGCCACCAGGGGGCACCTCAGTGGGAGACTTGTAGATTACCTGTACAGGTGTGCCAGGCCTAGTATAAAAGGCAGGCCACCAGGTATGATCCTCACTCTGGAGTTATCATTAAAGGACTAAGGTCACTACAGTTCAAGTACAACACATTGCATCGTGGAGTCATTATCAGAGCATCTAAAGACATAACAATTGGCGATGAGATTACGGACCTTCACGCGAAAATGGCTACCCTTGGTAGGTTGCAGCAGTTCGCCGATGGCGATGATTGGGACACCTTTGTGGAGAGGCTCGACCATTTCTTCACAGCAAGCGACCTGGCAGGTGCCATCCAGCCACACTGGTTGATAAGCGCAGAGCTATCCTGCTAACTAGTTGTGGGCCCACTGTCGATGGCCTCGTCGGGGAATTGCTGGCACCAGTGAAGACAACGACCAAGACTTACGAGGAAGCTCGTAACACTAATCCAAGAACAACTCAAGCTCAAAGAGAGCTTCCTCACAGCCAGATACTGGTTTTACACCCACCGATGGCCCTAAGGCCAGGAAATCGCAAAATATGCTGCAGACCTCAGGAGGCTGGCGGCACTGTGTGATTTCGGCAACCACCTCACCGAAGCGCTGTGGGATATCTTTGTCATTGGAATCAGCCATGAGGTCCTTCTCCATAAGCTACTGTTTGCGGATACCACAGTCATGCTGCAGAAGGCCATTTCCTTGAGCCAGGCATTCATGACCTCTACCTGCGGCTCTAGGCAGATGACTCATCCTCAGGACTCAAACCCAGCAAGTACTGTGCACAGAGTGGCGCCTTTTAGAGGCTGGATTGTAGAACGTGAAACTTTTCAGGGGAGAGAGAACTGGCCCCCGAGGCCCTTAACTCAGAGTCCGCCGAGGGGAGCTAACCGAGTAGCACCATGCTAGTGTTGCAGAGGGAATCATATGGCTCACCAGTGCCGCTTTAAAGGCTTTGTGTGTAAAAGCTGCAGCACAAAGGGCCACCTCCAGCGAATGTGTAAAAGAAATATGACTCACTGTGTTGATGAAGAGTCTGCAGATGGCCATGACTCCAGCGCGGATTATGAAACGATAGTCAGAGAGGCAGCTCAGCCCCACGCTGAGGTATATAGCATGTTTACCTGAACCGCTGAGCATTCCCCGTTGAGGAGGGTAATATGTCCTTACTATACAGTATAAATGCACACAAGGCCCATACTTGAGAGAAGATCACTCTGTCACCAGTTACCTTTATTACCAAGACTTCAAGAGCAAGGCGCTGGGTGGAGATTCCCCTTTTATACCGGAAAGTCCAAGTTAGGAGTGTCCCTGACTACTATGTGTGTGGGAAGTGTGTCCAGCTGCAGTTCCTGACAGACCACATGACGGCACTGGAGCTGCGGATGGACTCGCTCTGGAGCATGCGCAATGCTGAGAATGTTGTGGATAGCACATTTAGTGAGTTGGTCACACCGCAGGTAAGGGTTAGGACAGGTAGTGAATGGGTGATCAAGAGACAAGGTAAGAGCAGGAAGGTAGTGCAGGAGTCCCCTGCGGTCATCTCCCTCCAAAACAGATATACCGTTTTGGATACTGTTGGGGAAGATGACTTACCAGGGAAGGCACCAGCAGCCAGGTTCATGACACCATGGGTGGCTCTGCTGCACAGTAGGGTGGGAAAAAGAGTGGGAGAGCTATAGTGATAGGGGACCCTATTGTAAGGGGAATAGATAGAAGTTTCTGCAGCCGCGACCGAGACTCCAGGATGGTATGTTGCCTCCCTGGTGCAAGGGTCAAGGATATCTTGGAGCGGCTGCAGAGCATTCTGGAAAGGGAGGGTGAACAGCCAGTTGTCGTGGTACATGTAGGTACCAACGATATAGGTAAGAAGCGGGAACAGGTCCTACAAGCTGAATTTAGGGAGCTAGGAGTTAAATTAAAAAGTCGGATCTCAAAGCTATTAATCTCTGGATTGGTACCAGTGCCACATGCTAATCAGAGTAGAGGGAGCAGGATAGTTAGAATAAATACGTGGCTTGAGCAGTGGTGCAAGAGGGAGGGATTCAAATTCCTGGGAGATTGGAACCAGTTCTGGGGGAAGTGGGACCTGTACAAAAGGGATGGTCTGCACTTGGGCAGGACTGGAACTGATGTTCTGGGGGTAACATTTGCTAATGCAGTTCGGGAGTGTTTAAACTAATATGGCAGGGGGATGGGAACCGATGTAGCGAGACAGGGCAAAGTAATATGGAGTCAGAAACAGATGGTAGAAAGGTAAAAAGCAATAGTGGAAGGCCGAGTAAACAAAGGCAAGAAACAAAAAGGGCCACACTACATCATAATTCTAAAAGGACAAAGGGTGTTAAAAAAACAAGCCTGAAGGCTTTGTGTCTTAATGCAAGAAGTATCCGTAATAAGGTGGATGAATTAACTGTGCAAATAGATGTTAACAGATATGATGTGATTGGGATTACAGAGACGTGGCTCCAGGATGATCAGGGCTGGGAACTCAACATCCAAGGGTATTCAACATTCAGGAAGGATAGGAAAAGGAGGTGGAGTAGCATTGCTGGTTAAGGAGGAGATTAATGCAATAGTTAGGAAGGACATTCGCTTGGATGATGTGGAATCTATATGGGTAGAGCTGCAGAACACCAAAGTGCAAAAAACGTTAGTGGGAGTTGTGCACAGACCTCCAAATAGTAGTAGTGATGTTGGGGAGGGCATCAAACAGGAATTTGGGGTGCATGCAATAAAGGTGCAGCAGTTATCATGGGTGACTTTAATATGCATATAGATTGGGCTAACCAAACTGGAAGCAATACGGTGGAGGAGGATTTCCTGAAGTGCATAAGGGATGGTTTTCTAGACCAATATGTCGAGGAACCAACTAGGAGGGAGGTCATCTTAGACTGGATGTTGTGTAATGAGAGAGGATTAATTAGCAATCTCATTGTGCGAGGCCCCTTGGGGAAAAGTGACCATAATATGGTGGAATTCTACATTAGGATGGAGAATAAAACAGTTAATTCAGAGACCATGGTCCAGAACTTAAAGAAGGGTAACTTTGAAGGTATGAGGCATGAATTGGCTAGGATAAATTGGCGAATGATACTTAAGGGGTTGACAGTGGATGGGCAATGGCAGACATTTAGAGACTGCATGGATTAACTACAACAATTGTGCATCCTTGTCTGGCGTAAAAATAAAAAAGGGAAGATGGCTCAACCATGGCTATCAAGGGAAATCAGGGATAGTATTAAAGCCAAGGAAATGGCATACAAATTGGCCAGAAATAGCAGCGAACCTGGGGACTGGGAGAAATTTAGAACTCAGCAGAGGAGGACAAAGGGTTTGATTAGGGCAGGGAAAATAGAGTACGAGAGGAAGCTTGCAGTGAACATTAAAACGTACTGCAAAAGCTTCTATAGATATGTAAAGAGAAAAAGGTTAGTAAAGACAAACGTAGGTCCCCTGCAGTCAGAATCAGGGGAAGTCATAACGGTGAACAAAGAAATGGCAGACCAATTGAACAAGTACTTTGGTTCGGTATTCACTAAGGAGGACACAAACAACCTTCCGGATATAAAAGGGGTCAGAGGGTCTAGAAAGAAGGAGGAACTGAGGGAAATCCTTATTAGTCGGGAAATTGTGTTGGGGAAATTGATGGGATTGAAGGCCGAAAAATCCCCAGGGCTGTGTCCCCTAGTTCTAGTCTCCCCGACCAGTGGAAACAACCTCTCTGCCTCTATCTTGTCTATCCCTTTCATTATTTTAAATGTTTCTATAAGATCACCCCTCATCCTTCTGAACTCCAATGAGTAAAGACCCAGTCTGCTCAATCTATCATCATAAGGTAACCCTCTCATCTCCGGAATCAGCCTAGTGAATCGTCTCTGTATCCCCTCCAAAGCTAGTATATCCTTCCTTAAGTAAGGTGACCAAAACTGCACGCAGTACTCCAGGTGCGGCCTCACCAATACCCTATACAGTTGCAGAAGGACCTCCCTGCTTTTACACTCCATCCCTCTCGCAATGAAGGCCAACATTCCATTCGCCTTCCTGATTACCTGCTGCATCTGCAAACTAACTTTTTGGGATTCATGCACAAGGACCCCCAGATCCCTCTGCACCGCAGCATGTTGTCATTTCTCCCCATTCAAATAATATTCTCTTCTACTGTGTTTTTTTTCCAAGGTGAATGACCTCACATTTTCCGACAGTGTATTCCATCTGCCAAACCTTAGCCCATTCACTTAACCTATCTAAATCTCTTTGCAGCCTCTCTATGTCCTCTACACAACCCGCTTTCCCACTAATCTTTGTGTCATCTGCAAATTTTGTTGCACTACACTCCGTCCCCTCTTCCAGGTCATCTATGTTTATTGTAAACAGTTGTGGTCCCAGCACTGATCCCTGTGGCACACCACTAACCACCGATTTCCAACCCGAAAAGGACCCATTTATCCCGACTCTCTGCTTTGTTAGCCAGCCAATTCTCGACCCATGCTAATACATTTCCTCTGACTCCGCGTACCTTTATCTTCTGCAGTAACCTTTTGTGTGGCACCTTATCGAATGCCTTTTGGAAATCCAAATACACCACATCCATCGGTACACCTCTATCCACCATGCTCGTTATATCCTCAAAGAATTCCAGTAAATTAGTTAAACATGATTTCTCCTTCATGAATCCATGTTGCGTCTACTTGACTGCACTATTCCTATATAGATGTCCCGCTATTTCTTCCTTAATGATAGCTTCAAGCATTTTCCCCACTACAGATGTTAAACTAACCGGTCTATAGTTATCTGCCTTTTGTCTGCCCCCTTTTTTAAACAGAGGCGTTACATTAGCTGCTTTCCAATCCGCTGGTACCTCCCCAGAGTCCAGAGAATTTTGGTAGATTATAACGAATGCATCTGCTATAACTTCCGCCATCTCTTTTAATACTCTGGATGCATTTCATCAGGACCAGGGGACTTGTCTACCTTGAGATCCATTAGCCTGTCCAGCACTACCCCCCCTAGTGATAGTGATTGTCTCAAGGTCCTCCCTTCCCGCATTCCCGTGACCAGAAATTTTTGGCATGGTTTTTGTGTCTTCCACTGTGAAGACTGAAGCAAAATAATTGTTTAATGTCTCAGCCATTTCCACATTTCCCATTATTTTTAAATCCCCCTTCTCATCTTCTAAGGGACCAACATTTACTTTATGGGATGTGGATGATGGTAATGGCTGAGCCAGTATCTAATAAGCATAAACTTCTGCCTGCCCCCTTTTAAGACAACAAAGACTATTGGTCTCCTGCTACCATCACGTCGGAATCCCACTTCCGACCAATCTTCGGGGGCCGAACCCTGTCATAGGGTCGATCCTGGAACGGGTCTCTCCAATGAGTGTGCATCGGCGATTGTGTGCACCGGTAACACCGGTCACCACATGTTTAAAAATCCATGCACAGGCATCTTCCACCCCCTCAATTTGAGTTCAGAACTGGAACATCGACTCCTTCAGTGAAACATCTGTGAACTCTCGTGGAAGAAAGTAATCTTCGTTTGCGGGACTGCCTATGATGCTGACCAGTAAATGATCTGGGCTTGTATGAGGGTTATCAACTGGTCCAATCGTTGATCTGTCCCAGAGGTCTTGGATTCGTCCCTCGGGAGGTATCGATGCGTTGCATCATGGTTCGGTGCCGGTCTGGGTCTACTGCAGTCTTTTGCTAGGTGGTCTACCTTCTTACAATTAAAGCAGTATCTCTTAAAGGGGTAGTTTTGAGATCCCTCCACCGTTTCACTGGTTTATTTACAGTGGGTAGTGACTTCACCTTTAACTGTTCTTTTACTATCTCCCAGGCTATTTGAGCGCTGGTCTCTATATCTGTCCACTGATTGGTGGGCCTCATGGCGATGACCAGCGTGGTTTTAATTTTAGTTCAGTGGAGTTGGGTCAGAAACATTGATTTAAATTATTCCTGATTCTTTCTTACTATAGCATTTGCAGGTGCTTGGTTCTGGGTACGTTGTTCGATATCGTACAGACGATTACTGAAGGCTCTAAGGGTTTCTTCTGGGTGCTGCTTGGTCTGATTAAGCAGAGCCACTAAGTTCAAGTTTTGGATCCCTAAATGGATTAGGATCCCAGTCATGAGTGCATCGGCCGCTGCGGCAGGCTGGAGGACTGCTTCTGGCTGATTATCTTTTAGGGCAATGGAACAGGTCCAAAGGAGGACTCGTGTTAAGTCTCTCTCTTCCAACTCGGGGTGACGCCTCCTGAAATTTGCCCACCTCCTATTAACTTCCAGTGGGTTGTCCCCATAATTAATGGGCCCCTACTCATGGCTACATGCTGTGGCGTCAGCACCAGATATGAGCCGTGAGTCAGTATGGTTATTGGATTATACCATGCACATTACGTCGTGAAGAAGTGGTTACTATGGCTACGATTGGCTCTTGTGTCTCTAAGGTATCCCATCCTACACCACCACCCTGGGGATTATACTGACTGCCATCCTCTTCCCAATCTGTCTCCACCTTGTCCCCTTCTGCTGTCTCTGTTATGGCTCCCCGTGTTACTGCAGATAGCAGGGCCTTCTGCTCCCTTAACTTACTTTTTAGCCTCGCTATTTCTAGTTGGCACTGGGAGTGGTCTGCCTCTCTACGTGGCTTCTTAATTACTTCCCTTAATGCTTCCCTAACATCTTCTATCTCTTGCCGGAGCCCCAAGTTTTCCAATTTATATATTTTTAACTAATTTGTTTTCATTTGCTTCAATGACAGCTGTTGTGGCATTTAAATTTGCGAGGCTTTGTTGTTGTAGCAATGAAGCTGCCTGTTTGGCCCCTCTTTCTAATTGTCTAATACTGTGGTTTAATTGACCAATTTCTTGTCTTAAATGCTATATTTCTCCCCCTTTTAACTGCTTCACAAGTTGGAGGTCTTCTTCCTTTTGTTGTTTTATACCTTGAATCTCTTTTTCTTTTAGTTGAATCTCTTTTACTTGCAATTCTTTTAAATCCTGTATCACTTTGGCATCCTGCCTCATTAATTCCTCATTTCTCCGGGCACAATAAAATGCACTGAATGCCAAGAGACCGTTTGCCCATTTTCACCTTAGCTCTCCTTAATCTACTTTCTCCTGGATAAATGCCACGAGCTCCCCAAAGGACGCATGTTGACCCTTATGGAAGTACGGTGTCTGTGCCGGTAACTCTTCTATGTCCTTTATGGGTACCTTTTTGGATAACTTCCCCTGATAAACTGTCTCAACATTTCTTTTTGTTGGCTTTCTGTTCATGACCGATCCCTTCATCCTGTGACTTTTGAATTTAACTACTGGTGGGTCCCCACTTAACAGTTCCAACTATCAGAAGACGGCTTCTTAAGATGCAACTTCTCCCGATCCATTTAACCGTTTATAGTTTATACTTCGCACCACAGGTTAGAATCACAACTCCCGAAATTTCCAATTGTTCAAAAGAATCATCAAAAGCTGTCTCGCCAGATCCCTGACGAGTCCCTAATTTGTAAGATTTCTAAATCTCTGGCATTAAATTGACAGCAAGACTGATTCTTTTAAAACAATGTGGAATAGTTTATTAAACACATACACATGCACATCTATCAGTAGTCGTCAGCTATCCTATGGATCGACTTAGTTACAACAGATTATAAAAAGGTATACTTCACTTTCCTCTGGCTGGCTGGCTGAGCATACGGCCTGCTATTTGGGCTGGTCTTGAGAGGATGGTTTGCCATGTGCTCAGGAGAGAAGAAGAAGGAAGAGCAATCTTTGCAGTTTTAAATCCCTTAAGTCCATTGTTTCTCAGGAAACCTCAGGATTGGATCTTGGTTCCAGGGCCATTCCTGATTGGCTTCTCCTCATAAATGTGTCTGTCTTGAGAGCCGGCGCCACTCCTTAACTAGGTTAATGGCTTTCCAATTAACACTTTTTCTAGTTTGGTGAGTGTCAAAGCCATGGAGACATGAACTTGGGGAATGCATCCATTTTGTTTCAACACTGCAGCCTTTCCGTATAATCTACACATTTAACATTTATATATATAGAATCAATTTTGTCATTATTAAACACTTTTATTCTTAGGCTGTGCTCCCGGTGAAATGACTTGAGGTGTTCGGCGCCATCCCAGATGCTTCTCCTCCACTTTGAACAGACTTGGGCCAGGGATTCCCAGGTGTCAGTGGGGATGTTGCACTTTTTCCAAGGAGGGTTTGAGGGCATCCTTGAAGCGTTTCCTCTACCAACCTGGGACTCGCTTGCCATTTCGGAGCTCTGAGTAGTGCACTTATTTTGGGAGTCTAGTATCGGATATGCGGACAATGTGGCCCATCCATCGGAGTTGATCGAGCGTGGTCAATATTTCGATGCTGCGGATGTTGGCCTAAGTGAGAACGCTAACATTGGTGCACCTATCCCGCCAATTGATTTGCAAGATATTGCAGAGGCAGCGTTGCTGGTACTTCTCCAGTGCTTTGAGGTGCCTATTGTACATAGTCCATTTCTCAGCAGCATAAAGAAGGGCGGGTATCACTACTGCTCTGTAGACCATGAGTTTGCTGCCGGGTTTGAAGTTCTGGTCTTCAAACACCCTCTTCCTTGGGCGACTGAAGGCTGCACTGGACTACTGAAGGTGGTGTTGGACTTCATCATCGATATCTGCCCTTGTTGCCAGTAGGCTCCCGAGGCATGGAAAATGGTCCACGTTGTCCAAGGCCTCATCATAATCTTGATAATCGGGGGGCAGCACTGTGTGGCAGGGGCAGGTTGATAGAGAACCTTTGCCTTTTGGATGTTTAGTGTAAGGCCCATACTCTTGTACGCTTCGGTGAAGGTGTTGACGATGGTTTGGAGTTTAACCTCCAAGCGTGCACAAACGCAAGCATCGTCTGCATACTGTAATTCAATGACAGAGGATGGGATGACCTTTGATCTGGACTGGAGGTGACGGATGTTGAACAATTTTCCGTTTATTCTGTGGATTAGCTCCACTCCAGCGGGGAGTTATTGAGGGTGAGATGGAGCATTGCAGCAAGGATGATCGAGAAGACCGTTAGTGCGATGACACAGCCTTGCTTGATCAAGGTGCGTTGCCAGGACAGCCCCCATGACTGAGTGAAAGCTGCAGGTCCAAAAGTTGTGAGAAATGCTAATGAACAAACTGTAACACCAGAAACAAAGCAACTATGCTCACAATCTGAAAGCATTCAAAACGATCTTTGGGAAGGTAGCAATAATTCTGACCTCCCAATGACCTGGTTACTCAATGCCTTATATATCGCCGCGGTAGCACCAATACCATTTGTGAACATTTGGTTTTGCTGGCATGATCACCGGCAAGCAGTAAATGCAGTGAAAACAATCAATATTGTGATCGGGGGTAGCGGGTCATTGCACACTCATTGATGTCACGGTCACATTGGCGCAGCATTCCCTGGCACTAAGTTTTTGCACCGCCGCTAAAACCCTAGTCAAGTTGACAAACGGTGCTAATATCGCTGTGCCCGGGCGTCCAGTAGTGCTCTTCACCGGCGCTGACAGATGGCGCTAATCTATTCAATTTCTCACCCTTGGACTATAACTGTACTTATAACCAAGGACACTTGTGTTTTTCCACAGAAAATGGAGAAATTGGCAGAATATAATCCCAAAACACGAGTTGAAATCCTGGAAAAATAGTCATGCCTTATAATAAAAAATAATTTGATTTATTTGTTCTGATTTTCAAATCTGTTATGTTCCATAAATTAATGTGATTGAGGCGTAATATAAATATATCTGAAGATCAGTTTTAAGCGATCTCTATGCATTATTGCCCATGTCATTCATTGTCTGTAAAAGTGCTTTTAGATGGCCTGAGGACATGAAAGGTGGTGTTTAAATGCAAGTACTTTCTCTGTATAACATAGAAACATAGAAAATAGGTGCAGGAGTAGGCCATTCGGCCCTGCAAGCCTGCACCACCATTCAATAAGATCATGGCTGATCATTCCCTCAGTACCCCTTTCCTGCTTTCTCTCCATACCCCTTGATCCCTTTAGCCGTAAGGGCCATATCTAACTCCCTCTTGAATATATCCAATGAACTGGCATCAACAACTCACTGTGGCATGGAATTCCACAGGTTAACAACTCTCTGAGTGAAGAAGTTTCTCCTCATCTCAGTCCTAAATGGGCCTATCCCTTATCCTAAGACTGTGTCCCCTGGTTCAGGACTTCCTCAACATCGGGAACAATCTACCCGCATCTATCCTGTCCCGTCCCATCAGAATCTTATATGTTTCTACAAGTTCCCCTCTCATCCTTCTAGACTCCAATGTATAAAGGCCCAGTTGATCCAGTCTCTCCTCATAGGTCAGTCCAGCTATCCCGCGAATCAGTCTGGTGACCCTTCGCTGCATGCCCTCAATAGCAAGAACGTCCTTCCTCAGATTAGGAGACCAAAACTGAACACAATATTCCAGGTGAGGCCTCACCAAGGCCCTGTACAACTGAAATAAGACCTTCCTGCTCCTACACTCAAATCCCATAGCTATGAAGGCCAACATATCATTTGTCTTCTTTACCGCCTGCTGTACGTGTATGCAAACTTTCAATGACTGATGAACCATGACACCTAGTCTCGTTGCATCTCTCCTTTTCCTAATCTGCCACCATTTAGATAATATTCTGTCTTCATGTTTTTGCCCCCAAAGTGGATAACCTCACATTTATCCACATTATACTGCATCTGCCATGCATTTGCCCATTAACCTAGCCTGTCTAAGTCACCCTGCAGCCTCTTAGCGTCCCCCTCACAGCTCACACCGCAACCCAGTTAAGTGTCATCTGCAAACTTGGAGATATTACATTCAATTCCTTCATACAAATCATCGATGTATATTGTAAAGAGCTGGGGTCCCAGCACTGATCCCTGCGGCACTCCATTAGTCACTGCCTGCCATTCTGAAAAGGACCCGTTTATCCCGACTCTCTGCTTCCTGTCTGCCAACCAGTTCTCTATCCATGTCAGTATATTACCCCCAATACCATGTGCTTTGATTTTGCTCACCAATCTCTTGTGTGGGACCTTGTCAAAAGCCTTTTGAAAGTCCAAATACACCACATCCACTGGTTCTCCCTTGTCCACTCCACTTGATACATCCTCAAAAAATACCAGAAGATTTGTCAAGCATGATTTCCCCTTCATAAATCCATGCTGACTTGGACCGATCCTGTCACTGCTTTCCAAATGCGCTGCTATTTCATCCTTAATAATTGATTCCAACATTTTCCCCACCACTGATGTCAGACTAACCGGTCTATAATTATCCGCTTTCTCTCTCCCTCCCTTTTTAAAAAGTGGTGTTACATTAGCTACCCTCCAGTCCATAGGAACTGATCCCGAGTCGATAGACTGTTGGAAAATGATCACCAATGCATCCACTATTTCTAGGGCACTTCCTTAAGTACTCTGAGATGCAGACTATCAGGCCCTGGGGATTTATCGGCCTTCAATCCCATCAATTTCTGTAACACAATAAGGATATACTTCAGTTCCTCCTTCTCATTAGACCCGCGGTCCCCTTGTACTTCCGGAAGGTTAATTGTGTCTTCCTTCGTGAAGACAGAACCAAAGTATTAGTTCAATTGTTCTGCCATTTCTTTTTTTCCTCATTATAAATTCACCTGAATCTGACTGCAAGGGACCTACGTTTGTCTTCATTAATCTTTTTCTCTTCACATATCTATAGAAGCTTTTGCAGTCAGTTTTTATGTTCCCGGCAAGTTTCTTCTCGTACTCTATTTTGCCCCTCTTAATTAAAACCTTTGTCCTCCTCTGCTGCAATCTAAATTTCTCCCAGTCCTCAGGTTTGTTGCTTTTTCTGGCCAATTTATGTGCCTCTTCCTTGGATTTAACACTATCCTTAATTTCCCCTGTTAGCCACGGTTGAGCCATCTTCCCCGTTTTATATTTACTCCAGACAGGGATGTACAATTGCTGAAGTTCATCCATGTGATCTTTAAATGTTTGCCATTGTCTATCCACCGTCAACCCTTTAAATATCATTTGCCAGTCTAATCTAGCCAATTCACGTCTCAAACCATCCATAAGTTGCAGACCCTAGTTTCTGAATTAACTGTGTCACTCTTCATCCTAATAAAGATTTCTACCATGTTATGATCACTCTTCCCCAAGGGGTCTCGCACAACAAGATTGCTAATTAGTCCTTTCTCATTACACATCACCCAGTCTAGGATGGCCAACTCCCTGGTTGATTCCTCAAAATATTGGTCTAGAAAACCATCCCTAATACACTCCAGGAAATCCTCCTTCACCGCATTGCTACCAATTTGGTTGGCCCAATCTATATGTAGATTAAAGTCACCCATGATGACTGCTGTACCTTTATTGCATGCATCCCTAATTTCTTGTTTGATGCTGTCCCCAACCATACTACTACTGTTTGGTGGTCTGTGCACAACTCCCACTAGCATTTTCTGCCCCTTGGTATTCCGCTGCTCCACCCATACCGATTCCACATCATCCAAGCTAACGTCATGACGTGCATTTCTGATCAAATTAATTTGAGTTGCAGGAGGCTTCCACCAGAAATAGGTGAGAGCTTCTTTACAGTGGAATAATTGGTGAAAGTGATATGATTTAGACATTCTCCCAGTACGGCACTGAATTAACATTCGAGATTATATGCCCAAATCCTGCAGTGGAGTTTGAAGCCACAACCCTCTAACTCAGAGGTGACTAAACTATCTTTTAAACCAAGCTGACACAAAACTTTTGCTATGAAAGATAGCTGGCTGGCCCAGGAGAAGAGGAAGGCACATGCTAAAGAAACGAGAGTATTTGCTGGGTGCGTCGTCTGCATACTGCATACACCATGCCTCCAAGCTCATCATCAATAACACCTCCCAAAGGTTCATTTGGGAACAGAGGCCAGAATTTTAATCGAGAAGCGGGTTGGGAGTGGGGGGTCTCCAAGGTGGTCAGGAAACCTGGGAGAATGGGTTTCCCGCAGGCGTAACCAAATTTGACTGCAGGGCCTGATTAGCATTTCAAACCTCATTTTCCCACCCCGATGGAGAGGTTGGCATGCTGCAGATGGGTAGGCCTGTGGCAGTAGGCCACAGGGGAGAGGAAGGGAGGGAGGGATTGGGTGGGGGCTGTAGGGTGGTCGGAGGCTGGAGGATCAATTGGAGGGACAGAACATCAGAGCATCGGAGCATGGGTGTGGAGGGAGAGAACCTTGAGGCTGAGCATCGAAGGCCTCGTGGGAGAGCAATCAGAGGCTTCGGGAAGGAGGGGAATCAGAGACCTGGAGTGGGGAGGTCAGATCTGAAGCCTCAGGCTGGAATTGGAGGCCTGATGGGGGGTCTCCGTTGTGGTGGCTGAGTGAGACTAGGACCCTGGATCTAGGAGGTAAGTGTAAAGGTACGTATCTCCTGGATCCAGCAGTCCTCGCCTTCCATTAGCTGGCGGGTTCCCCAAGGCCTGCAAAACCTGACCAGCCATTGTTAAATTTGAAATGCTGGTCAAATCTGAGGCACGCCAGCCTCATTATAATATTTAAATGGATGATCCGCCTCCTGGGAGCGGGTTGGCTGCCCGCCCCCCTCACCCCTGGTCCACCTCCTTTAAAACCGGAGGTGGGTGGGTTCGAGGCAGGTTCTGGTCAGGATCCAGTTTTTTTATCACTTTATCCTCCCACCCATTTCTGAGGGTCAAAATTCTCCCCAAAGTGAAGGACATCTCGTGCAGTGAGAGAGTGTTGATGGCTGCAGGACCCCTATTTTTCTGGATGATTACCCAGTGGTTATGCACAGCCTTGCCCTTCAAAATGAAAGACATACATATATATAAAGCGCCTTTCTTGACCTCAGGATTCACAGTCAATGAAGTACATTTGAAGCATAATGTAGGAAATGTGGCAGTCAATTTGCATGCAGCAACGTTCCACGAACAACAATGAAATAATGACCAGACAATAGTGACATTGATTGGGGGATAAATATCGGCCAGGACATGGGGGCAAACTCCCCTGCTCTTCTTCGTAATGGGATCTTTTGCATCCAACTGAGAAAGCAGACAGGGCATCAGTTTAATATCTCAACCATAAGACAGTCTTCCACTGAAGTGTCAGTTTGGATTTTGTGCTCAAGTCTCAGGAGTGGGACTTGAACCCATAACCTTTAGACATAGAGGTTGAAGTGCTACCAGTGAGCCATAGCTGCCATCTTAGAGCATGAGCAAAACAACTTTGAAGAATATTAGCATTACTCCCGAACACTGCACTGAATGGTTAATCTAGATTATTTACCACCCCAAACAGGAACCCTCAACATCTCCCTCTTGGGGATATCACTTTGCCAAGGACAAATTAGTGTTTAGGGTTTGACTAGTGAATTGCAGAAGAATTGTTTGTACAATGGAAAGGTGGTGAGGTAGCCCACTGCAAAGGGCCCTGTGCCTTATATTGCACAAAACAGTGGTAAAGGAAGGTAAATACATTTTCCTCTACAAGTAGGTAAAGCCAGATAGGGAATGGGTGACCAACAGGAAGAGCACTGCAAGGAAGGTAGTGCAGGGGTCCCCTGAGGTCATCCCTCTGCAAAACAGGTACACCGCTTTGGGTACTGTTGTGAGGGATGACTCATCAGGGGAGGGCAGCAGCAGCCAAGTTCATGGCACTGTGGGTGGCTCTGCTGCACAGGAGGGCAGGAAAAAGAGTGGGAGAGCTATAGTGATAGGGGATTCAATTGTAAGGGGAATAGATAGATGTTTCTGCAGCCGCAACCGAGACTCCAGGATGGTATGTTGCCTCTCTGGTGCAAGGGTCAAGGATGTCTTGGAGCAGGTGCAGGGCATTCTGAAAAGGGAGGGTGAACAGTCAGTTGTTGTGGTGCATATAGGTACCAACGATGTAGGTAAAAAACGGGATGAGGTCCTAGAAGACGAATTTAGGGAGCTAGGAGCTAAATTAAAAAGTAGGACCTCAAAAGTAGTAATCTCAGGATTGCTACCAGTGCCATGTGCTGGTCAGAGTAGGAATTGCAGGATAGCTCAGATGAATACGTGGCTTGAGGAGTGGTGCAGAAGGGAGGGATTCAAATTCCTGGGACATTGGAACCTGTTCTGGAGGAGGTGGAACCAGTACAAACTGGTTGGTCTGCACCTGGGCAAAGCCAGAACCAATGTCCTAGGGGGAGTGTTTGCTAGTGCTGTTGGGGAGGAGTTAAACTACTATGACAGGGGAATGGGAACCTATGCAGGGAGACAGGGGGAAGTAGAATGGGGGCAGAAGCAAAAGATAGAAAGAAGAAAAGTAAAAGTGGAGGGCAGAGAATCCTAAGGCATAAAGCAAAAAGGGCCACATTACAGCAAAATTCGAAAGGGGCAAAGTGTGTTAGAAAGACAAGCCTGAAGGCTCTGTGCCTCAATGCGAGAAGTATTAGGAATAAGGTGGATGAATTAACTGCGCAGATAGCAGTTAACGGGTATGATGTAATTGGCATCACGGAGACATGGCTCCAGGATGACCAAGGCTGGGAACTCAACATCCAGGGATATTCAACATTTAGGAAGGATAGACAGACAGGAAAAGGAGGTGGGGTGGCATTGCTGGATAAAGAGGAAATTAATGCAATAGTAAGAAAGGACATTGGTTGGATGATGTGGAATCTGTATGGGTGGAGCTATGGAATGCCAAAGGGCAGAAAACGCTAGTGGGAGTTGTGTACAAACCACCAAACAGTAGTAGTAAGGTTGGGGACAGCATCAAACAAGAAATTAGGGATGCATGCAATAAAGGTACAGCAGATACCATGTGTGACTTTAATCTACATATTGATTGGGCTAACCAAACTGGTAGCAATGCGGTGGAACAGGATTTCCTGGAGTGTATTAGGGATGGTTTTCTAGACCAATATATCGAAGAACCAACTAGGGAGCTGGCCATCCTAGACTGGGTGATGTGTAATGAGAAAGGATTAATTAGCAATCTTGTTGTGCGAAGCCCCTTGGGGAAGAGTGACCATAACATGGTAGAATTCTTTATTAAGATGGAGAGTGACACAGTTAATTCAGAAACTAGGGTCCGCAACTTAAGGAAAGGTAACTTCGATGGTTTGAGGCAAGAATTGGCTAGAATAGACTGGCAAATGATATTTAAAGGGTTGACGGTGGATAGACAATGGCAAACATTTAAAGATCACATGGATGAACTTCAGCAATTGTACATCCCTGTCTGGAGTAAAAATAAAACTGGGAAGGTGGCTCAACCGTGGCTAACAAGGGAAATTAAGGATAGTGTTAAATCCAAGGAAGAGGCGTAAATATTGGCCAGACAAAGCAACAAACCTGAGGACTGGGAGAAATTTAGAATTCAGCAGAAGAGGACAAAGGGTTTAATTAAGAGGGGGAAATTAGAGTACGGGAAGAAGCCGGCCGGAAACATAAAAACTGACTGCAAAAACTTCTATCGATAAGTGAAGATAAAAAGATTAGTGAAGACAAATGTAGGTCCCTTACAGTCGGATTCAGGTGAATTTATAATGGGGAACAAAGAAATGGCAGACCAATTGAACAAATACTTTGGTTCTGTCTTCAGGAAGGAAGACACAAATAACTTCTGGAGGTATTAGGGGATCGAGGGTCTGGTGAGAAGGAGGAACTGAAGGTTTCCTTATTAGGCGGGAAATTGTGTTCGGGAAATTGATGGGATTGAAGGCCGATAAATCCCCGGTGCCTGATAGTCTGCATCCTAGAGTATTAAGGAAGTGGCCCTAGAAATAGTGGATGCATTGGTGATCATATTCCAACAGTCTATCGACTCGGGATCAGTTCCTATGGACTGGAGGGTAGCTAATGTAACACCACTTTTTAAAAAGGGAGGGAGAGAGAAAGTGGATAATTGTAGACCAGTTAGCTTGACATCAGTGGTGGGGAAAATATTAGAATCAATTATTAAGGATGAAATAGCAGCGCATTTGGAAAGCAGTGATAGGATTGGTCCAAGTCAGCATGGATTTATGAAGGGGAAATCATGATTGACAAATCTTCTGGTATTTTTTGAGGATGTAACTAGTAGAGTGGACAAGGGAGAACTAGTGGATGTGGTGTATTTGGACTTTCAAAAGGCTTTTGACAAGGTCCCACACAAGAGATTGGTGTGCAAAATCAAAGCACATGGTATTGGGGGGAATATACTGACATGGATAGAGAACTGTTTGGCAGACAGGAAGCAGAGAGTCGGGATAAACGGGTCCTTTTCAGAATGGCAGGCAGTGACTAGTGGAGTGCCGCAGGGCTCAGTGCTGGGACCCCAGGTCTTTACCATATACATCAATGATTTGGATGAAGGAATTGAGTGTAATTTCTTCAAGTTTGCAGATTACACTAAACTGGGTGGTGGTGTGAGCTGTGAGGGGGATGCTAGGAGGCTGCAGGGTGACTTGGGAAGGTTAGGTGAGTGGACAAATGCATGGCAGATGCAGTATAACGTGGATAAATGTGAGGTTATGCACTTTGGGGCAAAAACGCGAAGATAGAATATTATCTGAATGCGGCAGATTCGGAAAAGGGGAGGTGCAACGAGACCTGGGTGTCATGGTTCATCAGTCATTGAAAGTTGGCATACACATACAGCAGGCAGTGAAGAAAGCAAATGGTATGTTGGCCTTCATAGCTAGGGGATTTGAGTATCGGAACAGGGAGGTCTTACTGCAGCTGTACAGCGCCTTGGTGTGGCCTCACCTGGAATATTGTGTTCAGTTTTGGTCTTCTAATCTGAGGAAGGACGTTCTTGCTATTGAGGGAGTGCAGAAAATGTTCACCAGACTGATTCCTGGGATGGCAGGACTGACATATGAGGAGAGACTGGATCAACTGGGCCTTTATACATTGGAGTTTAGAAGGATGAGAGGGGATCTCATAGAAACATATAAGATTCTGATGGGATGGGACAGGTTAGATGCGGGTAGAATGTTCCCGATGTTGGGAAGTCCAGAACCAGGGGACACAGTCTTAGGATAAGGGGTAGGCCATTTAGGACTGAGATGATGAGAAACTTCTTCACTCAGAGAGTTGTTAACCTGTGGAATTCTCTACCGCAGAGAGTTGTTGATGCCAGTTCATTGGATATATTCAAGAGGGAGTTAGATATGGCCCTTACGGCTAAGGGCATCAAGGGGTATGGAGAGAAAGCAGGAAAGGGGTACTGAGGGAACGATCAGCCATGATCTTATTGAATGGTGGTGCAGGCTTGAAGGGCCGAATGGCCTACTCTTGCATCTATTTTCTATGTTTCTAAGCTTCCCTGAAGGCGAAGGGAAGCCCCTCATTCTGTAAGGCATACCATCCATGGATAAAAAGCAGCATCTGTGCAAAGGGGAGCCAACTGGTTTTGACACTTCTGCGGATGCCTGAAAACTTCTTCCTTGGGCTCATCGAGCTGGCAGAAGTGGTTGACCTGCACTGCTACTTCCTTCCATGCAGCTTGCACTGACAACTTTACAGGACGAGGGTCCTATGCCCCAGGAAAAGATACCAGCCTTTGCTGCACCTCCTGCAGCAGGTCTTGTGGTGCTCCTTTATTTAAAGGACTATGTTATCCCTATTGTTCCTTCCAGCCATAATTTTGTATCTCCTCTACAATAGTGGACAATTGACTCCCCTTTAAGGACAAGCATCCTCCCTATAAATGCTGCTGCCTGGCTCAAATTTGCAATGACAACCAATCACCTTGCAGGCTTGAATTACAGCTTATCTTTTTCATGCAGGGAGCCTAAAAAAATAAACAGGGCAGGCCTAATATTACAAAATCTTGTAAGACCTGTCGTTCACAGGACAGGCACAAGTGCTCTGACACCATGGGTATGCGCACTCTCAAATCTTTTAACATCACACAATCGGACTCTTGCAGACTGAAGTGTAAGTGGTTTCCCTTAGGTGTTTTTGATGCACCCCCATGTTACAATAGTTCTAGACCTGGGAGTATTTGCTGTACTGAACAGAAAATGAGTCACGAACAAATACTTCAGTCTCAACTGGCAATGCTTTAATAAAGCTACCTCAACACAGCAAAACTACAAGTAAACATAGTGATGATGTAGTACAATCCAATACCCTGGCATGTCTAAACTGCCCCTATCGTGAAGTACCCAACGTCTAATCCCTCTGCTCGGATCCACGGTCTACCTCCGAATCTGTACTGACTGGCTGGGCGTACCCCTATGGTCCTTGCAGCAAAACCTCCCCACTAAAACCCTTACTAAGGCTTGGTTGGGAGAACACACGACACCTCCTCACACAGTGCATGTGATCTTAAAGGTGCGTGGGCAGGGATGATGTTCACCGATTTGTTGGCTGCTTCTCCTTTTGAAAACGTGTCTCTTCTGGTTCCATACTGGTTTCTTCTCTCCATCCCAGATGGAGTGCTCAGTTCTTGTAATGAAGCCAGCGAGGGCAAGAGAGAGATATGGCCGCATGGCTCCTTTTATATCCCAACACTGTTTGCCTTTTCTGGCCGAATAATGTTTGTTCTTGTTTCGAGATTTCATGTTTGTGTGGCTTCTGTGTATTCCACTGGAGGCTGTTGATGGGGTTTTGCTTCCAACCGGTCTGGGGTTTATTGACTTTCTATTGTTCTGGTTTCCCGCCTCTCAGGGTTATCTCATACAGGTAATGACTTAATCACTGACCAGCTTATATTGCTGATCTATCTCTGACGAGTTCATAGTGCTTAACAATGGACCCTCCATGCCCATTACCTGTGATGAGTTGCCTTATCCTGGCCATTGTAACTTCCCAGACAACCCCCGCTATCGTGGATGTCGAGTACAACATGGAAAAGTACCTGGGCACCTCCCACAACAGGCTTCCAGCTTTTTCTGCAGTGAGAAATATTAAAATGCAATGTCCAGATAATGTCCAACAATCCTTGGGGAGTCGATGCCTACAGAAGGCCTGTGGAGATGATAAGCATTAAGGAAAACACATGCCTGGTTAGCAGCAGAGATTTTGTAAGGGTAGTAATTAATTTCATGTGGCTAATGCCATGCTTAAGCTCGGCCTCGGAACAATTTTGTGAGATTGAAAGATTTGAGAATGCGCATATCTATGGTGTCAGCACACTTAGGCTGGACGGCAGCATTTATAGAGAGGATGCTGGTCCTTAAAGGAGAGTCATTTGTCCTTAAAGGGGAGGCAATGGACTGTTGACAAGACTTCACTCTGCCATACTTTGTAAATTGACTGTCTTCAAAGTTATTGCAGAGCTGAGATACTGCACACAGGTCACTGAGACGAACAGTGTGAATCACAGAGAAAATTAATGTAAAACTAGGCACAAGGGCCCAAATTTCCCCAATCCCTATTTCCGGCGCACTCTCCCGAGATGCGCCGACTTTGTGCGCTCAAAACGACGGCGCCAAAAAACTTATTCATGATTCTGGCCGCTCTGCTGTGTGTCTCGGGTCCTGGCGTGGCGTGGCACATGCGCAGTAGCTCCTCGCCCTCCCAGTGTGTCTTGCAGCTGTGAGCCGGACCCGATGCTCGCCGCCCCTATCCCTGGCCGAAGAGATGACCCGATAATCTTCAACAGCAACACCCAATAAAATATGGGCCAGCAGGCAGCAGTGTGGAGAGAATGTTGCATTTTGTATGGCCACATGTCAAATTGTTATGACCCAACACTGATTAACTTTTCCCTGGAGAGAAGTCCAGTCCCTCAGAGAAGTCCAGTCCCTCGGAGAGAAGTCAAGTCCCTCAGAGAAGTCAAGTCCCTCGGAGAGAAGTCAAGTTCCTCAGGGGGGCGAGTTAGGAAGGTAGGACTTAAGTGTTATTTTTTATTTTATTTTTTTATTATTGATGGTTTTTATGCTTCTTTAATGTTGTTGTGAAGGTGTTTAGTGCTTTGCAAGGTCCTTTGTGCTTCCCTTCCGCCCCCTATCACTGGCTACCTGCGCTGATTTCTTAACTCTCCGCAAGGGTTTTCTGTGCGGCCACAAGTGGCCACATACGCTGGCCTATGTTAGTTTGGAGCAACTATTAGCTGTCCAAACTGGCTTAAATGGCCAAAACAGGCGTAGGTGGCTGGTAATGCCCCCTTTTGAAAAAAAACTTAATTAAAATAAATCTTACCTAACTCACTTACACTGGCACAAAGTAAATGTGCAGAATGGGGATTTTTAAGATACTCCAAAAAAAACAAGTTGCTCCAAAAAAAACGGAGCAACTCCTGGCCAAATTTGGGCCCAAGGACACCAGAGGTGAAAGTTGCAGCCCAAGAAAGTCAGCCGAAAGGTTTCTCTGTAGTCTCTAATGGAAAGCACGCTAGCTTCTACCACCAGACGTTTCTATCCGGTTTGATAAGCCACATGAGAGCTCAATTATTTGCCACTGTTACAGCACATCACAAGGAAACCACAGGGAACAGTGAACATCAAACTGTATCATTCTCTTATTGCCCAGATATATCCGGATCACCAGCCAGCAGAAATATCTTCTGATTATGGTGAGGAACAAGTAGAATTCTTCAGTAAAAAGGTTTAATGTGACTCCATAAATAATAAAGTATGCCTACTCTGATTTCAAAGATGCTTCTAATTACCCAAAGGAACTTGTGCCATTAATTAACTGTGCTAAAAGTGATACTTTGTTCCGAGGCCGAGCTTGAGTATGGAATTAGCCACATGAAATTAATTACCACCCTTACTCAATCTTTATTGCTAACCAAGCATGTGTTTTCCTTAATGTTTATCAATCTTCACAGGCCTTCAGTGTATTCTTTGTCTTCTGAAGCAGCAAGGAAATGAACACGAAAGTAGCTCAACATTATGCATACAACACATCCTATCCTATTTGAACTTGCAACCCATTTGCAGCCCTAATATATGCTCAATTGTATTTAGTTATGAATACAGGTCTTCAGTATATTCTTGCAATTCCTACTGATTGCATGGAGACGGCTGCACAGGCTATCCAAGAATGTCTGAATATGATTGCAACCAATCACTTCCTCAATAGCATCTCTGACTGCTAATTATTCCTAAGATTGAGACACCATCAGATTATTATTGCTGGATATTTACATTCAAAATGCCAACCAATTCCTGCCCAACACTGCCCTAACTTCGTCAGTGGCAAATGCAACTTAATTGTTCATTAAATATGTGTTTTTAAAAGTATGAGAAATTCTCTGATAGTTTCTGATTTCTGATGTGGGGTGTTCAATAAATCCAAGAACATGTAATGAGGTTCATTTGTTAAACTGCAAGAGCAGTTCTGTTGCTAAAGAAGGTAGATGCATCAATTAAATTGATATCTTACCTTAAAGCTATAATCTGATTTCATCTTCTTGCAATTGGAAATGTGATCATTGATTTATATTGCAGTTCAATTCTGTGTTTTAATCTATTTCCTGAAGTTCAACTAGTCCTGGATGGTCTAAATATGTGATAGAATCAAGCTCTGAAACATGCATTCTGTTGATGAGCTTTTCTATATTTCCTTTTCATTTTCCACCAGTTTCTTGACTGTTAATTTGGTCCCGATTTAAACTCCAGGTGGTTCCCCACTCAGGCCAGAGTTAAAATTACAGATGGGTCTCAATTATGTCATTGTGCCGCAACATGCATATGTAAAGAAGGACCCTGTTGGCTCCGGATGCGTGTCCTTGCTGCCTGCTCAGGAGAGCAGGTCAAAATTGCAGATGTTGCAATCATGGCAGCTTTCAGACAATTAAGGGCCAGGGCGATTTTAACTGCCCACCCACCGGGTTTCTTCTGAGCAAGTAGAATTTAAATCACCCATGTCCAATGAGCTCTGGCATCCCAATATCTTCTCTCCCACAGATCATAATATAACACCTCTGACTTTATCTTGACATGTTGTATAAATTGTCACCACTCATCTGACATTGATATTCTTTGGGTTAAGAATTGGTCCTGAGCAGTAGTGTTAAATGGGCAGTAGCACCCATTTTGCGCTTCCACCCAAGGCAAGTTTCTATCCCATTGAGTTTTGTCCAACCCAGTTGATACAGTAATGCAATCCTCATCTCCTATTTTCTTGTAATGACAAGTTAATCTGATACTTGACATTTCTCTTCAATATCTCTACATAAGTAGCCTACAGATTAACAGTGAATTCTACAGCTTCATTGCCATCGCCAGATACTTGCTCTTCTCTGTGAAATTACACAAGGTTTGCTGCTTTCTTTTCTTTGCCACTGTTTTTTTTTATCCTGCTTAAATAACATGTGCATTGAGGGTGTACAGTAATGTACTTCACTGTTGCCATGGAGGTGCAGCCAAAGAACCGTGAATGTAGTTTATTGCCCCACACAGTATATACAGACGTAAGCTGACATTTAAATATTTTTAACATGCCTAATTAAAGTTAACGGCTTTAATAAGCCAAGGAACGTACATGAGAAACTTAAAAGGGCAGTTCATTTTGATGAAAAAGTACCTGAATAGTGTTCCTCAGGGAGCCCTTCCCCACCCCACCACCCGCACCTCTGAACATGCATCGTATAGGTACAGTAGATGGAATGATTTGTTTGGAGTTGCAAGGGAAGTAGCACTTTTAGATGGATGTTTTCCACTGCAAAATGTACCCTGTTGTATAACAGGCATTTATGGGAAGCATTCAAAGTATTGTAAGACTATATGATAGAGAGCATGCTTAAATCCACAGCAATAATATATGGTTATGGTGAAGTCTCCTATCTTGGCAGACCTGATAGTCTCATTAAATTTTTTCATGGAAAATTAAATGGACCAATGGGTATTTACATTTATTCCCAACTCCTGCCAGGCATCCTGGGCTGTTCATCTTGAGACCCACCATTCATTAATCCAAAGGAAGAAAATATTCCTCTGGCACACTGGTTTTAATGGCATCTCTATAACGCCCATCTGAAAATTGGGGCACTCTATGATTGGAACAACTTGATAAAGACATCTCTGCAATTTATAATGGCTTTATGCTATTTGCATACCATCAGCCAAGCTACTTTTAACTGAAGGTGATCCTTAAAACCTGCAGCAGCACTTAATTTGTCACCTATTAATGGGTAAGTTCCCAATGAAAGGTGCTTTTGTCAGTGGGTGCTCTTCACAGAATATAAATGAAGCTTAACCCAGAAATAGAAATGGGATCAGCACAACCCGACCTCAGCCCAATCAGAGGTCTGAATGAAAACCAGAAGTTCTGGACCCAAAGACAAATGGATAGAATTGTGAAAATGCCAATAAACCTTTGAGTCCCATAGAATAAGATCAGAATTTGACTTATTCAGTCATGTAAAACAATGGCCTTGCCTGTAACCTTCAATTCTCTGATTAACTAAATACCTATCAAACTCTACTTTTGCTGAGAATCTGCTCCACATACCTATTATTTTATAAGAAAAGAAAATTAATCTAATCAATAATCTCAATTGAGGGCTATCAATATTGAACATTTGTCCCTGAGTTTGGCTCAGTGGGTAGCACTCTCGCCTCTGAGTCAGAAGCTTGTGGGTTCATGTCCCACTCCAGGTACGTGAGCTCAAAAAATCTAGATTGACACTCTAGTGCAGTGTTGGAGGTGCCATCATTCAGATGAGACGTTAAACCGAGGTCTGATCAGCTCTCTCAAGTGGACGTAAACAATCCCATGGCATTATTTCGAAGAAGAGCAGGGGAGTTATCCCTGGTGTCCTGGCCAATATTTGTCCCTCAATCAACATAACAAAAACAGATTATCTGATCATTATCACATTGCTGTTTGTGGGAGCTTTCATGTGTGCAAATTGGCTGCCGCGTTTCCCACATTACAACAGTGACTACACTCCAAAAGTACTTAATTGGCTGTAAAACGCTTTGAGGTATCTAGTGGTCATGAAAAGCACTATATAAACCCAAGTCTTTCTTTCTTTCTTTCTTTCTTTCTTTCTTTCTATATCTACACTTATCGCCCAAGTCAAATAGTCTGCTTACATTTCCAACATCTAGGTCTCTCAGCATTTTAAAGATCTGGATCATGTCCCCATCAATCTTTTTCAATAGAAACAAGTTTACCTGTATATGTCTGATCATACCTTGGGGCTCTAATCGCAGAATCGTCCTTATTGGTCACCCCTAAACTGATTGCCTATTTTCTCTTGTGGGAGTATTTAGCCTCAGCTAGTGCTTCTCTGTGATGTTGTGGCTGAAACCAGGAACTCACTGTGCATGGAGCTGTTGAATAATAGCACAGTGATAATTATATTCAGATTTAGCGATGTTTTACAGTAATGGATAGGACCCATTAAGAGGTACAAGCCTAGATTTTTCTGAATGACATAATTTTAACTCCGTAAATAAATGAGTTGATGTTGGCATTAAAATAATGCCGATCATAAAATCATGGCTACAATTTGATATTTAATTTTTAGAATACAGCTAAGTCAAGAAATTCCTATAAATTATATAAAAAGTCCAATCAGCTACATATTTACATGATTCAACTTGATGATGTGTTTCTCCATCCAGTTTTATGATGGCATTTCCATTAATGTACTGTGAACTTAGTCTTCGAAAAATCTGCAAGATGGCTATTTTTGTAATTGATGTACTTCCATTTTAAATATTTTATGAATTTACACTCCCTGTGCAGAGCTTTACCTGCTGGGAGAATATGTCAGGAATTAGAGTATGCACTCCCCACCATTTTACATTCACTCATTTTAATGGAAGGAAAATTGTAGGTGGTGCACGACTGAATTCTCAATATGGACCCCCAATGGGTAAAGTGCTATATGGAGAGCATAAATTCATAAAATGACCCCTACTGTGTAATAGTGTTGGGTAAGTAAAAGCGTAATCATTTCTATATTTTGATTATGTTATGATTCCCTTTCAAAGCTTAGCAAACACTAACACTGAATATTTGTGATATGGAGAACCACTTTATGGCCCCAAGTTTCCACATGATTTGCTCCTGATTTTTAGGAGCAACTGGTGTAGAACGGAGTATTCTCCACATTTAGTTTTCTGCAGTTCTAGTCAGGTAGAACAGTTTCACTTTGGAACTGAATTTTTTTTTCAAAAGGGGCCGTGTCCGGCCACTGACGCCTGATTTGAAAGTTTCCACAGTGAAAACGTACTCCAAACTAACTTAGAATGGAGCAAGTGAAGATTTTTGTACGCTTGAAAAAACCTTGTCTACACTTTAAAAAATCAGGCGCAGGTTACAAATTAGGCGTCGGGAACGAGGTGGGGGGGTGGGGAAGGGGGGGAAGGGAAGTCATTAAATTCTACAATCAATCCTTAGTTATACTTATACAAATATTATACAAATAAATCCAACCTGAATAAAAATTTATAAGCAAAGAAAAGATTAAATAAACCATGTTCCTACCTGTGTGAAAGTGCTTCAGGCAGGCCTTTCAGGCAGCGGTGTGGCGTCAGTGTCTCTCGACGGCAGGGGCAGGCAGCAAGCAGCCTTCGAGCTGAGCTGTGGTGCTTGAGGCAGGCCTTCATTCCCCGCGAAGATGCAGCACCCAGACGGACTTGAGGCCATTCGGCCATGGGATTGCAGCGGCGTCAGTGGCTGGTCGGGAGCCGAAGAAAGAACAGCAGCAGCCTTCGAGCTGTGAGGGGGACTGACTGAGGCCATTTGGACAGGGAGAGGCAGCCACATCGACATCTTAATATTTAAATTTGCAGAATGGGTGCACCACATGTTATGCAATGGTTTGCTTCCTCATGCAAGAAATTCTTTGTTCTTGGTGGAAGTTGATCCATTGCAAAGTTGAATTGGCACTTTTATTTCTCCAAACACACAGTCCTTAATTTTCAGGCACCGGTTCTGCAAGTTTGGCAGTGAAAAGCTGAACTCACTGATTTCAGCAGGTGATTTATTCAGCAGTGCTGCTAAAAGCACTCCCTCACACACATAAATATCAAGAAAATTAAAATACAAGCCTTTGCAGGGGTCCAAGAAACAAATCTTCACTTTTTCTGCAGCACTTTTAAAAATGGCCGAGTGCCAATGTTTACTTCAGACTGCGCGTGCGCGAACGCTCCAATGCGCACGCGCAGGGTTGCCGGCACCAAGAAGCCTCATTTAAATTGTACCCGCCCCCTCCTACTTACAAAATCGGCGTGAGTGGTAGGCTCCGCCCCCTGTGCGCCGCGCCAAGCAGACATCGAGCTCCAAGGAGCTCGAGAATACCGCATTTTTTTTCAGGCGCCGTTTTCGGCGCGAAAAACCGGCGCCCAGCTCTGAGGTGCGCCTTTTTCGCCGCGTGTGGAAACTTGGGGCCTAAAGACCATCATAAGGTTACTAAACATTGCATTTTGCTAATAAGAATGAGTCAAGCTGTACAGCTAACTCCCTCACCAGAGAGACACGTCAGATTGGGCAAAGAGCCCTCAACTGTTTCCCTTTACTTTCCACAAATCCACTTCACAGCATGATCCTGGACTGTGCACATGGACTGCAGGAAGCCCTTCTGTTGCATGCCTTGAAGCACCAAACCTTAAAGGAGAATTGTTTGGCACACATCTTATGTGCCACAAGCTTAACCTGCTTTGAGACTTTGCTGCCAGTGAAGACAGATGAAAAAGATCATATTAACCTCCTCAGCCTAGTCCTGGGAAACTGACCAAGCTATAATTGAAATTCGCCAGAACCTCCAGGACTGATATTAATCAACAACTGGGACAGGCTCTCCTGGTATCTTCTAATAACTACCTGTGAGATTCCCTCCTGATCCATACAGAACTGTAATACTGTGCTTGGGGGTAACCACCATCATATCCCACTGGCTAGTCATCTGAGAGAAATATGGTTAAAATTATTTCAGAAATGCTTGAAACAAACATTCTGAGTTGATGCCATCCAACGGCTCATTGATGAAAACATTAAATAAGATTATTAACATTGGACAACCCTGTGTCACTCTTTTACAAGATTTAATAAATATAATTAATGTTGCAGCTGAAGTATACATGTGGATAGAATATAAGAATCGGCCACATACTTCTGGCACATTTCTTTGCCTTACATGAAGAATTGAATTAAGCACTGGCAGCGCTCACTAAACCCAATGGACAGCAATGGATGTGTTTCTCTAGATCATAAAGGTGGCTGGCATGTCATAAGCAGCCCTGTGTAGTCCTTTCACAAGGTGAAAGCCAGATATTGTAAAAAGAAAAATGTTATGGCTGATAAACCCATAAACCTTACCAAAAAAACAGACCCAACGATGACATAATCCCTTCACCTTATATTTTCTCAACAAAGCACAGTCTGACGATTTATCATCCATGTCTAGGGGATTATTAGTTGTCTAAAATTGGCTGTATGAGCTGTCTTACATCAACCAGTTCAAATTACATATACCTTTACTCAACCAACCTTCAGAAAACTAGTGCATTACTGAATAAATGAGTTAACCCTTTCTTGCTGAATCATCAACGAAACCAGGCAATAAAATCATGAACTAATATTTCTTTGTTAACAGTTATGAGAACACAATTAGTATCATATTAATATTAAACACTAAAAATCCAGTGTGCCATAATAGCTCAGCATCAGCGAGGTACTACTTGGTACAAATTGATAATAAGCTTATGGGATGAAACTACCCCTTTTTATAGCCCTGATAGCGCTTACGGGTGGCATTAACGGAGCGTTTGGAGGTTTGGGGGAGGCGCTGTTCCAGTAGCGCCACGCCTCATGATTAGTGCCGCAGCTGGCGCATGCCCGGTGATGACATCATCACCGTGCCCGCCAACCACTCACCGCCCCGCGCTGACCACTTTGCTCTCCACGGATGAAATTGCCCATTACGCGAAGCTGGCATACATCCGCCACCGGGACGCCCTTTAATGCGGAGGCCTATAGCGCCCCGGGCTGCCATTTTATTTTGGCGGCCCTTGCATCGACCGGTCCGCCATCATGCAGCCCGGCACACCATTTTGGGTGCCGTGCCACTGGCCCAGTCAATCGCGTCCCTGCTGACCCAATGGCTGAACTCAGCACTGTGCTACCGCCCTGGGAGCACCCCTCAAAGGGAGCCATGTGCCAGAGACAGCGCTTTGCTTCCTTTTATGGGCGTAAGGCCCAATTCCACGTCAGGGGCGGGCATTCCGGACAGGCGATAAAAGTCTCGGCCCCGAAGATTACCACCCCCGATTGGGGCACAGGGCAATTTCATCCCCCTTTCTTTCAGAACTCAGCCAGTGTTAGACATTGAAGTCACTTACCCAGGGTACATTTTGTGCCCTTGCTCTTTTATTGCTGCCTCCAATTGCGATTCACCATAGAGGAGTACTGAATCATCACTTTAGTTTCAGTATTATCAATTGTTGCTAAAGCATCTCTAGCAATGGTTTGTCTTCCCACCCTGCATCATCATCTCAGGAGTGATTCAAGCATCTGTCCTTGGCCCCTCCTCTTCCTCATTTACATACAGCCCCTTGGCAACATCATCCACAGACATGTGGTCAGGGTTTATGTGCACACTGATGACTCCCAGCTCTAGTCTTCTAACACCTCTCTTAACCCCGCCACTTCCTCTGCATTATTTAATTGTTTGTCCAACTTATAGTTGTGAAAGAGTTACAATTGCCGACAGGTATATATAGAGAGAAGCCTGAAGTCATTATTTCCGGCCCCTGCCTCAAAATTCATACCCTCACCAATGACTCCATTCCCTTCCTTGGCCACTGTCTCAGGCTGAACCAGACTGTCCACACTCCTCTCCATCGGAAATCAGCCTAACCCTACCTCCATAAAATTGTTGTCCTCCACTCCTACCTCAACCCATCTGCTGCTGCCCATGTTAATGCCTTTGACAACTCCAGACTAAATTGCTGCAGTGTGCTTCTGGTTATCTCCCATCCTCAGCCATCTATAAACTTTAGCTGAACCAAAGCTGTGCTGCCAGAATCCTATCCAGCACCTAGTCCCACTTGCCCATCACTTCAGTTCTTCATTGACCTATATTGGCTTCCACTCGCCTAATGGCTGCGACTTCGTCACCCATGGCGAGTTGGGTGTGGCCGGCATTGGTGGCATGTGGGAAAGCCGTTCCCGACTCCATCCCGTCCTCTGTACAAAATCTTCCGTTGATTGGGCTTGTTAAGGCCACACTGCTGAGTTCCCAGCCAATTAACAGGAAGCCAGTCTGATGATGTAATTTGATGGCACATCATCAGCCAGTTTCCTTAAAGGATCATGCACATATTGCTTTTGACAGTTCTTCTGTCGGTATTCTGCAGCTTTGAGCTACTGCAAACACTGACAAGTTCTGCACAGAGGTGCATAGCTGCACCAAACCTCTCCCATCATCACAGCACGCAGGGAGGTCCTCTTCCCTTCCAATGGGTGGAAGAGACCTCTCCTGGACACAAACCCAGCCTGGTTGCACATTGCACAGGAGGGCACAAGCGGGGATGTCGTCAGGAGAACCTGGCTGCAGTGGCGCAAACCTTTCAATGATCTTAGTAGATCATGAAACATTACTGCAAAGCCGCGCTCAACCTCATCCTGCTGTGTTACTCATCCCATCCACATCACTCTGCCTTCCTTACCCTACTCCTGCATATCCTTACAAACAGCAACTTACCTTGCACCTCCAACCATCCCTTTCTCTCTCTATCTACATTATCACACCCCCATCTCACGAGCCACCCCTCACACTCACCCTCATCCTGTCCAACCAAACCAACTAACAACACACAAGGGTAGACACTTGGGTCCTTTAGCCAATGTTCATGTAAAGTTCATGTTGATGGGTTGTCAAACATTGAAATCTTTATTTTCTGCACTTTACATTCTTGGACAGATTTGTGGGCACCTTTGGAAGTGGCTTAGTGTGTTGTAATGAATGATGAGACATAAGGGTACCCCCTACAATGGTGTTGAGTGTGAAAGGAATGGGTTGGACATTGCAGCGATGCTTTATGGTGTTGGTGTTGGATGTTGCCAACCTGCTGCATCATGTGGCAGCCAGGGTGTGCAGCGTCAAGTGACGTAAATATATCCATGGTGAGGCTATCCCTGGCCTCCCAGGTAGCAACATGGTCGGGTGCTGATACCCTGTGTCCTGTGCAGCATCAGGTGATTGCGGAGAAGGTTGGTGTTGTTGGTGGTGATGCTGGTGTGTTTAGTGATGTTGGTGTTGGGGCTGATCGTGGTGGGATTCTGAGGATCAAGGTGAGATTTTTGTCAAGGGCACTGATGCTGGTTCAGAGTGGGATCCTGACCCGCTGTCAATCTTGGCCATTTTGACAGCGGGCCCACCTCCAAACCTGCACTTGCAGGGCTCGGAAGATTTTGTCCTATGTGTCCAACTTTAAAACTCTCTGTCTTTTGTTTCAAGCTCTTCATGGCCTCGCCGCCTCCCTTTCTCTGTAACTCTCTGATCATCTGACTGGATTATTGTGCAGTCCCTCTTCCATCAATCCTCAGTGCCTGCTGTGCTTTCAGCTACCTAGGTCCCACTCTCAGGAATTTTCCTCTAAACCCCTCTCTTCCTGCAACTCCTGGTTTTTCTTGAAGAACATTCTTAAAACCCATCTCTGTGACCAAGCTTCAATTATCCTTCAGTCTTTCCTCTTTGACTTGATGACCTTTCTTTACTGTGCTTCTGTAGAGTGTCTTGGGACATTTTTCTATATTAAAGGTGCTGGATAAATGCAAGTTGATGTAAACATTGTAAACTTTATTTTTAGAATGTAAAAGTTTGACTTCAGCTGGTTGCAGTTCAATTAGGACAAGTGAAAAACTAAGATGGCGTGAGAATGCACCATTTTGCATTGGCTATGAGGTAGTCTCGCAGGCAGTGCAAATGCCAAACTGACCCTGGTTTGTTTGCAATTATGTTTTGTGTTTTGAAAAGAGTGGCTAAAGTAAATGTTGGTCCCCTAGAGGATGAGACTGGGGAATTAATAACGGAGAACAGGGAAATGGCAGAGACATTGAACAAATATCTTGCATCAGTCTTCACAGTAGAAGACACTAAAAACATCCCAATAGTGGATAATCAAAGGGCGATAGGGAGGGAGGAATGTAATACAATCACAATCACTAAAGAAGTAGTACTCGGTAAAATAATGGGACTAATGTGGACAAATCCCCTGGACCTGATGGCTTACATCCTAGGGTCTTAGAAGAAGTGGCTGCGGAGATAGTGGATCATTGGTTGTGACCAAAATTCCCTGGATTCTGCGGCGATTCCAGCGAATTGGAAAACAGCAAATATAACGCCCCTATTTAAAAAAGGAGGCAGACAAAAAGCAGGAAACGATAGACCAGCTAGCCTAACATCTGTCATTGGGAAAATGCTGAAGTCCATTATTACGGAAGCTGTAACAGGTCATTTGGTAAAACATAATCCAATCAAGCAGAGTCAACATGGTTTTATGAAAGGGAAATCATGTTTGACAAATTTGCTGGCATTCTTTGAGGATGTAATGAACGTGGTGGATAAGGGGGAACCAGTAGATGTGGTGTATTTGGATTGCCAGAAGGCATTCGATAAGGTGCCACATAAAAGATTACAGCACAAGATAAACTTCACGGGGTTGGGGGTAATATATTAGCATGGATAAAGGATTGGTTAACTAACTGAAAACAGAGTGTCGGGATAAATGGGTAATTTTCCGGTTTGCAAGTAGTAACTAGTGGGGTGCCGCAGGGATCAGTGCTGGGGCTTCAACTATTTACAATCTATATTAATGACTTGGATGAAGGGACCGAGTAATGTTGCCAAGGTTGCTGAAGATACAAAATTAGATGGGAAAGCGAAGTGTGAGGAGAACATAAAAAATCTGCAAAGGGTTATAGACAGGCTAAGTGAGTGGGCAAACATTTGGCAGATGGAATATAATGTGGGAAAATGTGAGGTTTTCCACTTTGGCAGAAAAAATTGAAAAACAAATTATAACTTGAATGGAGAAAAATTGAAAAGTGCTGCAGTACAGAGGGACATGGGGGTCCCTTGTGCATGAAACACAAAAACTGAGTATGCAGGTACAGCAAGTAATCAGGAAGGCAAATGGAATGTTGGCCTTTATTTCAAGGGGGATAGAGTATAAAAGCAGAGAAGTACAGGGTATTGGTGAGGCCACACCTGGAGTACTGTGTACAGTTTTGGTCTCCGTATTTAAGGAAGGATATACTTGCATTGGAGGCTGTTCAGAGAAGGTTCACTAGGTTGATTCCAGGGATGAGGGGTTGACCTGAAGATAGGTTGAGTAGGTTGGGCCTATACACATTGGAGTTCAGAAGAATGAGAGGTGATCTTATTGAAACATATAAGATAATGAGGGGGCTAGACAAGGTGGATGAGAGAGGATATTTCCACTCATAAGGGAAAATAAAACTAGGGGACATAGTCTCAGAATAAGGGACCGCCCATTTAAAACTGAGATGAGTTTGTTTCTCTCAGAGGGTTGTAAATCTATGGAATTCTCTGCCTCAGAGAGCTGTGGAGGCTGGGTCATTGAATATATTTAAGGCGGAGATAGACAGATTTTTGAGCGATAAGAGAATAAAGGTTTATGGGGAGTGAGCAAGGAAGTGGAGCTGAGTCCATGATGAGATCAGCCATGATTTTATTAAATGGCGGAGCAGGCTCGAGGGTTCAGTTAGCTATTCTTGCTCCTATTTCTTATGTTCTTATGTATCACTGCCAAGCTGAAACCACTATGCAGCAAAATAAAATTTACAACTGCACTAAAGGGAATGATGATTTGGTTGGAGTATTTTGTTGATTATATTAAAGCTATAGGAAATAAATCATTTCATGGGGAGATTAAGATCTATTAATTTTAAAATGTGGAAGAATCATGGATAAAGATTTTAACTTGTGTTTCTCCATAGACTCCACACGATGGCGCTATTGTGAATAAATATGTGAATTAACCCTTAGTTAAAGTTGGTTTATTTATTTGCTGTCCGTGAAAGGCAAATTGCAGTTAGTTGTTCGGATCCGGGACAACTTTCTTAAAGAAAAGCACAACTGTAAAATACAAATCTACATTCCAACCAAACGTGCAAGATGTGAACGCTATAGGGTTTGTAAAGTTCAAATGAAAATCCTGACTGAATGGGTAAACTGAGTGGGTGTCGGCCGCATTTTATAACTGGGATTAGTAATTGAAGGTCCTTGCATACTTCAGTCCTACTACACAGAGTGGCTAATTTTGAATATATGAGTTGTCGTAAAATGTGTATATATTGAGGGGAAAGATAGTTTAACAAGTCATCATCATAGGCAGTCCCTTGAAATCGAGGAAGTCTTGCTTCCACTCTAAAAATGAGTCCTCAGGTAGCTGAACAGTCTGTTACGAGAACCGCAGTCCCTGTCACAGGTGGGACAGATAGTCATTGAGTGAAAGGAGGGGTGGAACTGGTTTCCCGCATGCTCTTTCCGCTGCCTGCGCTTGGTTTCTGCATGCTCTCGGCAATGAGACTCGATGTGCACAGCGCCCTCCTGGGTGCACTTCCTCCACTTTAACAAGTTTAACAAGTAGTTGTTTAACAAGTAGGCGTAGTCAATAGATCCCCTAACAGAAGCAAATCTGTTGGTTGGAGTATAAATCAGGAAATAGTGGGGGCTTGTAAAAACGGAACAGCAATAATCATGGGTGATTTTAACCTCCATATTGATTGGGCAAATCAAATTGGTCAGGGTAGTCTTGAGGAAGAATTTGTAGACGGGTTCCTTGAGCAGTATGTAACGGATCCAACCAGGGGGCAGGCTATTGTAGATCTGGGCCTGTGTAATGAGACAGGATTAATAAACAATCTCCCAGTAAAGAATCCCCTTGGAATGAGTGACCATAGCATGGTTGAATTTCAAATTCAGATGGAGGGCGAGAAAGTTGGATCTTAAACCAGCGTATTAAGCTTAAATAAAGGAGACTACAAAGGTATGAGGGCAGAGTTGGGTAAAGTGGACTGGGAAAATAGATTAAATTGTAGGATGGTTAATGAACAGTGGAGTACATTTAAGAAAATACTTCACAACTCTCAAGAAAATTATATTCCAGTGAGGAGTAAAGGGTGTAAAAGAAAAGATAGCCATCCATGGTTAACTAAAGAAATAAAGGATGGTATCCAATTAAAAACAAGGGCATACAGAGTAGCCAAACTAGTGGGAGAACAGAAGATGGGGAAGCTTTTAAAAGCCAGCAAAGAATGACTAAAACAATGATTACGAAAATGAAGATTGAGCATGAAATATAAAAACAGATAGCAAGAATTTCTATAGGTATATAAAAAGGAAAAGAGTGGCTAAAGTAAATGTTGGTCCCTTAGAGGACGAGACTGGGGAATTAATAATGAGGAACATGGAGATGGCAGTAACTCTGAATAAATAAATTGTATCAGTCTTTACGGTAGAGAACACAAACAATATCCCAACAATGGATAGTCAAGGGCCTATAGTGGGGGTGGGGGAGGAACTTAACACAATCACAATCACTAAGAAGGTGGTACTCAGTAAGATAATGGGGCTAAAGGCAGATAAATCCCCTGGACCTGATGGCTTCCATCTTAGGGTCTTAAGAGAAGTAGCGACAGGAATAGTGGATGCATTTGTTGTAATTTACCAAAATTCCCTGGATTCTGGGGAGGTCCCAGCAGATTGGAAAACTGTAAATGTAATGGCCCTATTTAAAAAAGGAGGCAGACAAAAAGCAGGAAACTATAGATCAGTTAGCATAAAATTTGTGTTAGGGAAAATGTTGGAGTCCATTATTAAAGAAGCAGTAGCAGGATATTTGGAAAAACAAAATTTAGTCAGGCAGAGTCAGCATGGATTTATGAAAGGAAAGTCACGTTTGACAAATTTGCTGCAATTCTTTGAGGATGTAACGAACAGGGTGGATAAAGGGGAACCAGTGGATGTGGTGTATTTGGATGTCCAGAAGGCATTTGACAAGGTGCCACATAAAGGGTTACTGCACAAGATAAAAGTTCACGGGGTTGGGGGTAATATATTAGCATAGTTAGAGGATTGGCTAACTGACAGGAAACAGAAAGTCGGGATAAATGGTTCATTCTCTGGTTGCCAATCAGTAACTAGTGGGGTGCCGCAGGGTTCAGTGCTGGGACCCCAACTATTTACAATCTATATTAATGACTTGGAAAAAGGGACTGAGTGTAACATAGCCAAGTTTGCTGATGATACAAAGATGGGAGAAAAAGCAACGTGTGAGGATACAAAAAATCTGCAAAAGGATATAGACAGGCTAAGTGAGTGGGCAAAAATTTGGCAGATGGAGTACAATGTTGGAAAGTATGAGGTTATGCACTTTGGCAGAAAAAAATCAAAGAGCAAGTTATTGTTTAAATGGAGAAGAATTGCAAAGCACTGCCCTACAGTGGGACCTGGAGGTACTTGTGCATGAAACACAAAATGTTATTATGCAGGTACAGCAAGTGATCAGAAAGGCCAACGGAATCCTGCCCTTTATTGCAAAGGGGATGGAGTATAAAACCAAGTAAGTCTTGATACAGTCATACCAGGTATTGGTGAGGCCACACCTGGAATACTGCATGCAGTTTTGGTTTTCATGTTTAAGAAAGGATATACTTGCTTTGGAGGCAGTTCAGAGAAGGTTCACTAGGTTGCTTCCAGAGATGAGGGGTTTGACTTATGAAGAAAGGTTGAGTAGGTTGGGCCTCTACTGATTGGAATTCAGAAGAATGAGAGGTGATTTTATCGAAACATATAAGATTATGAGGGGGCTTGACAAGATGGATGCAGAGAGGATGTTTCCACTGATGGTGGAGACTAGAACTAGGGGGCATAATCTTAGAATAAGGAGCAGCCCATTTAAAACTGAGATGTGAAGAAATTTCTTCTCTCAGAGGGTGGAATCTGTGGAATTCGTTGCCTCAGATAGCAGTGGAAGCTGGGTCGTTGAATAAATTTTAGACAGAGATAGACAGTTTCTTAACTGATAAGGGAATAAGGGGTTATAGGGAGTGGGCAGGGAAGTGGACCTGAATCCATGATCAGATCAGCCATGTTTGTATTAAATGGTGGAGCAGGCTCGAGGGGCCGGATGGCCTACTCCTGCTCCTATTTCTTATGTCCTCATGTTTTAATAATAGGAGTCTTCAAAATCAAACAATTGTGAAGATTGTGCGTGCAGTTGCGAATTCCCTTTCCTGTATAAAAATTGGTTTAATACTGCCTCTAAAATTAAATTTAATAGCAGACCATATGAATCTTCGAGTTATGTTACAGCGAGTCCTTCAGCCCAGCTTCTTCACAATAGTAACAGTATATCAGGCGCACATCAATTGTCCAATTTTACAAAAACGTGCTGATTTCACTACCTGTTCCTGAAAGATTGTATAAAACAATTTCAGACACAGCAACTTAAAGTCCAATAACAACGCGCCTGTTTATTGTGCCATCTGTGGCGGTTGTCCAGTGAAAATAAGAGGAGAATGCAAATATGTTCTTACATTACCACAGTGACTACACTTCAAAAGTACTTTATTGGCTGTAAAGCACTTTGACATGTCCGGTGGTCATGAAAGGCGCTATCTTAATGTGAGTCGTTCTTTTTATTTTATATATCACAGTCTTATAATTCAACAATACTCAACTTCATGATATATCCCTATTGGTATCTCTGGGTGTTTATCTAAATTATATTAATGATTGATCTCCTTCTGTGTTCGGAGGCCAATTATGTTAACCTCTTGTTAATATTACCAGCTGAAGCACTTTAATAATCTCTATTTAAACAACACAAATTAGAAACACGCTGAAACAAGTCTATATTTCCACAGGGTACATGGACTACATTAAATGTGAGAGGGCCAAATCGTCCCACTTTTGACAATTAAAATGCCGATTGAAATGGGAAAATATCAAATTATGTTCGAATTGGTATTAGTAGCTTGGTTTTATTTGCTTTCCCACAGGGGGCGGGGGGTGGGGGTGAAATATTTTCCAATAATATGTAATGAATACAGAAATACTTTACTGTTCTGTCTGGTGTTTACACCCAATATCCGACAGAGGGCAGAGCAACTACATATAATCGCATGGTCCGTTGTGTCAGCTCATTTTAAAGTCGGGATCGCCCCTTAAAGCTTCTTCAATCGTGCTTCATCGTTCCAGTGTGCAAAAGTTGCGGTAGCAGAGTTTCCGTTTTATTCCGGCACAAAATCAGAAACGGTTCACATTTTCGAAAAGTTCAATTCCGGGCAGCAGAAAGGGGTGACGGGCAATACAACGCAACACTTTGGAGAAGATCCTTTGTGAAATTACTTGGATCAAATATAAATTAAGGACATTAAAAATTAAAGTGTAAAACATACCAGTTAAATTGAACCGTAGGAGCGACCACTACAGCACATATCAAGAATTAAAATCAATCTGTTAATATTCATACATTGCCATGTTATATACATTGCATTCTTCGCCTTTAATACAATTTATAGTATTAATCGTAAACATCGAGACTAGCATAAGAGTTTGATCCATTTGTATAAAGAACTGCGAGGCCATCCCTGATGCTCAGGTCCCTGCTGATTTACTTTGAGGCAGAATCTCGAGTTGGAATGACTGTATTTCGGTATATTAGATATTCTTGGTTACAAAGAAACATACCTGTTATTGACATTATTGATGTAGGCAATAGCTTGGTTACTTTCATAATAACGTGCAATTCAATTTGAACGCTCTTTTGTGCGAAAAGATCAGCTGATAGAAGCAGCTGTTGGGTTTATTGATGGAGCGGTGGAACCGGGCATAACCCCAGGCTTCACACACCCTCCCCGGCTCCAGTAAAATCATTTCATCATTAAATGATCGCAACCCAGCCATGGCCAATCAATCACATTGAGTTTCGGTACAGTTTCTTTTAACTTATGAATTAGCTTTGGCAACGATAATTGTTTCCAAATATTGAAACTCTGGAACTTCGCTTCTCATTTATGTTAATTTTGGAACCACTATGTCCTCCAAAAGATTTGCACTAATGGCGTTCTATTTTGTAATTGTGCTACCGATCTGACTTATTCTATATCCGTCTACTATCTGTCGCCTATATATCTATCCACTCACCCACCTACCTATATCTCCTCTGACTGAAGCTATCTATATGTTATCACTTTATCTCCGTCTATCCATAATAATCTAAAGGAAAAAGAATAATAACTTCACACGGTTGGCAATTAAAATCTACTTATCGTCCATCTATCCGCACATCTTGTATCTACTTATGGCCATCTGTTTCTTCCTCTTCTATATTTGCCGAGATATATATCCATGCCCGATGTGTATTTAGTATGAAGAAGTATTTAGTATGTATGACTGCATAGGAAGAATATATGCAATTAAATATTAAACTACATCGGCCAAATTGTATGTGTTCTGTGTAGAAATTAAGTAAAGTAATGCTATGCGGTAATATATACATATATTGCCTCGTTGAACTTTTATTTTATGTTTGTGTAACCACCAATAAACATAAAAAAAGACATCCGTGTTTTGAACACAGTGGTCAAATGTAAGCACGCAATTTGTTCTAATATTAACCAGAAACCTTTCGGAGAGTTGTTGCCAACCCGGATAAAAGTGACCTATTTGTGCTGACAGTATTGATTCCCGTTGTATTGTCATTGCGTCTTTGAAAAGTTGCAAACACAAATCGCAAACTTACAACATTCTGCGTGTATATGTTTAGCTGTTGTTTCAGAACCGGCTGTTTATGATTATACCATTGAAAAACTACGAGGATTATTCATTCTCGATCCCGCTGTAATTCGTTTAAATGATATTGATATGTGATGAATCAGCACCCCCCAAAAAAAAATACTCTCGTTACCAGTAGGTTCATTTGATTTGGAAGCTGTAACTGTGAATAACATGTGCTAAAAGGGGAATTTCAAATAAGTTATCTACTTTAAAAATAAATGTATTTATTCATTCAGAAACAAAATGACTGATGGCTGGAGAATTGTTCTGGAAGCCAAGAACGTAAAAACACAACATTAATTCAATTCATTTAGAATAGTAGTGCCAGACTGCTTGGTTTTAGTAAATATCTTGGTTTTAAAGAGTAATTTTTAATTTTACATTGTGGTACATCCTTCTAAACTGAGGAAGAGTTGGTCGATCAGAACGAACTAAAACATGCAATATACTCCCATTGTAAGTTTTACTGAGGTGGTGTGCATCCAATGGGAGAGATAGATTGATGGAGAGGCAGGCGGAGGTGTGCCCTCTTATTGCACTGTACATGCATATATTCTATCTGTACATGTTTCAGATAGATAGACATATAAATAGATAGAAAACTAGACAGACAGACAGACAGACTGATTTTACGTTTTACACCCCGTATAGACAGTAACAGGATTTTAAACCCACCGCATTGATGGGATTTTCATTACAAGTAAATCCCTTGTCTTTAGTTTGTTTTTTCGGATTAGAGCTAAACTTTGGCTGTTACTGTTGAATCAGTAAATGTGCCTGTTTGGGGGCTGAGGCAGTAGTGTCACCGTACAGGGTGCTGCAGGAATTCGCCTCGGATTGGGTTCCCCTTTTTTTTCCAATTAAGTCGATCATTAGAGTGGGAGGAAAGAGAGAGAGCGAGAGAGAGAGAGAGAGAGCGAAAGCAGACAGCTGCTCTTCACATGAATGCACTCATCTTCTAAAGACCAGACTGCAAACATGCTCTGGAAACTTGTGGAAAATGTCAAATACGAGGACATCTACGAGGTGAGCAACCGCGGGGATTGTTTTGTTTCTCGTACTTGGGACAAATTGAACGGCTTTCGGGAGTCCTGTGGGTGTTGATGTCTCTGATATAAGTATTGCAATTTGCAGCATTTACGATATGAAGCATTTAGCATTAATGGGTTTAAATAGATGTTTGCCTCTCTCGGAAATGTCAGATTCTCTTCTGATACAGAGACAATTTCAGTATTTTCATAAGATATAAAATAAGGGCGAAAATGTGTTATATATGCTCTGTCCTGTTTGTGAACGGGCAATCGGGGATATTTGGGCGGTTTTTGTTCAGGTGACGATTTTGTAGGCAGTCTACTTGGTTTTGCGTATCTAGATTGCTATTGGAAAGTCAACTTGGAAATGATGGTTATGTTCCGGTCTCGAGCCGTTTGCTTATGATAATGTAATTGCTAGCAAATTATAAAGTGTATTTTTAGAGACAGTTTCGGAGGTCGTGTGTGTTCAATCCTGTTGCCCGCAGCCGGTGAAGTGAGACGGTGTCAGGCTAGGAATTGCAAGAGGTCAGGTTCTGTAAGCAAGTAATTCTAGAAGCCGGTTAATATTTTTTTTAAGTTGTAGCTCACACTTTACACATTGGCACATTTTAATTTATGGGAAGAATCAGGGAAAGGGGGTGTTTATATATATATATATATATATATGTACATGAGTGCAGCCATAAATGTGAAAGAGAGATTGGAGATAAATGATGTCAGCGTTGTATTTTGCATGGAACTAGCAGTCCAAACAATTGTCATTGGTGAGGAAGAAGCGGAAAAGGTAACTGGTTTTATAAAGAGCTTACACCACATAAAAGTTAAGACAAATAGCACGCGTTTGAAAAGGTTTCATAATGTGTTCCCGGAATGGTTTGTTGAATTAAGTGACTAGCATAACAATACACAAAGAGCCCAGAAAATGGCTTATGGAAGAGAGTAAAAAGGCTGATGAATTGATGCCAACGTGCTGCTTACGGACCCTTTAGAGCAGCCCGGCGGGTAGCCGCCCTCCATAGAGCCACAAATGTCTCCGCTCTCAAGGCTCTCGTCAGGCTAATTATCAACCGCAAGCTGGCAAAATCCGAAGGATTTGCGACAGAATTTCAATACAAGCTAGTATAAGTCAATTTAACTTTATCGCTGTTTGTTTTCCATTCGTTTATCAGAAAACGCTGTCAATTTCTGATCAGATCTATGCAGCCTCATTGAAGTACAATAATACTTCATTTTTTACACAACCGTAGACACTTTACTTTACTGTTTTCTTTTAACCGAGTTGTTAAAAGACCCTTATGTCTATTTTTCTTTAAGATCAAACTTTTAATTATCAAGTGTTTGTACGAATGAAATCATATTTCCCGATTTGTTTAATGCCATACTGTTAAAATGTCGAAACTGTTTAATGATTCATAAATAATTGGATAGCCAAATACATTTAAATGGCTTACCCTTGAATGTAAACTACCGCACAATAAACTTTTATCATCAGCCATAATTTAATTAATTTAAACAGTAATTTATTTTGAGAGAGCATTTGCGCTGGTCACGTTAAGTTCCCTTGATTCAGTTGAAATACAGAATCCCCTTTGGGCTCTGATTGCCCCAAACATGAATGGAACCCCCAACTTAAAAAATACAAATACAAATATTCATTTATCTGAAATGTATTTCGCCGGCGGATAGTGAGTGAATACCGTGCGTTTGGATACACACAGGGTTCATTGAGAACAGGTCCCAATCATTTTAAATTCCTGTCAGTGGAACATTTCGAACTTTTTAAGGTAGTCATGAAAATATGGTGGGATTGCAGGGACAAGTCGAGGCAACTGATGTGAGGGAAAGGAATTGAATTTTTAAACAAGGGCCGTACAAGCCAGTCCAACGGGTTCGACAGTAACCCGGAACAAGTATCACACAACTGCCCCCCCCCCCAAAAAAAAAATACACCCAAACTTGCCCCTCTGGCTTGCACCAGCTCCGTAAACTTCAAGGGTCTTTACAGAAACCCTGGTAAATGTTTTACAGCTGGCGGCAGGAAAGGGGGACTTTATTAAAACATCAGTGAGATAACGTAGGGGAGCGAGAGGACTGGATTTGCAACGCCTTAGATCACGGACTGTGATAACAAAGAAAGCTTTGGCGGCAGATTCTTTCAAAAGCAATTTGCAAAATGTCTGACGTCTCCCACTCACACACTTGTGATGATTCTGTCGGGTTCCATGTATTTGGTTTTATACTAAAACGCACAGGAATTTCTATCTATTGCACTCTAAAAAAGAGATTGGCGGCAGGCACTGCTCTTTATAATCTATCAACATGCCAAAGTATTGTTTTCGTTCAATCTATTCGCTTTTCTCTTAAGTTTTTTTTTCTGCCAGTACCACGTGACAGATACTGTGTAACATTAAAGATGCGAGAGGTAGTTTATTTAAGTGTATCTCTGATAAGATCAACTTCGTGTTGCCAGAGGGACAAAGTGGCTTCGATGTTATCGGGGGTGGAATTCTATGGCACTGTGCATTGGTTTTAGGAGGCCGGCTGAGTTGATGTGAAGTGGTAACTGCTCTTTCATGGGAATGCCTTTCTCCAAATTCACGTTTTAATATTTGAAGTTAAAAGTTTGTTTTAAAAGAAAAGACACGCAGGATTACTGCTTCGAAAGCGTTGCCAGCTCAATAAAGTGCAGTTTTTTTTTTGCTCCCGAAATGCTGCTAACGAAATTTGGTCCGAAAATAGTTAAGGAAACGAAGGCATTGCAAAACTCCACTGTTGCTCGCTAGCTCTATATGAAACGTAAAAAAACATAAGCAAAAGCAAAAAAAGCTAAACTTTGCAGCGTGTATGGCTGGAGAAGGCGCCTACGTGCAACCGGTCTGAAAGGTTGGGCAATGTTAAAGAGAACGCTGGCACCTAGACATTTATACTGAACAAAGGCAAACCAAGGGTGCTGTTCCTTTAAGACAGCCCATTTGCTGATCGGACTGGACTCCGACCTTCTAGTTGTCTGGCTATTTTTCTACAAAACTTTTCTTCTGCCCAAAAGCCTGGCCGCGGTGCTGCTGACCGCCCCCCGCCCCCACCCCCCCTTGTCTGATTACATCTAGTAATTCTCGTCTGAATGAACGTCATTTACAATAGTAGGGGAGCGCTCGCTGGCTGCTTCACGCTCGATTTGCCACCATTCTTCCTTTAAGTATTCGTGTAATATTAATAGTCATGAATATCAATTATTATGAGGCGGTGTAGAGTGGCAGAGAGGGATGTGAACAGTCAGCACCTTGCCTTGGAGAGGGGAGCACTGGTTGTGAAGCTGGAGATAAAAAATATACAGCATTTGCCCTCTTTTTGACCAATTTTGATGGATATAGTTTTGGAGATACTTCAGGCTATCGAGCGTCTTTCCCTGCAGTCTCTCACCCCTTCTGGTTGATGGTCTGTGATCAGATTTACTACAGATGTTAGTCCACACTTACACAGCCATGGTGAGTCGGATCAGTGCTCGACACAATCCCATTTCGCCCCAAACGCCGATGGCTTTATAATTTAGTCCATAATTGCAGGCTCTTTCTCTCTTTGTATTGTTATCTAATCGGGTTTAGATGGACGCGTCACTGGGCTAAAACTTTCAACTGCGCTCCATAGCTTTTGGCGATTTGAGTTTCAATTTTAGTTAAAGATGTTGCTTGGTTTACTTGACATTCCACTCTCAACTCTGACTGTTTTTTTGTCATAATCGAGGCGACTTTCCCGATACAGTTGCAATGTCCAACTGCAGCCTTTTCCTTTATTTCGCATTTTCATTGCGACATCGCCTATATATTTTTCTGTTTTTAACAATCCGCGTGTGCAAACGTCTGCTCGTTTCTTTATTTTCCTTCCTGTCTGAACTTTTATACGTGTGTGTATGTGGAGAGGGGTTTCCTATTTCACATCATTTCATATTATGTGTAATATAAAATATAAAGGTGTATTGGAAAGCTCCTTCCTCCCCTCCTCCTTTCCATTAACCCGTGTATGGGTTAGCAACGAATTAATTTGTGCGACACTTGATGTTATCATATTTATTTTTAAGCATTTGTTTGTAATTGATGTTTGCTCTGATTCGAGTTCCTAACTTACCAGACCAGACCCACCGTTCTTGTGTTAAATGAACAGTCCTTGTTAAACATTTAAAAGGATGCCTGCCATAAAGCGGCTGTTTGCGATTGTGTTGACGCCTGTTCCAGTTTATTTTCTCTCCCAATATTGCAAATTACCTTTATTATTCCATCACGACGTTTGAACATTTCCATGCGTTTTGCTTCCGCCTTTTTTAGGCTACGTTTACTCTGCAACGTTTTCCTGATTTGATCGCATTGCTTTTCATCATTCTGCTGCCTTTGTTAAATAATTAGACAATAATTTAAGAGCGTCTTTTTTGAAACAGTGTTCATCGTTCCTTTTCATTGCGCACGTTATATGCTCTTTATTTTCGTGAACATAGAATACATTGGAAATACATCCAATTAAACAATATTGAAAGTAAGTCCTCTTGTTTCTTCTTTGCAGGACCGGCACGATGGAGTTAACAGCCACAGTTCGAGGCTGTCCCAACTCGGGTCGGTCTCCCAGGGACACTACTCAACGGCTCCTCCGCTCTCTCACACCCCGACGTCGGACTTCCAGCCACCTTATTTCCCTCCTCCTTACCAACCTCTCCCTTACCACCAGAGCCAGGATCCTTACACGCACGTCAACGATCCCTACTCCCTGAACGCCCTGCACCAACCCCAGCAGCATCCCTGGCAGCAGAGGCAGCGGCAGGACGTGGGTGCCGAGCCCAGCCTTCTACACCAGCCCCGGGTTCTGCCCCAGATCACAGGGCTCGACCATCGCCGGGATTACCCCGGCGTGCGGCGGCCAGACGTGCTTGTCCACTCTGCTCATGGACTCGATTCGGGGATGGGAGACAGCCTGTCTCTCCATAGTATCAGCCATCATGGACTGGAAGACATCCAGGTGAGACTGCAATATTGAAATTGCATTCTAGTTAGTCTACAGTTTTTTATGTAGATTGTATTGCAAAGTTGCCCACTGCGTTATGAAAGTTGCACGTTAGTTGTTTCGCTGGAAAGGTGCTATTCATAGTCTAATATTACGACAGCACGTCAAACATTTTGTCATCTTTGACTTCCAACCTTTATCCCATTGCATATAGCGACAGAAAGAGCCAGTATGCCAAATTATTAACTTATATCTTGAAGAAATACAAAACTGTTCACTATAATAGTGATTGAAGCTATAAACTTTTATTGATCGAACCCATTACATGGTTGATTGGTACTACTTTCGGTCATAAGTTATTATAAAGGCCAATATCATTGATATGTTCCAGATTAAGTCGCACTCCATTAGGAGAGCAGCACCTGGAACCCAGTGTGAGGTGCAAATTATCAACGCTCTCTTTACAGTCTACACTACATACATATAGTTCCCTCTACCATTAGTACAGAACCTGTTTCTGTTAAATCAATACTCAGGCGGCCACAAAATTGTCTTCGCTTATCAGAACTAGTCCCCAGAGAGGAAATCATATTGGAATATGAATGATGATGTTCCATTTTCTAATGTGCATTTAACTGCAATAAAATGATTTCCTGCATCTAATCCATTTGTATCGTTATCTCAATTTATTTTGGTGAATCGATTTCATAGTAAATAAATGAAATAAAACAGTAGTTGTACAATTAGATTTGATGAGATTTGATGCAGAATTAGAGCCTGTGTGAAATTATAGTCTGCTAAGTTGCTACAAACCTATAATGGGCGGTGGGTGTGGAAAGGAGTGGGCGTTCACTGAGCACACAAAGTATGAACTATTGGACTTCCTCTAGTTTACTAGTAATTCGGGATAGCATTCAGGAACCAGTACCGTCTAGTTGATAGTTGTAACAAATTATCTTATACCATTTTTGATTAAATAGATATTAATTTATTTGCAATACTGTGTATGGGTGTACATATGTAGAATTTGGGAATTATAGAGAGTATGTAAGATAACATTCTGAAAATTGGTACTTTAATGACCCTAAAATCCGTACCTATCCCATGAAATCTATGTATTGCGTCTGGAGTCCTGTTATTGTGTCGCATTTGCTCAAATAATTGTCTTTTTGTGTATGAAAGGTTACCAAGTTTGTGGAGATTGGTATACACATTACTGACCTGAGTTGGAAAATAATATTATTAGCAATTGAAGCTTGAATTATATATATATATATATTTAAAACACTTAAAAAGGAAATAGTATGTTTGAAAAACATGTACTTGGCCATAAACAAAGATGGCCGCTGTGGTCTACAATTCCGCTCTCTCGATAACCAATGTGTATGTAGAGCCTTTTAACATTTGGACAAAGGTAGAACGAAAAGGATATCGTGCACATTTAATTCTCAATTCACAATTGGTTGATGCAAAGCATGTATATCTAAAAAAAAAACAATAATTGCGTGTTCATGTTTGTTAACTGCAGAAGATAGCAATAATCGCTTGAATGTTTGGTTTTGGATCAGTCTGGTATTCAGACACAAACTGAGTGCGTTTAATTTGTAACTTTAGTGCCCCGATCTTTTTATGAAATCCTCCAGACATTAATTTTGGGGACATTCAATTGTGTGACAAGTTACGGGACAAACAGGTTCTTCCCTTTCACTGAAGATAAATATATTTTACTTAACTAAAATGTAAATAACGACACTACCGAATCATGACTTTACAAAATGCTTAACGCTGCAGTCTGTAACGGTCTTGGCCGCTATCCTGTTCTCGGTGATCAGTGCAAGTTAGAAGTGTGGCGTGATTGTTCCTATTGTTACCGAGTCATTTTTTAGTAAGATGAAGTGGCAAGAAGAATGGAGTATGATAAATGCCGCACTGATTTATGCAAAAAGAATATTATCACTTCCAAATGTTCACAGGGGACAAATTTCAGGTCGTTGTGGACATCTGTCCTTCTATAGCTCATTCACTTGGTAGCTGCTACTGTCTGAACGAATGAGGCGATGATGTAGATTTATTGATTGCTTCAAACCACGGTCTATGAAGATCACTTATTGTATTGCTGTCTTCTCCGTGACATTTTGCGTGCGCGTGTTCGAGTACGTGTTTCAGCAGGGGACTACATAAATAGGAGTAGGCTGTATGTTTTAACTACAGAACGACTACCATTTAACCATGCATTTATTCATTGACTGCATTGTTATGATAGGCGCACGTAATTTGTCATTACTATATTTTTTGCAAATTTAAAATTATGCATGCAGGATAAGACTATATTAACGTCTCCGCGCGCTTGCTATAGTTATAATATTGTTTTGCGATTTCACTTCAGGACTAATAGCGTCAGCCATAAATTTAATCATGGGCAATGCCACAATGATGCATGTACACATATCTGTCATCAACATTTTAATGTGATTCTTTTCGAATCTAAGGTGATATTATGTTGTATAAGCACTGAACTTCACAGCATCAGTAATATAATTTACCGCGGTGCCAAAGTCGATTCATCTCCTAAGCATTCATTTGCAGTAAAATTGCATTCATTATTACAGAAATGGCCCGTGTGAGTGCAGCCAGTGTGAATGGAATGGCAGTTCACATTTGATATGTTCAGTTGAATTAAATACTTGTTCTATAGGGCAGAATTGATCCGAAATGAATATATAACAGCCAATTACCATAACAGTTCAACCGCTATAACTCTAATAACTTCCGTGCCACTTTGAAATGTTAACTCCAAAGAGAGCATTATTTGTGCATCCAGTTCTCAAAATCGAGCAGATTAAGATTTAGCAAAATGTTTAATAAAAATGAGAACAGCTAAGCACCTCGTTATTTTCAAAGCTTTAGACGTTTTGCCTAATTCAGTCCCATTGCCTTTTAAACATCGCAATAAGAGAGCCGGCCGCGTTCACTGAATTAGGACAATTTTAATTATACAGGCGGTCCGATTTGTGAACCAAGGTTCATTTATTGGATATAATATTGCAAAACTAAATAGAACCGGGAGACTCTATAGAAAGCATGGCGTGTTCGGTGATGCATTCGAGCTGTACCATTACTCAGATCGCTTCAAATAAAAGGGAACGTATTTTTTAGTAATTATGGAAGCCGTCTGTTCAACTATGTTAGGAATGCGGAGCGGAACAATATCAAAATACAATCCCCGTCAATATCAAGACCAGTGTCGTACAGTTGATATGGCCAGGAATGCCCGCGCATAGGGAGCGTTGCATTGTTTAAGCGCTGGCTTCTTGTTTTTCTTTGTGTATGCATCTGCTTCTAAAAGTGAGAAATCTGAAGGCAAATTGTTAATGAATGTTTATTCAATTCACACCACTGTCCTGGCATTTTCCTTTGAACTCTCTGCTATTTTTCTTGCTCTTTTGACAAATTAAAATCAAAGCATCTGTAATTATATGGTGCAAATTGAGATTTCTTAAATTATGTTTGTTTTGGCACAAATGCTCAACCTCTTAATTGCACCCCTAATCTATCCATTCACTTTAGATTCAGATTCCGCTTTAATATCACTTGACGACACATCGTAAAACAGAGCTGATGTTATTTAAATATTATCAATAGGCAAGCCATATTGAACGTTTAGGACCATGGCGGGAGAGTAATTATTTACACATTTCAACCAACATAATCGATGGCATTTAAATGATAATGTTATGGATTTTTCGCCTGACCAATTGGAAATAGAGAGGCGTAATGTCTAAACGAAAAGTAGAGTTTGCGTTTCGTTAATCTAAACTCAGTTTTGCATTTAAAAAGTACAGTCGGAAAGTGCATCTGGGAAATCCCATCTAATTATTGTAACCTATCTTATCCTTTTAAAAGTGATAACACGTTTTAACGATGGATTCGGGCCTTTGCCAAACAGTTAAATCCTTTATACTTTTGTTTTCCTTTATGCATTCTGAACCCAGATGAGAAACTGTTCACCACTAAACAATTCACCTATGCAGGGCACTACATTCCCCATTCCCCCCCACACCCCCCCCCCCCATGAAAATGCAATATACTCGATTCCCACCAGTAAATAACGCGAACAACTGGAGTTTAAATAGAATCTCAGGTTTCTGGTCATGTTGCTGTGTTTATTGTGGCCTCCATTAACAGGCAGAGAGCTCAGAAACACCGGGAATTTAAGGGAGAAAATAAAAAAGAACTGTACCTCAAACATCTCCAAAGGCCCAGAGTGATCAGAGGCGGAATGGGCCGAAAGGTTTGAGTGGCAAGGTTTAAGTGGGTTACCGGAAGACTGCCAACGTTGTAATTGCTATTATCGTGGCATTATGAAAAAAGTGTCATGAAATCATGAAGCAAACGCTAAATGACCCTCTGATGTTTGCTTTCTTTAGCAAAGTTGTACAGATTCCCTATCTGTTTGGCTTCTTACCCGAACCAGTGATTTTGTTTTGTCCCTGTATGAGGCGGAATCGACGCCATGGAAGACAATATTCTAAAGAAATACAACGCTCATCCTGCGAACACCGATTAAAATATATAATTTGAAAGAATAAAGGACAAGGGCGGCCACATCGATTATAGCGATTTTACCCCCAGATACTTCTCAGTTCTCACTACCTTAAAATTTGGAGTATTTGGTTAATTGAAAATGAAAACAACACTAAACTATGTCAGAATTAATCATAATTCGTTGAATGGATATTTGCCCAGGAGGAGGAGGGCGGGGGGAGAGGAGTAAGGTGATTGATGTTTACTTGGTTCAGATACTATGATCTCTAACGATGAATTTCGCAAACTGCCTTTTCGTGATAATCATCCTTTTCCTCTTATTATCAAATTTTTATTGAACAGATTAGATTTGTTTTTATCAATGACCAATTGAATAAAACATTTAAATAAAACACAGGAAGAATATAAATATGATTTCGATTTTAAAATGTGAAGAGGGATAACATCCACTTAAGATAAACACTATGATAATTCTTAAGGGGTCAATGTTAGTTTTTACTAAGAGCAGAGGGAAATGAACTTTAACAAAACAAGAAGGTCTTGCTGCAGGCTGCGAAATGTGGGTATTTTGAACTGTCTTTCGTCAAGCTCTAACCCAAAGGCATACCATTGTCCCCATATGGTCCCAGACAGTTCAGTGGATAACTTTGTTACCACACTTTTTATTCATTTCATCGGTGATATTGACTCAACAACAAGTAACGATGTGATCGTGTCTCTCATAGATTTTTCAGTATTGTGATTAATGTACATTTCAAAATCTTGCCGGTCTAAAATAAACAGTAAATATAATATTAATACATGTTTTATCACGTGGACACTTATGCCGTGTGCGAGTCATTCTGACTGCGTGTAATCTGGGCTGTAAACATTGCCAAACGTTTCATCTGGACAGCTGCTGGTTTCAGTTAAGGCGAGTGGATTCAATGTGCCGCGTAGTTTTGTTTTTAATAACATTGACATCTCTATCCAGTCACCTCTGGATTTGCTAAAATAGCTCACTCTCTTTGCAACATGGCAGGCAGACTATGAACGGCTCCCCCAAATTTCCGAAGTTTCCGAGGGGAGTTTCTAAATCGCTATTGAAATGTGTCAAAATGACGGTATATGTCGCCCGAGCAGCACTGTAGTAAATTCATGAAGATATTTACTCCCCGCCCCCCACGCCCACCATGTGTTTACTGGCGACCTTACTTCTAAATCGGACATAAGTGTCCATACATCAGAAGCTGGCTAATTGTAGACATAAGACATTAACACGCCGACTGTTGGGAAATCGGACGCTTTGGCTTGGAGAATTCAAGTCCCGCTCTTTTAATTTGAGAGCGAGTAATTTGGAGTGTAGAGGGCGCGCCACTGCAGGCACTGCAAAGCAAACAATAAAAATTAGGCGAAATACAAGGGGGATATGTTCAGTAAACTGTTTGTAAACGTGCACGCGTATCCTTTCGCAATTTGTTAAAATCCCGCTGTTCGCATCCCTTTAAAGCAAAGAGTCTGGTAATTAAAAGTGTGAGTTGTTTTTCCCTCATTTCCGCATGCATTTCTAATTAAATCTTTATGATACTCCCTGTGACTATTAACTGCCAACATGCTGCGTGAATATCCTCTACAAAAACCCAGCAGGCGGTGATAATTAGATAGAGAATCAAAGTAGACCTTTCTCATCAGCTACACAAACTTCCTTTTAACATTCTGTTGCAGTGGTTTTCTCCGCAGCTCATCTCAAACTATGTTTTCTACATTATTGGCCAAATAGAAAGAAGCACCCACATCTTAAATTATAAAAGATTATTTATTGAATACGTGTAAGATATCGCCCGTTACAACATATTAAATGTTAACATCAAAAAACGGAACTATCGATAATATAAAAAGCTTTACACTGTACACGGGGCTAACACGCACCAGAGAATGCTAAATGCTGCAGCAAGGACCGAATTTTAGTGACTCAGACTACTTTGCATTCACCACCATGACATGTTTTTCATTTTGTATGCTATCGCCCCATTGCCTAATGTCTAGGCAAGACAACAGCACGTGTCTAGAAGGCACGTGGATATTGCCACGCTCTCTTAAATGTTGCTCCCGCCACGTATTTTTGTAACAATAAATGGCGTGCGCTAATTTGTATGTACATGCATCAATGTAAACATATTGCTGCTGGCCATTGCAGATTGGATTTTATAAATCCTAGACCAACCATAGCCATTAAGCCAACAGTAAATGCATAGGGTAAAAAAATAAGGTTAGGATAGTGTTTGGTGATAAAGTTAAACTTGAGTTAAAAAATAAACGCCGTTCAGGAAGGTTGAAGGACTAGTAAAAGGGCAATGTGGCACGTTCATAAAATATCTCAAATCTATAAGGAGGCACCAACTCTCTTTTTGAAGTTCTTACATTCTAACGTTCTGTGTATGCTCCTTTTGAATTATCCTTTCAGCTTTTGAAGGATTATTACAGACGTTTGAGTTGAAATTATGAATACGATTTTACGTTTTTATAGACAATAGCTGTACAGGAAGAAGCATGCTCTTCCCAACAACGAACCTGTTGTAGTTTCCAATATTGCAATAAGCGTATAGTCATGGATAAATCAATTACATGAGACAGCTATGATTATTTGAAGAACATACAAGAGTTAAATGCTCGGAGGGATACATATCACTGCGTTAGTATTACTTATTTTGTTTAACCAATGTAGATGTAAATAACCAAAACAGGAACAAAGCTAATCATTTAAGAAATAATCGTGCGTGTCGCATGGTATTAACCGTCTGACGCTAAGGGTCAGATTATCACACGCATCTGAACACAAGAACGCATAATAAGCTCTAGCAGTTGCACGATCACGGTTTAATTAAAGATGTGGCAAGATTCTGCTCTGCCTTGTTCCAAATGGGTCATTTTAGCATGAAGTGATTTCTAAACTCTAGTTTCTAGACGAGTGGATTTCTCCAGATTCGAATTCGAGACAAGGTTGTGTGCGCCTTTCTCAATGTGATCTACTTAGGGCTCATTGTCTGACAAGTGCTGTAGTAATCCATGTTCTTGTTGTCAAAAGTCTAAAATATCACATATTTACTTTACGTTCTTTTCAATACTAAAATAACAGTTTAATTGTATGGCCCTTTTTGTATACATTAATTTGTTTCATTCCCATTGGAAAGATGGCAGTCTGTTTATTTGCGATGTTATCATAATGTGTACGATATCACGCATCATTCTATCTGATTAATGACATACATATGTATCATGCACGATTACAGGAGGTATGAATCATGTACACATGTACATATGCACGTATGTCTACATGATGCATACCTACTGTAATATATATATATATAATAATGTAATTATATTTATAATATAATTACATACTAACATATGCATGGATATAGAGTAGTACTAGGGTAAAATATGTTTAATTCGCTTACACAGTTACACATTATAATCAAATACATATTTCTGTTTATGAGTTTGTTCTATGTGTTCTACGTGATAATAAAAAAATCGCTTTGTTCCCAGATGCTTGACAGATTATTTTCTGATAATATGTAATGCTGGCGAATTTGATTTCCTCTGGTAAATTTTTCTTAGAATAATAAACCCTCAACCAGGTAATATAAATGGAAATAACAGATAGTCGAGTTCGGTTGAACTTGATTTATATACATGACTGTTTGATATCAAGTCAATTTGAATAGTGATATGACCCTAACTGTTTTTTTTTATATATTAACAGGCTTTGGATGACACGGGTACCACTGGCATGAGTTTATTGGACCAATCTGTCATTAAAAAGGGTATGGAATGTGAAAATGAATTAAAATGGACGGTTAAACTGCTCAGTCACATTATGTATTCCACTTACCATAGAGTACGAATTTATTTAAATATGTGTAACATTATATCAAAATGTCTACTAAATCGACTGGTTTCACAATCCACACCGCAATATCAATTTTTGAAGTTGTTTAAGCCTGTATATGTTGATTTATATATAATCTCACGCCCTGGTCTGCAATCAAAATACTGAAGTTCTCTCTTCAATATATGTGATTTCAGTTCAAGAGCACTTTTCTGGATTTAAGGAACGGATGGTAGGGTGTCATTATACAGGAATTATAGACTATTGCTACAGGATAATGGAGAACAATGCATTGATGTGTGTGTGTGTAGCCTGTGTACACGGCATACTATGAGATGTTGAATTCATCAGATCTATACATGCAAATCTCCTGCAAATTATTCACATTACCTGATATGAAAAGTTCTACCATCCACTTCTTTTAGTTTATACATAGAGAAACATTTCTTGACCAGCCATCCATTTAGGGGCTTATAGATGTAATAATACGACACGGTGGTATTTAAAAATACAATGACTTCAATCTTTTGTGTTGTAAGTATTTCCAAAAAAACGTTTGAAATCACGAAGAAACCTCAGTTTACAAAGACATATTTATGTCTGGATGGATAGATAGATTGATGGATGGATGGATGGACGGGTGGATGGAAGGATAAGATAGCAGGTTAGGTGGATAGGCAGATAAAAAGACAGGTGGACATTTATCAGATAAATAAAATTATAATGTTAGTTTCCGTCTGCATTTATCAATTGCAGATTTTTATCTAAACTAAATAAAATCATGCTGATAATGCAGATGCCCATAGCTTTAGCCCTTCCAGGCTAATTCAAAACTGCATGCAGCTTTCGAATTAAAATTTAACGCAACAAGAACCTCGCGTAAAGATTGGGCGGTGTTTGTCAATTTTATTTATAAGAGATGCTGTTAGTGTAAAGCATGTGATAACCTTCGTCATGTTGAGGGGAAAACTTCAAATGGTCGTGTTGTTTTTCCTTAACATGATATTCCTTGAGATGACTTTGCTGATACAACTTTACGCCGTGTTGCAGTCAATTGGATGGCCTTCGCTTTCGGCTCGAAAGCATCGGTCTGCGTTGGTCCCCGTGATGTAGCGTGTGGTTGCGTTTGTTGATTGTGCTGCGTTATGTTGGCTTTATTTTGAAGGTATACGGATGATGGTTATCTGCTTTGTTATATTCCGTTGTGAAAATTCTGTTCAAAGGTTGTTTGTTGTGCCTTCTTTGATGGTGTTATGATCTCAGTATTGTGTTTTATTGAGCTGAAGGGGTGTCTGTGTATGAGATTACTGAGGCATGGTTTTCCATGCCGGAGCTTGCGTTCGGCTCCAATTTGTACCCAGTGCTTTTGTTTCAGTCCTTTGTATTATGCATCGCTGGTTTGCTGCACAAAGTTACCGGCAGAGTGTTGTTTCCGTTTGGTCGCACGCCCCGTTCCTGTGTTGGTGTCTGTGTGTGGTAATCTGTGCTGCTGTACTGTGATTGTTTTGACATTGCCCTGCACTTTGCTATCTCAATGCAAGCTCCGTGAACCGTGCACAGCCCAGCTTTCTATTTTATCCACGTCTGACCGATCAGCCTGCTCTAATCTCCGTCAGCAGGTTCAAAAAAAAGCAGACACGAGGGACAGAAACTGCATGTTCTCAGCTGTCACGTCACCAGGTGAATATAAAGAGACAGCATATCCGTTCCGGCTCCGTGGACTAGACTTTCAAAGAGATGTGATGGCTAGCGTGCCTGCGTAGCTTCAATTTGAAACGGCTGTGTGCATTTTCGCGGCGATATTCACAGACACATCACTGCAAGTGTTCAAAGAAGATGCCAACTTGAAAAATAATCGAATGAACTAAGATTGTGATTGGCCACTTATTCGGAAACCTTTAGCTCTTATTTTTGGGGAAGAAAATAGCTTGTGAATGTGAACGATTTGCTGCCAACTAAACAACAGCAAACAGTTCTATTAGAAAAAGCCTGATAAGTCAAGGAAAATACTTCGGCCATTAACTTTAAAGCTGTCATTTAAACAGAAAAATAATGAAAATAAAGCCGGGACAGCTAAATATCTTTTCCCGAACACTCTCGCTGCAATACGTTAGCTCCGAAGTAGATTTTGAAAACACGAATAGATTTAACTAATGTGTCTCTTGCAGCCTAAAATATAACTGTAATTTCTCAAAAAAGAAATGGTGATTTGTAACCCAATCTAACTGACACAGAAAAGTAATAACACAGCAACAGCTGCGAATTATTACTGCTGTTAAGTTCTTGCAGAGTTATCTTTCCTTTTACCATTAACTTTCTTTAGAAGTGCAGGTCATTACCAGCAACATAGTTTCCTCCTTGACACGGAGTGTAACTGTTTTTTTAAACAACGTCCTTGAAAAAATTGAGCTATTTTTTCTTACAAAATTACAACAACGACAACCAACCTGGTTGTCCGAAAAAGTTGCTTGTAAACACGAGGAAGATACGTTCGCAGTCAATCAACCCCCCACCCCCCTCCCCCCCGAAAAAACCCCAGAAGAGTTCACTACAGTTAAAATAAAATCCGTTGTAAGCCTTACACTTACAAGGCCATTTTCTGTTTCAATAGTGGTTCATGCAAAAGATGAATTAAATTATTGAACGACGGAACCCAGTTTTTTTTAACGATTTCCAAAAACAATTACAAATCAATTCCCTAGCTGTAATACTCCGTTTTAGTGCTGTTTTCCATGTAATGATGTCAGGTAATTCGCGGTGGGGGAGGGGGGGGGGGGCAATAGGTTTGTTGGCATTTTCAATACGAGTAACTATATGGATGGGGCATACTTTTTCTGCCTGGGGGTCTTCAAATCATTCCCCACTCTGATTCAAAAGCATTTATTAGCTTAACATTGGCGGCACAAGAGCCTTCAAAACAATGGATGACTTCGCCGGTACCCGGAAGTAGAGACCAAGTCTGCATGATTTGTCACAAAGACAATGATATTGATCGTATTTGTTAATTTAAGTGTTCTTTTACATAGGATCAAACCATTAAAGGAGGTTTATATTTTAAATTGGGATTAAATTGAGACAGAAGTAAATATTCTTTCCTTATGGTACCTCCATTTGGTCCATCACACGTTCTGCTTTATCACCCTTGCCAAGTTTTCAAACTGTCATAGGAACTATCGTTGCGTGTACGTCTTGTTCTCGATCTCCGAAGAAGGGTTTATTTTCTGATTTGAAAGAACGATGCCAAACCTGTCCTTGGGTAGGGTTAGGTTTGGCTCGTTATTCGCGTATTTATCAGGAGCGATTTTAGGTTAGCAGATAAGCTAAAAGTTCACTGGCTGTAAACATACTTCCAGAGGAAATTTTCTGTTGACAGGGGACGCTGGGTGACTGGAATCCTAGTATTAAAAATATATTCCGATAAAGGCGAAAAGGGAGTGTATCAATCTTTAGAGTTCCGCTGATAAACAGAGAAATTAAAATTAAACTGAAACCCTTAAAGCAAAAAATGACGTCCCCGGTACCCGGAAGTAGAGAGCAAGTTTGCACGATTTGTCGCAAGGATAATGATAATGATATTGATTGCATCTGTTAATTTAAGTTTGAAAATACGATCAAATCACTAAAGGGGATTTACCTAGTCTTCCCCACAAACTGCAACTTAAACTGATAAAATTAGGGCTAACAATACTAAAGATAATCATGAAGAATATAGAAAATATGGTAGGGGAAGGTGAAATGGGAGCTGAGGAAGATTGAAAGGGAATATGAGAAAAAAAACTAGTAGATACTATAAAAGGAAATTGTAAAGGGTTGGTATGCATTTGAAAAATAAAATAGTTAAAGAGAGCATAGGACTGCCCAGAGGAGAGTCTAATTGTGGAGGATGACCACAGCAGAAATATTAACTCATTATTTTGCTTTGTTTTTTTTACAAATTGTGGTGGAAGTGAGAATATAAGAACATAAGAACATAAGAATTAGGAACAGGAGTAGGCCATCTAGCCCCTCGAGCCTGCTCCGCCATTCAACAAGATCAAGGCTGATCTGGCCGTGGACTCAGCTCCACTTACCCGCCCGCTCCCCATAACCCTTAATTCCTTTATTGGTTAAAAATCTATCTGTGATTTGAATACATTCAATGAGCTAGCCTCAACTGCTTCCTTGGGCAGAGAATTCCACAGATTCACAACCCTCTGGGAGAAGAAATTCCTTCTCAACTCGGTTTAAATCGGCTCCCCCATATTTTGAGGCTGTGCCCCCTAGTTCTAGTCTCCCCAACCAGTGGAAACAACCTCCCTGCCTCCATCTTGTCTATCCCTTTCATTATTTTAAATGAATATAAGTGTATTAGAGGAGGATATGGAGAACATTACAGATATAATGGTAGAAAAGGAATTTGTTCTGAAAAGTGAGCAAAACTTAAGCTAACTATGTTCCTGGGCCTTGACGGTATGTGTCCTAGGCTGTTAAAAGTGAGGAGATAGAAGATACTTTGAGCATAAATTTCCAATCCTTCTTAACTATTCAAATTGCACGACTAGACTGGACAGTAGACAATCTAACATCCTTATTCAGAAAAGAAGAGAGAAGGATAAACTGAGTAACTGTATGACAGTCAAGTTTAACATCAGTTGTAGACAAACTCAGAGCAGAACTTTCAACTTTGTCTGGGACTTAAAACGGGTGGCAGCATTTCAGCTGCACACCCCACCCAATGGGACAGGGTGTGTAATGGATGGCAGGAACACTACTTACCATTTTATTCCCCATCCCCCACCAAAGTTGGAAGTTCTGCCCTTAGAATGAATCATTAGAGATAAAGTTAGTAAGTTTGGGTTAATGCTGGGCAACTAGCACCAATTTGTGAAAGGCAAATTGTGTTTGACATTTTTTTTTTACAGAGACCAATTTGATAGATAAAGTAAATGCAGTCAATGTACTTTATATGGATATTTGGAAGGCATTCCATGAGGTGTCACAGAAGACGCTTGTGAAAACATTCAGACCTATGGTATAAGAGGAATGTAGCAAGGTAGATAGAAAATGGGTGATAGATAGGAAACTAAGAGTTAGGATAGAAGGTTGTGTATCACAGATATCATAGCTGGTGCACTTTTGTTCTCAGCATATGAAGATGATTTAGATTTGGACATAGAGTGAGTATGGGGATAATTTGTTCACGAGCTGAGTGGTTCGCATGCTGCACAGCCCAGGGGACCACCCGAAATTGGTCCTCAGTCTTTAACAAAATATTTCAGGTGAGCTGCCAGTGTCAGTCGCACCTCCAAAGGCAGTTTGCCCATGTTGAGGGATCCAATTTTAGTCTCGCTGCCTCACCAGCAGTGGTGCTCAGGTATTTAATGGGGGGATGGGAACGGATGAAGCTGATCGTGGGCCGGCACCATCCCTCAGGGCACTCCTACCTGTTCCTCCTTGCTCTCTATCTAACTTTAAAGAAAATGTATTTACCTTTTGTATCTACTACCTGCTAGGCCACATCCACGCCAGCAAACCTTGAGCAGAATAGGCCCAGCAGCTGCCCAATTTCCCAGAGAGGTCGTGAAATAGATGTTAGCCTCCTCATTAGCATATGCAAGATACCTACTGCTTGCTTTCGCCGGCTGCTCTAAATGCCCCAAAAATGGCCATACCCAATATCTGGTTGGACATCTTTCAGATGACCTTGGAGTTGACCCTGTAATTGTCCTCAATGCAACCATTTTTCACCCATTAAAAATGGGTCCATTGAGGCTCACTTTCTACCACGCAATCTCAAAACTTGCTATTAGTACAAAAGTAGGTGGTTGAGCAAAAGAAAGATAAATAGTTGAGAAGAATGGCAGACAGATGTCAGATGCAATTTAAAGTGAATAAGTATCAGATAATACAAAATGGGAGGGTAAACAAGGAATGGGAGTATGCACTTAGTGGAAACATACAGATGAAGAGAGAGACCTCTGAGTTCTAATACATAATTCCCTGAAAGTGCCAGTGGAGGTAGATAAACCATAAACCATACCAATGTAATATTGTGTTTTATCAATAGATGCTTATAATACAGAGTGAAGAAGTAATGGTGAATTCATGAAACCATTAGTTAGGCCATAGTTAGAGTACTGTGTGTGGATTTCTGTGCTTCATTATAGAAAGGGCATTCATGCTACAGAAAGTTTACAGCTTGGTTTCATCAGGATGATGCCTGGAATGGGAAAGCACAGTTATCAGGAGAGACTTGAGATATTGAAGGGGCGGGATTTCTGCAGGGGTTCTCGTGTCAATACTTTGGCAGAAGATCAGCAGAAACCTTGTAGAAACAGTGTAAATGGCTGTTTATACCATTTCTGCATGGTTTAGGCAATATTCCACCAAAGTTGCAGTAGGTAATCAGGAGAAATACCATGGAAATTATTCACACTGGACTTTTTTTTCACTGGATCAGAGCAAGCTAAGAGAAAATTTACTAGAGTTTTTTTTTAAATTATGAAGAATTTTGATTGAGTGAATAGGGAAAGATTATTTTATCTCGGTTGGGAGTCGGTGATGAGGGTTCATCAATTTTAAATTGTCAGTATGATTGTAATGGGAGAGGCCAGGGGTAATGTCTTTATGCAGTGGATTCTTAAAGCATGGAAGCCTTTGCTACAGGAAATGGTTGAGGTGGAGGTTACTGCATCTATTAAGGGAAAATTGGATAAATATTCAAAACAGTGGCAGCTACAGGCCTATGGGAGAAAGGGGGCAGTGAGATTAGTTTTAGGATTACTCTAGCAAAAGCCAGCTAAAATGTAATGGGCTAAATGGCCTCCTTCTGTGCCGTAAACGTCTATGTTTTTTTAAAACAGTTGAAAAACAGCTAAGTGTTTCATTATGACTATGTCAAACTATAATAATTTGCAGGATTGTTACAGTGAGCTAGTAAAGTAAGATCTTTTCCATGTTCAGCAGGCAACATGTAAAACCTCACTTGGGATGTTGATGTGTACCTGTAAAGAAAATGGACAGAAGCAAACATTACACGTGTAGACATTTTCCCATCCACGACTAATAAGACCATGGACAGTTGTATGTTTAGTAAACATGCTGATTAAAGTGCTTGTAAAAGCCAAGATGTCAAGCAACATGAGTAAGTGCACACGTGTAAAACGACTCCCCGCGATGTCATTACCTTAAAGGAAACGATGAAAAATTCCTAGCTGCGAAATAGAACTGTTGTTGAAAACACTCAAAATTGCGACAATTTTGTAAAACTCAAGTTCGCTTAGCAGCAAGAGCACATCAGGCTATTTTATGTTGGCGCCACCCTTACCTCCCGCGGACTGCCGCTGCGCATGCGTAGGAAATACTGATCGGATCTCCAGCATAATTGTTCAATTTTTTTTGGTCAGTTGTTCTTTATACATTTTAAATGCTTGTTAAACTAAAGAATGTCGTTCAAAACTGTATTTTTCACCTTTAAGTTGATAAAGGTCACAATGTCATTCTAAATACTGAAACTGCAGACGCGTTATGTTTAAGTTGTATGTAACATAAATTACTCGGAAGCACGCCTTGTAGATTTGCTAATGTTTATATAGATTATTTTGTGGTGGAGGATGGGTGGGGGGGGGGGGGGGACTACCCTTATATATTGGGTATCGTCACCTGATTCCCTTTCTGTTTAGGAGCAAACTATAAACTCGAAACTGATGCAAATAGATAGTTAAATACTGAAGTACTTCATATTAATAGCTTTCAGTTAACTTGATTTCCGTAATCTGCTTTGCGCTCTCAATATATTGATATGAATAATCGATCACAATAACAAATGAACACTTTTTGAGATAAAATAAAACAGACAAAAACTGCACCTGCAACTAATTGAAAGGAGAGTTGTTGTTGATATTGGGCAATATTAGATTACAGAGCTATAAAATATTGTCCTCAGAGGAATGTAACGTCGGGGATAGAATGTGTAAAGATCGCCACAATGATTCTCAAACATACCGCAGCGAGATACTGCAAAAGTGAATTTCAAATAAGTCGACATTAGCAATTACCCGCACATATATTATTTAGCTTGCTTAATACTTACTTATTTGTCATCCAAATATTATTGCTACCATTGTGTATCCCTGTAACAATGTATTTCTATTCTTGAAACAAATTCGAGACATTTGGTTGCAGGGTTATGGATAATTTCATGTTTGGATTAAATACAGTGCAGGCCAAGCGAGAAAAGGGGGCAACTAATATTTAATTGTAAAATATAGAATAGTTGCGTTTTCAAAGTGGGGTTAACGATATGGTCAAGAGTCACTGTGTCGTATTTTGTGTGGGAATAGCTGCCTGGCACTTTTTAAGGTAATTTACTTAACAGGAAATGAGTTGGTCCCAGAAGAGAGAGCAAACGAGGAGAGTTAAAGTAGCCAGCATGATAAATGACGCTTTCATTTAGGGATCTCTAGAGCTCGTTTAAGTCTAATTTTCCGTATTAGCCCCTGTTGAGCTATTAATACAGTACTCAGGGACCGTGGCTCCTGTCTGGGCAGAGACATTACAGCTAACATTAAAACGCACTCTGGATTTCAATGTGGAGATAATGGAAGGTGTTTTAAATGTTTCTGCTAATATAGATTGACAGAGGGAGGTAAATATGATTTGGAGGGCCTGGTCAATGAACAATCAATAAATTATTGATAATGGCAACGTTGTGCTACATTAGCCGGTTAAAATCAAGCAAAGCACTGTAAGATAGCCCTCACAAAAAGAATCGTGAAATGTCTCGATATTTGTTTATCTTAAAGGACACTTCATGCCATACAATAACTTTTGCAATGACTGAAATACGTGCATATTTTTACATTTGGTCTAATGGGCATATAGATAGAATCATTAAAAAACAGCACAGAAGGAGGCCACGCGGCCCGCCGTGTCTGTGCTGGCTCTCTGAAACAGTAGACATGCAGGGTCCCACATCCCTACTTTTTGTCCTTAACCCTGCAAGTTCCACATCCGCAAGTACTTGTCAAATTCCCTTTGAAAATTGTTTATGGAATCAACTTCCGCTACCTATTCAGGTGGAGCGTTCCAGATCCCGACAATTCTGTGTGTGAAAACATTCTCCACATTTCCCCTCTAGGTCTTTTTCTAATGATTTAGAATTTATTTTTGAATCTATGTCGATAAGGCGGCAGATGAATGGATATAGGTACTGCATTTTATATTCATAATATTTCAATCCGCACTGCATCTCTACACAAAATGGAAAAGACAACTAGCTTAAAACGTTATCTATATATTTTTTAATGTTTAATTTTAGTTTAGTCCATAATCGCATATACTTCACCAGTGCCACATATCCATATGCTCTATTGTCATTATATTGAACAAATTAGATTACATGCAGTTATGTGTAAATATATACACATGGCTTCTCTCAAGATATGTATCCATATACATAAGATTTTATATTAACACTAGGTTATGCAGCAGATAACGCGCATTTCTGATTAATAGCTATGGAAATATTAGGTTCTGTTTATTTAGAATGTATAAGGGACGCTCTAGATGTATATGAGTTTAGTTAAATCCTGATAATTACTGACGAGATATATCTGAATCAGGATTGCTAATAAATAGAAGCTAATGTCTTAGCACCTTGTGTTGTTTGTAGTTAAAATTATGCACGGGTTAGGTTCGCGTCTTTGCTACATTAAATGTGCAACTATTCGTGGTTATTATTACAATGACTTCAATAACGATCGCATATACACTTGCAACATATTTACACATTGCATTACGAAATCACACTGAAGAAGTGCGGGCTGAACATTCTGAACACGTAAAGAATTGAAGGCTTCAAGCTGCGTTTTTGTCACGGTCCATTGGTTTGTGATTTCCTCGAGTCGTTTGAACGCTATCAAGTTCGTTGCAGAATTACGTTTCTAAGCACAATCTGTTCATAATTATTAACAAATGAAGCAAGTATTATTTTCCATATTGATGATCTGTAAGAGAAATTAACGTGAAAATGTGCCTTAGAGATATCCTAGAACTAAATTAGCAAAGTGATATTACAAGACTTTAATAAATATGATTGAAGGCACTTAACTGAGCCAATGCTCCAGTGGTTTATGATTCATTTCAGTATGTTAACGATGATGTTTATAACATGACAATATCTATACTTGTGTGTTTATTGGTCTAGTATCAATCATTCCTTCCATGAAAACATAAAAAAAACAAGATATAGTCAGATGGACGGGCAGATTACTTGGGTTGTAGATCCATATTCATATCTGATGTGGGCATATTTACTGTCCAATTAACGAATATTTATTTTCTCAAGTATTTCTTTGGCTCATGTTTGCGGGATATTGCAAGTTAGAGGAGGCACACTCAGTAAGCCTTTGGCCTTGTATTTGTCAGAATTTGCACAAAATTGAAAGTTCAGACTGTGGGCAACTCTTTTCACTTCCAATACTGGAATAGCTCACTTGAAGCATTAATACTAACATGCGTATATATAAGTGCCAATGTTAAACTGTTACTTGAAGTCAGATATCTTTTCAAAGCGGTAAAGAGCTGTTAACATGACTGCAGCGAGTTTAAATTACAGCAGCTATGCTCTGCAATTAATTTTTTTTAGCAAGATTTGGATCACTTGATAGACTCAGGACTGTCTGCAGACCTACTGAGGTAGTTTAAGCTAAGATATTCAGATTCACTCGTATTTTAACATGGGTCGTCTTCTATGTAGCGAAAGGTGTACGCATTGTGGAGGAATCATACCGGGAATTATGATCATTATATTAATTATATTTTGGGACACACCGTAATCCGAATACAATAGGAAATGCAATGGCTTTCAACTATAATACACGCCTTCCACTTCTCGCCAATACTATTATGTAGTTTGCATTTAATTTTCCAACTGTCATGTACCTTTCTCTTGTTAACAGTTTTTTAAATACATTTTGTAGCACACGAGAAAATAAAAGACAGGCAAATTATATTTAACTAGGCTGATTTCCTGTGCTGAGGTTCACTGACAAGATGTACATGCCGCCCTTCATGTGGTGAGGGGAGGAGGACAGATGAAAGTAAATTCATAATACGTGACCTAACACGTTAACAAATGGGTGGATGTGTGACCGTATATCATTGCAATGCTGCAATCGAATTGAAATGAGTGAGATTTAACAGTAAATATCTGCAACACAGGCAACTTGTTGATTGTATTTTTAATGTGTATCGATAAAAACGTGAACTCGCACCGAAATGGCAACCGCAGTTATTTCATAATCTTGTCTAAAAGTTCTAACTTGTCAATGTGCGTTGTCCCTCAAATAAAAATCAGTTGGCGCAGTAGCCAAACAGGAATTAGTGTCGCCCCCCCCCCCCCCCCCAATTCTATTAATAAACCGAGCGGGATTCGATAATGTACATTCAAACACAGTTAGCAGGGTTGAATTCAAACGTATGAAACAAAACTCGATGGTTTTATTCTGAACTGATGGAGAATTAACTGCCTTATAAATGTGTTAGTGACACCATTTCTAGTTCACAAGCCAGATTTCAACATTATTTGGAAACAGACACGGCTTTCCAGCCCATCTGGGTTTCATCAAAACGCTTACAGATCTGTCTGGAAGAGACCGGGTAGAACTCGCCAGCTTGTTACAAAAAAAACCTTTACCTGAAGTAGAAATTGATACGTGGCCCGAGCGTGGGAACTGTGGATTCGTAGGAGAATTATAAGCAGAGTTTGCCTTATGTTATTTAAGAAATAAAGCATAGTTGTGTGGTCAAATATAGAAACAATGCAAATTCGCTGTTACATTTTCAATTCTCAACCTAAAGCATGTGAAAATCAGTTACTGAAATCACCATTTTAAAATATTTTATTCTTTACTATCTAATTCTGTGGCATTTTCTCGACAAATCTTTTCTGTTACAACAGTGAACGCTGATGGCATCCTTGGGGAAATGCTCCCCAAGGAATGATTGAACCTCACAATATGAGAGAGCTAAATTACCAACATCACTGCTGACATGAGGTTTCGCTTTCAGCTGGGTATTTAAATTCAGCTCCCTTATACTGTTGGGCTGCAGTAACTCGTCCAACCCAATTTTATTAAAACTATATAAACGAGGGAGAGTGAGAAAATAAATAACTTAACATCGAATGTAATTATCATTATTTGTATCCTTTGGAATGGCTCTGATGGTGAGGATTTCTGTAATCCAATCAACAAGTGAGCGATTTAAAGCAAGTTGAAAGTCCATGACCATAGTTGGCACTGGCTTCTATGCTTTCCCCGTCTGCTGGTTGAATAATATAAGCCGCAAATTCCTAAAGTAAACATATTTTGGACAAAATGGCACACTTCTCTAAATTGGAAAATCGAGGTTTTATGCATCGCTTAGGAATGCTGGGCGGTAAACGCAGAAGGAACTTTATAAACCTGCAAAATAAAATTAAAGTCATTCTGAAACAACAATTATTTATCTTGCGATTAAAGTCATACCATACTTCCATTAATGTACAATAGCGAATTCTTGACCCATAGATATTGTTGATCGATAACAAAATATCCAGAGAAACGATTAGTGAGATAAGGCAGGGGGCAGTAAAGTGTTTTTTTTAGTTGTTACCCATTAGCATGTGCGAGTGGGCTGGTATTGTACATTGGAAACTATGAAATGCCTACAATTATCTAGCTGATACCAATAATGTTAATAAAATCACTAATATTTTCTTTTTTTGCTTTAAATTGGATAATTCTTAAGTTATAGAAATAATACATATAGGAGATCACTATCTGTCATAGTCAGCTATAATTAATAATGCATTTCAAATGAATCTTGGGTAAATATTTTTCGTTTTCATTCCAGTCATTGCTGTAGCTAAAGACTCTGACCAGTTAACTCTTTTGAAAGCATTTGGACTTGACAAATATAGTGGGGACTTTCAGTAAACATCTCTCATTTATATTACTCTGAAGAACGTACTTATTGTTTGACCAGATTTTATTTTCCAATTTGGAAACGTGCAATTCCCTACGAGAGATGTTCTTTTACAATATCCAGGATGTTTCAAAAAGTATCATCCCCATCTAAGTGTAAAAGAGAACAGTTTGTGTAGAATTTAATGTTGATAAACCACGATCGAGGTACCAGATCCAGAAACCAGTGTACACCATCCCAAAACACGTGTCTTTGTTTTTTGTAAGAGAAATGCAAGGGGTCATTCTATAAAACACTGATACACTTTTCAAGATTCCAGTTTAATAATGAAGCACAGCTCCCCATCCCCATAAAACCGACCAGCTCTACTTTTCAGTACAGCGCATCCTATATGCAAATGGCACAAAATAACTGTTCGCTGAAAAATGTTCCAACGGAGCCGATACAGACACGATGGACCGAATGGCCTTCTGTGGTGTAAACTTCAATGGTTCTATATTTCGTTTCAGATAGAATCTGTGCTTATGGTGACGCAGTGCTCACTTCTGGTGTTGTTTCCTTTTCTTTCAGTCCCACTTCCTCACAAGAATATCACGTCTCTGACGATGAATAAAGACAATCTATTCGGTGGAATTGCGAACCACAACGAGGTCTTCTGTTCGGTGCCAGGACGCCTGTCCCTGCTTAGCTCCACGTCCAAGTACAAGGTGACTGTGGGAGAAGTCCAGAGGCGCCTGTCCCCACCAGAGTGTCTGAACGCGTCATTGTTGGGAGGAGTACTGAGAAGGTAGGTCACAAACACAGGAAACCAACCTTTCGAAAGAAATCAATATGGAAACGTACAGAACAATGAAGTATGACTATAGCTAGAGTGCAAAGTGCCTTGTACTTGTGTGTCTTTATCGGTGTCCCCCAACTCCGTCCATCTATCCATCTATCTAAATTATACATTCTACATCGCACAATATTTCAATTAATATTTCTATATCCATTCTTCTATTTGCTTTTCACTCAGGAATTCAGAACATAATATTAATAACCATTAAAACGCAAACTTGGAAGCCAGTGTGTATGTAAGAGTGCAGTTATACTACACCTACCGGTCTGAAACTGGTATGTGTATCTTGGACTGGGGTTATGTATCTATGTTTATGGGTGTTTGAACACAGGCCGTGCTCCCTGTGCTTCGCTTTTTAATGTGGCGGCACTGACCGGAATATTAGCGTCGTCGTCATGTTAAGAAGATTGCAAATAAAGTTCCCCAATATGTTTAATGCTAGGAGAAGGATGATAGGAGTAGAAGCTATTTCGTAAGATTAAAAAGATTCAATTTAAAGTTTGAAAGTTCCCAGGAGATCCAATGAACAGTCTGCGTATTTTTAAAACTATAGTTCCACATTGCTGGAGTGATATTGACCCAGCAGAAACTCAAAAGTGCTGTGAGACTATCTTTCCGAAGTGGTCCTACAATGCATGGCTTTAGTGCATTCGAGAACCTAACTCCAGGGCACTTTCACATCAATGAGCACTCAAGGCAAAAGTAGCAGAATAGCTGTATCCATAACTGTACTCTTGGGCTGCAGTTATATTGCAGCTACCAGTGTTAGGCCCGTATATGTAGAGCAGACAGTTGATGCACTGGGGCTATACTGCCAATTGTGCCTCAACCCAATGCACTAAGGTCAACCACAAAAGAGCTTTGCGTACTCGCTGGCTCAATTTTAATTTGAGGAGAACAAGAGAAAATCATCTTCTAAAATTAAAAACATATGAGTTTTAGTTTAAGTGTCCAGATTGTTCAGTGCACCACTTCAATGTTTTAAAATGTGGCCTTGCATTGACCTGGCGTCATGTTGCACCTCGTGTGAACTCAAACTGGTGTGACACAATCATCTGTAGGATGACATCACACTTCCTGGCTTTAATGTACTGGGTTTACCTTGGGACTTGACTCCCCAATTATACTGCCACTTTCGGGTTCATACGCATCCAAAACAGCTCCCTATTAATAAGAAAGTAGCAGTACAACTGCATCTTTAAGAAATAATGACTTGGCCCATGGGTATTATTATAAACTTCCTCGTATGCAAAGCTGCCTTTTAAAATATTTTTCCCCAGAATAAGAAACGAATGAAATATTATAGTCACATAATATTAAAGAGCATGCACACCCACACACACACATCACACACACACATACATCACGCATACATACACACACACAAACACACACACCACGCATACACACACAAAAATACACTAACACCACACAAATACACACACACCACACACACACCACATATACACACACACACCACACACACAAATGCACACACACATATACACACACACAAATACACCGACCCAGCCACACACACACACATATAAACAAGGCTACTTAAAGTATTGCGGAATTTCAAAATGTATCGTGTATTGTTTTCAGAGCCAAATCGAAAAACGGTGGAAGGTCGTTGAGAGAAAAACTCGAGAAGATCGGATTAAATTTACCCGCAGGCAGACGTAAAGCTGCGAACGTCACTTTACTAACCTCACTAGTAGAAGGTAAAGACTTGGGGACACTTTTCATAAATAACCCTTCCGATTTTATTGATAAACTGATAGCATGATTATCCCCAAATTAACGCCACTCACACCGACGTCATTTAACCATCGTATGAACAAGGAATTGACGATAGGAAGACTATTTATTTGTATATCATTCAGTATAGATCATGTTGACAGGGATATAATTTCAATTCTTTGCATTCTTTTCTATATATTGCTTTTATATGTAACAGTGTTCAATATACTAAGGCCAATTGTAAGAATTGGTGACCGCAATATCAGAATTATACTACTTTCACTATTTTTGACATTTTTAAGACCATTTATTTGAACTTGCAAGAGAAATTATAACATTAATTATATAATTAAAGTAGTATCGTATTTTGTGCATAAATAATAATACTAAATATTATTAATACATGTATCCCAAGGCCGTAGGGGGGTTTTAGCTAACGTTCATGAATAATTTATAACTGTATTCAAATTTTCATATGTAACAGCGTTTTCAATAAGTTAGTTACCACATAAGCGCGCGCACACACACACACACACACACACACTTCCAGATATCTACTTCTGTTTCTGTCCACAGCTATGAAGTGTTTTTGTTAAGTACCGGTTACTTCTCACTCGTGATCTCTCTCTCTCTCTGCCTCTCTACCTCGACATCAGGGGCAGACATATTTCCGATGTACATGTTGCATCAGGTGACCTGCATATTACGTACATTAATGTCAGGAAAAACATATTTAGTCGAACAATTATTATTCTTATGTGCATGATTATGTAGAGAGACCATATCCTTTCTCAATAAGTAATGCAGCCGTCGGATTTTACTTAAAGCTAAGCAGGCTGTATTGGTTGGAATGGATTTTATATTGTATCTTAATCGCAGAGCCGCTGATCTTGTGCAATCTTCAGTAGTAGTATTGATTTTTTCTATTATATTGTTGAATGGTGCATAATAGGAAAATTGACATGATAGATATGTAGGACGTCTATTTATTCGCTCTTTTCTGTTTACCACCGCTTCTGGCACACGCACCTATTTACCATTTACCTATATAATCTCTAAACAATTATTGTTCCTACATGGGTCAACGTAAAGAATATCTAACTTTAGTGAGCTAAATAAACTTAGTTCTCCATTTTTTTTCAAGAAGATGTAACAGAAATTGTAAAGTTGCACTTTATGAATATATATTTTATGGCAATATCCTCATTAAGGGTATATCGTTAAAAATCAGACAATAATTACTTTGATCATTAGCAGTACAGTATCTGGTTGAATTCATAAGTGCTAATGTTAATTCCATTTGCACAGTCTAAGCTATCGTCTGCAAAGTACTTTGTTTGAAAAGATTCAGTGCTGGAGGGGTGAGGCATTATCTACTTGAATCCCCCCAGAGCTTGGCTTTGTAGTGTTACCCAGCCTTCGCCTTTCTCTGAAACATCAGCATCAGGCGGGGAAGGTTGATGACATGGAACTCCCTGCAGGGTGTTCTCAATAAACACACATACAGACTCACAATAGCTATGTAGGGAATAGGTATTTTCTAGCTAGGCTATGCTGTTTAAACTGTGTTTTAAAAACATCTCTCGCTCTCTCTCTCTCTACGTATATATATACAGAGAAAGAGAGAGAGTACTAACCAGTTTTCTAAATCTAAATTGTTCTTGTGAGGATTTAGCCTTTTGGCTGTTCCTGGTTAATCCACAATGTTTGCACAAGGCATACTCTTTAAAGTGCCTTGTTTTATAGTAAAATAAATTGTCTATTGTATTGCAGTTTATTGTCTCCATTGGAAAAGAATCACACTGTATAATATTTCGTTAAATCTGGCGATGCTATCATATACACTAAAATGCCACTTTATGTTGTTAAATGTTTATGAGAGACAGTACGTAATTCCCCAGCATTTTATGTGAAGAATATTGTAGGGAATGTTAGATAACCGCTCCTTGTATGACACATTCACACAGACGATAGGCGATCATAGCATACACAGTATATATATTCCATGACAGATACGGATAAACAGATAGATGGATTATCATTATTCTTCTCGCTTCTGCATGAGTACCATCAGACATTACTGATCTCATTCTGAAAGCTCACACTTCACTGTTGCAGTTTGTTATTTTGGCAAGTAACACTCAGTTGCTGCTTGTTAGAAACTCCTGGGGGGTCCCTCGTTTAATTACAATATTTATCTTTTCAAAGATAAATGTTCCATAGTCAACCCCTTCATAACAGTCAACTGCTTTGCATTAAATGTGTTCCAACGGGCATTTTATTTAGATTGCCACCCGAGGTAAATAACGAACGCCTCAACCGCTATAATATAAAGCCAATCCATCATATAACGCTGTAACGTAAGCAACATTTATATTAGGTTTAATAACTGAATATGTAGGTCAAACGGTAACAATGCAGCTACCATTTTACAAAATGGTGAATTAATCCAAACGTTTAGTGTAGATTCTTACAAGGTTTATTATGACAACAAAGACTTACAGTGGTTATCGGCCACTTTGTATCGAGAACCACCTGTGTGTGCAAGTTTTGGGCTCTATGTTTACAGACTAAGTATAAGCTAAATATCTATTTAAATCTGGGAGTTAACGGCTTCACAAATGCCCCATTGCGTCTGTGCAGATTCTAGTTCCGCAGCGAAGCTACCTAATCTCACCCCATTTTCCTGCTCTTCCTCCGCTCCCTATAGAAGCTTCGGGTTCTAAACGTGCGCCTTCTTTCAAAGTAAATCAAGTAACACTGCAACATTATACATTAGAAACGTATCAATAGCGTAAAATGTTATGCCCAAATAGCTATTTTTTCCCTCAATACCCCTCCCATAGCTACCGACAGGGGACAGGGTTACTTAGCATATCCATATATGTTATTTTAATCTCATCTGAATGTTACATTTGCTAGATGTAAGAATTGGGAGTCCAGTTTAGTTCTCAGCTGGGAGTCTCTCCTGGATTCTCAAAGGAGGTCCTGCAGAGAGTGCTGGGAGCTGGTGCAAGGAGAGTACACTAAGAGACACAGCCTACCCGAGAGGGACACTTAATGCTATTGACCCGGCAACGCGGAATACTTTCGTATAAAAACTTTCGAAATGTAAATGATAAAAGAGCTAGTAACTGCTGCAAAAATATTGTTTTGGCCCCAATCTATTTCTTCTTTTGCTTCATTTACTTTCCCTCTCTGGATAAATATGTTTTCAGATAATGGTATACATAGCTGAAAAGTTGCACGCGCAAGCACACATGCCTCTATGTGAAAGCAATGAGTTGAGGTGATTTTGGCTTTGTCTTGCAGGTGAAGCCGTGCATTTAGCCCGGGATTTTGGGTATATCTGTGAGACAGAATTCCCTGCCAAAGCTGCAGCCGACTACCTGAACAGACAGCACACAGACCCCAGCGAGCTGCACTCCAGAAAGAACATGATACTGGCCACAAAGTGAGTCATTCACATACTCCTACCTGCTTTTGAGGCCTGCAGGAACAATCATTCGCAGTTAATCCTGTAGCTGTTCAGCAATGATACGATGAATAGAATGCAATATTTGAAATTAGGTGATATGTCTTGTATCGCATCTGCACAAAGCAGTCTTTGCCTGATTTAAGCCTTCACACGCCGTGTTTTAGGTCCTTTCCAACAATGCATCAACAGGTAGTTACAATAGAAAGACAAATGAATGCATTACATAAAGTGACTGCTGATTTTATGTCGTTTAAATAATTTCACTCAATATGAGTCCATAAAACCTTTAACAATTGTTTCCTTTATTCAAAAAAGCGAGTGAAAACCGATAGTTATAGTTAAATAATCAAGCTAGGTTTTAATTTAAGCGGCATTCAGGAGTTAAGAATTTAGTTTTCAGAAAACATTTTTAAGAAGAATGCCTCCAAACTTAGAATGAACTCAAGCAGTTTCAATCAGATCTGTCAAATATAAAATAGCGTCTTAAAATATACGACTGTGTCTGCCTTTAATATTATTGAGAGGAAAATCCCCCCAATTCCCACCAAAGATTTTTTAAGAAAAGGCTGAAAAATCATTTGCTCAAATTTGTCCAGATGTTCGCTAGACGTGATTTGAATTTAATTGTTTCTTTCCGCCGGGTCAGAAGATATTACAATCTCAGAACTTTAATTGCTTGCAGGCGATTCTTTTTCTTTGAAGACTAGAAGCGCTTGGCTTCCCTGCCATTAATCCTTCACGGTGGACGTTTCCTACTTTACATAGTAAAAAAAATTACAAGGGCGATGAATGCAGGCGTTTAGAATGTTCCCATAGCAATTTCCTATGCGCCTCTCTTATATATGTGTTACCACACATGCGGAAAAAAAGATAGACAGAAAAAACAAGGTCAGTAGAAATTGAGGACGTAAAAGAAAAGCAAAAGTTGCATTTTTAAAATATATTTTATTGAATATTTGTTGACATCAGATTTCCTGATTGCAAAAGCGGGCACGATTGTCCGGAATCTGATTGTCTCTGTAATTCTGGTCACGTCCACTTCGGTCCGCCGAAACAGACTTTTTCAAGAGCTACTCTTTGTATAGGAGAGCTGCGTTCTTCCTGTTGTTGGTGATGGCAGTAAATTCGAAGTAAGGAGATGTATAAAGCTACACTTTAGAACCTTCATTATTTGAGGCCCCATTTACAAAAGATTAGGGCCAACTACAAAACAATTCAAATTATTAATGATATTGATAATAATGATGACGGATATTATTGGCTGCAAGTTTTTAAATATCTTCTCCTCCTGCCCATTAATATGACCAGATTTCCTATCAAACGCATCCATTAGATGCAGATATTTCATGGTTATTGAATAGTATTCACATACCTATTCCTGATTTTTTCCACAAACATTCGGATAAATCATTACAATAAATATAATATACTGATTGTATTTTTTCTCAGAAATCAAATGTTGATGATCATTCATTAAATCAGTGAATGCATCAAAATCCTTCAGCATGGATATATCTAGCATCCAGGACATAGAGTGCTTTGAACATCCATGTTCACAATGGTATCTGGTATAGGGAAATTAAGTGGTTCCGAAATGTCCTTATGAACTTCACAGTTATATTAAAAATAGATACATTGGAAATGATGGCATGGCTGTATTCTAATTTTAGGCATGGCATGATGCGGCTAAACCACTTGGACTTCCTTCTCATAGTTTATATTATTTGAATCCCCCTGATGAAATTACCGTCCTGTAATCATCCCAACTCAAAATACTCTGTGATTGTTGATAAGATTAACTTTATATTTAAAAAATAACTTTTGATCTTTAGAGGAATACAGTGTTTCACTTTACACTGTATGTCAACAGCATTGACATGGATCCTCATTTAGAAGCAGAAGAAAATAGTCTAACTATAGATATAAGCACCATGCTCGTCATCCCGAAAACGACAATACTCGGTAAATTGTTAATTCAGCTGGCAATAGGATGCTAGGTGATGAACACTTTACAGAGTATTACCTACTTCTCGATGTTCTGAGATTTTATTTTTGTAAATTGTTAAACCTTACAATTCAAATATTTTCTTTAAAAGTGTTTTAGTGAGATCGTGTTGTCATCAAGGTGATGGAGATCAATGCTGTGAAATAGGACGCATTTCCATTTCAACAATTAGGTCAGGTGCAGCACCATTTTGTTGCAATTATTGCAGTAGCTACCAGTCTGATACGGATGACTGTGGTACAGGTTGCAGCCATACATAAACTAATTTGCACACACTGGCCGGGACTACAATTGTCCTACCAAGGAGAGTGAGATAGCACTGCGCATGCGTGGAATGTAAATCTTTGCAGGAGCTCATACACTCTCTGGACATTAACATCCACTCCGGGTAAGTTGGCAAAATGTCCAAGAGGTCCATGGGACGCTTGAGCAGTTTTAAAATCAGGGTTAACGCGCGCTAGAGTTACACTGTGTGCAGTGTTAAACACACGTGTTGTAAATGACCTCTTCCAATTTTTATCAATTTCTTTACTAAGGTATTTGCCAATGTTCTCCCTGTTAGGTCAGACTTATACTCCAACCTTCAGCATCACCGTGAAGCAGAAACGACTTCAGAGACAAACTGAAGTTCAAATGCAAATTCGTCCTTAGAGGCAGAGTGAATCTCCCTTTTCCCCAATCGGGGTGAATTTCCTCCTTGGAGGCAAAGTTTGCCCCAGTCGGGGTGAATTTCCGCGGGGTGGGAATGGGATGGGGTGAGGAAGTGTCTCCTACTCGTCCGCCGTAACTTCACAGAAAAGTCCCCCATACCCCAAACACCGTTTCCTGGGGTGTCCTGGCTCTTTAGTGGAAGTTACCGCAGATGAGCGGTAGAACCATGCTGAAATTCACCTCCTACGTCTCACCCCAACTCCATCTCTCAATCACCCCAACCCCATCTCCCACTCACCCCAACTCCATCTCTCACTCACCCCAACCCCATTTCCCACTCACCCCAACTCCATCTCTCACTCATCCCAAATCCATCTCTCACTCATCTCAGCTCCATCTCTCACTTTGGAAAATTACATTCTGACAGTCAACTGAGCAAACTTCCATCCTTCGGCCTGGCTGCATTCAAACCGAGGCACTGGATGTAAAACACCCGCGTGTTGACCTAAGGTGCTACCCAATCCCTCATTATGTATAATCATCTATCAAAAATGAATCCTTATCAGAAACTACGCAAAAATAAAGTTTAGAAGCTACAGGACCTGTCTCTCCTTGCATCGAGTGATCTGGAAATGAAGAAGTCTTAATAATGTTCGGTTTTTAGATGTGATCCACAAATGCAATGGCAGGTCTCTGCGATTTAACCCTTTAAGTAGTAACTCCCCTGGGGATTTCATTCCCTCTGTGGTTCTATTGCAACATATTCTGTTTGAATTTGTTTTCCATGTCTTCTTAGTGGTATTAATTTTTAATGATGTCTGATTTAGCACATCTCTGAGGTGGACGTTATTTTTTTCCAAGGACCATAATATGCTGGTAACATGTGTATTTTGGTTGAAAAATAACCCCAGTAAACGTGTAACCTAACCTTAACTCTTTCACCAGAATGAACTTGTGCTGCTTTTAACAGAATTCTTTCACAATGAGATTAATCTATATTTAGGTTTGCACTGCAACATTAATTCTTTAGTAAATTAAAGAAAGACTCACATCCGTGGGTCATTATGGGAATTGAGAACATATGAGTTTCCATTAAAAACATCCTGAATTATTTGACTATCGTAGTTCTATTATAAGCAAAGGGAAATATTAAATAGAAATTCGTATAGATTGGAACTCAATGGCATACAGGCAACTTTTCGGTAATCACGATGTGCGGGTTGAGGGGGTTAAACTAATTTCCATAGCAACCGGATAATATGCCATTGCATACATCTGATTTGTGTTATCTGACGGCAGCATTCTTTGTCTTATTTTCTTAACCCCCAGGCAACTTTGCAAAGAATTCACAGATCTGCTGGCACAGGATAGGACTCCTTTGGGGAACACCAGGCCCAACCCCATCCTAGACCCAGGCATCCAGAGCTGTTTGACTCACTTTAGCCTCATTACGCATGGTTTTGGCTCTCCTGCGATTTGTGCTGCTCTCACAGCTGTCCAGAACTACCTGACGGAAGCATTAAAGGGACTGGACAAGATGTTCTTAAACAACAACCCAAATAGACACACATCTGGAGGGGAGGCAGGCACCAAAACTGGAGACAAGGAGGAAAAGAACAGGAAATGAGAAACATTCCTCCAAACTTTTTATTTTCTGTAGCTTTATATAAAAAAAATCTTCTATTGACGTGGAAAGGACAACAACGCACACATAACGGAGCAACACTGGGTCAACTGTTTGCAACCAATATGGACCTGGATGCAAGGCATCAAGAGCTTTTTTCTTGGTATTTTTCCAATTTTGCAAACATTTTGACTTCCATTTTATGTCAGAATGGGAGGTGATTCCAAGATCCACTTGTGTGACTGCAAATTGATTTTTTTAATATTATCAAAACCCTCTGGTCCCACGTTCATTTCAGATCTGATTTCTGTGCACAGTTCTCCATGCTATGAGGATGGAAACATTCCAGCAAAAGGAAAATGACTATCAGGTAACATAAAAACGTAATAGTTTCCCCCCATTTGAATGCATTAGTTTTAATATAGAGATACTACCCAAGGTACAATGGTTTGCACACCGATTTTGACATATGGTGACAATAATGACATTTACCTGCTCATTCTATCTCCAAGCATAACCCTACAGTGAGCGTTATGACTGACCATAACCTTCCACTCGACATGAATCTAAACGGAGCTCTAACTAGATAATTATTCACCCTCGATTGCAGTTGTCAGATCAAGTTCAAGGTGAACATCAGCACTGCAAAAATAACTGCGAAAAGCAGAATGAGTACAGACAAGAGAGCGAGTTCACTTCAAAGAGACAGACTGAAATCCAACAGAGATTAATGAGAAGGGAGCATCGCATAATAGAAATGGACAGTGTTCCCCCCTGTACGGCGTACTCTCTTTAATTCTTGGTACATTCCGAACACATCACTAAATTTGACTGGTCTTCCTTTCAATAATTGTTCTGCATTTGGCAGCATCTACTTAAATACTCAGTAAGACAGGTTACTCCCCTTAAGAAGCCATTACCATTTTGTTCGATCTTGTTTTTTGATAATTTTTTAAAAAACCTAAGACTTTTCCCTTTCCCTTCAAGGACTCTTACCATTGTGCAAACTCCTTCAGCTCAGATGGCGAGTAAGCAACATCTCCATCCAAAGCATTTTGATCTCAGCTGGTGGGCAGTTTGCTTATTATGAGTTTAGACAGAATTCGCCGGTGAGCACACTGAGATACTCTACTAACGCAAGGCGTCCACCTACTGACCCAGTTGAGAACTGATGGCGTTTAATTATAGATGCGAGATGTCAGCAGCAAACAAGGATACAGACTGAAAATCAGGCCCTCGGTCAGGAAAAAAGGACTATTACACTACCAGGGCAGCCCGATATGATTAGTTAGGATGAAAAATCAAAGTTGCTAAAATATTTGCTAGTCCGAAAAGAATCTCCGTTCAGAATTGTGCCTTCCCTTAGAATATATTGCATAGACATATGACACGATTATCCTTCTGTTTTTATATATATAAATCTTCACGTCTACACTCATCATCATTAGTCAGCCATTTGCAGTCATGCATGTGCAAAATAACACTGTCAAACTATTTCACTGAAAGAGACAGCATGCACACTGAAAACAAAGATGAGGGCCACGTTGAAAAGAGGTGATTTGGTTCTTGCAGGCCAGTAGACACGGGCCTGTAAGGCTATGCATTTAGAATCACATGCAAATTCTTGGAGCTGGGTTGTCTGCAAGTCCCGGGGCTCCTTCAAACTAAAGGAGTGGCGTTCTTCTAAAAATAACATTCCTGTTTCTGATACTGTGTTTCTGTTCTGTGTTTCCTGGAAGGGTCATCAAATCTGTCCTTGTAGCTGGGAGATATCTACCAGTTATGAATGTATAAACGTTTCGAAATACTCCCCATTTATTTTGTTTCGTCGATGAAACCGCGCTGTACTCAATATATCTCGTCTGCATAAGATTTTGAAAGAAATGAAAATAACAACGTTCCAAGGGGAGGGTGGGGCACACACTCCAAATTCCACATGAACAGTTGGTAAAATAGTCGAGTGATAAACATTATGAACAGCCTGATTGTTCCTCTTTTTTAATCGCAGTTTGCACTTTTGAGAATGATAATATTCCAGCTGTCCGCACCTGGGCACGTTTTTTTCCCCGTAATCAATTACAGCCATTATCCATTTAAAGACGTAATACATTATTCTAACATTCAACAATTTAGACCATATTAGTCTGTCGGACAGCCATATCGTCGATATAACTATTATAAACACCTCAAATCTTCACATTCTCCGCATATAATCAATTCGCACATCATGCGTTTATACTTACTACAATGTACAGCCATCTCCTTCAGTCTTGTATCCAAGTGGTTGCCCATACGGCAATATTTCCTTATTACTTCTACATATAGTTATATTACCTTACTAAATGAGTCTTTTTTTAAAGATAAACCACCGAGGATTCAATGCTCGTTTGAAAAAGAGTTTCCTTTTCACACGTTTTCCTTGATTTCTACTTCTTTGCCCCAGGGCATGCATTTCAATGGAAGAGTTCCCACAAGCCGAACCTGTGCTGCTCCGTGAGTCCACAGGTGGTATGTGGCGGATGGAGTGTTTCTCCCTGTGGGGACACAAAACAAACCCAACATCAGAACTGACTAAAACCATTAGACACATTAGCAGGAAAGTTGGAATGCTGGGAGAACATATGTGTGAAAGGAATATTTTGGCTGCTTTGTTACTGAGGCACTTACAAAAGAGCAACGATCGGTAATGTTGTCTTGACAAATACACACGGATCTTGTTTATTTTGAACTATTTTTAAAGAAAATAAACGATATTCACAGTTAAAGCTATCGCTGATAATAAGATTAAGATCCCTGGGATTCTGCAAGGGAAAGATATCTATGGGCAAGTGCCATTGCAATCTGTGGATTTTTTTTTAGAAATCTCTGGTGATTAAAATGAAATAATTGAACAGGATTAATTTATGAAATATATGTCTGCTGCCTGTTTTATTTTCGCTGACTCAGGGCAACAATGCAGCCTCCGTCACCGGCAAGAATGGATGGCAATGGTAAATGTCGATCAGTTTCAAATCATGAGGATAAAGGTTTTCATTAATGCTTACCCCATGCGTGTGTATTGCGGATTTCGTGTAACCTGATCGGAGGTTAATTTCCTTTTGATGATAATCTCTAACACTTTTGGTCTGAACTAGATGCAAAGTTGGTACTTTGGATATTCAAATTCAGTACTTAACCAGGCAGAATTATTACAAAATACGGAAATTCTAGCACAACTTTATATTTGAACCGCATCTATTCTGTCAAAACTCCACTGGAAGTGACCTTAGTAAATGTAACCTGCAACACTGCTGAATAAGCAGAGGAAAATCCAGGTTTTCATTGCGCACCCTCCCCCAGGATCTGAACAGGCGAGGAACTTCTGCACAAGGAACCGTTTCTGCATCGGATTTACTGGCTGCGGATTCCTCCAATTGCGGGGTCATTGCAGTTCTGTAGACACACGCAGACCTGATTAACGAATCGTTAACGCCAACATAAATACACGCAAGATTAGTAAGAGACGTTTAAAATATCCAATAAATGAAATATTCAGCTCATCCACAGCTATCTGATGGCAATTTTGTCCTCGTCTCTAAATGTGGAACCGTACCAGTTTACAGTACGGAAGGGTGCCATGCAGCCCACCGTGTCTGTGCGGGTAAAGCAATTCAAACCTGATCCCGCTCTCCCCGCCTAACCTTAAAGAAAAACTTGCATTTCTATAGCGCCTTTCACGACCACCGGACATCCCAAAGCGCTTTATAGCCAATGAAGTACTTTTGAAGTGTAGACACTGTTGTAATGTAGGAATCGCAGCAGCCAATTTGCGCACAGCAAGCTCCACACACAGCAATGTGATAATGACCAGATTTTTTTTGTGATGTTGATTGAGGGAGACATATTGGCCAGGACACCGGGGATAACTCCTCTGCTCTTCTTCGAAATAGTGCCATGGGATCTTTTACCTCCACCTGAGAAAGCAAACCTTGTATAGGACCATAAAAGTTTACAAAATATGTGCAATCGAAAGTAGTTGGGAACTGATGATGACGAAAGATTACAATTGGTCAAGCACTAGATTAATACTAGTGTCACAATTGTGGTATAACTTGGTCTAAAATGGCGGGAAACCCTACGAGAAATTTAACACAATAGAACGAGTGCTATTATAATGGCGTTTGGCACATCCCTCTCTGACTTTGCGAAACCTAACGATTAACATAAACCTTTACATTTATCACTGGCTATTGTAAACATATAACAATTTAGGTCTGGATTGAAGGTCACGATTTTCACGTAATAAATGAATTAGTGATGCAAAGGAGTGTATCACCGCAGCCGCTTTTGTAACGGTCTCATCATCGGTCATAAAATCCTACAAACCAATCAGTAATCCACTGACAATGTGAAACAGTTCTTATTCTAATTTCAATAATCCTCCGTGTCAGCTGAGATGAATTGACCAAACATTTGATGAGCAATATTATTGCAAAGCAAGCAGAAATGTTACAAAACGGAAGCATTCAATGTCTAAACCTAATCATCCCTGTTCGCCATACCCGTGAGTCCCTGTTAAATGAGTCCCTTTTCCGTCGGTGGCATAATTGAACATGCCGAGGCGCAGCGCCCAGTGTTTTTCTGTGTCCAGTGAATATGGCAAATTCGAAATTCGCACCGACAGTATGAAACAGTTCGTATTCTCCTTCCAACAAGAATTAAAAACCCATCAACGATCCTGCTAGGGAACCCCTACTCCCACGCCACGTAATAAGATACCGAATTCTGACAAATAACGCACATTTCTTCACAAACTGCTTATTCGTTTCAAAAGTTGTCAAAAATGTGGTTTGAACTCGTATTATCACCATGTGCCAAAAATACGTACGAGCAGGTTACATAGTTTGGACCGTTCCCATCCTTGTCACATGCTACAAACATATGTTTGACTCCGGTATCTAGGTAACCTGAATTTTTTATAAACATTTTCCAAACAATTATATAACTTGGAACATCAGTTCAGCTGGATCTCCATCGGGAATCAGCTTGGAGGGGGAGGGCGGGTTGTCATTGTCCATGTTTGTATATATTTATTTAATGTTAATTTAATGGGATTGTAAATATGGTGAGCCAGTAGCGGGGTATTTATCTCTGATTCCATACCTCTGTGAGTGGGTTGAAAATGCTTGACGCTAGATAGTCCACTATCTGATTTCTGTTCACTAGACACATTGTAAAGGTGATGGGTAGAACTTGTTTATTGTCCAGTTGTGGTCTCATTTTAAGAAAAAAAAGTTGAGTACCTTGTGATTTTGTTGTATTTTATTCAGTTTAAATGTGATGCTGCTTCACTTTTCAGACAGATTATGTTGCTAGGTCTGTCCACCTACTGGTTGTTTGAATGAAAACCAATTTGTCTTCAAGAAACAAACGAACACATAATAAACCTTGCTTCCGAAATGAACTGTTTCTCTCTCTTTTAGTAAAGCAACTACAACACAAGCGTCCATTTGTCCCTGGGAGATTATCTGTGACATTAGGTAAAGGTTTGAAAAGTGTTACGACAATAAATCTGCTGTATTTCAGGATGTTTTAACGTTGAGACATTTATTTCAGTTATACCTTCCTTTTCTGTAAAGTGGTCAAAGCTTTAGGATCTATAGCTGGACACTGAAGAGTGGATTTTCCTACAGCCAACGGCTGCGTGGGTGAGGATTGGGCAATCTCCCCTTGCACGTAGTCACGAAATTACTCCGTACAAATAACGTTTGAATGGCAAATGTTTTGTATGATATTCCTTTGACGACTATTTCAAAACAACAACGGGAATTTATAGAGATATTCATTTATTTTAAAAGCAGAAAATGCTGGAAATCTCAGCGGGTCAGGCAGCATCTGTGGAGAGAAAAAAGAGTTGACGTTTCGGATCGACAACTCTTTAATTTATTTTAAATGTGTTGATGGCATTGTTCGTAACAAACAAAGGCATTTCATACAAATAGGGCAAGCAATTATGTTAATATCCACACAAGGTAATTCCAAGATCCATATTTTTACTCTCAGCTCACTGCATGAGGTGGTGATGTGTGTTCTCAGTGGGCAGCCTTGCCCGCTGGTAGTGCATATCCAGAAAGCATGGGTGCCCAATTTCAGTAAACGGCTTTGGCTGGGGGAAAGCATTAAAAAAAATGTTAGTCCTATCGGCCCGGAGTCTTAGCTTGGCCTCAGCCCAACTTATTTTTCTTTACTCATATTTCGTTTGGATATTAACATAATTGCTAGCTGAGGTGCTCTTGCAGAGAGCCAGCATGGGCTTGACGGGCCAAATGGCTTTCTTCTGTGCTGTAACCATTCTATGATTCTATGATTCTGCTTCACTGAGGTATTGGGAGATGACTGAGGCGAACAGAACAATACCCCAGGAAGGAGTCAATGCTGTCAGAGAAGGAGGATGGGAGCTGAGAAAATTGACAAGTAAAAAACTTATAAAGAAATCAGTAATGAGCTTTGCCCACAACCATTACATTCACAGTTAATTTGTATAATTTGTATTGGTCAGAACTATATAAAATTGTGATGCAATTAGATGTTGGTAGTTATAGGCAATTCTTTTAAAAAACTTTTCTATCTAGATTCCTGCCCCCACCATCAAATGAAAACATGTTCCTGCAACACTATCAATGCTGCTAAAATGGTAACTGAAAGGTGTTTTGAACTCTATGGGTGGCACATGAATCAGGTGATGTCATGTTAACTACAATGCAAATGGTCAAAGTTATTTTGTACACATCAAATTGAAACTTGTCGGTGCTGGTAAATGGAATACTTAAAAAAAACTTTTGACCTAGTCTCAGCATCTGACATTGCCAGGTCTGGTATATCAGAGATTAGATTCAGGGCAAATCTCACTCTGTCCAAACAATATGCTTTAACGACAGTTTAGAAGATTATCAAGATGACCTTGTACCAATGGATTGGATTTTAAGGAGTAAGGTGGGTTGGAGGCTCCGAGGTGATCGGGAAACCCCAGAGGCTGATTTGCATGCAAGGCCTTGTTTCCCTTCCACAGCCAGCCAGATTGAGTGGTGCTGCTTGCTGGCTGCTGGGTGGGGGGAGGGGGCGATAGGCCTGAGGCATTTGGAGACACAGAGGAGGGAGGAAGGGTACGCATCGGGGCCACGCCATTAAAAGGATCGGTTGGGGGAAGAGTTGGGCAGTGGATTGGGAGTCGGGCCGGGCCATTAAAAGGATCGGGCGGGGGAGGGGGCGGGCAGAAGATTGGGGGGAGAGAAGGATATGGGGGGAGGGAGAAGGTGAGGCGAAAATCGTGGCTGGCCACCAGAGGATCATCGCCGGCCTCCGGATAATGGGGTGAGGTGGACGGGGGGGTCGCTGGAGGTGGGTAAAGGGAAGATTGTGACCGGCCTCGGCATCATCAGTGAGGTGGGGGAAGGCCTGGGGCAGTGATCAGAGGCCTGGAGGGGATTGGAGGCCTTGTGGGGACGTCTCAGATCGCAGGGGTGGGCTAGGCAGGGATCCTGGATCCAGGAGATAGGTGTAAAGGCACTTAGCTCCTGGATGCAGCAGTTGTGCTTGCTGGGTTTTATGAAGTGTGTAAAATCCATCCAGCTGCAGTTGGAAACAAAATGGAGATTAAAAAAGAGGCTGCCAGCCTCATTATAATATTTAAATTGATGTCCTGCCTCCTGGGAGCGGGTTGACTGCCCACCCATCCTGCTTCTAGTCCCATCTCCAGTAAAACCGGAAGTGGGCGGGTTCAGGTCGGTAATCCGATTTTTAACTATTTAACTACCCGCAGGCAACAAACACACCCATTTTTTAGGACAAAATTCTCCACAACATTTTTATTTCTCATCAACTATTCCTATGATCATTTTGAGCATAATTGTCTAATTAGAGCTAAATAGCATTGTTTACTTAAGCAAGTTAATAATTAGGGTCAAGACAGCTCAGGCTCATGACACATAAAAGCCAGAATTTATTTTAGAATGTGCACAAAATATCTTATTTTTTTTAATAGCTTGCAGTGAAATCAAAATCCATACCATTGCAAGGCAGTATAAACCAATGGTTCGATATCACTGCAATTGGAGCAGATTACAGTACAGGTATATGCATTGAGAAAATCACTGCATTTCTAAATATATGTTACATAAAACAATATTATGTCGGAATGTTTTCAGCAATAAAAAATCTCAGGGTTCAGGTGACATTGATTAAATTTCCAAAAGTTTGTTCTTGCAGTTTTATTTTCTATTTTTCTCCCCCCTCATCTCCTGCAAACTATGGTTTAAACTGGAGACAGTTCCATAAGTGTCAGCACGCTCTTGGCACCACACTGAAGTGATCAGTTTTTATGTGTGAATCTAGGCAGTGAGGGCAGGCATTTCAACAATGGTGTAGGGTCACAGCTGAGCCCAATTCAGTCCTCACTAGACACACACATTCCTAGCAGAGGTCATTGGATAGTTATCGGGAGCGGGAACCATGGCTTATTTTTCCCCTCCGTATCCCAGGGTTACTAAGGCCAATTATACTGTCCCTACCACCTTCTCGGCTAAGATCAACTAACTCAGCATAGGTCAGGTCCCCATGAATCAGTACCAGCCTAGTGGTGCATTTGCTTGTTGAAGCATATAATTTATGATGACCTCTAACCATTACTTTACCTGGAAACACATTCTCAACTAAGTTTAATTCTGTATCTAATTCAGGGGAAATGATCAGGACTCTATTCTGTACCTCATCACTTTAGTTCTACATGTCTACATTCACTCACTACTATCTGTATGTGATACTATTAGTAGAATTATCGCAGAATTTATTGCTAAAGATAAATTTATTAAAGATTAGCAGTCTCTGACACAATCGTTCTCCAGTCAATGGATGTTGGTCCCACATGCACATTGACTAAATGCCCGTTTGAAAGTTCTATTCTACATGCTCGAACATCCAAATACTGTGAAAAAAGGAATAATACTTGGTGCTAAATGGGATGACTGAAATCACAAAGTATTATTAATTTAATTAGTGAATATCCTGACCTTGAATTAAAAACATAAAAAATGGGATTTAAAGTTTGACTGCACTGGTATTGAAAATTAATTGTGACAAATATACAAGACAATTAGAAATGACTAAAACAAAAGCAGAAAAGGCTGGAAATACAGGCAATATCTGTCAAGAGAACACAGTTCTGAAAAAAGGTTCAATACCCGAAACATTAATTTTTGTTCTCTCCACAGATGTTACCTGAGTTGCTGAGAGTTTCCAATGTTTTCGGTTTTTGTTTCAGATTTCGAGCAACTGTAGCAGTTTGCTTTTTGATCAATTAGAAATGACTTTTTTTTAGAACTTCAAGCAGTGTGACGTTGGTTCTCCTCATTTGAAAGGCCAGGACATGGGCCTTCAATGGCTTGTTCACATGCATTTGTCTAAAATAATAGTTGCCCAGTAATTAATTTTTTAAAAACGCAGACACACTTTGTTACCAAATCATAAAATTTGGGCATTTGGCTTAACCCCCAGCATTGAATGCTGCTCAAAAAAGGAGTGAATGTGAGGAAAGGATGGGGAGAGGGTGGGAGCAATGTCCAACCATCAAAATATATTTTTTCAATACCCAGCTTTGGAAATATTGTACATATTTTGGACTCAATCAGGCGGCCAGCATTGGCAGATGATTCAAACCATTTTTAAGTAGTGGTAGTGCCAGAGGGGATTATATCCTCTGCGTCGCTTTAACTTTAATTGAAGATAATATTTTAAACTTTAAGCCATCATTTTAGTGAACCTGCTGTCAAATCTCAAGTTATCGTCAATGGACAAATGATCTCTGATTACAATACATTTAGAGTGGAGGTTAAACATTCGATATTAACATAATAATGCATTTAAAATAGGGCAAATAATGTTACCTTTAAGCTTTACATTCTTAGTTATGAGGGCAAGCTTCACATTAAGACATTGATTTATTTGCTTGAACCACTGGAGAGGCTACTTTGATGCATAGCTTTGCCAGTGTGGTGTATTGAAACAACGTATTACATATAGCTTGAGACCTTTGGGAAACAAAGTGCTGAGAAACTATCTTGGAGCAAAATTGGCCTTTGCAATTCAATCACGTTATCTGAAGCACAATAACTCTGTCAGAGCAGAATCTCCAGCCAGCTACTATAACATGTTAGTATTAGATGATCCAGATCCATTCGTAAGGTTTCCAGCAGTACAGCGGGACCTGGGGATAGTGTGCATGAAACACAAAAGGATAGTGTTATGTATGTTAACTGGGTTTTACCTGCCACCGGATGGCGCGACTGTCGGAGTCCTAATGGTCACTAGCAGACACGTGCAAGCCGTGTATATAATGTTGGCAGCCATGTTGAATCCTCACTTTGAGAATAAATAAACTGGAGTAAGGTCATGCCTGAACTAGCTCACTGTACTTAGCCTCGTGGAGTTATTCGATACTTAACAATTGGCGACGAGTTAAAAATACAAACTTTCACGCAACTATGTCATTTGGAATTTTGGAGAGATTCATGGAAGGGGAAGACTGGGAGGATTTCACTGATCACCTCGACCAGTACTTTGTAGCCAACGGATTGGAAGGAACCGATAATGCAATTAAGTGCAGGGTGGTTCTCCTCACCGTTTGTGGGTCAAAAATTTATGGCCTTATCAAGAATATTCTCTCACCGACTCGACCAACTGATAAGACTTACGATGAATTGTGTACGCTGGTTCGGAACTACTTTAAACCGAAGGAACGCATCATCATGGCGAGGTATCGTTTCTATACGCACAATCACTCCGAGGGCCAGGACATGGCGGAATTTGTCGCCGACCTGAGACGTCTCGTTGGGCCGTGCAACTTCGAAGCTGCGTTGGAGGAAATGCTGCGGGACGTTTTCGTGCTTGGCATTGGCCACGAGGTCATCCTTCCAAAGCTGCTGGCTGCTGAAACTCTAGACACTAGCAGGGCCACCATGGTCACCCAGGCATGCATGTCCATGGACGAAAACTTGAAACAGATATCTTCCCAGCATCAAAACTCACCGGCAAATACTGTGCATACAATAATATTGTCGGCAGGCAGAGCTACACATGGCAGGGCCTACTCGTCCGCGTTCGTACGACCTGTAACTGCTCAAAATCTGCATCAAATCTTACCTTGTTGGCATTGCGGGGGCTATCATCGGGCCCATCAATGCCAATTCAAGTAGTACATGTCCAAAGGTTGCGCAACAATGGGGCACCTTCAGCGAATGTGTCCACAACCAAGCAAGCGTGCTGTGACACACCACGTGGCTGAGGATGATCAATCCAGCGTGGATCAAGCGGCACAGGCAACTCAACCCAAGGTACAGGATGAAGAAGTGTATGGGGTATATTCTTTTACCAAAAGTCCTCCAATAATGCTGGAAGTTAAATTAAATGGGGTTCCAGTATCCATGGAATTGGACATGGGTGCGAATCAGTCAATAATGAGCCAGAGGGCTTTTGAAAAGCCTAACCTGAGCCCAATCAATGTGAAGCTGCGTACCTACACCAAAGAGCTCATACCAGTCATTGACAGCGCGGCAGTAAAGATATCTTACGATGGAGCCGTGCAAGATTTATCATTGTGGATGGCCCAACGCTGTTCGGCAGGAGTTGGCTTGAGAAAATTAAATAGAACTGGAACAATATTAAAGTCTTATCATCAGTGGATGATGCTTCGTCTGCTCAAGTGCTGAGCAAGTTTCCCTCATTGTTCGAACCAGGCATCGGCAACTTCACAGGAGCCAAGGTGCAGATCCACCTAGGCCCGATGTAAGACCCGTCCAACAAAAGGCTCGGGCGGTTCCATACAAGATGAGGGAGAAAGTCGGATTGAACTGGACAGACTTCAGCAGGAAGCAATCATATCACCAGTTGAGCTCAGTGAATGGGTCAGTCCAATTGTCCCGGTGTTGAAAAGTGATGGCATGGTCAGGACCTGCGGCGACTACAAAGTGACGATCGACCGAGTCTCAATACAGGATCAGTACCCATACAAGTATCCAAGGCTGACGACCTGTTTGCAATGCTAGCGGGGGGGAAGTTGTTCACCAAATTGAACCTGACCTCTGTTTACATGACACAGGAGCTGGTCAAATCGTCGAAAAAACTGACATGCATCAACACGCACAAAGGACTGTTTATATACCACAGATGCCCTTTCGGAATTCGCTCAGCGGCAGCCATATGTCAGAGAAAATGGAGAGTTTGTTTAAGTCCGTCCCGAGAACCGTCGTGTTCCAAGATGACATCCTGATCACTGGACACGATGCCACCGAACACCTGCACAATCTGGAAGAGGTTCTACGTCGTCTGGACAGAGTGGGACTCAGGCTAAAACGCTCCAAATGCATTTTCATGGTACCAGAAGTCGAATTCCCAGGGAGAAAGATTGCAGCGGACGGCATCAGGCCTACGGACTGGAAGACAGAAGCCATCAAGAATGCACCCAGACCCCAGAGTGTGACAGAGCTGCATTCGTTCCTGGGTCTTCTCAACTATTTCGGTAACTTTCTACCTAGTTTGAGCACATTGTTAGAGCCCTTGCACATGTTGCTGAGAAAGGGTAACGACTGGGTTTGTGGCAAATCTCAAGACAGAGCCTTTGGGAAGGCCAGGAACCTGCTATGTTCCAATAAATTACTGGTACACTATGACCCATGTAAGCAGCTAGTGCTGGCCTGCGACGCCTCATTATATGGGGTCGATTGTGTGCTCCAGCAAGCCAATGCATCAGACAAACTCCAACCAGTTGCATACACATCCAGAAGTCTGTCTAAGGCTGAAAGAGCCTATAGTATGGTCGAGAAAGAGGCTTTAGCATGCATATATGGGGTTAGGAAAATGCACCAATACTTGTTTGGGCTTCGGTTTGAGCTTGAAACAGACCACAAGCCGCTCATTTCATTGTTTTCTGAGAGCAAAGGTATAAACACCAATGCCTCGTCCCGCATCCAAAGATGGGCACTGACATTATCCGCTTATGATTATGTCATCCGCCAAAGACCAGTCACTGAAAACTGTGCTGATGCACTTAGCCGGCTACCATTGCCCACAACCGGGGTGGAAATGCCACAGCCCGCAGACTTGCTGCTGGTCATGGATGCTTTCGAGAGCGAGGGGTCACCCATCATGGCTCGCCAAATTAGGACCTGGACCAGCCAGGATCCTGTACTGTCAAGCGTAAAAAGGTGTGTCCTAAAAGGAAATTGGTCTGCCATTCCCAGGGAAATGCAGGATGTCATTAAGCTTTATAGCCGCCGCAAAGATGAATTGTCTATTCAGTCTGATTGTCTGTTATGGGGTAATCGTGTTGTTATGCCAAAAAAGGGCAGGGAAACTTTAGTGTGAGATTTACACAGTACCAACCCAGGCATGGTCATGATGAAGGCCATTGCCAGGTCTCACGTTTGGTGGCCCGGCATTAATTCAGACTTGGAGTCATGCGTGCCTCAGTGCAACACTTGCAGGCAACTGAGTAACGCACCTGTGGAGGCTCCGCTGAGTCTGTGATCATGACCATCCAAACCGTGGTCAAGGATCCACATAGACTTTGCCGGCCCCTTTCTTGGCAAAATGTTTTTAGTGGTAGACGACGCTTACTCCAAATGGATTGAATGCGTAATCATGTCATCCAGCACGTCCACAGCCACTATTGAAAGCCTCCAGGCCATGTTCGCCACCCATGGCCTGACAGACGTCCTTGTCAGTGACAGCGGACCGTGTTTCACCAGTTTGGAGTTCCACGAGTTTATGACCCGTAATAGCATCAAGCATGTCAGGTCTGCCTGTTTCAAACCTGCATCTAATGGTCAAATGGAGCGGGCTGTCCAAACCATTAAGCAGAGTCTAAAACGCATGACTCACGACTCCCTACAGACCCAATTGTCCCACATTCTGCTCAGTTACCGGACGAGACCCCACTTGCTCATCGAGGTCCCTCCTGCCGAACTGTTAATGAAGAGGGGCCTCAAAACCAGGCTCTCCCTTGTACACCCGGACCTCAATGATCACATCGAAACCAGAAGGCAATGTCAGCAATGGTACCATGATCGCGCGGCCATATCACGTGACATTGCAGTTCATGACCCTGTGTTTGTCCTGAATTATGGTCATGGTCCAAATTGGGTTGTTGGCACAGTTTTGGCTCAGGAGGGGAACAGGGTGTTTATAGTCAAACTGTTAAAAGGCCAAATGTGCAAGAGGCACATCGACCAAACCAAACTACGATTCACAGACAACCGAGAACAAATTGAAGATGACATCATCATCAACCAACCAACACACATCCAATCATCAGTTGACCCTTGTGTCATTCACGAAGACGAACCTACCATCCCCGACAGTCATAGAAACATAGAAACATAGAAACATAGAAAATAGTCCTGGTCCTACTAACTCACCCAAGCTTGGGTTCAAACTGAGAAGATCAACCAGGGAGCGGAAGTCCCCGGACCGTCTCAACTTGTAAAAATAACCTGTACCAAGGACTTTGGGGGGAATGATGTTATGTACGTTAACTGGGTTTTACCTGCCACCAGAGGGCGTGACTGTCGGAACCCTAATGGTCACTGGCAGACACGTGCAAGCCGTGTATATAATGTTGGCAGCCATGTTGAATCCTCACTTTGAGAATAAATAAACTGGAGTAAGGTCTTGCCTGAACTAGCTCACCGTACTTAGCCTCGTGGAGTTATTCGATACTTAACAGATACTATGCAGTTACAGCAAGTGATCAGGAAGGCCAATGGTATCTTGGCCTTTATTGCAAAGGGGATGGAGTATAAAAGCAGAGTATAAAATAAGGTATTGGTAAGGCCACACCTGGAATATTGCCTGCAGTTTTGGTTTCCATATTTACAAAACGATATACTTGCTTTGGAGGCAGTTCAGAGAAGGTTCACTAGGTTGATTCCGGGGATGAGGGGGTTGACTTAAGAGGAAAGGTTGAGTAGGTTGGGGTTCTACTCATTGGAATTCAGAAGAATGAGAGGTGATCTTATCGAAACGTATAAGATAATGTGGGGGCTTGAAAAGGTGGATGCAGAGAAGATGTTTCCACTTTAAGGGGAGATTAGAACTAGAGGGCATGATCTTAGAATAAGGGGCTGCTCATTTAAAATAGAGATGAGGAGAAATTTCTTCTCACAAAGGGTTGTAAATCTGTGGAATTCGCTGCCTCAGAGAGCTGTGGAAGCTGGGACATTGAATACATTTAAGACAGGAATAGATAGTTTCTTAAATGATAAGGGAATAAGGGGTTATGGGGAGCAGGTGGGGAAGTGGAGCTGAGTCCATGATCAGATCAGCCATGATCTTATTGAATGGTGGAGCAGGCTCGAGGGGCCGCATGGCCTATTCCTGTTCATATTTCTTATGTTCCTATGTTCTTCTTATGTTTCAAGCCACATCCTTTTGTCTTTAGGGCAACAGCTTTGACAACAGAATTAACTGACATCACTACATTTCATGCCATTGTTCAACTGGATTGTAACTGAGTCAGAAACCAAAGTATAACTTCGCCCTACAGCATATCACATCATAGTACATCTAATGGCCAGTTCTTTTCCTTTCCACCTGGTCTACTATTCTGCATATTATATCAAGAACATTGTCCACAGCTTCACTACAATCACTGCATATCAAATACATCAAAAAAGATTTAAATAATTCAGCTGAGCAGCTTAGTGATAGCAGTGTCAGCTTTATGTCCAGTCACAGGGATGTGCCCTGACATTCAAACTAGTGCCTCTCACAATATATTTCTTTAGTCCTTAACCATGTTTGGTGACAGTGGAGGAGAAACCTGGCATTATCTCAAGGTGAGATTGTTTATTATAGCGTTGGAATTGTATTGAGAAAGTCAGAGCAGCTGTCAGATTTAGAATCTTTCACATTCTTGATCTTGACCCCTCTGTTCTTGCAAACTAATGCCCCATTCCAACCAGCCTTTCCTCTCCAAAGTCCTTGAGAATACGTTTTCACCTTCCAAATCCTTGCTCATCTATCCACCATGTTAACATTCTCCTTCAGCCCTCCAGCCTCTCCATCTATGCACTAAATACAAAAACTGACAAAGATGCTCATTGTAAATTGTACAGCACTCTCATTATTTTACTGAAGTGCAAAGTAAGAGCAAACAATAGTTGTAGTATTTAAATAGAAATCAGTGAGAGCAGCACCAGTACAATCAGTAATGCAATAAAAAGGCAGTACCATGTCATTAGCCGCCAACAAGTTTGGACCCAGTGAAAGGAACCTCATAATCCCAAAGGCCACAACTGTAGGAAGTACAGTGAGATGGCACCCATGCCTGCCAACAGTCCTAAATGCTGACTCCATCTGAGCTCCCAGTTTCAGCAAATGTATATATTCTGCGCAGGCATTTGCACTCTTTTGGCGCAACTGAAGCATCATTCCAGTGAGAGGGAGGAAGGAATGCCTCTGTGCCACAGCACACCAGAATCATCTGAGCAGATCATAGAATCATAGATATTTACAGCAGAGAAGGAGGCCATTCGGCCCATCATACCGACAAAGAGCTATCCAGCCTGATCCCACTTTTCAGCTCTTGGTCCGTAGCCTTGTAGGTTATGGCACTTCAAGTACATATCCAAGTACTTTTTAAATGCTATGAGGGTTTCTGTCTCTACCATCCTTTCAGCCAGTGAGTTTGAGACCCCCACCACCCTCTGGGTGAAAATATTTCTCCTCAAATCTTCTCCAAACTTTCTACCAATTACTTTCAATTCATGCCCCCCTGTTTACTGATCCCTTTGCTGAGGGGAATAGGTCCTTCTTATCCACTCTATCTGAGCCCCTCATAATTTTATGCACCACAATTAGGTCTCCCCTCAGTCTGTCCAATCTTTCCTCCTAGCTAAAATTCTCCAGTCCAGGCAACATCCTCATAAATCTCCTCTGTACCCTCTCTAGTGCGATCACATCTTTCCTGTAATGTGGTGACCAGAACTTCTCGTAGTACTCTAGCTGTGGCCTAACTAGTGTTTTATACAGTTCAAGTATAACATTCCTGCTCTTATATTCTGTGCCTCATCTAATAAAGGCAAGCATTCGGTATGCCTGCTTAACCACCTTATCTACCTGTTCTGCTACCTTCAGGGATCTGTGGACATGCCTCTGTTCCTCTACACTTCTCAATGTTACATTATTTATTGTGTATTCCCTTGCCTTGTTAGCCCTCCCCAAATGCAATACCTCACAAGGATTGAATTCAATTTACAACTATTCTGCCACCTGACCAGTCCATTTATATCTTCCTGCAGTCTGCAGTATTTTTCTCCATTATCAAACACATGGCCAATTTTTGTATCATCTGAAAACTTCTTAATAATAAGTTAAAGTCTAAATCATTGATACAGGTAGAGCGGCCGAAATCTGGAAATCTTGGGACTGAGGCAGTACAGGATTTTGGGTATTTCCGGCTTTCATAACGTCTTTCCGACATCCTGAATCCGGAAACGCCAGGGGAGGATGGCGCCGGAGCGGGGTTGGGTCGGCAGCGGAGCAGAGGGGCCGGTGGCGGAGCGGGATGGGTCGGCAGTGTGGTTGGGTGGGGTCGGTGACGGAGCGGGGGAGGTCGGCGGCAGAGCGGAGGAGGTCGGCGGCGGAGCGGGGGAGGTTGGCAGCGGAGCAGAGGGGTCGGTGGCGGAGCGGGATGGGTCGGCGGTGTAGTGGGGTGGGGTTGGTGGAGGAGCGGGGGAGGTTGGCGGCGGAGCGGGGGAGGTTGGCGGCGGAGCGGGGGAGGTCGGCGGCGGAGCAGGGTGGGACAGCGGCGGAGCAGAGAGGGCTGATGGCGGAGTGGGGTGGGGCGGAGGTGGAGCGGGATGGGTCAGAGGTGGAGCGGGGTGGGTCAGAGGCGGAGCAGGGTGGGCCGGAGGCGGAGCGGGATGGGTCGGTGGAGGAGCGGGTGGGTCGGTGGAGGAGCGGGATGGGTCGGTGGCGGAGTGGGATGGGTCGGTGGAGGAGCGGGATGGGTCGGTGGAGGAGCGGGATGGGTTGGTGGAGGAGCGGGGTGGATTGGTGGAGGAACGGGATGGATCGGTGGAGGAGCGGGGTGGATTGGTGGAGGAGCGGGTGTGTCGGTGGAGGAGCGGGGTGGGTCGGAGGCGGAGCGGGATGGGTCGGTGGAGGAGCGGGATGGGTCGGTGGAGGAGCGGGGTGGGTCGGTGGAGGAGCGGGGTGGGTCGGTGGAGGAGCGGGGTGGGTCGGTGGAGGAGCGGGGTGGGTCGATGGAGGAGCGGGATGGGTCAGTGGAGGAGTGGGATGGGTCGGCGGAGGAGCGGGATGGGCCGGTGGAGGAGCGGGATGGGTCGGTGGAGGAGCGGGGTGGGTCAGAGGCGGAGCAGGGTGGGCCGGAGGCGGAGCGGGATGGGTCGGTGGAGGAGCGGGTGGGTCGGTGGAGGAGCGGAATGGGTCGGTGGAGGAGCGGAATGGGTCGGTGGAGGAGCGGGGTGGGTCGGTGGAGGAGCGGGATGGGTCGGTGGAGGAGTGGGGTGGGTCGATGGAGGAGCGGGGTGGATCGGTGGAGGAGCGGGATGGGTCGATGGAGGAGCGGGATGGGTCGGTGGAGGAGCGGAATGGGTCGGTGGAGGAGCGGGTTGGGTCGGTGGAGGAGCGGGGTGGGTCGGAGGCAGAGCGGGATGGGTCGGTGGAGGAGCGGGATGGGTCGGAGGCGGAGCGGGATGGGTCGGAGGCGGAGCGGGATGGGTCGGTGGAGGAGCGGGATGGGTCGGTGGAGGAGCGGGATGGGTCGGTGGAGGAGAGGGATGGGTCGGTGGAGGAGCGGGATGGGTCGGTGGAGGAGCGGGGTGGGTCGGAGGTGGAGCGGGATGGGTCTGTGGAGGAGCGGGATGGGTCGGTGGAGGAGCGGGATGGGTCGGTGGAGGAGCGGGATGGGTCGCTGGAGGAGCGGGATGGGTTGGTGGAGGAGCGGGATGGGTCGGTGGAGGAGCGGGATGGGTCGGAGGTGGAGCGGGATGGGTCGGTGGAGGAGCGGGATGGGTCGGTGGAGGAGCGGGATGGGTCGGAGGTGGAGCGGGATGGGTCGGTGGAGGAGCGGGATGGATCGCTGGAGGAGCGGGATGGGTCGGTGGAGGAGCGGGATGGGTCGGTGGAGGAGCGGGATGCGGTCGGTGGAGGAGCGGGGTGGGTCGGAGGTGGAGCGGGATGGGTCGGCGGTGTAGTGGGGTGGGGTTGGTGGAGGAGCGGGGGAGGTTGGCGGCGGAGCGGGGGAGGTTGGCGGCGGAGCGGGGGAGGTCGGCGGCGGAGCAGGGTGGGACAGCGGCGGGGCAGAGAGGGCTGATGGCGGAGTGGGGTGGGGCGGAGGTGGAGCGGGATGGGTCAGAGGTGGAGCGGGGTGGGTCAGAGGCGGAGCAGGGTGGGCCGGAGGCGGAGCGGGATGGGTCGGTGGAGGAGCGGGTGGGTCGGTGGAGGAGCGGGATGGGTCGGTGGCGGAGTGGGATGGGTCGGTGGAGGAGCGGGATGGGTCGGTGGAGGAGCGGGATGGGTTGGTGGAGGAGCGGGGTGGATTGGTGGAGGAACGGGATGGATCGGTGGAGGAGCGGGGTGGGTCGGAGGCGGAGCGGGATGGGTCGGTGGAGGAGCGGGGTGGATTGGTGGAGGAGCGGGTGTGTCGGTGGAGGAGCGGGGTGGGTCGGAGGCGGAGCGGGATGGGTCGGTGGAGGAGCGGGGTGGGTCGGTGGAGGAGCGGGGTGGGTCGGTGGAGGAGCGGGGTGGGTCGGTGGAGGAGCGGGGTGGGTCGATGGAGGAGCGGGATGGGTCGGTGGAGGAGAGGGATGGGTCGGCGGAGGAGCGGGATGGGTCGGTGGAGGAGCGGGGTGGGTCAGAGGCGGAGCGGGATGGGTCGGTGGAGGAGCGGGTGGGTCGGTGGAGGAGCGGGGTGGGTCGGTGGAGGAGCGGGGTGGGTCGGTGGAGGAGCGGGGTGGGTCGATGGAGGAGCGGGGTGGGTCGATGGAGGAGCGGGATGGGTCGATGGAGGAGCGGGATGGGTCAGTGGAGGAGTGGGATGGGTCGGTGGAGGAGCGGGGTGGGTCGGTGGAGGAGCGGGGTGGGTCGGTGGAGGAGCGGGTGGGTCGGTGGAGGAGCGGGGTGGGTCGATGGAGGAGCGGGGTGGATCGGTGGAGGAGCGGGATGGGTTGATGGAGGAGCGGGATGGGTCGGTGGAGGAGCGGAATGGGTCGGTGGAGGAGCGGGATGGGTCGGTGGAGGAGCGGGGTGGGTCGGAGGCGGAGCGGGATGGGTCGGTGGAGGAGCGGGATGGGTCGGAGGCGGAGCGGGATGGGTCGGAGGCGGAGCGGGATGGGTCGGAGGCGGAGCGGGATGGGTCGGTGGAGGAGCGGGATGGGTCGGTGGAGGAGCGGGATGGGTCGGTGGAGGAGCGGGATGGGTCGGTGGAGGAGCGGGGTGGGTCGGAGGTGGAGCGGGATGGGTCCGTGGAGGAGCGGGATGGGTCGGTGGAGGAGCGGGATGGGTCGGTGGAGGAGCGGGATGGGTCGCTGGAGGAGCGGGATGGGTCGGTGGAGGAGCGGGATGGGTCGGTGGAGGAGCGGGATGGGTCGGAGGTGGAGCGGGATGGGTCGGTGGAGGAGCGGGATGGGTCGGTGGAGGAGCGGGATGGGTCGGAGGTGGAGCGGGATGGGTCGGTGGAGGAGCGGGATGGGTCGCTGGAGGAGCGGGATGGGTCGGTGGAGGAGCGGGATGGGTCGGTGGAGGAGCGGGATGGGTCGGTGGAGGAGCGGGGTGGGTCGGAGGTGGAGCGGGATGGGTCGGTGGAGGAGCAGAATGGGTCAGTGGAGGAGCGGGATGGGTCGGTGGAGGAGCGGGGTGGATCGGTGGAGGAGCGGGGTGGATCGGTGGAGGAGCGGGATGGGTCAGTGGAGGAGCGGAATGGGTCTGTGGAGGAACGGGATGGGTCGGTGGAGGAGCGGGGTGGATTGGTGGAGGAGCGGGGTGGATCGGTGGAGGAGCGGGGTGGGTCGGAGGCGGAGTGGGATGGGTCGGTGGAGGAGCGGGGTGGGTCGGTGGTGGAGCCGGGGCGGGGGAGGGGCGGGGTTTGGCTGTTCTGGGTTTGGCAGCATTGGCTACGGGTCAGGGGTCGGTGGCCAGGAAAAACCTGTGTTGAAAACCTGCAAAAAAGGTAAGTTAAAGTTTTTATTTTTTCAATTATTTTTCAGAAATTTAGTAGGTAAGGGTTTTGTGAATGATTTTTGAGTTTTTATTTTGTTTTTTGGAAATTTCTTTGAGTGTTTATCCTTCTCCCTAGGCCCAACTTGCAGTGGTAATCGGTTTTAAAAAATGTCCCGATTTCAGAACATTTTCCCGGTTCCAGACAACCCTGCCATAGATCGGTCCAGTGTCCGGATTCCAGAACATTCCAAATTTTGGAACTCCGGCTTTCGGACGCTAAACTTGTATATACCACAAAAAGCAAGGCACCTAGTACTGTGCCCTGCAGAACCCCACTGGAAACAGCCTTCCAGTCACAAATACACCCATCAGCCATTACCCTTTGCTTCCTGCCTCTGAGCCAATTTTGGATCCAACTTGCCACTTTGCCTTGGATCCCATGGGCTTTTACGTTCGTGACGAGTCTGCCATGTGGGACCTTGTCAAAAGCTTTGCTAAAATCCATATACACTACATCAAACGCACTACCCTCATCGACTCTTCTTGTTACCTCCTCAAATAATCCAATTCAATTCAATCAGATGAAGAACTGTAAGAAACAACTTTAAATTTGTCACTTTGAAGAGGTGAACAATTGCTGCATGGAAACCACATTTAATACTTGCTGGGACCCACTTCCACCAGGATTAAGTCCTGACATGCACTGTATACTCTGTCCGCACCCCACCCCACCCCCTCACTGGAATATACCAGCCTAACTTGACAATGACCCTGTGCTGACTTCAAATGAATAGGATTGTCGTTGCAGCAGCACTGAGTGTGAACAGTCGCTGTGTGTCAAATTATCTTTCGCTGTCTCTGGGATGATGTTTTAGCTCTAACATCTGAAATTTAATCCACATTTGTTAATCCTTCTGCCCTGCGAATTCAATTCCTTTAAGGCAAGCTTAAACTTAAAAGGATATTTTAAAACAATTCCACCTAGAAATTGGTCGACGGCCCACTTATTTTACAGGTGCAAAATGGACACCAAAGATTCCGAAATGGTGGGCATTCTGCACTGGAAGTGCACTGCCTGGCATATTGGTAAAGCAGAGAAAGAGGTATCCAGGGCCTGTGCCTGAAACAGGTATTGAGGATAATGTAGTCTAAACACTGAGCTTTAAAGGGACCATTGGAGGCCTCCACCAACAAAGTTAAGTTTATTTAAAAAAATACTTAACTCCCTTTTGACCACCTACCTCCCCGCCACCCACCCCCCCACCCCAGGACCTATCTAAGGGCCACTGTGGGTGATGCAGCAGAAATAAATCTAATGCCGATTTGCCGTTAAGTAGCCTGGAGACACCCAGAATACGTCCACAGCTCCCCAGTCTCATACACGTTCCAGTGGAGGGAATGTTCCCTGTGCCCTGTCCGATTTCTAGGCCCTCATTATCCAAATTATTTTCAAATGTATATCTGATTTCATTTGAAATGATGTTATGATCTCTGCTTCAATAATTACTTGTAATAAAGCATTCCATGTTCTAATAACCTCTGTGTAAAAAAAAATCTTCTAATTTCTCCCTTTATTTTTCCAGTCATAATCCCTAAACTTAGGCCCAATTTACCAATGCGCCAACCATTGGAAATAATCTTTCACTATTTATTGTCTTAAAGAAAGAAAAAAGGCATTTATATAGTGTCTTTCATGACCACCGGATGTCACAAAGCGCTTTACAGCCAATTAAGTACTTTTGCAATGTAGTCACTGTTGTAATGTGGGAAACGCAGCAGCCAATTTGCACACAGCAAACTCCCACAAACAGCAATGTGACAATGACCAGATAATCTGTTTTTGTTATGTTGATAGAGGCATAAATATTGGCCAGGACACCAGGGATAACTCCCCTGCTTTTCTTCAAAATAGTGCCATGGGATCTTTTACGTCCATCTGATTTAATGTCTCATCCGAAAGACAACACCTCCGACAGTGCAGCACTTCACTGGAGTGCGGGCATGGATTTCTGTGCTTATGTCCCTGGAGTGGAACTTGAACCCACAACCTTCTGAACCATAGCTGACAACATAAGACTGACATTACAGAGTATGTTCCACAGCTTCCAAGAAATAGATAAACAATTATGCGTATGTGGTTGTATGAAAGTCACATTTCACCACTTTCTTCTGGGCACTGGATCTTCCCCTGGGGCTGGTGAAGGGAGAGGTCCATACACATCAGCAATGGGGAAACTTCATGTCAGATAGACTGAGCCTTCAGTCTGTGCACAGCTTCTTCTCCTCTTCTTAGTTGGTCCCTCGTATCGAGGATGACTTGCTTCCATGCTAAAAAGGGATGAGTTCAAAGGTGTTTCAATGAAGGACCTGATATTCCAGGTCTCGAAGGGTGGAGTATGCTTGAGCGTGGATTTCTTTGATGTGTAATGGCCGTTGCATACCACCCACCACACGGGCTTGACAGAGCTAGGTCTTGGTCCATTGGCAAGGATTAATCAAGACAACTGGAGACCAACTCTGCTGCACGGACCTAGTGCACACACATATTGCAGTGCAGAGTGTGCACAGCTTAAAGAACTAGTAGCTACCCTGTTCCCAGAGGCAATGTTTATATTTATTGTTGAGGTGTTGGTGCCTCTGAGATGCTGGCAAAACCAACCATTCAAATGGATCTTGATGCCTCTAGAAGCACCAGTAACATTTTCAATTACTTCATAGCTCTATTGCAAAAGTTAGTCATCATCATCATCATAGGCAGTCCCTCGGAATCGAGGAAGACTTGCTTCCACTCTTAGCATGAGTTCTTAGGTGGCTGTACAGTCCAATATGAGAACCACAGTCTCTGTCACAGGTGGGACAGTCAGGGTTGAAGGAAAGGATGGGCGGGGAGTCTGGTTTGCCGCATGCTCCTTTCGCTGTCTGCGCTTGATTTCTGCATGCTCTCAGCGACGAGAGTCGAGGAGCTCAGCGCCCTCCCAGATGCACTTCCTCCACTTAGGGCGGTCTTTGTTTGAAAAGTTGATACTGCTGGTATGACAGCACTATAGGGTGAACGGGATCTAGACATTTCTCAAGTGCTTCTATCACTCTAGCTGAGGAGTATTACTACTATGAGATCAGGCAATGAGATAACTGCTTGGCTTTCTTCCACATTTTGGATCTTAGAAGCTGCGATTGTGCAGCAGGGCAGAGTGCAGGGAAGAAACTGGCTTTTGACTTCTTGCAGAGATTACATCTGGTACCACCATTAGTGTGACTGTGTCACAGTCATGTTTTGGATTATATTTGTTTGCTAATGAAGTTGGTAGCTTTTAGTGTGTAATTACGATGCATCACCAAACAGGCCTGGCAGTGGTTCATTTAAAACATGAACCACTGACTGGGATCCACTAGGCATAGGCCACATGACAGTGAATAAATAGGCATCTCCCTACTGGCTGATCTAGAAATGCCACTTGGGGTAGCAGATTGTGGATAAGCTGACAGTTTGGTTAGCTCTGCCCTCTCACTTGGAGGAAATATGAAATCTCATGAGCTCCAAAAAAATAAGAAGGAGTGGAAAGGAAAATTCTTAAAAGAAATAGATATACAGATCCATTGGTTCAGCACATGTTGGTGTACACATTGTACCATGAAATGACAGAATGTTGCTTTGTGCCCACGATTCCCCACATGGCATGTTTCTGACCTCAGCTGGGCTGTTAGGGCAAGGTGCCAAGTGCAGGATAACCGGTTCCCCACAGGGAGGGAAAGGATTCGGCAGCCAATTTAGCCCACACCACTCTCGCACAGCAGTCAATTAAAGAGCAGCCATATAGCAGGTAGCCTGTCTGTTCTTTCCGGGAATCATGTATGATGTTGGGGAAAGAAAACAACAGAAAGAGAGGATATAACCAAAATATTTAAGCAAAACTTAAATCACAAGGCCGCAACTAAAAGGGATAGGTTTAAAAAGACACTAAACACATGGAAAAAAATGTTGGAGGGACAGCAACACCAAGGGCCTGCCACAACTGGTTAACAAGCTGCACTTTGTGGATTAAGACAAATGAATGTTTTCTATGTGGAGCTATTATAGGGAATTAGGAAGCTACTGTGTGGATCGCAAATAACTTCAGTGCAGTCTGGCTCTGCTCCAGAGAAAAATAATAGCCAGTTCCAGCTGCATTTATATCACAGCTTTAAATTCTGATTCATTCCAAACCTGCAACTGTTCCAAATCAAAACACAAATGTCTAAACTTTGCAAATTACTTTACTTTGATGTCAGCTTGGATTTAAACCCTGCTACTTGACAGATTGAAATCAGCTCTGATGTAAATGGGTTTAACTCTGACGGCTGTTAACAGTCTGATCTGAATTGCTACTCACCTATTCCCAGCAGCAAGTCCTGGCACACGTTTCAGATTTGACATCTGATATCCTCCATTGTGTGTCTTTGTTTAAGGCAAAGGTAATTCCAACAGTTTGGCGTTATTAGATTCAATTGAGATGACTAAATTCAAAACTGTATCCAACTGAAATTGTAAATAGTCTCTAAGCTTACGAACTACAGCAGAGAAAGTGTCAGAATCCAGATCTGAATCAAGGGTGCAGTACAAATTGAGAATTCTGAGTGGCTTAGGGGTGCCACTGCGCAACGATGATACGCTCTGGAGTCCAAAGTCTGCTGTCTGATGGTGGTCTGCTGGAGAAAATCAAACCAGACTACTGAATGCTCATTTCTGTATAAAAGGAGAAAAGGAAAGATCAGAAGAGGTGAAATCAAAAATAGCGATCTCGAGCATTCTCCCTGTCATTAGGTGGTTAAGGATTCTGACTATGGTAAGTGAAGAAAGTTGGGCAGACAAAGAAGACCACTAACAAGGAAATAACTGCAGATCCTGTTTTACACAGAATAAGATACAAACGTTTAGTGCTTTAAGAGACAAAATAATCCAAATCTATATTTAACAGAGTTAACACACTCTCAAGATTGAAGAATTTTGGTCAAATATGATCAACAAAGCTTAACTCTGCATTGCCCTCATTTTCTATCTGACTTAGTTGTGTTCAATGCTTACACTGGATGCAAAAAATGAAAAAGTGTTATATCATTCAACATGATCATCCCTCAACTCAACAAACACAAAATAAACACCTGCTTTGTTTAACTTGCTGGGATACCAGTCTGAGACAAACAGCAGCAGCATTATTCAGTCTTCAATTTGCTAATGCAGTTCGGGAGTGTTTAAACTAATATGGCAGGGGGAAGGGAACCTATGCAGTGAGATAGGGCGAAGTAATATGGAGTCAGAAACAGATGGTAGGAAGGTAAAAAGCAATAGTGGAAGGCCGAGTAAACAAAGGCAAGAAACAAGAAAGGGCCACACTACATCATAATTCTAAAAGGACAAAGGGTGTTAAAAAAAAAAGCCTGAAGGCTTTGTGTCTTAATGCAAGGAGTATCCGTAAAAAGGTGGATGAATTAACTGTGCAAATAGATGTTAACAGATATGATGTGATTGGGATTACAGAGATGTGGCCCCAGGATGATCAGGGCTGGGAACTCAACATCCATGGGTATTCAACATTCAGGAAGGAGAGAATAAAAGGAAAAGGAGGTGGGGTAGCATTGCTGGCTAAAGAGGAGATTAATGCAATAGTTAGGAAGGACATTAGCTTGGATGATGTGGAATCTATATGGGTAGAGCTGCAGAACACCAAAGGGCAAAAATCGTTAGTGGGAGTTGTGTACAGACCTCCAAACAGTAGCAGTGATGTTGGGGAGGGCATCAAACAGGAAATTAGGGCTGCATGCAATAAAGGTGCAGCAGTTATCAAGGGTGACTTTAATATGCATATAGATTGGACTAACCAAACTGGAAGCAATATGGTGGAGGAGGATTTTCTGGAGTGCATAAGGGATGGTTTTTTAGACCAATATGTCGAGGAACCAACTAGAGGGGAGGCCATCTTAGACTGGATGTTGTGTAATGAGAGAGGATTAATTAGCAATCTCGTTGTGCGAGGCCCCTTGGGGAAGAGTGACCATAATATGGTGGAATTCTACATTAGGATGGAGAATGAAACAGTTAATTCAGAGACCATGGTCCAGAACTTAAAGAAGGTTAACTTTGAAGGTATGAGGCGTGAATTGACTAGGATAGATTGGCGAATGATACTTAAGGAGTTGACAGTGGATGGGCAATGGCAGACATTTGGAGACCGCATGGATGAACTACAACAATTGTACATCCCTGTCTGGCATAAAAATAAAAAAGGGAAGGTGGCTTAACCGTGGCTATCAAGGGAAATCAGGGATAGTATTAAAGCCAAGGAAGTGGCATACAAATTGGCCAGAAATAGCAGTGAACCCGGGGACTGGGAGACATTTAGAACTCAGCAGAGGAGGACAAAGGGTTTGATTAGGGCAGGGAAAATAGAGTACGAAAGGAAGCTTGCAGGGAATATTAAGACAGACTGCAAAAGTTTCTATAGATATGTAAAGAGAAAAAGGTTAGTAAAGACAAACGTAGGTCCTCTGCAGTCAGAATCAGGGGAAGTCATAGCGGGGAACAAAGAAATGGCAGACCAATTGAACAAGTACTTTGGTTCGGTATTCACTAAGGAGGACACAAACAACCTTCCAGATATAAAAGGGGTCAGAGGGTCTAGTAAGAAAGAAGAACTGAGGGAAATCCCTATTAGTCAGGAAATTGTGTTGGGGAAATTGATGGGATTGAAGGCAGATAAATCCCCAGCGCCCGATGGACTGCATCCCAGAGTACTTAAGGAGATGGCCTTGGAAATAGCGGATGCATTGACAGTCATTTTCCAACATTCCATAGACTCTGGATCAGTTCCTATGGAGTGGAGGCTAGCCAATGTAACCCCACTTTTTAAAAAAGGAGGGAGAGAGAAAACAGGGAATTATAGACCGGTCAGCCTGACATCGGTAGTGGGTAAAATGATGGAATCAATTATTAAGGATGTCATGGCAGCGCATTTGGCAAGAGGTGACATGATAGGTCCAAGTCAGCATGGATTTGTGAAAGGGAAATCATGCTTGACAAATCTTCTGGAATGTTTGAGGATGTTTCCAGTAGAGTGGACAAGGGAGAACCAGTTGATGTGGTGTATTTGGACTTTCAGAAGGCTTTCGACAAGGTCCCACACAAGAGATTAATGTGCAAAGTTAAAGCACATGGGATTGGGGGTAGTGTGCTGACATGGATTGAGAACTGGTTGACAGACAGGAAGCAAAGAGTAGGAGTAAATGGGTACTTTTCAGAATGGCAGGCAGTGACTAGTGGGGTGCTGCAAGGTTCTGTGCTGGGGCCCCAGGTGTTTACATTGTACATTAATGATTTAGACGAGGGGATTAAATGTAGTATCTCCAAATTTGCGGATGACACTAAGTTGGGTGGCAGTGTGAGCTGCGAGGAGGATGCTATGAGGCTGCAGAGTGACTTGGATAGGTTAGGTGAGTATGCAAATGCATGGCAGATGAAGTATAATGTGGATAATTGTGAGGTTATGCACTTTGGTGATAAAAACAGAGAAACAGACTATTATCTGAATGGTGACAGATTAGGAAAAGGGGAGGTGCAACGAGACCTGGGTGTCATGGTACATCAGTCATTGAAGGTTGGCATGCAGGTACAACAGGCGGTTAAGACAGCAAATGGCATGTTGGCCTTCATAGCAAGGGGATTTGAGTACAGGGGCAGGGAGGTGTTACAACAGTTGTACAGGGCCTTGGTGAGGCCACACCTGGAGTATTGCGTACAGTTTTGGTCTCCTAACTTAAGGAAGGACATTCTTGCTATTGAGGATGTGCAGCGAAGGTTCACCAGACTGATTCCCGGGATGGTGGGACTGACATATCAAGAAAGACTGGATCAACTGGGCTTGTATTCACTGGAGTTCAGAAGAATGAGAGGGGATCTCATAGAAACATTTAAAATTCTGATGGGTTTAGACAGATTCGATGCAGGAAGAATGTTCCCAATGTTGGGGAAGTCCAGAACCAGGGGTCACTGTCTAAGGATAAGGCGTAAGCCATTTAGGAGCGAGATGAGGAGAAACTTCTTCACCCAGAGAGTGGCGAACCTGTGGAATTCTCTACCACAGAAAGTTGTTGAGGCCAATTCACTAAATATATTCAAAAAGGAGTTAGATGTAGTCCTTACTACTAAGGGGATCAAGGGGTATGGCGAGAAAGCAGGAATGGGGTACTGAAGTTGCATGTTCAGCCAAGAACTCATTGAATGGCGGTGCAGGCTCGAAGGGCTGAATGGCCTACTCCTGCACCTATTTTCTATGTTCTATGTTCACTTATTGCAAAGGAAAACAAAAAACAACAACCCAAAAGGATCCGGCTGAATATATTTTAAATCCTTTACTGCAAATGTATGAGAAATGGGAATCATCACTGCTAATGATACTGGCACACCTAGAAGCCACAGTGTATTCGCTACTGTTTTCCATATAATTTTAAAGCCTTGCCTTTGTACAGGAAGAAGAAGACCCAAAACACTCATACCATTTTCATCACAGTATCGTGATGATTGACTGGCAGGATGATAGTTTTATGCAAACCATTTGATGCAAAATAAAAATGACAAACAAATGAAGAAAATTGCTCACCTTTGGAACTGCTACAGTTATTTTCTGGAATATTTTTGCCACCCTAGAAAGAAGCAAATGAACGGAAATATGTTTAAATCCATTTATGAGAATCTGTTGGTAGACATGGCTGGTGGAGAAACAAACAGCTCCAATTCTGAGAATGGTAGGGATTACCCCATAACATGCATTGTGTTTGTGTACTCAGGTACAGAGAGGTACAAAAGCCAGAAAGGTTGTAAAAAGTCATAGAATTGAGCTGGCACACTTGGTAAGGTGCTGTGTTCACCTGAGCTTGTCCTTGTCTCACAGTGCTGGATGTAGGCACCCTACTGTGCTAATGCCTGCTTTGAAACAGTAAGCGTTCATTGTAGGCTTATCACAGCAGCACTCCAGTGAAAATAACAGAAAGGAACCCTATTGTTTTTAAGAATCATGGCCATGTGGATTTAGATTAGCATACTCAGTAAATTTGTGGTGGAAAAAAATTCCAGATCCTGCTTTGCACAGAATAAAGTTCAAAAGATAAATACTTTAATGGAGAAACAAAATTCAAAGCCTATATTTGACAGAGTTAACATACTCTCAACAAGATTTACAAGCAAAATATCCAAAGCCTGTACATTAAATAGTGTCAAAGTCTGACACACCAGTACTATATCACCTCCCAGCAATTTCTTTACTGTAATATCATTGGCTAAAAAACACAAAACTTGAAATATTTTCATGTTAACATTTCTGCTAAAAGCAGAAGGTACCAACTATTATTTGTTTTCTTTTATCTTGAATTAAAGTTAAATGCTTGAGTGGCTAACATGATTCATTACTAATTCATAACTTTTGGCATGTCCTCTATTCATTGGAGGCTAGTCAGAGAATTGGTGCATGCAGGAGTATTATTGTACATTTGGGCTAAAATTAACAGTCACTTGGTTGAAGTAGTGTACATGTATTTCCAAAAGGGATGCAACAAAGTACCACATAATAGGCTTGCCAGCAAAATTGAAGATCATGGAGTAAAAAGGACAGTGGCAGCCTGGATACGAAGTTGGCTAAGTGACAGGAAACAATGTTGTACAGTTGTTTTTTGGACTGGAGGAAGGTATACAGTGGTGTTCCCCAGGAGTCGGTTCTAGGACCACTGCTTTACTTGATATATATTAATGAATTGGACGTGGGTGTACAGGGCACAATTTCAAAATTTGCAGTAGACACAAAACTTGGAAGTACAGTCAGTGAGGAGGAGAGTGATAGACTTCAGGAATACATAGATAGGCTGGTGAAATAGGCGGTCAAATGGCAGATGATATTTAACACAGAAAAGTCTCTGACTAGCCTCCAATGAATATAAAGAATGAGGAGAGGACATATAAATAAAGGGTACAATCCTAAAGGGGGTGCACGAACAGTGAGTGTATAAATCATTGAAGGTGGCAGGGCAGGTTGAGAAGGCAATTAGAAAGGCTTATGGGATCCTGGGCTTCATAAATAGAGGTATAGAGTACAAAAGTGTGGAAAATATGATGAACCTGTATAAAACACTGGTTTGGCCCCAACTGGAGTATTGTGTCCAATTCTGGGCACCACACTTTAGGAAGGATGTAAAGACCTTAGAGAAGGTGCAAAAAAGATTTATGAGAATGATTCAGTAATGAGGGACTTCAGTTACATTGATAGACTGGAGAAGCTGGGATTGTTCTCCTTGAAGCAGAGAAGATTGAGAGGAGATTTGATAGAGGTGTTCAAAATCATGAGGGGTCTTCACAGAGTAGATAGAGAGAAAGTGTTCCCATTGGCAGAAGGGTCGAGAACCAGAGGACACAGACTTAAGGTGATTGACAAAAGAACCAAGGGTGACTTAAGAAAAAGCTTTTTTACGCAGCGAGTGGTTAAGATCTAGAATGCGCTGCCTGAAAGGGTGGCGGAGGCAGACCCAATTTTAGCTTTCAAAAGGGAGTTGGATAAGTATCTGAAGGAAAAAAATTTACAGGGCTATGGGGATAGGGCCGGGGAGTGGGGCTAGCTGAGAATTGGCATGGGCTCGATGGGTCGAATGACCTTCTGTGCTATAACCATTCTATGATTCATGATTCTATTCTAAAGTGAACAGGGGACAGTTAAAATTATTCTTGATGACAGATGTTGTAATTTGGTTTATTAAGACTTAAACAACAACAACATTGTGCTTGAGGTAATCTTTAGCATTGAGAAATTTATTTCAATTCCTCCTATAAAAGTTCTCTTTGAAAAGTCTTGACAAAACATGGTGTGTAAGGGACGATGCATATATTACACACATAGTTGCATATGTATGAATATATTATACCTCTGGCCTGACATATAAAACACAAGTACCTGAAGAGCTGTCATTCTTTAGTCGCTTTCATTATCTGCTGACAAAACAAAGCATGGGGCTGTTGCAAAAATACTTCTCATTTTTAGAGCAAAGCTGAACAACGAAACTAGTAAAACTATGTTGTATGTGAGAGAGATCATTCTGCATGTCTGAATGTAGTTGACTGTAAATCTTGTGCTATCTCCCTCACTTTGTGTGTGCTTGTGCATGTGTGAGTCTGGTGCATCTCTGTTATGGCATACCTCACACTCTCCCTATCTTTTGTCCTCAAACTCAGATAAATGTTTGATAATCATTGATGTGATACAAATGAACCTTCTTTACAGAAGCCACCTTGAAAAAAAAGTCTCAATTGGAGTTTCCATCAACAGTAAATAAGCATAATGCTTAAGGTGCAGAAAAGAGCTGAAGTTTACAGTAATGTCACTTTTGTAAATCCTGGTTCAATAGAGTGCCATAATAGATTGAGTACTGGATGCAATATTTGTACATAACAACAATTTGCATTTATATAACTCATTTAACATAGATAAACTTCTCAAGGTACTTCACAGAAGAGAAAATGAAAAGGTGCCAAACATTTGCAAGATGTTTAGCAGAGGTGGCTGAATGTATGCTGGGAACTCAACATCCAGGGGTATTCAAAATCCAGGGTATTCAACATTCAGGAAGGATAGACAGAAAGGAAAAGGAGGTGGGGTAGTGTTGCTGGTTAAAGAGGAAATTAACGCAATAGTATGGATGATGTGGAATCTATATGGGTGGAGCTGCAGAATACCAAAGGACAGAAAACGCTAGTGGGAGTTGTGTACAGACCACCAAACAGTAGCAGTGATGTTGGGGATAGCATCAAACAAGAAATTAGGGATGCATGCAATAAAGGTCCAGCAGTTATCATGGGCGACCTTAATCTACATATAGATTGGGCTAACCAAACTGGTAGCAATATGGTGGAGAAGGACTTCCTGGAGTGTATTAGGGATGGTTTTCTGGACCAATATGTCGAGGAACCAACTAGAGGGCTGGCCATCCTAGACTGAGTGATGTGTAATGAGAAAGGACTAATTAACAATCTTGTTATGCGAGGCCCCTTGGGGAAGTGTGACCATAATATGGTAGAATTCTTTATTAAGATGGAGAGTGACACAGTTAATTCAGAGACTAGGGTCCTGAACTTAAGGAAAGGTAACTTCGATGGTTTGAGATGTGAATTGGCTAGAATAGACAGGCAAATGATACTTAAAGGGTTGATGGTGAATAGGCAATGGCAAATATTTAAAGGTCACATGGATGAACTTCAATAATTGTACATCCCTGTCTGGAGTAAAAATAAAACGGGGAAGATGGCTCAACCATGGCTAACAAGGGAAATTAAGGATGGTGTTAAATCCAAGGAAGAGGCATATAAATTGGCCAGAAAAAGCAGCAAACCTGAGGACTGGGAGAAATTTAGAATTCAGCAGAGGAGAAGTAAGGTTTTAATTAGGAGGGGGAAAATAGAGTATGAGAGGAAGCTGGCCGGGAACATAAAAACTGACTGCAAAAGCTTCGATAGATATGTGCAGAGAAAAAGATTAGTGAAGACAAATGTAGGTCCCTTGCAGTCAGATTCAGGTGAATTTATTAGGAGCAACAAAGAAATGGCAGACCAGTTGAACAAATACTTTGGTTCTGTCTTCACGAAGGAAGACACAAATAACCTTCCGGAAGTATTAGGGGACCGAGGGTCTAGTGAGAAGGAAGAAGTGAAGGAAATCCTTATTAGGTGGGAAATTGTGTTAGGAAAATTGATGGGATTGAAGGCCGATAAATTCCTGGGGCCTGATAGTCTGCATCCCAGAGTAGTTAAGGAAGTGGCCCTAGAAATAGTGGATGCATTGGTGATCATTTTCTAACAGTTTATCAACTCTGGATCAGTTCCTATGGACTGGAGGGTAGCTAATGTAACACCACTTTTTAAAAAATGAGGGAGAGAGAAAACAGGTAAATATAGACCAGTTAGCCTGACATCTGTAGTGGGGAAAATGTTGGAATCAATTATTAAAGATGAAATAGCAGCGCATTTGGAAAGCAGTGACAGGATCGCTCCAAGTCAGCATGGATTTATGAAAGGGAAATCATGCTTGGCAAGTCATCTGGAATTTTTTGAGGATGTAACTATTAGAGTGGACAAGGGAGAACCAGTGGATGTGGTGTATTTGGACTTTCAAAAGGCTTTTGACAAGGTCCCACACAAGAGATTGGTGTGTAAAATGAAAGCACATGGTATTGGGGGTAATGTACTGATGTGGATAGAGAACTGGTTGTCAGACAGGAAGCAGAGAGTCGGAATAAACAGGTCCTTTTCAGAATGGCAGGCAGTGACCAGTGGGGTGCTGCAGGGCTCAGTGTTGGGACCCCAGCTATTTACAATATACATCGATGATTTGGATGAAGGAATTGAGTGTAATATCTCCAAGTTTGCAGATGACACTAAACTGGGTGGTAGTGTGAGATGTGAGGAGGATGCTAAGAGGCTGCAGGATGACTTGGACAGGTTAGCTGAGTGGGCAAATGCATGGCAGATGCAGTATAATGTGGATAAATGTGAGGTTATCCACTTTGGTGGCAAAAACACGAAGGCAGAATATTATCTGAATAGCGGTAGATTAGGAAAAGGGGAGGTACAACGGGATCTGGGTTTCATGGTACACCAGTCATTGAAAGTTGGCATGCAGGTACAGCAGGCGGTGAAGATGGCAAATGAATATGTTGGCCTTCATAGCTAAGCGTTTTGAGTATAAGAGCAGGGAGGTCTTGCTGCAGTTGTACAGGGCATTGGTGAGACCTCACCTGGAATATTGTGTTCAGTTTTAGTTACCTAATCTGAGGAAGGACATTCTTGTTATTGAGGGATTGCAGCGAAGGTTCACCAGACTGATTCCCAGTATAGATGGACTGACATGTGAGGAGAGACTGAATTGACTGGGCCTTTATTCACTGGAGTTTAGAAGGATGAGATGGAATCTCATTGAAACATATAACATTCTGATGGGACTGGACAGGTTAGATGCAGGAAGAATGTTCCCGATGTTGGGGAAGTCCAGAACCAGGGGACACAGTCTAAAGATAAGGGGTAAGCCATTTAGGACCGAAATGAGGAGAAACTTCTTCACTCAGAGAGTTGTTAACCTGTGGAATTCCCTACCGCAGAGAGTTGTTGATGCCAGTTCATTGGATATATTCAAGAAGGCGTTAGATATGACCCTTATGGCTAAAGGAATCAAGGGGTATGGAGAGAAAGCAGGAAAGGTGTACTGAGGGAATGATCAGCCATGGTCTTATTGAATGGTGGTGCTGGCTCGAATGGCCAAATGGCCTACTCCTGCATCTATTTTCTATGTTTATATGGTTGAAATGATAGGTTTTGAGAAGAGGGAAAGGGAGGTAGCAAGGGACAGAGGCAGAGGGATTTGGGGACACAGTTCAAAGAGTAGAGCTGAAGACATTGAACATTCTGCCACTGAAGATGGAGCAGAGGGAAATTACACAGGAGGCCAGAGTCAGAGCACCAGAGAATGTGGGACATTTGAGTGAGTATGAAAAACTGTAATTTTTACAATACTATTCTCACTCCTGCTTGTTAACTGGCATCTATAGGATTAGTCTTCTGTAAATGCACTCGAGAATCAAAGAAAAATTATTGGCCTCTGATATAAAAAATACAATCTGCGAATGAACACAAAATCAACTGCAATTTTCAAGTTATAATTGTGAAAAAATTATATATTAGAAACATAGAAACATAGAAAATAGGTGCAGGAGTAGGCCATTCGGCCCTTCTAGCCTGCACCGCCATTCAATGAGTTCATGGCTGAACATTCAACTTCAGTACCCCATTCCTGCTTTCTCGCCATACCCCTTGATCCCCCTAGTAGTAAGGACTTCATCTAACTCCTTTTTGAATATATTTGATGACAGACTTTGTGTGTGTTAGAATACTCTTAATCTTTTGGCTTTGCACATTATAATATACCCCCAGATACTTCTGTAACCCTTTTGGAAAATAGTTTGTTGCTATAATTCCAATTCTGTAGTTACAATTAAATAACACAACACATCCAACTAATTAGGGTTGAATAATACAGATTGTAAGTTTAGGGCACAGTTATACAGTCACTTTCATGACAATCAAAAACAGTGTTGGGTAGATATTGATACAAAAATGAAAATAAAACTCAAGAGTTAGGTTTCAAATGCCTCGCAAACTCACTGAAGCTAAATGGAGTCACCTCTCCTTCAGGAGGCAATGTCATTCGATTTGAGCTCTGTATTAAATGGAGAATGATTGAAGTCTGGTGTGAAGCTTGGTTTAAAAAGTGCCCTGGAAATCTGTTGGATGTCTTACAAATGTAATACATTTTTTAATTGTTATGCGAATGCTGATACAATCACCTACGCTCTCCTGACATTAGAAAATAAATCACCAGGGAGCAGAGCTCTGTGCATGACAGGAAGCTTTCTCCTGGCAGGCAGAATGTGAAGCGCAACTCAGAGTATAGCTTAGGTCCTGCAAGCCATATGTAATGCTCTATAGGTACCACTCCTAGGCTGAGAGTATTGTACAAATTCAGCATTTCACTCATATCCTGAAGTTTTTGCTTGATTAACTTTAAGTGTCAGGGAAAAATGTTTTTTTTTTATATCCAATTTCTTTCCAGATCAACTCTAACGCCAAAGATCACTTTGCGCCAATATATTTGATCTTAGCCAAAAGGCCGAGAGGCGAAGTTGCACCGTTCCTGGATACACTGCAATACCAGGTCGGTGCATGGAGTGGACGGGGCAAGCCCCTGTTCCAGCTCCCTGTCCAAAAAACAATTTAATATCAGGTCCCCATAGGGGATATTAAACTGATAAGAACAGATACTACACTTGATCTTAGCCAAAAGGCCGAGAAATGTTATCGAGCTTTCTCTTGAGGTTTTACTTATGGTTATTTCTTTCTTTCAAGAGATTAAATAAACTAGGGAGAATCCATAGCACTGTAAACTCTACACTATCTATAGTGTATGGAGAAAGAGTCAGAGTGTACATTGTGAGCTCAAAGTAAAATGTGACCTTAGTCTTTTATTACAGGTCTCCAAAGTGCCTCTCCAACTGTGAAGCCTCCTTAAATACCTGTGCTCCCAAGAGATTATGGGAACCCTTGGGACTCTATGGGATGAGCCCTCTGGTGGTTATACAGAGTAAATACAGGTTTATATATAAAAAAACACTCTCCCACAAAGTCAACAGTGTAACTATTTAAAATGTGAGTCGATCTGGGGCCCTTGTTGCCCTGGTTGATTGTCTCGGTGTGAAAGCTGATGTTGTTGAATCATTTGTTGGGCCCTCGCTGGGCTGCTGTGCAGCTGGCCTTGCTGGGCTGCCTAGTGTGTTGGGCCCTCCTGGGCTGCTGTGGATGATGGGTTCTGCTCCGTGGTCAACTGTGGTGCCGGTTGCCACTGGTGTGTATGTTGGGGAATCAAAAAAGGTAGCATCCAAGGTGGGTTGCTCAGGGTAGTCCGTGAATCTGAGTTTGATTTGGTCTAAGTGTTTCCAGTGAATAAGTCCATTTGAAAGTTTGACCCAAAACACCCTGCTCCCCTCTTTGGCCACGACAGTGCCGGGAAGCCAATTGGGACCTTGTACATAATTTAATACAAATACAGGATCATTGATTTCAATCTCATGTGACACATTTGCCCTATCATGGTATGCACTTTGTTGAAGCTGCCTGCTCTCTCGCTGTTCATGTAGTCCAGGGTGAACTAGCGAGAACCTTGTCTTAAGTGCTCTTTTCATCAGCAGGTGGGATCCCAGTGAGTGAGTGGGGTCTCGTGCGGCAGCTAAGCAGGACTCGGGATAGGCGAGTCTGCAGGGAGCCTTCAGTTAGCCTCTTCAAGCCTTGCTTGATGGTTTGCACTGTTCTCTCTGCCTGACCATTGGACGCTGGTTTAAACAGGGCAGAAGTGAATGTTTGATCCCGTTACGGGTCATGAATTCTTTCAACTCAGCACTGGTAAAACATGGCCCGTTGTCGCTCACCAGGATATCGGGTAAGCCGTGAATGGCAAACATGGCCCACAGGCTTTCAGTAGTTGCAGCGGACGTGCTAGCCGCCATTATCTCACATTCAATCCACTTGGAGTACACGTTTACAACCACAAGAAACATTTTACCCAAGAAAGGGCCTGCATAGTCAATGTGTACCCTAGACCACAGTTGGAACGCCAAGACCATAAACTTAGCGGCGCCTCCCTGGGTCCATTGCTTAACTGCGAACATGTATTACATCTGTGACCGCATCAATACCGGGCCACCACACTTGGGATCTGGCTATCGCTTTCATCATTACGATGCCTGGGTGGGTATTGTGGAGGTCATTGATGAAGGTGCCTCTGTCCTTCTTGGGGACCACTACTTGATTGCTCCACAGAAGGCAGTCTGCCTGGATAGACATTTCATCTTTGCGCCACTGGAACGGCTTTATATCTTCCTGCATTTCAACTGGGACACTGGACCAGCTCCCGTGAAGCACAAGCTTTTGACTAGAGATAATAAGGGGTCCTGAATTGTCCAGATTTTGATCTGCCGGGCAGTGACGGGCGATTGCTCACTCTCAAATGCTTCCATAAACATGGCTAGATCTGCGGGCTGCGCTATTTCCAACCCCGTGGTGGGCAATAGCAGCCTACTGAGAGCATTGGCGCTGTTTTCTGTGCTTGGCCTGTGGCAGATAGTGTAGTTGTATGCGGATAACGTGAGCGCCCATCTCTGGATGCGGGCCAATGCGTTGGTATTTATCCCTTTACTCTTGGAAAACAGGGATATAAGTGGCTTATGGTCAGTTTCCAATTTGAATTTTAGCCCAAACAGGTATTGATGCATTTTCTTTACCCCATAGACACACGCTAACGCTTCTTTCTCAAATATGCTGTAGGCTCTCTCAGCCTGAGACAGACTCCTGGATGCATAAGCAACCGGTTGCAATTTCCCAAAATCATTAGCTTGTTGCAATACACACCCGATGCTATATGACGATGCATCACATGCTAGTACCAAATGCTAACATGGATAGAAACATAGACATAGAAACATAGAAAATAGGTGTAGGAGTAGGCCATTCGGCCCTTTGAGCCTGTGCCACCATTCAATAAGATCATGGCCGATCATTAACCTCAGTACCCCTTTCCTGCTATAGAAACATAGAAAATAGCTGCAGGAGCATACAACACAAACAATTTGTTTGAGCATAACAATTTTCTCGCGTTTGCCCCAAACCCATTCATCCCCATTTCGTAATAAGACATGCAGTGGTTCTAACAGTGTGCTGAGACCCGGTAAGAAGTTACCAAAGTTGTTCAGGAATCCCAGAAACGACCGCAGCTCCGTCACGTTCTGTAGCCTCGGTGCATTCTCGATTGCCTCTGTCTTCGCGTTGGTGGGCCTGATGCCTTCTGCAGCAATCCTCCTTCCCAGGAACTCCACTTCAGGTGCCAGGAAAATGCACTTTGAGCGCTTTAACCTGAGCCCCACGCGGTTGAGTCGACGAAGAACCTCCTCCAGGTTCTGCAGATGCTCGACTGTATTCCGATCTGTGACCAAGATGTCGTCCCTGAAGACCACGGTGTGCAAGACCGATTTCAGTAAGCTTTCCATGTTTCTCTGTAATATCGCCGCCGCCAATTGGATTCCAAATGGGCATCTGTTACAAACAAAAAGACATTTGTGCGTGTTGATGCAGGTGAGGGCCTTCAATGATTCTTCCAGTTCCTGCGTCATATAGGCTGAAGTCAGATCCAGCTTCATGAACGTCTTTCCTTCCGTCAGCATTGCAAAGAGGTCGTCGGCCTTTGGTAGTGGGTATTGGCCCTGCAGGGAGAAATGATTGATAGTTACTTTGTAATTGCCACAGATTCTGATGGTGCCATCTCCCTTGAGGACTGGGACGATAGGACTGGCCCACTCGTTGAACTCGATCGGGGAAATAATACCCTCTCTTTGCAGCCGGTCAAGCTCGATCTCTACCCTTTCTCTCATCATGCACGGTACTGCTCTCGCCTTGTGATGGATGGGTTGCGCCCCCAGAATTAGGTGGATCTGCACTTTTGATCCTTGGAATCTCCCGATGCCTGGTTCGAACAGCGAAGGAAATTTGTTTAAGACCTGGGTACACTAAATGTCGTCAGTGGGCGAGAGCGCTCGGACATCGTCCCAGTTCCAGCATGTTTTTCCCAGCTAGTTTCTGCCGAGCAGCGTGGGACCATTGCCCAGTACCACCCAGAGTGGTAGTTTGTGCACCGCTCCATCATAGGAGACCTTTACGGTAGCACTGCCGATTACAGGAATCAGTTATTTTGTTTAAGTTCTTAGTTTCGTGCGAAGTGGAGTTAAGACTGGCCTTGAGGTCTTGTTGCATCACAACATTTTGAAAGTATTTTTGCCCATGATGGACGGGCTCACGCCCGTGTCCAGTTCCATTGACACCGGGAGTCCATTTAGTTCAACATTCAGCATTATCGGGGGACAATTCGTGGCGAATGTGTGCACCCCATGTATCTCTGCCTCCTCGACCTGAGGCTCTGGTTCATCGTGATCCTCCGTGGATCTGTCCTCCTCTGCAACATGGTGGTTTGCAGATTTAACAGGATTTGCAGCTCGCCTGCACACTCGTTGGAGGTGTCCCATTGTTCCGCAGCCCTTGCAAACGTACTCTTTGAATCGGCATGAATGGAAACGATGATTATCCCTGCAGCGCCAACAAGGGGTTAATGGCTTTGCATTCATCACCCTTGATGGTGAACTCTGAGACATCTGCGGGCGTGTAGCTGCAGGCATGTGTGACCTGCCCTGTACGTTACGATTCAAAAACAACATCACTTTGTTCACCATATTTGTCGTAGCACTTGTGTGCTGAGAGATGTGCTTTGTATTGTCACTGGTGGCAATGAATGCCTGGGCTATCGCTATGGCCTTACTCAAGGTTGTGGTCTCTACAGTCAAAAGTTTGCGAAGTATGGTTTTGTGGCCAATGCCAAGTATGAAAAAGACTCTGAGCATGTGCTCCAAATAACCTTCAAACTCGCAATGTCCTGCAAGGCGTCTTAGCTTGGCGACATAACTTGCCACTTCCTGGCCTTCAGACCTTTTGTAGGTGTAGAACCAGTACCTCGCCATCAGAACACTTTCCTTCCGGTTCAAATGCTCTCGGACCAGTGTGCACAAATCATCATACAATCTCTCCTTGGGTTTCGCTGGAGTGAGCGGATTCTTCATGAGGCCATATGTTGGTGCCCCACAGATGGTGAGGAGGATCGCCCTTTGTTTGGCAGCGCTCTCTTCCCCATCTAGCTCGTTGGCCACGAAGTATTGGTCGAGTCGCTATACTATGCTTATTTCTTATTCCATACATTCTTATTGCTATTGGAGGTCAGAAAGAAATTATGGAGCAATGTCTGTATATATTAATAAGTGGAGTAGAATGATTGCATATGATATGTCGAAGGACTGAACTTGGTGGGCTAAAATGTCTTTTCATATTCCTTGTTTTTTGTGTTTCTGTTCACTATATTAAGATGCAAGATGGATAGATAGATAAGTAGGTACATGCATAAATAGATGCAGTATGAAAATACTGCAATTATGACTTTAGCAATTGGATTGTCACCCACTTAAAGACCTTTAACTCAAAAAATGTAAACATTGCCAGTACCAGATTACATCTGCATAACTTATTAAACAGTGATGTACATATTAGAATAGGTTTTAACTGAAGACAGACAGATTAACTGAAAGAGGAGATCATAAATCAAGTCTTTCAATTGATGCACTGTCACTTGAACACCTTAACAAAATTACCTTCTTGTGATTACATATTGAAATGTGTAGCATTTAAAAATTAAAGTTTTCCTGGACATCTTCCCTAATTGGAGTCTATTTTTCACCTCTCAATCTGAAAGGATTGTCATATAAACAGTGCAGAAAGGTAAGCACTGAGTACATAGTAATGGTGCATTGAAAATGATGAATGGATGTACTATTGACCTAGCAGCTACATTGCTGGAGCATTTTAGTCCTGCTATCCTGGCATTGCAGTTTTGACTGATGTCTGTACTTGATGTTCCTCTATGTGGGTGAACATTTTGACAGGATTCTGCCAAACCATCTCAGGAAGAGAGGGAAAACTGACCAGAAATTATCCCCTTTCTTCCAAAAAGAAAGAAAGATTTACATTTATATAGTACCTTTCATGACCGAAGGATGTCTCACAGCGCTTTAAAACCAATGAAGTAGTCACTGTTGTAATGTAGGAAACACAGCAGCCAATTTGTACACAGCAAGCTCCCACAAATAGCAATGTGATAACGACCAGACAATCTGATTTTGTTATGTTGATTGAGGGATGAATATTAGACAGGACACCAGAGGTAACTCCCCTAATTTTCTTTGAAATCGTGCCATGGGATCTTTTACATCCTCCTGAGGGCCTCAGTTTAACATCTCACCTAAAAGACAGCACCTCTGCCAGTGCAGCACTCCCTTAGCACTGCACTGGAGTATCAGCCTAAATTTATGTGCTCAAGTTCCTGGAGTGGGACTTGAAACCATAACCTTTTGTCTCAAAAGTCAGTGTGCTACCCACTGAGCCACAGCTGACACTAGTGCAAGTGCACCTCCCGGTGGATGACCAATGGGCAATAGTAATATTTTCCACCTAGATGAGTGCATGCTGATTTGTCCTAACTTCACTACCCACAATAACATGACATCAAAACAAAATGGATACCTTGAACTGTCATTTGATATTCTGAATATTATATAGTCTATCATATTTGTTAAAATAGCATAAATTTTTTGTCATTTTACCATTACATCACAGGTGCTTTAGATATGATATGACGTACATGAAAGTATAATAAAGATATACAGTTGACCGTGTGGCAGGGTCTGTATATATGACCACCATGTGATCCCATATACCCAAGCTCATAGGTCACCACACATTATTATTATGTTTGTTTTTAACAACAATTACCAGAAAAGAAAGGTAGATAGATAGACAGCTAGCTAAATAGACAAGTAAAAGCCCTACAGAAGGGATATTGTCTTCTAATTTATGAAGTAATTTGTCCTTCATGGACCATGGTTTAAGCCACAGCTCTATATTCTGGCATGAAATGGGTTGTAAAATGGTCCTCCAGTGCAGCAGACAGCCTACTGCTCTTTCAGTGTAATTCCTGCCTTGGGCGCTTTGCCGGAGGGGAGGCAAGCGTGTGCTAGAACTGATCAACCTGGATCTTTCATTCTTCATTAATTTACCGTTTAACAAATCCCAGTCATTATCAGGGTAAACGGTTGACAGAGCTCAGCAAACGGGAGCAGTTGGTGTCAGGCGTGGAGAATTGAGCTATTTGATAGTGGGGCTTGTTTTATTCAACATCACTCACAGACATACACAGATCTATGAATAAATAAAAAATGCACACATGTTTGAACTCAGAAACACAAAAAAGCTGCTTTAACCATTTAAGTTATTAAAGAGAAAGGGCACAATGGATCCTTTGCAACATGCCATTTCTCTGTGACCACGTTTCTTTTTGGAGTATCAGAAAAGGCCATATCAAAAAGCGTTTTTGTTTGTAGTTTCAATTAATCAAGAATGTATTGTTAAGCAAAATCACAATGCTTGGTTGCTTTCATCTGTTAACTATATCTAACATTTTTCTTCAACGTATTTGAAATTTTCCACTGCTCAGCGCAGTTACAAGGGTGCAATGCTTTGAAGGGGATATTGCATTTATTGAAATTGTGATTTTAGCCAGACAACAGGTTAAATACGCATAAAGGTTACATTTATCTTTAAAGAGACCATGATTATTTCTGACCGAGAACAAGTACGTTTGGATCTTAAACACTATTGTTCTTCTCGGTAGATTTTACAGTAAATTGCATGATGTAAAATGAAAATGGAGCTATCGATTGAAGCATTGAATGGAAGTTCTGTGTGTGTGTGTTTTGTTTAACCTCACCCCGACTGAATTGAATTCACTTCACAAAATTGCACCCTACTTTGCACTGAGCTTTAATTTCAAGTATCGCAATTGCAAATTTTATCCTGTATGTGGACTTGTCTTTTTGGTTGTCTTTACATTAAGGCTGATTCATTGTACCTCCAGCCAGTAGGAGCAATGAAATCTAATAGATCTTTCATACTCATTATAATGTTTTATTTAATCAGTCTGGGTGTTAATTGCTGAGAAACCACTTAGAAACACATCAGAATTAAAATATTGCAATCTTTCGCTACTAAGAATATTTGCAAATATTACATTGATTTTAAAAACAGAAATGATTAACTGAAGTCGTTTTCACATTAATAACTTTTAATATGAATTCAAAGTGGAAAATGCTGCTTTAATCGAACCAATGTATTCATCGCTGGTGGAATACTGAATTCTAGGTTTTTGTAAAAGAGAAAAAGGTTGATTTTCACTCTTGCGATTTGAGATTAATGCTGGACTATCTAACCTCACGAAGATCTGAGTAAAAGGTTAATGAAAAGATTGAACTCCAGCATTCCCAGCTGAACACAGTTGCAGGAGACCTGGGAGAACGGTTCACTAAAAGCAGCTCTCTAGATCTCAGGCAGGCAGGAATTTGAAGGGATAATTTGACTCAGGAATCCCGGGACAGATTCTAACCCAGCGCAAATCCAAATCCTAAGGGGCGTCTGTGCTTTAAAATAAACCTTACAGTGCGCTCTGAATATTAATTTTAAAGTTTTAAACTGCACCAATCGCCCAGGGTCAGCATTTAATGTGATAAAACGAGGTCAATTATTATTCACTTTCCTAGCTGATATACTCTAATGGCGGTTTGCAGCAAATGTGGTTTCTACCTGTTAAGTTGAGCAGGCACATGATTGTATATTTTATCACTGAAATGCTTGTTGACGAATATCACCGGAGAAAAGAATGTATAACATCATTTTGGAAGATGTGATAGAGAGCCTTAGATTAAAAAAAACAATTTTCATTTCTATTCTAATTTCTTTCCTAATGTTTATATTACCAGTGTATAATATTATTGTTCTTGCTCTCCTCTTCTGAACTCTTCATGCCATGCCACATCTTCCATTAAGAGGGCAAGTTTACAGCTCTGCAGCTAGGCATTGGCCAATGCTGCCCCATTATTAGCTACTGAGGATGGCTTTGAACAACTCTTCTTCTGGTTGGGCTCAATTTTCCCCAGTGATTTGCGCCGTTTATTTGGAGCAGGCCACTTTTTTTGGCCTAAGTTAATAAACCACAGTTTCCCCGATCAATTTGCACCTGGGTAACTCAGTTAGTTATGATTTTTTTTAGGTACGTTTTTTTTTCAGCCAAAGGGGGCATAACCTGCCACCTGCGCCAATTCTGGCCAATTAGGGAAATTTGGCCAGCTGAGAGTTACTCCAGTTCTTCTTAGGCCAGTGTATGTGGCCTCTGCAGAAAAACCTTCTGGAAAGTTAAGGAAATCGCCGCAGGTAAGGAAATTGGCACAGGTAGGTACTGCAGATGCCCGGACAGCAGCAGCAGGAGAGGTAAGAGAGAGTGGAAGAGAGGGGGAGGGAAGCCTTTCAGGTATAATTAGATGCAGGGACCGAGAGGGAGGAGGCCATTCGGCCTGGGATAGGGGCGGGGGAACGGACCGGCAGGTCACTCAGCCTGGGATAGGGGCGGGGAAGCGGACCTGGAGATCACTCGGTCAGGGCTAGGGGTGGGGGAGCGGACCGGGAAGCAATTCGGCCAGGGCTGGGGTGGGGGAGCAGGACAGGCAAGGCATTTGGGGCTAGGGGCGGTTGGGGGAAGCACACCGGCAAGGTACTCAGGGCTAGGGGTAGGCAGGGGAGCGGACCTGGAGGCCCTATGGCCTGGGATAGGGGTGGGGATTGGCACCGGCATCGGGGGCGGGGGCACTTTAATAATTGGAGGTAAGTTGTTGCAATGTATTTTAATGTATTGCGAGCTGGCTGTATGTTTCACTTTGCAGCCTCAGCCTGCATTGTGTCCCTGGTTACAGTGGCAACCTGATCTTTTTGGTGCAGGTCAAGGCTCTATCCCCAAAACTAAAGGACAAGTTAGGCTGCGCCAAAATGAAGAAATCAAACGGGGAAACTTAGAAAACTTTTTTTTGCCGTACTTGGGCCCCCCAAAAAACGGGCATAACTATTCAAGTACACCAAAAAAAAAGCTTTGGGGAAAATTGAGCCCTATATTTTTAACTCACATTGAGATATGTGGCCCGGAATTTCCTGGAACAGTGTATCTGGAAAGTTACACCAAAATTTACACTGCTTTCTACACTGATCTTGCCGATTGGAAATTTTGCATTAAGTACCAGTCAATCTTATTTGCACATGCTGGAGCCTAAAAACTGGCATAAATAGCTGAAATCAGCGTAAACCATCAGGGCACAAGGAAAGCGTGGCACGTACGCCATATTCTTTCTTTAAATTCCTCTTTGTGTATGAAATTGAAGTTCAAAGCCATTTAAGCACATTAGACATAGCATGCTTATGAAAATGCAATTACATATGGGAGCTTTTCATAAAAATACATGTGAAGAACCAGAAAATATATTGGAAGTCTCAGTGTGGTGAAATGAAAAAAAATAGCTTAAAACATTGCCATACTGGCAGAAGTGTGACTTTGCATCGTGCTATGCCTAAAAGTTTGGGTCTAAATTTATAGCCCATTCAGAACTAATATAAGTGCAAGAAACTCATGTTCTCTGGTCTTTTGCATAGGGGCAGGGCTATGTGAATGAATGGCAGAGGGTTTTTGATGGGGCTTTTGTTGAATCATCACAAATGATTGATGAAACTCAGTCTTATTGATGTAAGTCACATGCGTGAATTTCCTCGATCTGTTGTATTTTAAATTGGCATTACACCATACTGATGCTATTGTTTCACCGTAAGTTTCCAGGAAGTTGTGGGCCACTGAAACATGCACTAATATTACAGTAACAAAGCTATTCAATGCAGGAATATCTTTATCGCTTTCATATCAATTTTTGACAACCAAACTAAACATGTCACATCAATTTCAAATACAAATTTTAAATATTTCTTCTGCTCCACTTGCCTTCTCATTTTCTTCATTCAATTTTTCCCCATTTTTCTTCTCTGACTTTTTTGAATTATTACAACTTTACATTTATGTTATTTCTAATTAATCCAACTCCAATAATTAAATTGCTTGTTTATTAAATGAAAACACTTACATGTTTACTGCCATCAATGGAGTTTTGCCATTCACTTGGTTGGTGGGACCCTCATTGTAAGATTTGACCTCTGCTTGGCTGAAATCTCGTTCCATGGCATACTTATTATCTACTCAGGGCTCTCGCCAGAAGAGTGTGCTAAAAAGATGTGTGCAGCAGTATGTGGTGCACATTATTTTATAGGTTTTATGAATGTATGTTATCATTGTGGAGTCTCACATACCAGGAGTGCATAATGAAAAATTATAGAAAGCAGTTTCATGACTTCCTCATAGGCAGATCTGGTGCCCGAGACACCATGGTGGGATCGTGCACATATAAAATTGATCCTCATTAGCAAAGATTTTGATGAAAGTAGACCTCAAAAAGATTCTTGCATAAACCATGCAATGTTTAACACTATAAAATGAATGAGGTACACATTATGTGCCAAATATTATGACGATTACTTGCCTCACTGAGGTAAATTCTGGTACTTGATTCACCATAATCTACAGTATGGCACTCAATCTCTGAACTGGAAGAATTTAGTTCATAATCTTCACAAAAACAATTTCTTGTAGACAAACTACTAAAACTGAGCATCTGACACCAGGCTATGATAATCCATTCTTCCATAGTCCAATTTCAAAAAAACTTACCTTTATTACACAGTTCTAACATGTTTATAGAGCCAGCTCTTACAATTCAACTCAACTTTTATATCACAGTCCCTACAGCCCAATTATCACAGCTCAATGAGTACATCTCATTTACTATCTTCTACAGCCTAATTTTAATAACCCAACTCTTACAGCTCAACATGTAATGATCCTGCTCCAGCACACCTCATTCCACAGATCTATGTCTCCAAAGACCTGTTCCCACAACCATTTCTCAGAAACTGTTTAATACTTCTTCACTTCAACTGTAACTCAGATAACACTTTTTGGGCCCAAGTTTTCACAAGAAAAAAAACGGGCGCCCCTCCGAGCTGGGCGCCCATTTTTCGCGCCTAAAACGGCGCCTAAAAAAATCCTCGGTAGTCTCCACCGACTTACAGGTCCTGTGGCACTCGGCGCAGCCGGCACGAGCTGTGGGGGGGGCGGAGCCAGGTCCCTGCGCTGAAAACAGTGCCGGGACCTCTGCACATGCGCGCTACAGTCGGCACGCAAGTGCAGTAGCTCCAGGCGCCGAACTGTGTGGGAGGGGCCCGAAGCACGCAGCCCCTAGCCCTGGACCACTGGGGCTGCGTGAATGAGGCTCCTCCTACGGCCAGCTCCTGCTCCCCGCCCGACCAGACCCGACACTCGCTCCCCCCCCCCCACCCCCCGCCGACCAGACCCGACCCGACACCCGCTCCCCCCCCGCCCCGACCGAGACCCGAGACCCGAGACCCGCTCCCCCGCCCCCCGCCCCGACCCGACACCCGAGACCCGCTCCCCCCCCCGCCCCGACCCGACACCCGAGACCCGCTCCCCCCCGCCCCGACAGAGACCCGAGACCCGCTCTCCCCCCCCCGCCCCGACCCGAAGCCCGCTCCCCGACCCGAGGCCCGCTCCCTCCCCCCGACCCGACACCCGCTCCCCCCTCTCTCTCTCTCTCTCTCTCTCTCTCTCTCCCTCCCTCTCTCCCCTCTCCCCTCTCTCCCTCCCTCCCCTCTCTCCCTCCCTCCCCTCTCTCCCTCCCTCCCCTCTCCTCTCTCTCTCTCTCTCCCTCCCTCCCCTCTCTCTCTCTCCCTCCTCGCTCAGCGGCACGAACAGCTGCAGAATTCTCCCTGGCTGAAGCACTTTCACACAGGTAGGAAGATGGTTTATTTAATCTTTTCTTGGCTTATAAATGTTTATTCAGGTTGGATTTATTTGTATAATATTTGTAGAAGTATAAATAAGGATTTATTGTCAAATTTAATGAATTCCCTTCCCCCCCACCTCGTTCTGGACGCCTAATTTGTAACCTGCGCCTGATTTTTTAATGTGTAGAACAGGTTTTTTCAGTTTTACAAAAATCTTCACTGGCGCCATTCTACTTTAGTTTGGAGTACATTTTCACTGTGGAAACTTTCAAATCAGGCGTCAGTGGCCGGACACGCCCCCTTTTGAAGAAAAAATTCTGTTCTAAACTAGAACTGTTCTACCTGACTAGAACTGCAGAAAAAAAAATGTGGAGAATTGCGATTTCTAAAATAGTCCGTTCTCCACCAGTTGCTCCTAAAAATCAGGCGCGAATCATGTGGAAACTTGGGCCCATTATATCTTTTAAACTGGATCTCACAAGATAACTAAAGTTAGCATTATGTCAGATTGATATGGATACTTGAACTTAATATCTTGCCTCAATCCGAATTAAAGCAACTAGACATTACTTTAAATGACAGTTTTGTCTGGAGTTTAGCAGTGATCATGTCAACTTGTGAATGGTTTTGTCACCTTCATTATATTTTTATACACAATGAAAATCTCAACACATACATTTTGGTTTAGCTTAACTGGCCTTTTAATTTTATGGGGTGGATAATATAATTGTGGGCACTTGATATTCATATTAGGTCTGAGGCCTACAATGCACTGAGATGCTCTGTGTACTTCATTGCAGATGGCTGTGTGCCATACATTTAGGCCTCAACCTGAATATAAATTAGGCTCCAGCTATATAGCACCCACTTAGAATATGTGCTGAAGGGGAAGCAGATAACTTTAAAACAAAATTCCCACCCAGGTGCCAGGTTCCCCAAGCCTCCTTGGCTCTCTTGTCCAGTGTTCCCCTGTGTTCCTTGTCCTCCATTCCGAAGCAAGGCCGAAAAGTGGGCGTAAAGCATACCAATTTCTCATGTGTTTTTCAGAAGAGTGACTTCTACCATGGCCTCTCTGAGAGAGATTACCAACCTAATATTAAGTTAGTGTTAATTTTTGCTGAATTAGGGTATTGTTTTTAAATAAGAACATAAGAATATAAGAAATAGAATCAGAAGTAGGCCATTTGGCCCCTCGAGCCTGCTCCACCATTCAATAAGATCATGGCTGATCTCATCATGGATTCAGCACCACTTCCTTGCCCGCTCCCCATAACCCTTTATTCTCGACTCCATTCTGCAGCATGCTACCCGCCACCACCTCAGTGAGACCCCAACACTGCACGAGGTAGAAAAGGGCCATAAGACAGCTAAAAAACAAGGCTACGGGAGCAGATGGAATCCCTGCTGAGGCACTGAAGTATGGCGGAGAGGCACTACTGGCGCAAAAACATGACCTCATCTCTCTCATCTGGAGGGAGGAGAACATACCGGGAGATCTTAGAGATGTATTGATCATGACCATCTTTAAAAAAGGGCACAAGTCCGACTGCGGCAACTCCAGAGGAATCTCCCTACTATCAACCACTGGGAAAGTCGTCGCTAGAGTCCTCCTCAACCGATTTCTCCCCGTGACCGAGGAGCTCCTCCCGGAGTTGCAGTACGGATTTCGTCCGCTCCAGAGCACAACAGACATGATTTTTGCAGTGCGACAGCTGCAGGAAAAATGCAGGGAACAGCGCCAGCCCTTACATATGGTCTTCTTCGACCTTACAAAGGCGTTTGACACTGTCAACCATGAGGGTCTATGGAGCGTCCTCCTCCGTTTCGGATGCCCCCAAAAGTACCTCACCATCCTCCGCCTGCTCCACGATGACATGCAAGCCGTGATCCTTACCAATGGATCCATCACAGACCCAATTCACATCCAGACCGGGGTCATTGCCCCAACCCTCTTCTCAATCTTCCTCACTGCTATGCTCCACGTCACAGTTGATAAGCTCCCCGCTGAAGTGGAACTAAACTACAGAACCAGTGGGAAGCTGGTCAACCTTCGCCATCTCCAGGCCAGATCCAAGATCACTCCAACCTCTGTCGTCGTGCTACAGTACGCGGACAACGCCTGCATCTGCACACACAGAGGCTGAACTCCAGGACATAGTCGACGTATTTACCGAGGCATATGAAAGCATGGGCCTTACGCTAAACATTAGTAAGACAAAGATCCTCCACCAGCCTGTCCTCGCCGCACAGCACTGCCCCCCAGGGATCAAGATCCACGGCGTGGTCCTGGACAATGTGGACCACTTCCTCTATCTCGGGAACCTACTATCAACAAGAGCAGGCATTGACGACGAGATCCAACACCGCCTCCAGTGCGCCAGTGCAGTCTTTGGCCGCCTGAGGAAATGAGTGTTTGAAGACCAGTCCCTCAAAAGTGTCACCAAGCTCATGGTCTACAGGGCCGTAGTAATACCTGCCCTCCTGTATGGCTCGGAGACGTGGACCATTTACAGTAGACACCTCAAGTCGCTGGAGAAATACCACCAGCGATGTCTCCGCAAGATCCTGCATATCCCCTGGGAGGACAGACGCACCAACATTAGCGTCCTCATCCAGGCAAACATCCCCAGCATTGTCCCATTATTTTACCTAGTTCTACTTCATTAGTGATAGTGATTCCTCCCCCCTGCCCTCGCTATAGACCCTTGATTATCAACTATTGGATGTTTTTAGTGTCTTCTACCTTGAAGACTGACACAAAATATTTGTTCAACATCTCTGGCATTTCCCTGTTATCCATTATTAATTCCCCCGTCTCATCCCCCAGGGGACCAACATTTACTGTAGCCACTTGTTTCTTTTTTATGTACCTGTAGAAACTCTTACTTTCTGTTTTTATATTTTGTGCTAGTTTACTTTCATAATCCATCTTCCCTCTCTTAATCATTATTTTAGTTGTTCTCTGCTGGCTTTTAAAAATGTCCCAATCCTTTATTCTCCCACTAGTCTTGGCCACATTGTATGCCTTTGTTTTCAATTTGATACTCTCCCTTATTTCCTTAGTTAGGCACGGAGGTTATCCCTTCTCTTACAATCTTTCCTTCTCATTGGGATACATTTTTGTTGTGAGTTATGAAATATCTCCTTAAATGTCTGCTCATCAACTGTCCCATACTTTAGTCTATTTTCCCAGTCTACTTTAGCCAACTCTGCCTTCATACCTTTGTAGTCCTCTTTATTTAAGCTTAGGACACTGGTTTGAGAACCAATTTTCTCTCTCTCCAACAGAATTTGAAATTCAACCGTATTCACTCATTCCTCGAGGATCTTTTACTCTGAGATCATTTATTAATCCTGCATCATTACACAGTACTAGATCTAAGATAGCCTGCTCCCTGGTTGGTTCTGCAATGTACATAGAAACATAGAAACATAGAAACATAGAAAATAGGTGAAGGAGTAGGCCATTCTGCCCTTCGAGCCTGCACCACCATTCAATGAGTTCATGGCTGAACATGCAACTTTAGTACCGCAGTACTGTTCAAGGAAACTATCCCAGATACACTCTATGAACTGCTTCTCAATTTGCTTTGTCCAATCAATATGAAGGTAAAATCACCCACGGTTATTGCTCTTCCTTTTTTACAAGCCTCCATTATTTCTTGATTTGCTTTAGTTCTATGTCCAGTAGGAAATGGGTCAGTGCTACCAAAAATCATCTCACTTTGGGTCATCACAGCCAATAGAGAACAAATTTTCATCCCATCAGTCTGGGTGGATTAAAACCTAACTCCAAGAAGTGAAGGGATAGTTTCCTAACCATATTTCTATCTATTAGCTCAAATCAATATTTTATATTAAGAAATCATATATTTGACATGCCCTTCACTCCAGAAAATCCTTAATTTTGCTTATAGGTTGATTATAGGTTGCTGACTGTACCCCTGCAAATAATTTAAAACAACTTTGAAACCACGCTGAACCTATGAATTCAGTCTGTACTCAGGATCTATAGGGGGAGAAATTAGATTCCTTTGCGCCTCGCATTAGCGCCTCCGGGGCGATAATGGGACACAACTGGGTTTGTGACCGGGTGCAGCACAGCAGCGACTCCCACTAAATTCAGCAGGAGTTTTGCGGTGGCGGTTTGCCCAGAGATCGTGGCATCATCGGCGTGTGCATTGCCCCAGTAGCAGCCCAGACCTGAACTTGCGTCGCCAGGCGAAAACACTGACAGCTGCAGGAGACGTCCATCGGGAGGCTGTGTGCTTTGGGGGTGATGCTTAAAGGCAAGGTGGCCGAGGTAAGTGACAAAAAAAAATTGAAATTTCTCTTTCCAATTTTTTACTTTCTTTCCTGCCCACGATCGATCAGCTCGGCACTCTGCTGCACTGCATCAGGCTGATCGGGTCAATTATGCGATACCATTGTCAGCTGTAGCTCAGTGGGTAGTACACTCACATCTGAGTCAGTAGGTTGTGGGTTCAAGTCCCACTCCAGGAACTTGAGCACATAAATCTAAGCTGACCCTCCAGTGCAGTGTTGAGGTGCAGCCTTTCAGATGAAACATTAAACTGAGACCCTGTCTGCTCTCAGGTTGATGTAAAAGCTCCCATGGCACTATTTTGAAAAAGATTAGCGGAGTTATCCCTCAATCAACATAACAAGAACAGATTATCTGATCATTATCGCATTACTGCTTGTGGCAGTTTGCTGTGCCCAAGTTAGCTGCTGTGTTTCCCACATTACAACAGTGACTACACTCCATAAGGTATTTCATTGGCTGTAATGCATTTTGAAACGCCTGGTGGTTGCGTATGAAGCTATATAAATGCAAGTCTTTCTTTCTTTTATACAATCTACCACCATTTAAAACCCAAGCTTGGTATCACCTATTCTTTATTCCCTGATATATCTCAAGTTTCTTTTCCAATTTTTAAACCTTGCTGGTCTTCTACACTATGGATCTTGCACTTTAATTTTGATTTCTCAATTTAAAAAAAATACAAGAGCATGTGGGTGGGTGATTGGACTCCACTGGGATCCTGCCTGTGGATGAATAACTTGCCAACACTCCACTCCCTAAGCTCACACAGGAAGAATGCCCACTTGGGCACATAGTTGAGGAAGGCTGCTGCCCGTGGAATCAGACCACATTAAGGAGTCAAAGAGATTCGGGATAAGAACATAAGAACATAAGAAATAGGAGCAGGAGTAGGTCATACAGCCCTTCAAGCCTGCTCCGCCATTCAATAAGATTATGGCTGATCTGATCATAGACTCAGCTCCACTTCCCCGCCCGCTCCCCATAACCCCTTATTCCCTTATCGTTTAAGAAACTGTCTATTTCTGTCTTAAATTTATTCAAATGTCCCAGCTTCCACAGCTCTCTGAGGCAGCGAATTGCACAGATTTACAACCCTCTGAGAGAAGAAATTTCTCCTCATCTCTGTTTTAAATGGGCGGGCCCTTATTCTAAGATCGTGCCATCTTAGACTGGGTGTTGTGTAATGAGAGAGGATTAATTAGCAATCTCGTTGTGCGAGGCCCCTTGGGGAAGAGTGACCATAATATGGTGGAATTCTGCATTAGGATGGAGAATGAAACAGTTAATTCAGAGACCATGGTCCAGAACTTAAAGAAGGGTAACTTTGAAGGTATGAGGCGTGAATTGGCTAGGATAGATTGGCGAATGATACTGAAGGGGTTGACTGTGGATGGGCAATGGCAGACATTTCGAGACCGCATGGATGAACTACAACAATTGTATATTCCTGTCTGTCGTAAAAATAAAAAAGGGAAGGTGGCTCAACCGTGGCTATCAAGGGAAATCAGGGATAGCATTAAAGCCAAGGAAGTGGCATACAAATTGGCCAGAAATAGCAGAGAACCCGGGGACTGGGAGAAATTTAGAACTCAGCAGAGGAGGACAAAGGGTTTGATTAGGGCAGGGAAAATGGAGTACGAGAAGAAGCTTGCAGGGAACATTAAGATGGATTGCAAAAGTTTCTATAGATATGTAAAGAGAAAAAGGTTAGTAAAGACAAACGTAGGTCCCCTGCAGTCAGAATTAGGGGAAGTCATAACGGGGAACAAAGAAATGGGGGACCAATTGAACAAGTACTTTGGTTCGGTATTCACTGAGGAGAACACAAACAACCTTCCGGATATAAAAGTGGTTGGAGGGTCTAGTAAGGAGGAGGAACTGAGGGAAATCCTTATTAGTCGGGAAATTGTGTTGGGGAAATTGATGGGATTGAAGGCCGATAAATCCCCAGGGCCTGATGGACTGCATCCCAGAGTACTTAAGGAGGTGGCCTTGGAAATAGTGGATGCATTGACAGTCATTTTCCAACATTCCATTGACTCTGGATCAGTTCCTATGGAGTGGAGGGTAGCCAATGTAACCCCACTTTTTAAAAAAGGAGGGAGAGAGAAAACAGGGAATTACAGACCGGTCAGCCTGACATCGGTAGTGGGTAAAATGATGGAATCAATTATTAAGGATGTCATCGCAGTGCATTTGGAAAGAGGTAATATGATAGGTCCAAGTCAGCATGGATTTGTGAAAGGGAAATCATGCTTGACAAATCTTCTGGAATTTTTTGAGGATGTTTCCAGTAGAGTGGACAAGGGAGAACCAGTTGATGTGGTATATTTGGACTTTCAGAAGGCTTTCGACAAGGTCCCACACAAGAGATTAATGTGCAAAGTTAAAGCACATGGGATTGGGGGTAGTGTGCTGACATGGATTGAGAACTGGTTGTCAGACAGGAAGCAAAGAGTAGGAGTAAATGGGTACTTTTCAGAATGGCAGGCAGTGACTAGTGGGGTACCGCAAGGTTCTGTGCTGGGGCCCCAGCTGCTTACACTGTACATTAATGATTTAGACGAGGGGATTAAATGTAGTATCTCCAAATTTGCGGATGACACTAAGTTGGGTGGCAGTGTGAGCTGCAAGGAGGATTCTATGAGGCTGCAGAGCGACTTGGATAGGTTAGGTGAGTGGGCAAATGCATGGCAGATGAAGTATAATGTGGATAAATGTGAGGTTATCCACTTTGGTGGTAAAAACAGAGAGACAGACTATTATCTGAATGGTGACAGATTAGGAAAATGGCAGGTGTAAAGAGACCTGGGTGTCATGGTACATCAGTCATTGAAGGTTGGCATGCAGGTGCAGCAGGCGGTTAAGAAAGCAAATGGCATGTTGGCCTTCATAGCGAGGGGATTTGAGTACAAGGGCAGGGAGGTGTTGCTACAATTGTACAGGGGCCTTGGTGAGGCCACACCTGGAGTATTGTGTACAGTTTTGGTCTCCTAACCTGAGGAAGGACATTCTTGCTATTGAGGGAGTGCAGCGAAGGTTCACCAGACTGATTCCCGGGATGGCGGGACTGACCTATCAAGAAAGACTGGATCAACTGGGCTTGTATTCACTGGAGTTCAGAAGAATGAGAGGGGACCTCATAGAAACGTTTAAAATTCTGACGGGGTTAGACAGGTTAGATGCAGGAAGAATGTTCCCAATGTTGGGGAAGTCCAGAACCAGGGGACACAGTCTAAGGATAAGGGGGAAGCCATTTAGGACCGAGATGAGGAGGAATTTCTTCACCCAGAGAGTGGTGAACCTGTGGAATTCTCTACCACAGAAAGTTGTTGAGGCCAATTCACTAAATAAATTCAAAAAGGAGTTAGATGAAGTCCTTACTACTAGGGGAATCAAGGGGTATGGTGAGAAAGCAGGAATGGGGTACTGAAGTTGCATGTTCAGCCATGAACTCATTGAATGGCGGTGCAGGCTAGAAGGGCCGAATGGCCTACTCCTGCACCTATTTTCTATGTTTCTATGTTTCTATGTTTCTAATTCTAGTCTCCTCCATCAGTGGAAACATCCTCTCTGCATCCACCTTGTCAAGCCACTTCATAATCTTATACATTTCGATAAGATCACCTCTCATTCTTCTAAATTCCAATGAGTAGAGGCCCAACCTACTCAACCTTTCCTCATAAGTCAACCCCCTCATCTCCGGAATCAACCTGGTGAACCTACTCTGAACTGCCTCCAAAGCAAGTATATCCTTTCGTAAATATGGAAACCAAAACTGCACGCAGTATTCCGGATAAAAGGAGGAAATAAATTACAGAATAATCAACAGTATTGGATAAACCAAGAAACTATAATTTAAGTTTCAATCAAACTAACTTTCGAGAGAACCCACTGTACCAAGGATGTGGACAGTGGCTGACCACAAAAGTAACAGATACCTAATATTTAGCAGACGAAAAGATAATTTATTTGCAATCTGAAGTCATGTTTGGAATAAGCAGTAACACTGCATAAATCTTTTAATGGCGGGGGAATCAATACTTTATTCATCCTGAAGTGATTTATGATTACAAAATGTTACAGCCTTGAAGACATACCAGGGGGTGGCTAAAGACTGTTAATGGACAGGAATCTGGTAAGTAGATTTACCTCTGGGGTCTCTGTTTTCCATGTCTATGGAACTGGTTGTTGTTTATGAAAACAACAAGAAATGCTGCATAGGGCCAACAACTTTTCATGGACTCAATCTGCAATTAGGAAGTATTAGTTACGAGAGCTCATTTTATTGAGATGATTTGCAAATTGCCTCAGGTGAGTCCGACAATTTTCTGGGAAAACTTTGTGGAGTACACAGATATGCAACTCATGTATCTCTGTAGTGAAGGAGGAGGAGTGTTCAATATTAGATGAAATAAACATAGAGAGAATGGAAGTATTAAAAGGTTTAGCATCTTTAAAAGTAGCTAAATCCCAAGGTCCTGATGAAATGTAACCCAGGTTGTTAAGAGAGGTAAGGGAAGAAATAGTGGAAGCTCTGACCATCATTTTCCAGTCCTCTCTGGCTACAGGTGTGGTGCCGGAGGACAAGAGTACTGCGAACATTGTACCTTTGTTTAAAAAGGGAGAAGGGATAGACCGAGTAACTACAGGCCAGTCAGCCTAACCTCAGTACTGGGAATATTATTGGAAGAAATTCTCAGGGATATTTCATCATTTACAAAGTCACGGATTAATTAAGGACAGTCAGCATGGATTTGTTAAGGGAAGGTCGTATCTGACCAACTTGATTGAATTTTTTGAGGAGGGAATGAGGAGGCTTGCTGAGGGTAGCGTATTTCATGTAGTCTACGTGGACTTTTAGCAAGGCCTTTGACAAGGTCCCACGTGGCAGATTAGTCAGAAAAATAAGAGCCCATGGGATCCAAGGGAAAGTGGCAAATTAGATCCAAAATTGTCACAGTGGCAGGAAGCAAAGGGTAATGGTCCACCAGTGCTTTTTATGACTGAAAGGTTGTTTCCAGTGGGGTTCCACTGCTTTTTGTGGTATATATCAATGATTTAGACTTCAATGTAGTGGGCATGATTAACAAGTTTGCAGATGATACAAAAACTGGCTTTGTGGTTGATAGTGAGGAAGATAGCTGTAGACTGCAGGAAGATATCAATAGACTTGTCAGGTGGGCAGAAAAATGGCAAATGGAATTCAATCCAGAGAAGTATGAGGTGATGCATTTTGGGAGGACTAACAAGGTAGGGGAATGTACAATAAATGGTAGGATACTGACAAATGTAGAGGAACAGAGGGACCTTGGAGTGCATGTCCACAGATCCCTGAAGGTAGCAGGACAGGTAGATAAGGTGGTTAAGAAGGCTTACGGGATATTTTCCTTTATTAGCCGATTCATAGAATATAAGAGCAGAGAGATTTTGCTAGAATTGTATAAAATACTAGTTATGCCACAGCTAGAGTACTGCGTACAGTTCTGTTGACCACATTACAAGAAAGATGTGATTGCACCAGAGAGGGTACAGAGGCAATTTATTAGGATGTTGCCAGGACTGGAAAATTTGAGCCATGAGGAAAGATTGGATAGGCTGGGTTGTTTTCTATGGAACAGAGGAGGCTGAGGGAAGACTTAATTGAGGTGTATAAAATTATGAGGGGCCTAGAGAGAGTCGATAGGAAACACCTATTTCCCTTAGCAGAGAGGTCAATAACCAGGGGGCATAGATTTAAAGTAATTCATAGAAGGATTGGAGGGGAGTTGAGGAGAATTCTTTTCACCCAGAGGGTAATGGGGGTCTGGAACGCACTGCCTGAAAGAGTGGTAGAGGCAGAAACCCTCATCACATTTAAAAAGTACTTAGATATGCATTTTTAAGTGCCATAACCTGCAGGGTTACGGACAAAGAGCTGGAAAGTAGGATTAGACTGGATAGCTCTTTTTTCAACTGGCGCGGACACAATGAGCTGAATGGCCTCCTTCTGTGTTGTAAATTTTTATGATTCTATGAAATAAAATGTATTTGAAAATCATATTTTATTCCTCTTAATATGTGGAAAATAATTCTTTCTGGTTTTTCCCACATCTTGGCAAGACAGATAAAGACCATTACTAGTGGGTTTAAATGCACCATTGGGAAAACTTTACTTTCAATTAAGGATATAGGCAGGGCTGCAAAATGTAATTGATCAGCTTCCTCTGGTTAAGGTTCAAGCACAGCTTTGGTGAGTGAAAAGTTACAATTCAAAAAAAGCGATTTGTGATTCACCACACCTACTGTAATCGTGCTGCCCAGGTGTTGTGATTATTTGACACCCAGGGAGGAAAATATGCCCCGCATCGCAGAACATTTTCATTGTATAGCAATATTTTACACCAATTCACTACAGTATAATTTATCGAAAGTAGAGTTATGATGCATTCTTGAGGCAGTGAGGGTGCTTTACTTTGTATTTACTCTCTGCTGTACCTAACCTGAGAATACTGGATGCTGATGCTGTTTGGAAACAGTAAAGAATATTTCATTCCCTAGCGTATCTAACACCTTAAGGTGGATAAAATTATTTTCAGCAAACAGTTAGCAATTTTTAAAATAAGCATGTCTAGCAATCATATTCTTATCACATTAATTTTACCATTTGTGTGTTGGCTGGAGAAGGAGAGAATGGAAGATTTCTAGTGTTCTTTTGAATTAAAGTGAGATATCATGTTTGTACTTATATTACGATTTATGAAGACATTTTGTCTGTTGGTACATATTTAATTCTTAGTTTACAACAAATGAGTTTACTTATCCAGTCACACTACTGGTTCAAACAATTTTTCATAAGTCGATCCTGGAGTACATTTTAAACCATGTTTGACATCACGCTGGAGCAAAAATGTTCTCCCTGATCCGATCTCACACATTCCGGCTGACATTCCGGTATAGTGCTGAGGAACTTATTCATTGTCAGACATGCTGTTTTTCAGATGAGATATGAAACCATATCTGCCTGTTCTTGTGGTTCAGATGAATGTTAAAGAGCAGGGAGCTCACCTGGTTTTCTGGACAAACCATTCCCTCAACTGACACCACCAAAAATAAATTAATTTATTATCTCATTGCTGTTTGTAAGATATTGCTGGGCACAAAATGATTGCCATATTTGCGTACATAATAATTATTGCCATTTATTGTATGAATCATTTTGTGATTTTTCTGAAAGCTGTGTTCACATACTATATAGGAATATAAAACAGGAGTGGGCTATTTAGCCCCTCAAGGCTGTTGCACCACCATTAGTTACATCATGGCTGATTTGTATCTTAACTCTATTTATCCACCTCAGTTCCGTAATCCTTAATACACTTACCTAACAAAATCTATCAATCTCAGCTTTTACATTTTCAATTGCCCTAGCCTATGCAGCTTTTTAGGGGAGAGAGTTCCAAATTTCCACTATTCTTTGTGAGAAAAGTGCTTCCTAAAATCACCCCAGAATGGCCTGGCTCTAATTTTAATGTTATGCCCCCTTGTACAGGACTCCCCACCAGAGGAAATAGTTTCTCTTTAACTACCCTATCAAATCCTTTAATCATCTTAAACACCTCAATTAGATCACTCCTTAATCTTCTATATCAAGGGAATATAAGCCTAGTCTATGCAACCTGTCCTCATAATTTAACTCATTTAGCTCTGGAGTCATTCTGTTAATCTGCTCTGCAACCCTTCCAAGTTCAATATATCCTCCCTGGAGTGCAGTACTCAGAACTGAATGCAATACTCCAGATGTGGTCTAACTACAGCTTTATACAACTGTTTCATAACTTCCACCCCTTTATATTCCAGCCACCTTGAGATAGAATATATATTTGCTTGTTAACACATTTCTCCTTCATGCTCCTTTTTATCAATTTAACCTATTGATCCAACATGCAAAGATAGCTAATTGAATTGATTGGACCCACAGTGGCCTTTTCCAGTCATGTGCATTCCAATGTTACCTCTCTTAATAATTTAAAATAAGAGCTATCCAGGAATTAATTCCTAAGTTATTGCTACTCATGCACATACAATCTAAAAGCAAGCAAAGAATTCATTCTCATGCATTTCCATGATTCATTCCTTAATCTTATATTATTTTATGCAGTAAAAGTGCAGTTGTTTTGCTTTCACTTATGAAATTGGCTGACAGTGCTTCACATCAAGTTGGTTGTTTTCTCAATCAGTAATAAATAACAATGCAATGTAATAGGTATAAATAACAGTGTCATAGGCATCTGAGAGCAGTGGTTGAAAAATGACTAAATCTGTACATTCTGATCTGAGAATAGCCTGGTTAGAATCAGAAATGTCAGTGCAGGAGACAATTTGGCCACTGTGCTCTGCCGCTGGGGTTATCTGCCCGAATTCCTTCTCTTTCCCCATTCCCTTTATTTTTTTGAAACTTATTTTAAAGTGTTCAGCTCATAGAAAAAATAAGGAAATATAATTTCACAAGGTTCAAGGGATTGCGGGGGTACGTGGAGTTGTAGAATGCAAATTTTCCCCTGCTGGTGAGAGAATCTACCACTGTGCCTTTGTCAGGATACACTTAGCAGAGAAAAAGGCAGATGGAGGAAAGACATAATGCTAAAGTTTTGTTTAGAAAGTATAGATAACTCAGATTCGTAAAGGTAAGCTGTACACCTCATGAGAGAAAGCAAGGAAGTGGTTTCAGTTTGAGTCAGAGACAGGAACATGGAAGTTAGTTTACTGAAGCTGTGTTGCAGATGCTGAGCTAAGGTACTGGTCAGAATCTGCCTACCCTGCTGGGATGGTTTAGAATAAGACCCAGGCTGTCCTTTATTCAAATGGAGACTCACACAGCAGGAGAGCTGGAACTCTGTCTCAGCCGCAGGCGCAACATATGCTGCTTCCCATCACTTTAATAGAAATTTGTTCCAGAGAAAGAACTGGTCTAATGTATGTTATGCAAAATCACCTTAATAAAAATGCAATGGACTGAAAAGGGAACATATTACAACAAGGACAGAAATAAATATGTTTATGGAGTGAAACAAACATTTGTCTAATATTCAGTGAATAGCAGGCAATTATTAATATTTAGTTCACATTTTTAAAAGGTATGTGATTCAAAGTAATTTTTCAAAATCTGTGAAACAAGAGCAAAATAAATATTTAATATTAGAAAAATGTCTATTTACTGTGATTCATTAATCAGTGTCAAACTTTAAAAACAAAACATACAGAAATTCTTTGGTGTATACTAAACATATGCTTAAGCGACACCTGGGGGATTGACAATATACACATGTACAATAAGCCAACCTGTTTTTTTCCAGTGACTTATGATCTTTTTCTTCTGTTATTGAAAAAAGTGCAGATTGCTGGATAGACACATGAGCTTTTCCTCTTCTCCGCTCAGCTTCTGATAGACATTCCACTTAGTAACTGAGCTCGAAACTGGTTGTATGGATAACACACAAACTAAATTGTAAGCCCACCCTGGGTCTCAGACCTGTGCCTGTCTTACTTGTGAAGCAGATACTGTTGCCAGCAGATTGCTGGGTTGAAGTGTACCAGGATTTTAATCTGTACAGTACATATATATTTATTTTCCCAGCTAAAGTAACAAATATATTCACGGCACATTTGGACCAGAAAATTCAACCAGTCCACGTTACAACCCCATTATACAATAATGCCACACAGTTTTCATTCATGCAAATCAGTTTTAGCTTCATAGTGGAATAAATTGTGTAGTGTAATTTGAATGTGAAGTTAAACAAAGCTCTCATCTGCAAGAGACAGTGTCACTTTGCTTCAGCTCCATACTCACTACAGAATATATATTGATCCAGATTTTGCGGTAAAAATAACGGTGAGGTTATCAGCGCTCACTGTTATTAAAAATGAAATCGGAGAGCAACTTCCGACGACTGCACATGCGCAGTTAAACACGTTTTTTCTGTCCCTTTTATCTTTTTCTCTTAATCCTATCTTTATTATCCTCTATTTATTTTTCTTTGTGTACATGATTTGGCATAGAATTAATTATTCTAACTTACACCTTCTGGTTCAGAATCTGTGCTGCTCATCAAGAATTTTTCAATCTGATTGGCTAAAGAGAAACACAGTTGCTTGCCCTGTCACACAGGTCCCAGATCCATTGTAGAAGGCGATGCGCTGAAATGGCTTTCTAATTACAAGAAGTTCCAGTGCAAAAACACATAGAAAATTCTGTGGGCAAGTATAAGTGTAATAAATGGCTGGCGATGTTTGTTTGCCACTGACCGCATAATCCAAGCCATCATCACTGGTCTGTCTACGAACTTTTAAAGTTAATTTTAATTTCAAATTTATAGCGGCCGAAAATTTCCTTTTTTTGCACTTAGTGCCACCGCTAGGCGCTACTGAGGCGCAATTACCTTTTTGCCCAGGGGCCCGGTGGCGGTGGCGCCTGCGGTGAAATTGCCCCAGAGATTTTGTGGGTGATTTGGAGTTTGTGCCGTGACCCGCGATTTGCACTCTGGGCCGGCGCACACCTGCCGATTATGTCATCGCCGTACGCGCTGACACCCCACTGCCCTGCGCCGAACTCTTTGCTTACCACGGGGGAAATAGCCCTGCGAAATGCGAGGCTGGCACGGGCCGATGTCAGCGCCCACTTTTCAGGCTGCTGACATCCGCCTGAGCCCCCTTTGAGTGGGAGGCCATGTGCGCCCTGGGCCACCATTTTTTTTGTCGGATGATTTTTCCATCGGCCTGACAATGACAGCCCTCATCTCGCCTGGGCCACCATCAGGCTGCCCGGCACTCCTCTTTGCATGCTGGGCCAATGGCCCATTCGAGGTTGTCCCTGGTGGCCCAGTGGTGGCTACCAAAGAGCCATGCAGAGTCCGTAGTGGACCTCCTGCTTTAAATAAAGGGAAGCAGTATTGTGGCGCATCAGCAATATTGGGAGCAGCCACGTAGCACTGACCTGTTCAGCAACGCGCTGACCTCAGAGCGGCACTGACGCCTCGGGAGTGTCCCTCCAATGAGGTGGAGTGCCTGAGACAGCCTGATTTGAGGGGCGCAAAGGGCAATTCCATGCCGGGGATGGGGCTTCCGTCCCGGGCGTTAACTGATCTGGGCCACGAAGGTTACCGCCCCTGGATGGGCCGTGGGACAATTTTGGCATGATAGATTTTAGGAGTGACTGATAGTCACGTTGACTCTCCTATATAGAGCCGTTCAGGAAGTCCCAAAATGCTTTGCAGCAAATGAAATATTTTTGAAGCATAGTCACTGTTGTAATGTAGGAAGTGCTGCAGCCAAATTATATACAGCAGTGAAATAAATGACGAGTCCAGTTGCATTATATGTTGGTTGAGCAAACTCCCCTGCTCTTCTTTGAATTCATAGAATCATAGAATCATAGAAATTTACAGGAAGGAGGCCACTTCAGCCCATCCTGTCTGCACCGGCCGAGCAAGAGCTATCCAGCCTAATCCCACTTTCCAGCTCTTGGTCCGTAGCCCTGTAGGTTATGGCACTTTAAGTACCCATCCAAGTATTTTTTCAATATGGTGAGGGTTTCTGCCTCTACCACCCTTTCAGGCAGTGAGTTCCAGACCCCCACCACCCTCTGGGTGAATAAATTTCCCCTCATATCTCCTCTAAAGCTCCCCCTAATTACTTTAAATCTATGTCTCCTGGTTGTTGAGCCCTCTGCCAAGGGAAACAGGTCCTTCCTATCCACTCTATCCAGGCCCCTCATAATTTTATGCACCTCAATCAGATCTCCTCGTCGACTCCTTTGTTCCAACGAAAACAGACACAACATCACCAATCTTTCCTCATAGCCAAAATTCTCCAGTCCAGGCAACATTCTTGTAAATCTCCTCTGCACCCTTTCCAGTGCAATCACATCTTTCCTGTAATGTGGTGACCAGAACTGCACACATCCCACTGCCCGCTCTGTTGAAGTGATTTTACAATGATTGGGCTTGCCCGCCCAGCGAGATTCCCAGCCAATTAAAAGGAAGCTGGTCTGATGAAGTCATTTGATGACGCATCATCAGCCGGTTTCCTTAAAGGGGCCATGTCCACATTGATTTGGACAGTTGTGCTGTCACTGTTCTACAGCATTCAAGTGCTGCAAACACTGAAAAGCTCTGCCAGAGGTGCACTACTGCACCCAGCCTCACCCATGACTCCCTCCAGATGCTTATGGAGGAAGTCACAGCACGCAAGGATGTTCTCTTCCCTTCCAGTGGGCAGAAGACACTTCCCCAGGACACCAATAGAGCCTGGTTGCACATTGCACAGGGGGGCACAAGCAGGGATGTTGTCAGGAGGACTTGGCTGCAGTGGCGCAAACCTTTAAATGATCTCAGTAGATCACAAAATGTTACCATGGCGGCACCTCTGCTAACTCCCGTGCAATTTTACAGGAGCCGGTAAACCCCCCTGAGTGAAAACAGTTTTGCGCCCAGTTCGCACCGGGTTGCAAAGCAGGGCAATTTCGGCCCCAAAACGTCTCTTCAGACTAGTATTGGAATAACTAGATAGATGCTTAGAATCTGCTTATGGTTTTGGTTCTCTGCGGATGTTATAACATTCTGCACTATGTCAGCCATATATATATAATCTTGTTTCCAAGCCAACTTCCTTCTTCTTAGGCAGCTCCGCGGAGTCGAGGATAACTTGCTTTGACACTAATATGAGTTCTCAGGTGACCGATGAATCCAATGTGGGACCTACAGTCTCTGTCACAGGTGGGGCAGACAGTGGTTGGAGGGACGGGTGGGTGGGGTGCTTGGGTTGCCGTGCGCTCCTTCTGCTGTTTGCGCTGTTTTCAAAAGGGGGCGTGTCCAGCCACTTACGCCTGTTTTCAAAGTTTCGGCAGTGAAAACTTACTCCAAACTAACTTAGAATGGAGTAAGTGAAGATTTTTGTACGTTCGAAAAAACCTTGTCTACACGTTAGAAAATCAGGCGTAGATTACAAATCAGGCGTAGGGAATGGGGGTTGGGGGGGGGCGGGGTTTAAAGGGAAGTTTACAAACATTAAACACTTCAGTTTTACAAATAAAGAGCCATCATCAATAATAAATGATAAATACATCAATAAATCAAAAAACATTAATACAAATTTAAAAAAAATTTAAAAATCAATAAATAAAACATTTTCTACTTACCGACTGCAGCACCGGGAGTCCTCCAACAGCATGCTGGGACGGCCCCCCCCCCCCCCAGTGTGTCTCTATCTCTCTGCCTGTCTGTCTGTGTGTCTCTCACTCTCTGTCTGTCAGTGCCTGTGTTTCTGACAGCGAGGGGAGGGGGAGAAGGGGGGTGGGGGGGAGGGGGAGAAGGGGGGGGTAGAATGGGGGTGGGGGGGAGAGGGGGAGATAGGAGAAGGGAGGTAGAGGGAGGGTGGGTGGGAGGAGGAGGTGGGGGAGGAGGTGGGGGGGAGGAGGAGGAATGGGGGTGGGTGAGAGGGTGGGGGGGAGGAGGAGAGGGGGAGGGGGTGGGGGAGGAGGTGGGGGGGAGGAGGGGGAGGAGGAAGGAGGAGGAGGAGGAGGGGGGTGGTGGGGCGAGGAGGTGGGGGGTGGGAGGAGGAGAGGAGGGGCGAGGAGAAGGGGGGAGGAGGAGAGGGGGGAGAGGGGGAGAGGGGGGAGAGGGGGAGAAGGGGGGAGAGGGGGAGAAGGGGGGGAGAGGGGGAGAAGGGGGGGTGAGGGGGAGAAAAGGAGAGAGGAGGGAGGGAGGGAGGGAAGGAGGGAAGGAGAGAGGAGGGAGGGAGGGAAGGAGAGAGGAGGGAGGGAGGGAAGGTGAGAGGAGGGAGGGAGGGAAGGGAGAGAAGGAGGCTGAACGGCCGGGCCCAAGACTTCGGGCTGGATTTACAGGTAGGTGGCGTCGGGGGGGTCGCGGAGGTCCGGGGGGGGGCCGGTGGGGTGAGAGAGTCGCGGAGGTCCGGGGGGGGGGAGCCGCGGAGGTCCGGGGGGGGGAGAGTGGCGGAGGTCCAGGGGGAGAGTCGCGGAGGTCGAGGGGGGTGGGAGAGTCACGTTGGTCCAGGGGAGTGGGGGGAGCGGAGGTCGGGTCGCCGAGGGGGGCGGGGGGGGGAGCGGGGTCGGGTCCGGTCGGGTGGGAGGAGCCTTATCCATGCAGTCCCAGTGAGGCCATTCGGCCAGGGCTAGGGGCTGCGTGCTTCGGCCCCTCCCACACAGTTTTGGGCGTCTGGAGCTACTGCACATGCGCGCCCACTGTAGCACGCATGTGCAGAGATCCCGGCACTGTTTTCAGCGCAGGGACTTGGCTCCACCCTCTACAGCTCGTGCTGCGCCGCGCCCAGCTCCAGAGGACCTGCATGGAGCCGGAGAATAGGTAAGTTTTTTTTAGGTGCACTTTCTGGCATGAAAAACGGGCTTCCAGGTCCGGGCTGCATCGTTTTAGGCGCGGCCCGAAACTTGGGCTCTATATGTGCACTTTCCAACAAAAGTCACTGCATGGTAACCAAAAGATTTTTCTTTTCTTGGCCTAAGGAAACTGTGTCAGTACCTCCCTCCCCTGCAACTTTTACCACCAAGCAATGTTGTGGGAACACCATCACTTCCAAGTTTCCCTCCAAGTCAAACACCAAACTGAGATGGGCATGTATCACCATTCCTTCATTGTTGCTGGGTTAGAATCCTGGAATTCCCTACATAAGAATATAAGAAATAGGATTTGGCCATTTGGCCCCACGAGGCTGCTCCGCCATTGAATAAGATCATGGATGATTTGATCTTGGCCTCAACTCTGCTTTCCTGCCCGCTCCCCATAACCCTAGACAATCTTATCATTCAAAAATCTGTCTATCTCCACCTTAAATATATTCAATGACCCAGCCTCCACAGCTCTCCGGGTTAAAGAGTTCCAAAGATTCATGACCCTCTGAGAGAAGAAACTCCTCCTCATCTCCATTTTAAATGTGCGACCTCTTATTCTGAAACTATGTCCCCTAGTTCTAGATTTTCCCCATGAGGGGAAACATCTTTTTCTGCATCAACTATGTGAAGCCCCCTCAGGATCTTATATGTTTCAATAAGATCATCTCTCATTCTTCTAAACTCCAATGAGTATAGGCCCAACCATCTCAGCCTTTCTTCATAAGACAACCCCCTCATCTGAGGAATCATCCTAGTGAACTTTCTTTGAACTGCCTCCAATGCAAGTGTATCCCTCCTTAAATAAGGAGACCAAAACTGTACGCAGTACTGCAGGTGTGGTCTCACCAATACCCTGTACAGCTGTAGCAAGATTTCCCTGCTTTGATACACCATCCCGCTTGCAATAAAGGTGAACATTCCATTTGTCTTCCTAATTACTTGCTGTACCTGCATATTAACTTTTTGTCTTTCGTGTACAAGGACCCCCAGATCCCTCTGTACCGCCACATTTTGTAGTCTCTCTCCATTTAAATAATAATTTGCTTTTTTATTTTTCCTACCAAAGTGGATAACCTCACATTTTCCCACATTATTCTCTTTCAGCCAAAGTTTTGCCCACTCACATAACCTATCTATATCCCTTTGCCGATTCTTTGTTTTCTCTTTACAACTTGCTTTCCCACCTATCTTAGTATCATCAGCAACTTTGGCTACATTGCACACGGTCTCTTCATCCAAGTCATTAATAAAGATTGTAAGTAGTTGAGGTCCCAGCATTGATCCCTGTGGCACCCCAATAGTTACAGTTTGCCAACCTAAAAATGACCCATTTATCCCGACTCTCTGTTTTCTGTTAGTTAGGCAATCCTCTATCCAAGCTAATATATTACCCCCAACCCCGTGAGCTCTTATCTTGTGCAGTAACCTTTTATGTGGTACCTTATCGAAAGCCTTCTGGAAATCCAAGTACACTACTGGTTCCCCTTTAGCCACCCTGCTCGTTACATCCTCAAAGAACTCTAGCAAATTTGTCAAACATGATTTCCCTTTCATAAAACCATGCTGACTCTGCTTGCCTGTATTATGATTTTCTAAATGTCCTGCTATTACTTCCTTAATAATGGACTCCAGCATTTGCTCAATGACAGATGTTAGGCTAACTGGTCTATAGTTTACTGCTTTCTATCTGCCTCCTTTCTTGAATAGGGGCATTACATTTGTGGGTTTCCAATCCGCTGGGACCTCTCCAGAATCCAGGGAATTTTGGTAGATTACGACCAATCTCTGAAGCCACTTCTTTTAAGACCCTAGGATGGAGGGCATCAGGTCCAGGGGACTTGTCCACTTTTAGTCCCATTAGTTTGCCTAGTACTTTTTTTCTAGTGATAGAGATTGTTTTAAGATCCCCCTCCCTATAGCCTCTTGATTATCCATTATTATTGTGATGTTTTAGTGTCTTCTACCGTAAAGATCAATACAAAATATTTGTTCAAAGTTTCTGCCATTTCCCTGTTTTACATTATTAATTCTCCAGTCTTATCCTCTAAGGAACCAATGTTTACTTTAGCCACTCTCTTCCTTTGTATATACCTACAGAAGCTCTTACTGTCTGTTTTTATATTTCTTGTTCATTTACTTCATAATCTATCTTCTCTTGATTATTTTTTTAGTCATCCTTTGTTGGTTTCTAAAAAATTCCCAATCCTCTGGCTTACCACTAATCTTTGCAATATTGTATGCCTTTGTTTTCAATTTGATACCATCCTCAACTTCCTTAATTAGCCACGGAAGGTTCATCCTTCTTTTAAAATCTTTCTTTCTCACTGGAATATATTTTTGCTGAGAGTTATGAAATATCTCCTTAAATGTTGGCCACTACTTATCTACCATCTTACACTTTAATCTATTTTCCCAGTCCACTTTATCCAACTCTGTCTTCCTACCTTTGTAATTGCCTTTATTTAAGTTCAGGACACTAGTTTAAGACACAAGTTTCTCACTCTCAAACTGAATTTGAAATTCTAACGTGCTATGATCCCTAGAGGATCTTTTTCCATGAGATCATTCATTAATCCAGTCTCATTACACATTACCAAATCTAAAATAGCCTGCTCGCTGGTTGGTTCCACAATGTATTGTTCTAAGAAATCATCCCGAATACACTCCATGAAGTAATTCTCAAGTCTACCTTTGCCAATTTGATTTGTCCAATCTATATGAAGAATAAAATCACCCATGATTATTGCAGTATTTTTCTTACAAGCCTCCATTATTTCTTGATTTATACTCTGTCTAATTTCTACAGTGTAGCTACTGTTAGGGGGCCTATAGTCCACTCCCACCAGTGACTTCTTTCCCTTATTATTTCTTATCTCCACCGAAACTGATTCTACATCTTGACCTTCTGAGCCAATATCATTTCTCACGACTGCACTGATCTCATCCTTTATTAACAGAGCTATTCCACCTCCTTTTCCTTTCTGCCTATCCTTCCAAAATATTAAATAGCCTGAACATTCAGTTCCCAGCCTTGGTCACCTTGCAACCACGTCTCTTTAATGGCTATCAGATCATACCCATTTATTTTTATTTGTGCTGTCAACTCTTCTATTTTCTTACAAATGCTGCATGAAATCAAATAAAGAGCTTTTAATGTTGTCTTTTTACCATTTTTCCCTACTCTGACTCTACTTTCTGATGCACCCTTATGTTTATATGCACTGTCCTTCCCGTCACACTCTGGTTATCATTACCCATATTGCTACCCTGCACTATTGCCTTCTCCTTTCTCGTTGACCTTTTACGTTTCCCCTCACCTGAACACTCACCCTCCATTATTTAGTTTAAAGCCCTCTCTACAGCCCTAGTTATTCGATTTGCCAGGACATTGGTCCCAGCATGGTTCAAGTGAAGCTCGTCCCCAACGGAACAGCTCCCTCTTTCCCAGTTCTGGTGCCAGTGCCCCATGAATCAAAATCCATTTCTCCCACACCAATCTTTGAGCCACACATTCATCTCTCTGATCTTAGTTATTCTATGCCAATTTGCTCATGGCTCAGGTCGGAATCCAGAGATTATTACCTTTGTGGTATGCCTTTTAATTTTGTCCCTAGCTGCTCATACTCCCTCAGCAGAACCTCTTTCTTTGTTCTATCTATGTCGTTGGTACCTACGTGGACCACGACAACTGGATCTTTCACCTCCCACTCCAAGGTCCCCTCCTTAACCCTGACACTGGACAGGCAACACAGCCTTCGGGACTCATGCCTTCAGCAGCAGAGAACAGAGTCTAGCACTATTGTGGGAGGACAATCGCCACAAGGTTTAAGAAGAGACGTATCATTTCCTTCTGAGGGCAACTAGGAATGGACAATAAATGTGGACTTGCTGGCATTGTTTACATTCCAAGAACAAATAATGATAAAAATAAATGTCCCTCAGACTTTTACCACTGTATTAGTTGAGACCAGAGAACTCAGAACAGACTGGCGATTGAACCTTGAATCTTCCTTTTCTCTGTGACTTTGAATCACATTAGGTGGCACATTTACCCACTTACCAGGGAGCTACTCAGGTGGGCTTTTTTTTAATTAAAATTATTTCATGAATTTATCCTATCTTACAAATGTGAAAAGCAAAACATACCAGTTTCCCAGTAAAAGTTAAAATATACTTTTTGACAATAAACCAGCAATAACTCCTATAAAAGTTCACCCGATAAAGGAAATTAAAGTGGATGAGGGTTAATAATACCGCAGATTGGATTAAAAGGACCATAACATGTTGCCTAAGAATGAATTTGATGATAGACTAGTATTATCTTTTTGCAATATACTGCTGAAAAAACAAACTCCCACTTGAACCTTGTATTTTAAAAGGAAGTCTCATGCTGGGCAGACCGCGATCAGAGGAAGTACTAGTAATTTTCCCCTGGATCACTGCCCACCATCATCAGGCTAATTAAAACCAGAAACCACATCGGCATGGAACACAGTGTTTGGCTTTTAAAAATTAACAGACTTGCAAAGTGGAGGTACTTCTCTAATGAGCATGGTTGAAGTACTCATTCTTGGCCTCTTCCTTTGTGTCAATTATAGGAAGCCCAGATTTCTGCCAGCACTCACACTGAGGAACTGAAATAATGTTTTAACAGTACAAATTGAACTGCTGCTATACCAGGACAGGACAGATTTGCGTAATACATATTTCAGCAGCAGCATAAGCCCCTTATGCATTCTTTCAGATCTCCAGTCTGTCATCGGAGCGGATATTTGAATAGAAAAGGCAGTTTGGATAGGTTACTGACTGGAGACAGTCAGCTGCTATTTGTATGTCTTCACCACCTAACATATGAAATATTTTGAAATATGAAATTTGGAGTTTACTATTAGCAACAATTACTTACATTTATATAGCACTTTTAACATAATAAAATGTCCCAAGGTCCTTCACAGGAGTATTATTGTAGTAATGGGCACATTTTATAATACATTTTGATAAGTACTTTATCCCTCTATGTTTTAAAATGTTTATAGTAAGTTATGGATATCCACGATTGATGGCCACATAGTTTGCATGCCAGACACGAGACTCCCAAAGCAAGTGCTCTACTTGGAGCTCCTTCGCGGTAAACGAGCCAAAGGTGGGTGGCGGAAACGCTACAAGGACACCCTCAAAGCCTCCCTGATAAAGTGCGACATCCCCACTGACACCTGGGAGTCCCGGGCCCAAGACCGCCCTAAGTGGAGGATGTGCATCCGAGAGGGCGCTGAGCACCTCGAGTCTCAACGCCGAGAGCATGCAGAAATCAAGCGCAGGCAGCGGAAAGAGTCCCACCCATCCCTTCCCTCAACGACTATTTGTCCCACCTGTGATAGAGTCTGTGGCTCTCGTATTGGACTGTTCCAAAGAACTCACTTCAGGAGTGGAAGCAAGTCATCCTTGATTCCGGGGGAGTGCCTATGATGAATCTCACACAGAGTTCCAATGGTTTCATAAGCCTTGAGAGCTTTTTGCAATCATCTTATCCTCCAGATGAGTCTTCTGACTCAAAATCCCTCCAGTATATTTGTCCTTTAAAAATAATGAATAGTCTCGGTTTATTTGTGTTATAGACCCTTTTTGCCAGTAGAAGGTGTAGTCCAGGCACTATGGCATATGCATCCTTTGTTGTTGTGTGATGACAAGTCTCCTGAAAGTAATAATGGTGATAATAATCACTTTAAGGTTGTTAAGAAAGAAAGACTTGTAATTATAAAGCACCTTTCACGTCCCAAAGTGCTTCACAGCCAATGAAGTACATTTAAAGTGTAATCACTGTTGTAATGAAGGAGGTAATCAATAATTAACCATTGAGAAACAACAATTAATACTTAATCTGCACATTCTTACAACAGAACAGGGAGGTTTTTACTTTACATTTGAAGCACCCGTATCATCCATTCATTGTGTTATATTAAATCATATCAATAGGCCTTCCTTATTAGCAATAGCTCACATTGGCATGAGGTTGGTTGTTCTTCATAACTAGAAAGGAGGTGGAGGGAAATCTGTTGTATTTATTATCCGAAATAATACATATGGGCCCTGTGTGTATCATAATATTTACACCCATACTAACCAAAGGAAACGACTCCAGAACCATTTGTGTCAGTAATCAGCCTCTCTCCCAGTCAACTGTTATTCAAAGCATAACATGTACAACAGAGTGTTAAAAAAACAAATCTGAAAAGACTGTGCTGCACATAATTGGCAAACATGCATTTACTTACGATGTATATGCACTGACATCACCTATTCCACAGAGATCCTAGGTAATTAGTTATTCAAATATTCAAACTAATGATTCGGAACAGAAGCATATAGAACATACTTGCTCACTATTGCACAGCAGCTGATACAGCTGACTCCAGATAAGGGCATATCCAAACCAAGCATAATTCCAATTCAAACTCCTAATATCCCATACTGTTTCCGTTCAGTATCATTTTACCAAATTCCTAATCCAAGCATGAAATGGTCCACAATTATATGTTTTTTAATGCTCGGCACACTATAATCAACTGCTGACCAAATCTCATCTGGAGACAGCAGGAGATTTTCGAGGCATAATAACTTCTCTCCAAGATATATTTCGTCTCAGTTTAGGTTGAATTGCTAAATTATTGGGGGCCAAAATTTGGTTACGTTCCATTTGGGGCCAGTGACCGAGGCGAAGCGGGACTTCCTGTTCCTGACGCGGAAGTCCCGTCCCGGTCGCAAAATGTCAGGCGCTCCACTTCCTCTCGGGGATAGGACCGGGGCGGTAAGTGCGCGAATTTTCTAGCGCTATGTGGAGCACTGCGTAGCACTAGCGCAAGCACAGGGCCCTTTACTTCCGTAAAAGGGGAGGGCACGCAATGAGCTCTGCAGTGGGGCGAGGGCCCACCATTACGTCACAGTGCAGCGGGGTGCCATAGCCGCAGCCCAGCACAGAATCAGAGTGCGGGGCTGCACCATCGCAGCACGGATCCCGCAAGATCATCAGCAAGAGGCCGGACCGGTAAGTCAGCAATGTTTTTAAAATGGCGGCAAGCAGCTGCCCTTTACTTTTCGCCCCGCAAGTGGAGTGTGGCCCGGTTCGCGACCCACGAGGCTGGCGTGAACATCACCCACGGCGGCCTCACAGGGCGCTACCCAATTTCTGCTCCAGGGCGAAAATGGTTCGCTGTGCAAGGCAATGACATCATCATCACTGTCGCTGCTGGTTTGTGCCTCTGCTAACTCCAATTGCGCGGGATAGTCAGTAGCACCCCCCCGCCCCGAGGGTGAGAAATCATTTGCGCCCCATTAGCTAACAGGAGGTGCATACAAAGATGGTTAAGAAGGCATATGGAATACTTTGCTTTATTAGCTAATACATAGGGCTGAACTTGGTGGACTCACCGCCTGTTGCCGCCCGCTGCCGCCGAGTTTTCTGGGCGGTCTCCCCTCTGTGGGAGTTTTGTGGAGGCCTCCCGTCAGTGGGGAGGGAAGACCGCTGAGAATTGCCCACTGACATCCGCTAGCGTGCAACTGATGTAAATGTTCTCCTGCCCACTGAGCTGCGAGTTTGGTCCGGGTAGGAGTTTGCTGCTGTAGGGGGAAGGACCATCACGTGGAGTTAGATCTAACCTCAACGGTAAATATGGAGACCTGTAAAAAAAAAAAAAGGTTAGTAAACGTCTTTTCTTAATTTTTTTTCCCAGCGATTCAGGTAGATGGGGTCCCCTGAAGGTTTTCAAGTGTTTTTTTTTTGGAAATTTTTAATTTTATATGTTCCCCCTGTCATGTATGTAACCTCTATATAACACCACTGCAATACTGTATATACTTAAGCAATGCACACCTTGACCACAGGAGGTGAACTTGTGGGAGACACTCCTTACCTCATCCAGGTATATAAAGGGAGGTCCCACGCAAGGTCATCACTTCTTGGTCCTGTGAATAAAGGTTCAGGTAATAGAGTGACCTTGTCCATAGAATGTGCCTCGTATGGGTTTTATGCCATTGAGTAAGGACTTTACATTGGCGACGAGAAACGGGAATCAACGACCCACGAGAATGGCCACTGGGAGCACAGAGGAACGGTACTGTGTTGGTGAGGACTGATACGATTTTATTGAGCGGCTCCAGCAAAGCTTTGTCACGAAGGAATGGCTGGGAAATGCAGCGGCCGACAAGCGAAGGGCTCATCTACCAGCTGCGGACCTAAGACTTACGCACTCATGAAGGACCTACTAGCACCTGAAAAGCCGGAGGACTAAACCTTTGAAGAGCTCAGTAAACTAATCGGTGAGCACCTCAAACTGGCGAGCAGCATATATATAGCCCGACACAGATTCTATGCCCACCGACGTCGTGAAGGACAGAGCATACATTGCAGACCTCCAGCGTTTGGCCAGCCTCTGTAAGTTCACAGACGCCTGCAGGGGGGAGATGTTAAGTGATTTCTTTATTGAGGGCATCGGTCATGCAGGGATTTTCCGAAAGTAAATTGAGACCAAGAACTTGACTTTGGAAGCGGCGGCGTTGATGGCTCAGACTTCCATGGTGGGGGAGGAGGAAACCAGAATAATATACGTGCGCAATTCTGCCTCCAAAGCGGCGGGGGATCAGGGAGTCAATATCAGAAACGTGACTCAGAGCCCCGCAAACAGGCAAGGGCAGTTTGACACACCCCAGACAGCAATAGACCACAGAGCAGGTTTTCAACAGAGACAATAGCAGGCTGAACAGACATTTACGCCATCAGAGTGGACAATGCGGTCCAGGATGGGGCCATTGACATCCACTAACAGGGTACCCAAGGGCAGTCAAAAGGACAATCAGCAAGGAATGCTGGGTCATAGCTCCTTTGTTCACAACAATGGAAATCTCAGCTCATGCTGGAGGTGTGGGGGCAAACACTCTGCCGGTTTCAACAATTTGTCTGCAGAAATTGCAACCTCAGTAGCCATTTAGCTCGAATGTGCAGGAAGCCTGTAACCAGGCTAATTTACAAGGTGGATGAACCAGAAGAGGGGTCTGTGATGCAGGATGACTCTTGGGGCAAATCAATGGATGCTGAAGTTCAGCGGGTTCATGTGGCAAACATTCACAGCTCATATAACAAAACGCCACCAATGATGATGAAGGTTTTATTAAACGGCATCCCTGTATGCTTGGAGCTGGACATGGGGGCCAGCCAGTAATTCATGAGCGTTCAACAATTCTAAAATCTGTGGCCACACAAAGCCAGTAGACACAAACTAGAACGCATTGAGACAAAACTACGGACGTATACCAAAGAAATCATTCCAGTACTCGGCAGTGCACTGTTGGTGGTCACACATAATGGATCAGTGAACCGGCTGCCACTCTGGATTGTCCCGGGCAATGGTCCCGCACTGTTGGGAAGGAGCTGGTTAGTTGAGATGAACTGGAAATGGGGAGATGTGCACGTAATATCATCTGTGGAGCGAAGCTCGTGCTCACAAGTCCTACAACAATTTGAGTCACGATTCCAACCTGGCTCAGGACATTCAAAGGTTCCAAAGTAGTGGCACGCATCACCCCGGACGCCAGACCAGTGCACCACCAGTGCACCACCAGTGCACGGTGCCGTATGTGATGCGGGAGAAAATTGAGAGTGAATTGGACCGTTTGCTGAGAGAGGACATCATCTCGCCCGTTGAATTCAGTGACTGGGTGAGTACCATCGTTCCCGTCCTAAAAGCGGATGGTTCTGTCAGGATCTGTGGCGACTACAAGGCCACTATCAATCGGGTGTCCCTACAAGATCAATACCTGCTCCCGAGAGCGGAGGATCTTTTCGCCACGCTGTTTACCGAGTTGGATCTCACTTCAGCCTAGAACTGGCTGACGAATCTAAACTATAGACCACCATCACTACGCACAAGGGACTGTTCGTTTACAACAGGTGCCCGTTTGGCATTCGATCAGCGGCCGCGATTTTTCAAAGAAACATGGAAAGCCTGCTTAAATCCATTCCTGGAACAATTGTATTTCAGGACGACATCCTCATCATGAGTCGTGACACCGAGGAACATCTCCACAACCTGGAGGAGTTGCTACGCCGACTGGACCGGGTAGGCCTGTGATTCAAGAAGTCTAAATGTGTGTTTTTGGCTTCTGAGGTTGAGTTTCTGGGCAGGAGGGTTGCTGCAGATGGGATTCGGCTCACTGAATCCAATACAGAAGCGGTTCGATGACCGCCCAGGCCCGGCAATACATCGGAGTTGCATTCATTTCTGGGACACTTGAATTATTTCGGGAACTTTCTGCCGAACTTAAGCACATTGTTGGAGCTGCTTCACGTGCTCCTGCGTAAGGGTTGTGATTGGTTTTGGGGGGACTGTCAAGAACGGGCTTTCAATTGGGCGTGGAACCTACTTTGTTCAAAAAAGTTATCGACCCTGTACCACCCCTATAAGAAATTGGTTCTGTCATGTGATGCATCGTCCTTTGGGGTCGGGTGCATGTTGCAGCAGAGTAATGCTGAGGGCCAACGACAACCTGTGACTGAAGCTTCCAGGTCGCTCTCTCAAGCAGAACGGGGATATGGGATGGTTGAGAAGGAGGCACTCGCGTGTGTCTATGGTGTAAAAAAAATGATAAGTACCTTTTTGGCAGGAAGTTCGAATTAGAAACTGACCACAAGCCATTAACATCCTTGTTGTCAGACAGCAAGGCTATCAATGCCAACGCGTCAGCCCGCATACAGCGATGGGCTCTCACGCTGGCTGTTTATGACTACACCATCCGGCACCGGTCCGGCACCGAAAATTGCGTTGACGCTCTCAACAGGCTTCCACTGGCCACCACTGAGGGGGCAGCGGAACAAAGCGCTGAGATGGTCATGGCCGTTGATGCCTTTGACAGTGCAGGCTCCCCCATCACAGCCCGCCAGATCAAAATCTGGACAAACAGAGATCCCCTCCTATCCCTGATTAAGAAATGTGTCCTGACTGGGGATTGGGTGCCTGCACGCGGAGCATGCCCTGAGGAGATTAGACCATTTCACAGGTGAATGGATGAGCTCTCCATCCAAGCTGACTGCCTACTATGGGGCAGCCGGGTAGTCATGACCCAGAGGGGCAGGGAGGCATTCATCAGGGAACTCCACAGTGAGCATCCTGGCATCGTTCTGATGAAGCCATTGCCCAGTCACATGTTTGGTGGCCGGGAATTGATTCAGACCTGGAACACTGTGTTTGTAGGTGCACCACATGTGCCCAGCTGGGTAATGCCCCCAGGGAGGTCCTGCTCAGCCCGTGGCACTGGCCCACCAGGCCATGGTCATGTATTCATGTAGACTACGCGGGCCCGTTCATGGGAAAATTTTTTCTCATTGTGATAGATGCGTACTCGAAATGGATTGAGTTCATCATTTTGAATTTGTGCACGACATCCACCACCGTGGAAAGTCTACGTGCGGTCTTTGCAAACCATGGCTTGCCGGACATCCTTGTTAGCGATAATAGTCCATGTTTCACGAGCTACGAATTCTGGGAGTTCATGTTGGGCAATGGCATCCACCATGTCAGGACAGCACCTTTCAAGCCGGCCTCCAATGGCCAGGCGGAACGTGCAGTCCAAATCATTAAACATGGCATGCTCAGGATTCAAGGACCCTCCCTTCAATGCCGCCTATCGCGCCTCCTGCTGGCCTATAGGTCCCGACCGCACTCGCTCAAGGGGTCCTGCTCGCTGAGCTACTTATGAAACGAACACTCAAAACTGAGTGGAGATTAGAGATAGTAAGGGGAAAAAGTCACTGGTGGGTGTAGTTTATAGGCCCCCAAATAATAACTTCACGGTGGGGAGGGCAATAATCAAGGGAATAATGGAGGCATGTGAAAAAGGAACGGCAGTAATCATGGGGGATTTTAACCTACATACTGATTGGTCAAATCAAATCGCATGGGGTAGCCTAGAGGAGGAATTTATAGAATGCATATGGGATTGTTTCTTAGAACAGTATATTACAGAACCTACAAGGGAGCAAGCTATCTTAGATCTGGTCCTGTGTAATGAGACAGGAATAATAAACGATCTCCTCATAAAAGATCCTCTCGGAATGAGTGATCACAGTATGGTTGAATTTGTAATACAAATTGAGGATGAGGAAGTAGTGTCTCAAATGAGCATACTATGCTTAAACAAAGGGGACTACAGTGGGATGAGGGAAAAGTTGGCTAAAGTAGACTGGAAACACAGACTAAACAGTGGCACAATTGAGGAACAGTTGAGGACTTTTAAGGAGCTCTTTCATAGTGCTCAACAAAAATATATTCCAGTGAAAAAGAAGGGCGGTAAGAGAAGGGATAACCAGCCATGGATAACCAAGGAAATAAAGGAGAGTATCAAATTAAAAACCAATGCGTATAAGGTGGCCAAGGTTAGTGGCAAAATAGAAGATTGGGAAAATTTTAAACGACAGCAAAGAATGACTAAGAAAGCAAAAGAGAAAGGAAAGATAGATTACGAAGGTAAACTTGCGCAAAACATAAAAGCAGATAGTAAAAGCTTTTACAGATATATAAAACGGAAAAGTGTGACTAAAGTAAATGTTGGTTCTTAGAAGATGAGAAGAGGGATTTAATAATGGGAAATGTGGAAATGGCTGAGACGTTAAACAATTATTTTGCTTTGGTCTTCACAGTGGAAGACACAAAAACCATGCCAAAAATTGCTGGTCACAGGAATGTGGGAAGGGAGGACCTTGAGACAATCATTATCACTAGGGGGGTAGTGCTGGACAGGCTAATGGGACTCAAGGTAGACAAGTCCCCTGGTCCTGATGAAATGCATCCCAGGGTATTAAAAGAGATGGCAGAAGTTATAGCAGATGCATTCGTTATAATCCAACAAAATTCTCTGGACTCTGGGGAGGTACCATCGGATTGGAAAGCAGCTAATGTAACGCCTCTGTTTAAAAAAGGGGGCAGACAAAAGGCAGGTAACTATAGGCCGGTTAGTTTAACATCTGTAGTGGGGAAAATGCTTGAAGCTATCATTAAGGAAGAAATAGCGGGACATCTAGATAGGAATAGTGCAATCAAGCAGACGCAGCATGGATTCATGAAGGGGAAATCATGTTTAACTAATTTACTGGAATTCTTTGAGGATATAACGAGCATGGTGGATAGAGGTGTCCCGATGGATGTGGTGTATTTAGATTTTCAAAAGGCATTCGATAAGGTGCCACACAAAAGGTTACTGCAGAAGATAAAGGTACGCGGAGTCAGAGGAAATGTATTAGCATGGATAGAGAATTGGCTGGCGAACAGAAAGCAGAGAGTTGGGATAAATGGGTCCTTTTCGGGTTGGAAATCGGTGGTTAGTGGTGTGCCACAGGGATCGGTGCTGGGACCACATCTGTTTACAATATACATAGATCACCTAGAAGAGGGGACAGAGTGTAGTGTAACAAAATTTGCAGATGACACAAAGATTAGTGGGAAAGCAGGTTGTGCAGAGGACACAGAAAGGCTGCAAAGAGATTTAGATAGGTTAAGCGAAAGGGCTAAGGTTTGGCAGATGGAATACAATGTCGGAAAGTGTGAGGTTATCCACCTTGGAAAAAAAAACAGTAAAAGGGAATATTATTTGAATGGGGAGAAATTACAACATGCTGCGGTGCAGAGGGACCTGGGGTTCCTTGTGCATGAAACTCTTTTAGAGTCTACCTGCAAAACATAAAACATGTATCCGTGCCACCCGACCTGGATGACACACCAGACATTTACAAGGCCCTTTTTTTTCTTCTTTTTTTTTTTTGGGCACTAAAATCAAATTTTTCCCTTTTTCCAGTGCCCCCTATAAAAGGAAAGGGGGACACTAAAAGCACCGGCAATTAAAACAAAATAAACTTTAAAACGTAAAATCAAATTAAAATTTGGTTGCCGGGCGTGATGATGCACTCCAGTCCCTCCGGTGCCCACCTCTCGCGGAAGGCCGCGAGCGTACCGGTGGACACCGCGTGCTCCATCTCCAAGGACACCCTGGACCGGATGTAAGAGCGGAAGAGAGGCAGGCAGTCAGGTTGAACGACCCCCTCGACCGCCCGCTGCCTGGACCGGCTGATGGCACCCTTGGCCGTGCCCAGGAGCAGTCCTACGAGGAGGCCTTCGGACCTACCCGCTCCCCTCCGCACAGGGTGCCCAAAGATCAGGAGAGTGGGACTGAAGTGCAGCCAGAATTTCAGGAGCAGCCCCTTCAAATAATGGAACAGGGGCTGCAACCTCGTGCACTCAATAAAAACATGGAACACGGACTCCTCCAGACCGCAGAAATTGCAGGCGGCCTGGGAGTACGTGAACCGGCTTAAAAATTTGTTGCACGGCACTGCTCCGTGCACCACCCTCCAGGCCAAGTCCCCGATGAATAGTGGGAGGACCCCTGCGTAGAGTGCCCTCCATCGGGGAACCCCGCCTCCTCCGGACGGCAAGATGGTACGCCATGGCGTGTCCGGACAGCCGGCGAGGATGGCAAAGTTGAGAGTGTGCAGGAGCAGCCCGTACAGGAAACCCCTCCGCGCGGAACTGAAAGGCACGGAGGGGATTTCCCCGAGGCGGCTCAAGTTGTGAGGCGCCGGCCCCCGAGGGAGGTTCCGGGGTTTGGCGCCGATGAGGAATTCCGTCCGGACGGGGGTCAGTTCGGACGGGATCTCCCCACGTGCTTGAGCCTCCTCGATGCACCTAACGGAGTCAGGGCCCAGAGCTGTTTTTAGCGACTCGATGGCATCGGCCGCGTGGCGGACGTTGGCAGAAATTAGGCGCCGCGCCAGCGTGTCTGGCGCCATCCAGCCTGCTCCTCCGCCATCGAGCAGGTCCCTGACCCTGGTCACCTCACCAGCCACAGCCCTCTCTTCCGACCGCCACATAAAGCCTCGGCCGTGGAGGTACGGATTCCCGAGCAGCGGTTCCTGCAGGACGGCCGCCACTCCAGCCGGCGGAGAGCTGCGCTTGGTGGAGACTTTGTTCCAGACCCTGATGAGTTCCCTGTAAAAGACAGGCAGCTCCCGGAGGGCGGTCCTGGCACCCCCCAAGTTCACAAACAGGAGCTGCGTGTCATAATTGAGGTCGCGCTGCTGGCGGAAGAAATACCTCGCCAGAGTGCACCACCTAGGAGGGGGCTCGACGTAAAGGTATCTCTGCAGGGTCTGAAGACGGAAAGTCGCGAGCTGGGCGCTGACGCACACCAACGACTGACCGCCCTCCTCAAGCGGGAGACTCAAGACCGCGGCAGAGACCCAGTGCTTCCTGTTGTTCCAGAAGAAGTCCACCAGCTTCTTCTGTATCTTGGCGACAAACGCAGGGGGAGGGGTCAAAGTGACCAGCCGGTACCACAACATTGCGGCCACCAGCTGGTTTATGACTAGCGCTCGACCCCTGTAGGACAGCACTCGGAGCAGTCCTGTCCAGCGCCCTAGGCGAGCGGCGACCTTGGCCTCCAGCTCCTGCCAGTTCGCCGGCCAGGCTCCCTCGTCGGGGCTAAGGTAGACTCCCAGATAGAGGAGATGGGTCGTGCTCCAGGCAAAAGGCCTGAGCTCCTCCGGCAGGGAGTCCACCCGCCACTGACCCACCAGGAGTCCGGAACATTTCTCCCAGTTGATCCTGGCGGAGGACGCGGCCGAGTAAATCTCCTGGCACTCACGCATCCTCCGCAGGTCAGCGGGATCCTCTACCGCGAGGAGCACGTCATCGGCGTAAGCCGAGAGGACGACCTCCACGCCCGGCCCTTGCAGAGCCAGTCCCGTCAACCTCGTCCGCAAGAGGCGCAGGAAAGGCTCCACGCAAACGGCGTATAACTGGCCGGACATGGGGCATCCCTGGCGTACCCCTCTCCTAAAGCGAAGGGGCGCCGTCAAGGACCCGTTAACCTTAATCAGACACTCCGCGGCGGCGTACAAAAGTCGGATCCGGGCGACGAAATGCGTCCCGAACCCGAAAGCGCGCAGAGTTCCGAGCAGATAGTCGTGATCCACCCTGTCGAACGCCTTCTCTTGGTCGAGGGATAGGAAGGCGACCGACAGACCAGCCTCCTGGGAACAATGGATGAGGTCCCGGACCAGATGGATGTTATCGTGGATTGTCCGGCCCGGGACCGTGTAGGACTGGTCGGGGTGGATCATGTGGTCCAGCACGGCACCAAGGCGAGCAGACATCGCCCTGGCGAAGATTTTGTAGTCCGTGCTGAGGAGGGAGACCGGGCGCCAGTTCTTAAGGAGGCGGAGATCGCCCTTCTTAGGCAGCAGGACGATGACTGCCCTGCGCCAAGAGAGGGGCATCTCCCCGGTCGCCAGACTTTCCCCCAGGACCCGCGCGTAGTCGCTCCCCAGGACGTCCCAGAACGCCCTGTGGAACTCCACGGTCAGCCCGTCCAGCCCCGGGGATTTTCCCCTCGAGAGCCGGGCGAGGGCACCGGTCAGCTCCGCCAGGCTTAGCGGAGCTTCCAGATTTTCGGCGCCCTCCGGGCTGACCTTCGGCAGGTCCTCCCACAAAACTCTACGCGCTTCCTCGCTGGACGGATCCGGAGAGAACAGAGCCCCGTAATATTCACGGGCCCTGTTGTTGACGTCATCCGGATCCGAGACGAGAGAGCCGTCGTCGGCCAGCAGCGTCAAGAGCTGCTTACGGACACTCTGCCTTTTTTCCAGCGAGTAGAAGAAGGGGGAGCCGCGGTCCAGATCCCGCAGGAACCGGATCCGCGACCTCACGAACGCGCCTCGGGACCCGACGAGCTGCAGGTCCTTCAGCGCGGCCTTCTTCGCTTCGTACACCATCCGCAGGGCCGGGTCCTGGACGACTTGACCGAGACGGGCTTCCAGGTCGAGCACCTCTTTTTCTAGGCGCCCGACTCTGGCCGCCCGCCTCTTGGTCGACCCCCTCGCGTACTCTTGACAGAAGACGTGGACGTGAGCCTTGCCCACGTCCCACCATAGCCTCAAGGAGGGGAAGCCCCCCTGCTTCCTTCTCCAGTCGGACCAGAATCGACGGAACGAGTCCTGGAACCGCACGTCCTCCAGCAGCCGGTTGTTAAAGTGCCAGTACGCGGACCCCGTCCTCGCGCGGAGCGAAGCGAGCTCCGCCCACACCAGGTGGTGGTCCGAACACGGCACCGGCCGCATGGAGGCCGCCGGGACGCAGGAAACGTACGCCCGAGACACGTAAAGGCGGTCGACTCTAGACCATCCTACTCCAGGCCTTACCCAAGTAAAGGCGCTGGAGTCGGGGTGGAGATTTCGCCAGACGTCCACCAAGTCGAAGGACCCGACCAGGTCCCTCAACTTCTCCATCGCCATCATGCACTGCGGGGCACCGGAGCGGTCCCTCGCCTCGATGGTGCAGTTAAAATCCCCCCCGAGGACAATGCAGTCGCCGACGTCGACGGAGCCAAGAAGAGCGGACACCTCTTCAAAGAAGCGCGTTTGCTGCGGGCCGGGCTGAGGGGCGTACACGTTCACGAGATGGAGCGGCACGTCCCCCAGGCGAACCGTTACGTGCAGCAAGCGGCCTGGCACGGGCTCCTCGACCCCCAAGATCTCCGGCTGAAAATGCGGGCCCAGCAAGATGGCCACCCCACTAGAAATGGCGGTGAGGTGGCTCATGCGGACCTCTCCTTGCCATTCCAGGAGCCACGTGGCTTCGTCTCCCGGAATGGTGTGGGTTTCTTGCAGGAAGCACACCGCATATTTCCCCTCCCGCAGGAGCGAAAAATTGTCAAATCTACGGCGTGCCCCTCTGCCGCCGTTGATGTTGAGGCTGGCTATGGTTATCTTCATGGCAAAAGCATAGTGCAACCTCTACCTTAACCTATTGTGGGGGAGGGAGCGGAGTCTTTTGTTGAACTCCGCTCCCTCCGCAGCCCAGCGAGGAGTCCCTCGAGCTCGCGCAGCTCAAGGTGTTGCGCCTTTGTCAAGGGCCGGCCCGCGGCCAAGGTTTTGACGGCGGCGCGGACGGACCCCTTGATCAGCTCTGGCTCGGACCATTTTTCCAGGGCCAGTCGGGCTTGGTTGCAGCGACCCCGGCTCTGGGCCAAAAAGTCCCGGAGTTCCTTTGCAGGAATGAGGATGGTCTCGGCGGCGGCCGCGAGCAGATCCACCGCCTCGCTGGCGGTGGTCTCTAGGTCTTCACCCGCGTCCCCCACCTAGTCCCCGTCCTCCTCCGGGAGGTGGCCGCCAGCAGCCGGCCCATCGACCGCACAAGGTACGGCAAATGAACCGGCCGCTCCAACCGGCCATGGCTCTGCCCCGATCCCACCCCCAGGATCGTCGGCAGAGGAGTCCCCACTGGGCTCTTTTAAAAATGGTGCTGGGTCGGGAAATGACAGCGGAAGGGGTTCCCCCTCCGCCCCAGGAACCGGGGAACAAGGAGAGACCCGGCCATAGGAAATCCCCAGGCTCTCCAAGTGCTCCAGCTCCACAGCAAGAGGCGAGGGTGGGTGTTCCTCCCCCTCCCCGTTGCCACCCCCCGGCCCAGCATCTACAGTTTCATTAAAATCAATAATTTGTGTTTCTGCCGGGTCGAGCGACTCCCGGGGGAAGTTGATTAATAGCTGGGCGGGCTCAGGTTCGGCCTTTTCGGCCCCGCCCGCCTCAGTCCCCGGGGCGCCCGGCCCGGCGGCAATGCATTCCTCCGCGGTTCCCACGCCCCCCACGACAGGCAGATCTTCCACGCCATCCCCGGGAGGCAGAGGCTGGGCAGCCTCAACTGTCTCACTCTCCCCGGGGACAGACTCCTCTCGCCTACAGCGCAGCTTGGGGGCGCTGGTTGGGGACGCGGGACACGCGGCGGGCACCGACTCCTCCGCGGAGGGATGTTGTTCCCCCTCCGCCTCATTGGGGCGGTGCCTCCTTTTGTTCCTGGGGGCGCGCGGAGGCAGGGAGACCCCCATGTCTGCCGAGGCCTCCCGCTCCGTCCCCCCCTTTTCCTTTTCTTGCCCGCGCCCGGGCTCCTCTGTGGTGTTGTTCAAGGGCTCGGGCACGGGCTCGGGGCACCCCGCGCTCGCCGATGACTGGGTTGGGCCGAGCGCGGTAAACAAATTGTCTGGCGCACCGAGGGGACCCGCCTCTAGATGTTTCTCCTTGTTCCGCGCCTTCTTTCCGTTTGGACGCTCTCCCTCCCCCCCGCCGGAGGCCCTGAAAACAAAGGCCTCCGACGATGCCCGCGCACCCATGGCTCCCGGCACGCGGACACAACTAGGGGGAGGGGTGGCGGCGGCGCCAGCCTTGGCCGCCTTCGGTGGTTTGGCGGCCTTGGAGGCGGGGCAGTTCTTGCGAATGTGCCCCACCTCCCTGCAGGCATGGCACCGCACGCCGTCCGACGTCCAGAAGACGCGGTAGGCAGTCCCCTCGTGCACCACATTAAAGTGCCCTTCTGTCATGTCCTCCCGCGTCAGCCGGACAAAGAGCTGGCGGCGGAAGGAGAACACGTGGCGCAGGCTGCTCTCCCTGAGGCCGAGCGGTATGGGGTTGATCCCTGACCTTACCTCCCCCAGTTGGTGTAGGTGAGGGAGGAGGAGCTCAGCGGAAACAAAGGGCGGGACGTTTGACACGATGACCCTCTGCGCGGTGGCCTCGAGAGGGTCCACCGGCAGGAACGTCCCGCCCACCGTGAGCCCCTTTTCAAGGGCCAGGGACACCGCCCGCTCCGACCCCAGGAAGAAAACAGCCTTCCCAGACATCTCGGAGGCCGCGACAATGGCCGAGGGGCCGACTACCCCAGCCATCGCCCGCACGCACTCCTCAATGCTCATTGTGGGGTGAGTGTAGCTCTTGACCCCGTGTTTCCTGGTTATAAGTTGAAAAGGTGGCAGGGCAGCGAGTGGCGCAGGAGGTGCCGTGGAAGCGGTTGCCACCTGCGCATACGTCTTCACTGGCCCTGCCACCGGCGTGGATGGGGTCGCCATCACGGGGTCCCTTTAAGGGCTCCACCCACCCCAAAGTCACAGGCCTTTATTGGCCTTGTATATTTAACTGAGCAGAGGAGCCCTTAACGAGGCACCACTCCCCTAGTTGGCAATTGGGGAGGGGCCTTGCTCCCTCTGCTCAGTTGTCTCAATTGTTTTTTTTTAAATTAGGAGAAAGAGGCCTCAGAGAGAGAGGGGAGAAACAGAGTAACAGAGAAAGAGAGAGGGGGGTGGGAAGGGGGGGCGAACTGCGAGGGCAGGTCTCCCCTCGCAGCTGTGGGTGGGTGCACTCCCCAGATGGCAAAACACAAAAAAACACAGTCCTTGGGGTGGGTCTTCAGGTGGGGGGAGAAGACGTCTTCACCTGGGGCAGCTGGAGCCACCAGGCACACACTCCTAACGATGTTAATAGGGTAAATGAGAAAAATCTTCAGCCTGGTAGCTCCAGCTATCCCAGGCTAGGCAATTGGGGGGGGATTCAATTGTGGGGGGGGCCTAGTTGTAAGCAAGGCCCCCACACACACTACCACACACACACACACCCCCCGCGATGTTCCGGACCTCAGTGGTCTTCTTTCCTCCCCCCACCGATACAACAAAGTCTGTTTGGGAAATGCACCCACACCCACCTGTAGAAATGGTAGAGTCCCCCTCCTTCCACACTGGATGTTTGTTGTTGGTCTTTTTCCCCTCTCTCCAACTCTTTGTAGAATGGTAAAATGTTTGAAAGTTTATTTTCTCCTCCTCTCCCTCTGGGTGAAAGTTGGTGGTGAAGCCCCTTCCTTCCTTCTTTTCCTGGGCTGGTCTCAGGGCTCTCCAGGCAGGAGCTCAAGTTGATAGCTCCTTCTCTCACTGCTCACAGCTCCTACTGTGCAGGACACGCCTCCACTGCTCCACGATTGGTCCTTGTGCATGAATCCCAAAAAGTTAGTTTGCAGATGCAGCAGGTAATCAGGAAGGCGAATGAAATGTTGGCCTTCATTGCAAGAGGGATGGAGTACAAAAGCAGGGAGGTCCTTCTGCAACTGTATAGGGTATTGGTGAGGCCGCACCTGGAGTACTGCGTGCAGTTTTGGTCACCTTACTTAAGGAAGGATATACTAGCTTTGGAGGGGGTACAGAGATGGTTCACTAGGCTGATTCCGGAGTTGAGTGGGTTACCTTATGATGATAGATTGAGTAGACTGGGTCTTTACTCGTTGGAGTTCAGAAGGATGAGGGGTGATCTTATAGAAACATTTAAAATACTGAAAGGAATAGACGAGATAGAGGCGGAGAGGTTGTTTCCACTGGTCGGGGAGACTAGAACTAGGGGGCACAGCCTCAAAATACGGGGGAGCCAATTTAAAACTGAGTTGAGAAGGAATTTCTTTTCCCAGAGGGTTGTGAATCTGTGGAATTCTCTGCCCAAGGAAGCAGTTGAGGCTAGCTCATTGAATGTATTCAAATAACAGATAGATCGATTTTTAGCCAATAAGGGAATTAAGGGTTACGGGGAGCGGGCGGGTAAGTGGAGCTGAGTCCACAGCCAGATCAGCCATGATCTTGTTGAATGGCGGAGCAGGCTCGAGGGGCTCGATGGCCGACTCCTGTTCCTAATTCTTATGTTCTTATGTAAACTCAGTTGTCCCTCATTCACCCAGTCCTGACCAACATAATTGAGGGCAAGCGCTAGTCACAAAACGAGTACCATGACCGTAACTCAAGGGGGAGATGTATAGAAATAAATGACCCCGTATTTGTCGTCAATCATGCCGTGGGGCCCAAATGGCTTGAGGGTACTGTAATAGACAAAGAGGGGAACAGGGTCATTGTGGTTAAACTTAACAATGGGAAGATATGCCGGAAGCATCTGGACCAAGTAAAAAAAAGTTTCAGCATAGACACTGAGGAACCCGAGGAAGATCATGAGATGGTGCTCACACCACTGCCAGTGAACGAGCAACAAGAATATTCAGCAGCAGGCACAATCCCTGCGGTCAGCCCGGACAGGCCGGAATCACCACAGTGACAGACACTCACGCCAAGGCTCAACAACCAGAGCCCTGGCTGCAGCGTTCCATGAGGGAGCGTAGACCGCCTGAAATACTTAACCTATGATCCCAATAAGACTTTTGGGGGGGCGAGGTGATGTCATGTATGTAACCTCTATGTAACACCACAGCAATACTGTATATACTTAAGCAATGCACACCTTGACCACAGAGGGTGTTATATTAACAGGTATATGCAGAGTCATCACTTCTTGGTCCTGTGAATAAAGGTTCAGGTCATAGAGTGACCTTGTCCATTGAATATGCCTTGTACGTGTTTTGTGCCATTGAGTAAGGACTTTACACCCCCATCCCTGGGCCCGACTCAGTCCTCGGTGGTACTTTGCCGAGGATTGCATTTGGCGCTGAGATTGGGATGTTCCGCCTGCTGCCACCCAGATTCATGGTGTAAGTCATTTTTTTTCCGCCAGGCGGTCTTTCCAGGACTTTTCCACAAAACTCTCATCCAAAGTACTGTCAGGTATCTCAGCTTCCACCAAGTTCAGGGCCATAGCTTATAAGAGCAGAAAGATTTTGCTAGAACTGTATAAAACACTAGTTAGGCCACAGATAGAGTATGGTCACTACATTACAGGAAAGATATGATTGTACGAGAGAGTGTACAGAAGCAGTTTACTAGGATGTTGCCTGGACTGGAGAATTTTAACTATGAGGAAAGATTGGATAGGCTGGGATTGTTTTCTTTGGAACAGAGGAGGCTGAAGGGAGACTTAATTGAGGTGTACAAAATTATGAGGGGCCAAGATAGAATGGATAGGAAGCATCTATTTCCTATAGCAGAGAGGTCAATAACCAAGGGCATCGGTTTAAAGTAATTGATAGAAGGATTAGAGGGGAGTTAAGGAGACATTTTTTCACCCAGAGGATTGTGAGGGTCTGGAATGTACTGCATGAAAGATGGTAGAGGCAGAAATCCTCATCACATTTTAACAGTACCTGGATGTGCATTTGAAGTGCACATCCACCTATAATGCTACAGACCAAGAGCTGGAGCATGGGATTAGACTGGATAGCTCTTTTTTGACCGGCGCAGGCACAATGGGCCAAAGGGCCGCTTTCTGTGCCATAAATTTGCAATTAAATTTCTGTGATTAAAAGGGGCCCACTGCCTGAGACAGCCAGGTGCTTTGGGCACCAAGCAGTAGGCGCCTTCCAATACATTATCGGCCCCTTCGCCAGACTTAATGGGGCAGTTTGTTAAATGATAAGGAGTCCATTATTAAAGAAGCAGTAACAGGACATTTGGAAGAGCAAAATTTGGTCAGGCAGAGTCAGCATGGATTTATGAAGGGGAAGTCATGTTTGACAAATTTGCTGGAATTCTTTGATGATGTAATGAACAGAGTGGATAAAGGGGAACCAGTGGATGTGGTGTATTTGGACTTCCAGAAGGCATTTGACAAGGTGTCACACAAAAGATTACTGCACAAGATAAAAGTTTATGGGGTTGTGGATAATATATTAGCATGGATAGGAGATTGGCTACCAACCAGAAAACAGATAGTCGGGATAAATGGTTCATTCTCTGGTTGGCCGGCGCCTCACAACTTGAGCCGCCTCGGGGAAATCCCCTCCGTGCCTTTCAGTTCCGCGCGGAGGGGTTTCCTGTACGGGCTGCTCCTGCACACCCTCAACTTTGCCATCCTCGCCGGCCGTCCGGACACGCCATGGCGTACCATCTTGCCGTCCGGAGGAGACGGGGGTCCCCGATGGAGGGCACTCTACGCAGGGGTCCTCCCACTATTCATCGGGGACTTGGCCTGGAGGGTGGTGCACGGAGCAGTGCCGTGCAACAAATTTTTAAGCCGGTTCACGGACTCCCAGGCCGCCTGCAATTTCTGCGGTCTGGAAGAGTCCGTGTTCCATGTTTTTATGGAATGCACAAGGTTGCAGCCCCTGTTTTATTATTTGAAGGGGCTGCTCCTGAAATTCTGGCTGCACTTCAGTCGCACTCTCCTGATCTTTGGGCACCCTGTGCGGAGGGGAGCGGGTAGGTCTGAAGGCCTCCTCGTAGGACTGCTCCTGGGCACGGCCAAGGGTGCCATCAGCCGGTCCAGGCAGCGGGCGGTCGAGGGGGTCGTTCAACCTGACTGCCTGCCTCTCTTCCGCTCTTACATCCGGTCCAGGGTGTCCTTGGAGATGGAGCACGCGGTGTCCACCGGTACGCTCGCGGCCTTCCGCGAGAGGTGGGCACCGGAGGGACTGGAGTGCATCATCACGCCCGGCAACCAAATTTTAATTTGATTTTACGTTTTTAAGTTTAATTTGTTTTAATTGCCGGTGCTTTTAGTGTCCCCCTTCCCTTTTATAGGGGGCACTGGGGAAAATTGTGATTTTAGTGCCCAAAAAAAAAACCAAAAAAAGAAAAACACAAAAAAAAAAGGGGGAAAAAAAAAGGGCCTTGTAAATGTCTGGAGTGTCACCCAGGTCGGGTGGCACCGTTTAATGTTTTATGTTTTTGCAGGTGAACTCCAAAAAGAGTTTCAACTAACCTATCCAAGTCTCCCTGCAGCCTCTTAGCATCTGTCCTGCAGCTCGCACTCCCACCCAGTTTCGTGTCATCTGCAAACTTGGAGATATTACACTCAATTCCTTTGTTTAAATCATTAATGTATATTGTAAATAGCTGGGATCCCAGCACTGAACCCTGTGGCACCCCACTAGTCACTATCTGCCATTCTGAAAAGGACCTGTTTATTCCCACTCTTTGCTTCCTGTCTGCCAATCAATTCTCTATCCACGTCAATACATTACACCCAATACCATGTACCTTAATTTTGCACAACAATCTCTTATGTGGGACCTTGTCAAAAGCCTTTTGAAAGTCCAAATACACCACATCCACTGGTTCTCCCTTATCCACTCTACAAGTTACATGCTCAAAAATCTCTAGAAGATTTTTCAAGCATGATTTCCCCTTCATAAATCCATGCTGACTTGGACTGATTCTGTCACTGCTTTCAAGAAATCAATCTTTAATAATTGATTCCAACATTTTCCCCACTAGCGATGTCAGGCTAACCGGTCTATAATTCACTGTTTATTCTCTCCCTCCTTTTTAAAAAAGTGGGTTACATTAGCTACCCTCCAATCCATAGGAACTGATCCAGAGTCCATGGAATGTTGGAAAATGACCACCAATGCTTCTACTATTTCTAGGGCCACTTCCTTAAGCACTCTGGGATGCAGACTATCAGGCCATGGGGATTTATCGGCCTTCAGTCCCTTCAATTTCCCTAACACCATTTCCTGACTGATAAGGATTTCCCTCAGTTCCCCCTTATCGCTAGACCCTCGGCCCCCTAATATTTTTGGGAGGTTATTTCTGTCTTCCTTAGTGAAGACAGAACCAAAGTATTTGTTCAATTTGTCTGCCATTTCCTTGTTCCCCATTATGAATTCACCTGATTCTGAATGCAAAGGACCTACATTAGTCTTCACTAATCTTTTTTTCTTCACATATCTATAGAAGCTTTTGTAGTCAGTTTTTATGTTCCCTGCAAGCTTACTCTCATATTCTATTTTCCCCCTTCTAATTAAACCCTTAGTCCTCCTCTGCTGAATTCTAAATTTCTCCCAGTCCTCAGGTTTGCTGCTTTTTCTGGCCAATTTATATGCCTCTTCCTTGGATTTAACACTTTCCCCAATTTCCCTTGTTAGCCATGGTTGAGCCACCTTCTCTTTTTTATGAGGGCCACATGTAACTCCCTTTTGAATATATCTAATGAACTGGCCCCAACAACTTTCTGTGGTAGAGAATTCCACATGCCCACAATTCTCTGAGTGAAGATGTTTCTCCTCATCTCGGTCCTATATGGCTTACCCATTATCCTTAGACTGTGACCCCTGGTTCTGGACTTCCCCAACATCGGGAACATTCTTCCTGCATCTAACCTGTCCAATTTCATCAGAATTTTATATGTTTCTATGAGATCCCCTCTCATTCTTCTAAATTCCATTGAATACAAGCCAAGTCGATCAGTCTTTCTTCATATGTCAGTCCTGTCATCCCGGGCATCAGTCTGAGGAACCTTCGCTGCACTCGCTCAATAGCAAGAATGTGCTTCCTCAGATTAGGAGACCAAAACTGTGCACAATATTCAAGGTGTGGCTTTACCAAGGCCCTGTACAACTGTAGTAAGAACTCCCAGCTCCTATACTCGAATCCTCTCGCTATGAAGGCAAACATGCCATTCGCCTTCTTCACCTGTATGCCTACCTTCAATGACTGACGTACCATGACACCCAGGTCTCATTGCACCTCCCCCTTTACCAATCTGTCACCATTCAGATAATAATCAGCCCTCCTGTTTTTACCACTAAAGTGCATAACCTCACATTTATCTACTTTATACCGCATCTGCCATGTATTTGCCCACTCACCTAACCTGTCCAAGTCAACCTGCAGCCTCTTAGCATCCTCCTCACAGCTCACACTGCCACCCAGTGTCATCTGCAAACTTGGAGATATCACATTCAATTCCTTTGTCTAAATCATTAATGTATATTTTAAATAGCTGGGGTCCCAGCACTGAACCTTGCGGTACCCATCTAGTTACTGCCTACCATTCTGAAAAGGACCGATTTATTCCGACTCTCTGCTTCCTGTTTGCCAACCAGTTCTCTATCCATGTCAGGACATTACCCCCAATACCACGTGCTTTAATTTTGCACATTAATCTCTTATGTGGGACCTTGTCAAAAGCCTTTTGAAAGTCTAACTACACCACATCCACTGGCTCCCCTTTGTCCACTCTACTAGTTACATCCTCAAAAAATTCTAGAAGATTTGTCAAGCATGATTTCCCTTTCATAAATCCATGCTGACTTGGACCGATCCTGTCATTGCTTTCCAAATGCGTTGCTATTACATTTTTAATAATTGATTCCAACATTTTCCCCACCACCGATGTCAGGCTGACCGGTCTATAATTCCCTGTTTTCTCTTTCCCTCCTTTTTTAAAAAGTGGAGTTACATTAGCTACCCTCCAGTCCATAGGAACTGATCCAGAATCGATAGAATGTTGGAAAATGACCACCAATGCATCCACTATTTCTAGGGCCACTTCCTTATGTACTCTGGGATGCAGACTATCAGGCCCTGGGGATTTATCGGCTTTCAATCCCATCAATTTCCCAAACACAATTTGCTGACTAATATGGATTTCCTTTAGTTTCTCCTTCTCACTCGACCCTCGATCCCCTAGTATTTCCGGAAGGTTATTTGTGTCTTCCTTAGTGAAGACAGAACCAAAATATTTGTTCAATTGTTCTGCCATTTCTTTGTTCCCCATTATGACTTCACCTGATTCTGACTGTAAGGGACCTACATTTGTCTTCACTAATCTTTTTCTCTTCACGTATCTGTAGTAGCTTTTGCAGTCAGTTTTTATGTTCCCTGCAAGCTTACTCTGATATTCTATTTTCCCCCTCCTAATTAAATCTTTTGTTCTCCTCTGCTGAATTCTAAATTTCTCCCAGTCATCAGGTTTGCTGCTTTTTTGGGCAAATTTATATGCCTCTTCCTTGGATTTAACACTATCCTTAGTTTCCCTTGTAAGCCACAGTTGAGCCACCTTCCCCGTTTTATTTTTCTCCAGACAGGGATGTACAATTGTTGAAGTTCATCCATGTGATCTTTAAATGTCTGCCATTTTCTGTCCACCGTCAACCCTTTAATTATCATTCATCAGTCTATCTTAGCCAATTCACGTCTCATAAAGTCGAAGTTACCTTTCTTTAAGTTCAGGACTCCAGTCTCTGAATTAACTGTGTCACTCTCCATCTTAATGAAGAATTCTACCATATTATGGTCACTCTTCCCCAAGGGGCCTCACACAAAAAGATTGCTAATTAATCCTCTCTCATTACACCACGCCCAGTCTAGGATGGCCAGCTTTCTCGTTGGTTCCTCGACATATTGGTCCAGATCACCATCCCTTATACACTCCAGGAAATCCTCCTCCACCGTATTGCTACCAGTTTGGTTAGCCAAATCTATATGTCCAGGGTCTGGGGATGCAGCTATGGTTGTATTATTAATTAATACCTTTGCTGTGTGTTGTCAATTATTACTGAGCTTCCTCTATTCATTACACATTATCAGTGGCACGTACTGTTTTATAATTATTATATATACTTGTATTTATTACTGCTGTGGACTGCTGTTATTATCATCCCGTTAATTATTATTTCTGTCCAAAAGGGACAAGGTCTGAGGCCTGAGGCAGATCTGTGTGGGTCAGAGGCTGGGAAAGGCAGGAGGAGTACATCAGACCAGAATTGTCGCTGGCTGGCAGTAAGATGACTGCTGAAAGAAAGAAATAAAGTTGCTATACATTCCTTGTGGTGATTTTTAATTTTGGAACCAATTCAGAGAACTTACACAGCAGTAGACAAAACACATTGGAGTTTATTTCGTGGAGTCACGGATCTATTTCAAAACATTTCGCCTTTCCCAGAATGTCTCAAAAAGACTCATAAACCTGGCCCATGTAAGTCAGCTAAAAACTATGCTTTAGTAACTGAGTACTTCTAGAAAGAAGGCTAAAGACTCTGTTAGTTAACTGCACTTTCCTGCAGTGGAGCCTGGCCATACAATTTTCTTTCTGTTGTGAAGAGTTGAGAAATAAATAATTACAGTTGAGCAGCATGGACCCCTGATTTTATTACAGCAGTGGAGAATGAGACTTTGTTGGTGCAAACCTCGGAAACTCTAGAACAAAATTATATTTTAATGTTATATATTGTGCTTGCCTTCAGGAGTGACTCCATTGTGCAACATCACCCATGACAAAGATCCTTAATATGAAAATAAATCTTACATTTATGCGATACCTTATCGTGTTGTTGAAACAATGCTTCACACATTGGGGGTAATTTTGAGGTCGGACGATAGTGTAAAATGGACGAGATAGATTCATCCGCCCGTTGTACATCTCTCCCAATTTTTATTTCTATGACTTCAATAGAAATAAAAATCGAGAGGGATAGATAACCGGCGATTAAAACGTCAAAGTCAAAATTCTCCCTGGTGAATTGCTTTTGAAGTGCAATGATTGTTTTTTTATATGGAGGCAAACACAGCAGCCATTCTGCTCCAGGAACAACCCACAAACTGCCAAGAAAGGAATGATCAGAAAATCTGTTTTTTTAATGGTGTCAGTTGATAGAGGAATGTTGGTCAGGACACCAAGAGAACTCCTTACTCTTCTTCAAACTGTACTGTGAGATTCTTAACATCCCCCTGAATAGGCAAACAGGACTTTGATTTAGTATCTCATTCAAAGGATGCCATCACTGAAAATACAGCATATTGCAGAGCTGCATTTTGGTGTCAACTAGATTATCAGCTCAAACTCTGCGGGGCATGATTACCAACAGATGAGCCAAGCTGACATTCAAACTGACCACTAAAGCCTGATACCTGAACTTAGTGTTTAATGCCAAGAAAAAGCATTACCTGATAGGTATACAGATCTGTCCTGTAACAGAAGCCGATAGAGAAATCGCCTTTCAACACACTTGAGATTGCAGAAGATGAATCATGGATCAGCTATCACATTAAATGCCAGCAAAGGCAGCCCTGACACCAGATGTGATGCCAAACTTGTAAATATTATAGTACTGCAGCTTCCTGTGCAATTAGTATACATGGGTTTTAAAATCCAAGCAGCATGTGGTAAAACTTCACCACTGGCTGGTATTGACGTTGCTGCTTCACAGAACAGGAACTCACCCTTGTGTCACGCAAACCAGGACATTCAATATGGTATCTCAGGAGACCCACATTACTAACATCAGAAAATTTACTGCCTTTCAGTACAAAAAGATTGAAACATTCTCAATTAAAAAGCTGTGGGTGCGGGAAGAGTTGCACTTCATTTTCTGAAACCTTTATTTCCATTGTGTTTTATTTTATTCTTGTTTTATTTATTGTTAATTTTAAAAAATGCAGCCTCTGAGAGGGATTGCTAATTGTAATGATAAATTTTGATGACTTGTTTCTTAAATTTTATAATTTTAAATAATACATATCGCACAGGAAAGAACGATGATAATTGTTCGATGATAACTGGTTAGATAGGCTGCTGGTCTTTTCCTATCTGAAATAGGCCACTGTGTTACTTTGTCTATCTTATCAACCAAATAAACCATAAATTAGTGTTTGACTCACATTTTTTATAATTTACAAATTGAGAATTTTCCCCTTTTGTCTTCAGATCAAAATCCAAGCAATAATGTATGAGTGGTCATTATTCAAGCAATTGCACAAGAATGTGAACAATCTGCTCTCGATCTGCTTCCGATTTGTTCTCTGATGCATTTCAAATCTGCTCCCTGACGTACTCCTAATCTGCTCCCTAATGTGTTCCCAATCTGCTCCTGACATGCTCTCAATCTGCTCCCTGATGAGCAGTGGAGACTTGACAGAAAATTAGGAGTTTATAGATCACACAGCAGGAGACCTAAAAAAAAGCCTTTCCTTACCCTCTTGCCCTTGTCAGTGATCTGAGCCCTTGTTGCCGAGCCACTTAACTAGCCGTTCACTGCTGCTGCTCTGGATATCCTCCAGAACTTCATTTCCTGCATTTTAAAAATGGTGTTGTGCCGTGAAAAGACTTGTATTCCTATTGCTGCTCCCATAAGTATTCTACTCCTGGCATCATTTCCAAAATCCACCAAATGGCCATTTAAAATTTGATCAATATATTCTTAAAATACCACAGTTCCACATTTTTCTGTGTCCATTGCAAAAAATGGTGAATTTTTAATAGGATGCTCTTCCCTAAGATTTTGGCAGGTGTAAAAATGGCAACCATCTAGTTGTTATAGGCTGCAAAACAGTGATGTGTGCATTAGAGCCTGGGACATGTCAGCAGGAAGGCTTGTTTATGAATGGTAGCTTTTACTATGTGGTTTATGAATGAAACTGCTTTTGACAAACATCCAACTATCCAACTAAATGTGAATCAATCAGCTCAATTATGTCAATCGACAATGGTTATTTGAGTCAATCATCATTGTTTTGTCCTACAGACATGTGGCACTTTGAGGATTGAGGCCTTATGAGAATAGTAATGCAGTGGTCACATGTTAGATTCAAGAATTTTAATTATGTCGATAGATCACAAGAACAATCCAGGCCCTCCTATTTGAACTTATACATGGTTAGTTTTATTTTCCCCTATGCTGTCTGGAAGTAAGTGTGTGCAGCCCTAAATAATTGTAGATTTAATATGAAATCAGTGAGAGAAAGTTATGTTGGACATTTTAACCTTTTCCCATGGCACGGGAGTTTATCCCTCAATCAACATACCAAAAACAGATTATCTGGTCATTATCACATTGCTGTTTGTGGGAGCTTGTTGTGTGCAAATTGGGTACCGCGTTTCCTACATTACAACAGTGACTACACTTCAAAAGTACCTCATTGGCTGTAAAGCACTTTGGGATGTCTGGTGGTTATAAAAGTGCTATATAAATGCAAATCTTTCATTCTTTTACTGAAGGATGGAGGAATAGTCCTTGAATATCTCTCCTGAGATATGTTCCTGAGATCTAGGGCCCGAACTTGGTAGCCATTTTCGTTGAGATCTCCCACCAGCGGGAGAGGAGAACCGCTGGGAACTGCCCCCTGACGGCCGCTGGCACGCAAATCGCATAAGTGACCTCCCACCCACCGAGCTGCCAGATTAGTGCGGGCGGGAGTCAGCGGCAGCAGGGAGAAGGACCATCGCATGGAGACAAGTCTAACCTCAACAATAAGTAAGAAGGCATGCAAAAAAAGGTTAGTAAACTTCTTTTAATTATTTTTTTCAGTGACTTATGTGTATGGGTTCCCCTGACGGTGTTCTTGAGCTTTTTTTTTTCCTTTGGTGAAAATTTGTATTTTTATGTGCTCCCCCTTCCCTGGGCCCGACTCGGTCCTCTGAAGCGCTTTGGCAAGGATTGCATTTGCCGCTGAGATTGGGAGCTCCCGCCCGCTGCCAACCAGATTAATGGCATAAATAGTTTTTTTGCCGCCAGGCGGTCTTTCAAGGACTTTTTCATGAAACTCCCGCCCAAAGTACCGTCGGCTATCTCAGTGGTCCTTTGGGTGGCACTTGGGTGGAACTTGACTTTCACCAACTTCGGGCCCATAGTTTGGGAAGAAAAGGGACGAGATACTCAATGGGGACCATTGTGATGTTATCAATCTGCTCACTTCATGCGGCAGATATTTTATTCATTTAGAAACATAGAAACATAAAAAATATGGCCTGCAGGAGCAGGCCATTCAGCCCTTCTAGCCTGCACCGCCATTCAATGAGTTCATGGCTGAACATGAAACTTCAGTACCCCCTTCCTGCTTTCACGCCATACCCCTTGATCCCCCGAGTAGTAAGGACTTCATCTAACTCCCTTTTAATATATTTAGTGAATTGGCCTCAACTACTTTCTTTGGTAGAGAATTCCACAGGTTCACCACTCTCTGGGTGAAGAAGTTTCTCCTTATCTCGGTCCGAAATGGCTTACCCCTTATCCTTAGACTGTGACCCCTGGTTCTGGACTTCCCCAACATTGGGAACATTCTTCCTGCATCCAACCTGTCCAAACCCGTCAGAATTTTAAACGTTTCTATGAAGTCCCCTCTCACTCTTCTGAACTCCAGTGAATACAAGCCCAGTTGATCCAGTCTTTCTTGATAGGTCAGTCCCACCATCCCGGGAATCAGTCTGGTGAATCTTCGCTGCACTCCCGCAATAGCAAGAATGTCCTTCCTCAAGTTAGGAGACCAAAACTGTACACAATACTCCAGGTGTGGCCTCACCAAGGCCCTGTACAACTGTAGCAACACCTCCCTGCCCCTGTACTCAAATCCCCTCGCTATGAAGGCCAACATGCCATTTGCTTTCTTAACCGCCTGCTGTACCTGCATGCCAACCTTCAATGACTGATGTACCATGACACCCAGGTCTCTTTGCACCTTCCCTTTTCCTAATCTGTCACCATTCAGACAATAGTCTGTCTCTCTGTTTTTACCACCAAAGTGGATAACCTCACATTTATCCACATTATACTTCATCTGCCATGCATTTGCCCACTCACCTAACCTATCCAAGTCACTCTGCAGCCTCATAGCATCCTCCTCGCAGCTCACACTGCCACCCAACTTAGTGTCATCCGCAAATTTGGAGATACTACATTTAATCTCCTCGTCTAAATCATTAATGTACAATGTAAACAACTGGGGCCCCAGCACAGAACCCTGCGGTACCCCACTAGTCACTGCCTGCCATTCCGAAAAGTACCCATTTACTCCTACTCTTTGCTTCCTGTCTGACAACCAGTTCTCAATCCACGTCAGCACACTACCCCCAATCCCATGTGCTTTAACTTTGCACATTAATCTCCTGTGTGGGACCTTGTCGAAAGCCTTCTGAAAGTCCAAATATACCACATCAACTGGTACTCCTTTGTCCACTTTATTGGAAACATCCTCAAAAAATTCCAGAAGATTTGTCAAGCATGATCTCCCTTTCACAAATCCATGCTGATTTGGACCTATCATGTCACCATTTTCCAAATGCGCTACTATGACATCCTTAATAATTGATTCCATCATTTTACCCACTACTGAGGTCAGGCTGACCGGTCTGTAATTCCCTGCTTTCTCTCTCCCTCCTTTTTTAAAATGTGGGGTTACATTGGCTACCCTCCACTCGATCCAGAGTCAATGGAATGTTGGAAAATGACTGTCAATGCATCCGCTATTTCCAAGGCCACCTCCTTAAGTACTCTGGGATGCAGTCCATCAGGCCCTGGGGATTTATCGGCCTTCAATCCCATCAATTTCCCCAACACAATTTCCTGACTAATAAAGATTTCCCTCAGTTCCTCCTCCTTACTAGACCCTCTGACCACTTTTATATCCGGAAGGTTGTTTGTGTCCTCCTTAGTGAATACTGAACCAAAGTACTTGTTCAATTGGTCTGCCATTTCTTTGTTCCCAGTTATGACTTCCCCTGATTCTGACTGCAGGGGACCTACGTTTGTCTTTACTAACCTTTTTCTCTTTACATATCTATAGAAACTTTTGCAATCCGCCTTAATGTTCCCTGCAAGCTTCTTCTCGTACTCCATTTTCCCTGCCCTAATCAAACCCTTTGTCCTCCTCTGCTGAGTTCTAAATTTCTCCCAGTCCCCAGGTTCGCTGCTATTTCTGGCCAATTTGTATGCCATTTCCTTGGCTTTAATACTATCCCTGATTTCCCGAGATAGCCACGGTTGAGCCACCTTCACTTTTTTATTTTTACGCCAGACAGGAATGTACAATTGTTGTAATTCATCCATGCGGTCTCTAAATGTCTGCCATTGCCCATCCACAGTCAACCCCTTAAGTATCATTAGCCAATCTATCTTAGCCAATTCATGCCTCATACCTTCAAAGTTACCCTTCTTTAAGTTCTGGACCATGGTCTCTGAATTAACTGTTTCATTCTCCATCCTAATGCAGAATTCCACCATATTATGGTCACTCTTCCCCAAGGGGCCTCGCACAATGAGATTGCTAATTAATCCTCTCTCATTACACAACACCCAGTCTAAGATGGCCTCCCCACTAGTTGCTTCCTCGACATATTGGTCTAGAAAACCATCCCTTATGCACTCCAGGAAATCCTCCTCCACCGTATTGCTTCCAGTTTGGCTAGCCCAATCTATGTGCATATTAAAGTCACCCATTATAACTGCTGCACCCTTATTGCATGCACTCCTAATTTCCTGTTTGATGACCTCCCCAACATCACTACTACTGTTTGGAGGTCTGTACACAACTCCCACTAACGATTTTTGCCCTTTAGTGTTCTGCAGCTCTACCCATATAGATTCCACATCATCCAAGCTAATGTCTTTCCTAACTATTGCATTAATCTCCTCTTTAACCAGCAATGCTACCCCACCTCCTTTTCCTTTTATTCTCTCCTTCCTGAATGTTGAATACCCCTGGATGTTGAGTTCCCAGCCCTGATCATCCTGGAGCCACGTCTCCGTAATCCCAATCACATCATATTTGTTAACATCTATTTGCACAGTTAATTCATCCACCTTATTGCGGATACTCCTTGCATTAAGACACAAAGCCTTCAGGCTTGCTTTTTTAACACCCTTTGTCCTTCTAGAATTTTGCTGTACAGTGGCCCTTTTTGTTCTTTGCCTTGGGTTTCTCTGCCCTCCACTTTTCCTCATCTCCTTTCTGTCTTTTGCTTTTGCCTCATTTTTGTCTCCCTCTGTCTCCCTGCAATATTAGTTTAACTCCTCCCCAACAGCACTAGCAAACACTCCCCCTAGGACATTGGTTCCGGTCCTGCCCAGGTGCAGACCGTCCGATTTGTACTGGTCCCACCTCCCCATGAACCGGTTCCAATGCCCCAAGAATTTGAATCCCTCCCTGCTGCACCACTGCTCAAGCCATGTATTCTTCTGCGCTATCCTGCGATTCCTACTCTGACTAGCACGTGGCACTGGTAGCAATCCTGAGATTACTACTTTTGAGGTCCTACTTTTTAATTTAGCTCCTAGCTCCTTAAATTCTTTTCGTAGGACCTCATCCCTTTTTTTACCTATGTCGTTGGTACCAATGTGCACCACGACAACTGGCTGTTCTCCCTCCCATTTCAGAATGTCCTGCACCCGCTCCGAGACATCCTTGACCCTTGCACCAGGGAGGCAACATACCATCCTGGAGTCTCGGTTGCGTCCGCAGAAACGCCTATCTATTCCCCTCACCATTGAATCCCCTATCACTATCGCGCTCCCAATCTTTTTCCTGCCCTCCTTTGCAGCAGAGCCACCTATGGTGCCATGAACTTGGCTGCTGCTGCCCTCCCCTGATGAGTCATCCTCCCCAACAGTACTCAAAGCAGTGTATCTGTTTTGCAGGGGGATGACCACAGGGGACCCCTGCACTATCTTTCTTGCACTGCTCTTCCTGCTGGTCTTCCATTCCCTATCTGGCTGTGGACCCTTCTCATGCGGTAAGACCAACTCACTACACGTGATACTCACGTCATTCTCAGCATCGTGGATGCTCCAGAGTGAATCCACCCTCAGCTCCAATTCCGCAACGCGGACCGTCAAGAGCTCGAGGCGGATACACTTCCCACACACGTAGCGCCCAGGGACACCGGAAGTGTCCCCGAGTTCCCACATGGTACAGGAGGAGCATATCACGTGACCGAGCTCTCCTGCCATGTCTTAACCTTAGATACCCTTAAATTGGTAATAACAATGTTACAGTTCACTTACTGATATAAAAAATAAAAGAAAAGCTACTCACCAATCACCAGCCAATCACTTACCCCATTGGCTGTGACGTCACTTTTTGATTACTTTCTACTTCTATTTTGCTTTCTCTCCCGCTGTAGCTGCACCGGTACGCCTTTTATAGGTCACTCCCCTCTCACCAACTGCCGCTGGCTCTCGATCTCCTGCTGGGCCTTTTATAGGTCGCTCCCCTCTCACCAACTGCCGCTGGCTCTCGATCTCCCGCTGGGCCTTTTATAGGTCGCTCCCCTCTCACCAACTGCCGCTGGCTCTCGATCTCCCGCTGGGCCTTTTATAGGTCGCTCCCCTCTCACCAACTGCCGCTGGCTCTCGATCTCCCGCTGGGCCTTTTATAGGCCGCTCCCCTCTCACCAACTGCCGCTGGCTCTCAATCTCCCGCTGGGCTTTTGATAGGTCGCTCCCCTCTCACCAACTGCCGCTGGCTCTCGATCTCCCGCTGGGCTTTTGATAGGTCACTCCCCTCTCACCAACTGCCGCTGGCTCTCGATCTCCCGCTGGGCCTTTTATAGGTCGCTCCCCTCTCACCAACTGCCGCTGGCTCTCGATCTCCCGCTGGGCTTTTGATAGGTCGCTCCCCTCTCACCAACTGCTGCTGGCTCTCGATCTCCCGCTGGGCTTTTGATAGGTCGCTCCCCTCTCACCGACTGCCACTGGCTCTCGATCTCCCGCTGGGCTTTTGATAGGCTGCTCCCCTCTCACCAACTGCCGCTGGCTCTCGATCTTCCGCTGGTCTTTTGATAGGTCGCTCCCCTCTCACCAACTGCTGCTGGCTCTCGATCTCCCGCTGGGCTTTTTGGAGGATAAATTTACGATTGGTCTTCTCTGCCAGGGCAAGTACAGTGGAGCAGAGCCTATGGCCACCCTACGTGAAGGTTGATGATCCCATTCTGAATTAGTCAAGGAAAGCTCATTGCAGCTGGAAGGGCGCAGGTCGCAACTGAGGCCCAGAATGTTGGGTTGCCGTCATGCCTCTGTGACGCAGCAGATGTGGTTCAGGAAGGGCCGCAAAGAAACAGGGTGGTCCCAGCCCAGTTCTACAATTCCCAAAACAGCTATCGGGCCATCTCTGCAAGGTAATTGACCCCCTCCAGGATTCATAACCTGGTTTCTCCAGCAGGTTCCTCTCTCTGAGTCATTGCAATAGGATTTGCAAATTTAGTTTATAAAATTGACTCTCCCTAATCCACTGCCAAATAGTACAGCAATTTTGCTGAGTAAACATCTGCTTTTGCCTTCCCCCTTCTACTTCAGGATCTAACTGGCTCCTAATTGCAATTTACAGGCAATTAAGAGGATTAGTTTCTTCCCTTTCATCAGCTGGTACACTGTGCAGGAGAGAACTCCATCAATTTTGCTTACGCACTGTAAACAGCAAAATCGTGAGCAAACCATCATGAGTAGATTTGCCACAAAGATTTTAGTATCCCAAGTTAAACCCCAAATAGCATATAATCAGCATTTTCTAGACTCTAATATCAATGTGGGTAAATACATTTTTCAATTTAACAGCGTAAATGCCCTTTTAAAAATGCTGTTATTCTCATTATATTTTGAGTTTTTATGACTATTATTTCAAAAGCCAAGTGAACATCCGCATGGTGATGTTTATGCTAAGTTGGAGTATATTACACTTTTAGCATAGGAGTGTTATGATGTTATGAGGGTAAATTATTTATCAAAGGCATCTACTGGGAATTAAAAGATTAGACATAATAATTAGGGCCATTTATTAGATGAAGGGCATGAGTGAGAATGCAAAGATTTGGTATTTATTTATATTTATTTTGAGATTGGTAGCACTAGGGATTTATTCATGAAGTTGAAGATTAGGTTGATATATTCATGAAAGTAGGAATATGGTTTAAAGAATTTTTAAATGTTAATATTACTGCTATTTATTTATAAAAGGGGAGCAGTGGGTAGGCAGTATAATATACATAAAGGAGGAGGGAGAGGTGGAATTCCTTATAAAACAACAGCACTGGGAATGAAGTTTGAAGGGACAATTATGTGTTTTAAAGTGGGAGGCCAGCATCTAGTTATTCATGTATTTAAAGATTGGGGGATGTATTTATAGAACAGCACCAGTGACATTTCATTTTATTAGGAAACAAGATTTCTTTTTAGGAAAGACAAGCTTTAAATGTGGAGAGAAGTTAGAAAGTGTAAAGCTGGCTTGGAGACACAGTGAGTTAGTTATTTATTTCCAATGGCAGAGATTGGTATATCTTTTTTATGAAAATCAGGGGATTCATTTATAAAACGGCAGCAGAGGGGATGAATTCAAAAGATATAATTGCTGGGAAAATCATTTTCTGTCGGAAAAAAAAGGGTTTTAATCGTGGGAAGGAGCTAGGAAGTGCAATTTGTGGGGGTACGGAGAGTTATTTAATTATTTCACATTGGCTAGCCAGAAAGAAGCCAGGATTTAATGATTTATTTTCGAGTGCAGTTATTGGTGCAGCGGGCAGGGCGGAGATGGTGAGAATAAATTGTTGTAGTAATTGAAAATAAAATCCAAGATGACAGTAGGTTTTGAGCTCTGAAGAGCCAACTTTTTGACTTGGACATTAGATATGACATAAACACAGTAGAAGCATGAAAGCACCTCAGATGGAGGATGTGAATATTGTCGGAATAATTTGCAAAGGTTTGCTGTAATTTTTTTTGCCACGCACAGCCCCTTTAAGGGGCTGCATGGGCTATTCAAACTACCGCGCATGTGCAGTTTTTGCATTGAAAAGCCACCAAATGGCTGTGTGGGTTCCCTGGAGCGCTGCACGTCCGCACAGGTTAAAGCGAACATTGGTCACAGTGCTGCCTTACTCCTATGACATTTATGTTGTGGGGTGTCACACGGGGTAACTGAATATTACCAATTGTTACAATCGTGAAAAACTAACAAAGTTCAAGGAGTGGTTGAGGAAATCAACAGCAGCAAAGCTATTGTGGGGAATGGGGCACCAAAGATTTAATTGGGAGTTGAGAGTTTGAAAGTTGTAAGTGACTTGGTCAGAGATTTTTTTTCCCAGCAGCAGCAAGTAAATTTGGAAGGGGGTTAAAGGAATATGGCTCGTGAATGATACAAGGAAGTGGTCAGAGATGGCCTTGTCAGTGATCAGTACATGGGAGAAGAGAATCCATGGGGAAATGCAAAGGGAGTGGAAATGAAGATTGAAATCACCAAGGATGAGAAGTGGTTCAATGCAGAGACTGCAGTAATTAATGAGGATGGATATCTCGGGGAAAAACCCACAGAGAGGCTTGGTGGGGCAGTAGATAATGAGAATTTTAAAGAGGAGAGAGAGCTGGAGGAAAGTCAGGTGCTCAGGAGAAGGCAATGAAAAAGCTGTATTTGATAGACTAAGGTGTGGTTTGGTGATAAGTCCACTCTGCTACTGAAGTGATTTGGGTTGGGCAGGTGATAGAAAGGATATCCAAGGTTTTGGTAATCGGTGAGGTGTTGCAATTTATGAGCCAAGTTTCAGTCAAAGCTAGGAAATCAATACAATCATCTACAATACGCTTATGAATGGGAAGGGCCCTGTTCTAGAGTAAGCAGACATTCTGGAGGGAAATGCAGGGAGGAGTAATTGTTGTTCTGTCCTGTAATATCCAAGGAGGAGCAGAAAGCTCACTGTGCCCATGGAGTTTCATGCAAGGGTCCAGCAGAGATGTAACCGCGGGTATCAACAGTGCATACTAGCAGATCTGGTGGACTGCAGAGAAGGGATATTGGCCTTGAAACCCAGGGACCAAGAGATGTGAAGACTAAAGAACTGTGGAAAGTGAAGGGTAAATCTACAGGATCAGTGAAACTAAAAGTTGGTCCGAGGGACAGCTGTAGAGTGTTAAGGTGCACGCTATATCAGGAACAGCAGCAAGAGCTTGAGAAGCCAATGCAACTCAGTCCAGTAAAAGGTGATGGAGGAGTTCTGAAGGATAAGTGGAGCAGAACAGAGACAATGTCATTGGAAAAAGCAGAGAGCAGCAGAGCAGAGTTTATTCAGCAGCATGGGAACTGCATTCAGAACAGGATGGGAACCAGTAGTAGTGGTTCAGAGCCAGAGTAGCCAGACTTCATCCTGCATTTGTAGCCAAAATATTGATATGTTTGGACCAGTTATGTTTCTAGTCAATGGTGATCTCCGAGATGTTGTTGGTGATGGACTCAGTGCTGCTGTTGAAGATGAGAGAAGATGGTTGGGCTTTATCTTGTTGAGGATGGCCATTGTCTTGCACTTATGTGGCATGAATGTTACCTGCCATTTGTCAGCTCAGGTCTGGATGTTGCCCACATCCTGCTGTGGTCTGGCATGGGCTGCTTTATTATCAGAGGAGTTAGGAATGGAAGTGACAAATGTGGAATCATCAGCAAATAGTCCCACTCCTAACCTTGTGCTGGAGGGAAGATCATTCATGAAGCAGCTGGAGATAGCTAGACTGAGAATGGTGCCCTGAGGAACTCCTGCAGTGATGTCTTGTGGTTATGATCATTAGTCTCCCGGCCTTATGGTGATTGAAGAGTGAGAGGCATATCAGGCCATGGGGTTACGGTATACAATTGTGTTGCTGCAGATGGCCCACATCATGATGCATAATTTTGGGCTGCTGGATCTGTCCTTAGTCAGTCCCACTTAACATGGTGATAATGCCTCATCATACAATGGAGGGTTTGCTAACAGTGCAGATGAGACTTTGTTTTCACAAGGACTGCATGGTGGTCACTCTTATCAATGCAATCATGGACAGGCATGTCCATAACAGGTAGATTGGCAAGGACACGATCAAGCAAAGTATTCCCACGTGTTCATTCCCTCACCACCTGCATTGGTGCAGTCTGACAGCTATGTAGTTCAGGACTTGGCCAGCTCAGTCAGATATTGGATATTGTTGGTGTACTGCCCCTGTTCAGTGCCCCGGCAGGGGGATCTCATGATAATTGGCCCAATTAAATATTACAGTATCACAAAAAAATATTGTGTCTGACTTTTAATCTCCTTTTATACGTTTTACAATTATGTAGTAAGAATGCCAATATGCTCATTATGTATTTTAGTTATCACAATGTATCAGTAATAACGCCTCGACAACTGTTGGAATTGAGTTCAAATATGTCATTAATCTGTTTAATATTGAACAATTTTTCTCCCCATATATATTAGTCCACCACAATGAACATTTTTTTTAAAATCCTTCATGCGGTAACAGATATATAAATATATATATAAAGGTTAGTACATACATGAATTTGCATACAGAAAGATGAAGAATTACAGATTGTGCAAAAGGGATTCTTTCATCCCTCCCACACACACCTCAGAATGTATATAAGGAGTCTAAATATTTGCCTGTTAAAAATTATGGGCTATAATTGCCTAATAATCATTGCTTCCCACAATAATTTTAACTACAGAACAGAAGGTGCACAATTAAAGATTCTTGGGCTCATTGCCCATATCAGTTAGAACAGCTGGTCAGCTACCCCTGTCATTCCGAGCCTTTGCTGTAGAATACAGGATGATCAGGCTGCATTAATTATGGTATAAATGCTCTTGGCAAACAATCATGTAAATGCAATGCTAACTAACCACTGCCGCCGCTATGGTTATAATGTTCTAGCAAGGTGAAGCATTGGTGGGAATATGATTTCTGTGTCCTGTGTCCTATGAAGTAAGTCCTGTTTGATATATCTGAAAACTGCTATTAGTGCCAAATATAAGGGCTGTGAAACATTAAGCTTAGAAATTACTTTTTGCGATGTTACTGCACAAATATTTAACTGGAACACTTAACTGGTTCATATAAAAATGTTTTATCTGTTATTTTAATTGGTGCATTAATCTGTTTATTTTAAACTGTGAACTGTGTTCAACCACTCATACCTCAGACCATAACCTTAATGCTTTCAGTACTATGATCAATATATTAATTTCTAAAATATGTATATTCTTAGAAAAGAGAAACAACATAAAAATACAAAGGTCTATTGAATGGAAGAAGATTATACACGACATCAGAGTTTCTATTTGGATTGTTTAGGGGTTAGTGCTGTAAAGAGACCCCATCTATTATTGTCCTCAAAGATCTTGTCACTCAAAGTGCTTGGTCCCAGCTTGAACTAAGTGTAAGTTACAGTAGAATGCCTATAAAAATGATCCAGTATGTAATGTGCAGAAATGATTATTAAAATATGCAGTTAATAAACTTGTCGGAACAGCACAACATTTCATTTTAATTCATCAGTCTGTTTAAATAACTTTTAAAAAATTCAATGCGATTATACTTGTTTTGATGCCAAAACATTGCTCCCACAACTGGAAAAAGACAACTGAAAGCAGGGAAGTTAATTCTTCTTGTCCAAATTAATTTGATGTTCCCCACTACAGATGAAAGAACAGTGTTGATTCTTCCTGTACTTTTATTTCAATAATCCTTTGATTGATGTCAGGACCAGAGAAATGATTATGTCTGGGATGATGGTTTGGAAAGTTTTGAGCTCATATACTGTGATTCTGAAACAAACATTAATGTTGCAGTGATCTCAAATATCAGGTGTAGCTTTACTACTGTAATAGTAATGCTAAACTACACAAAATGAACCTTTAAACCATCATTTTAATTAAAACTTCAAAATGTATACAGTAACTCTGTTCGCTCTTTCATTTTCATTTTCCCTCTATTTTCTCTTCTTTCCTATTCTGTCTCAGTTCTTTTTTTTCACTTTCATTTTACTTTTTTCTACCAACTTGACTAACTTGATCGAGTTCTTTGATGAAGTAACAGAGAGGGTTGATGGGGATATTACATTTGATTTTGTGTATGTGGACGCGCAAAGGTGTTTGACAAAGTATCATATAATAGACTTGTTAGCAAAATTAAAACCCATGGGTTAAAGGCACAGTGGCAGCAATGCATACAAAATTGGCTAAGGGACAGAAAGCAGAAAGTAGTGCTGAATGGTTGTTTTTCAAACTGCAGGGAGGTATACAATTGTGTTCTCTAGAGGTAGGTGTTGGACCATTGCTCTTTTTGATGTATGTTAATGACTTAGACTTGGGTATGCGAGGCTTCATTTTAAAGTTTGCAGATGATACAGAACTTGGAAATGTAGTAAACAATGAGAAGGATAATAACAGGCTTCAGGAGGACATAAACAGACTAGTAAAACGGGCAGACACATGTCAGATTAAATTTAACGCAGAAAAGTGTGACGTGATGCATTTTGGTAGGAAGAATGAGAATAGGCAATATGAACTAAATGATACAATTTTAAAGAGAGTACAGGAACAGGGTGACCTGGGGGAGTATGTGCATAAATCTTTGAAGGTGGCAGGACAAGTTGAGAAGGTTGTTAAAAAGTATATGGGATCCTTGGCTTTATTAGTAGAGGAATAGAGTACAAAAGCAAGGAAGTTATGCTAATGCTTTACAAAACACTAGTTATGCCTCAGCTGGAACATTGTGTTCAATTCTGGGCACCACACTCTAGGAAGAATGTCAAGCCCTTGGAGAAGGTGCAGAAGAGATTTACTAGAATGGTACTGGGGATGAAGGGCTACAGGTTATGTAGAGAGACTGGAGTAGCTGGGGTTGTTCTCCTTAGAGCAGAGGTTAAGAGGAGGTTTGATAGAGGTGTTCAAAATCATTAATGGTTTTGATAGAGTAAAGAAGGAGAAACTGTTTCCAGTGGCAGAAGCATCAGTAACCAGAGGATATAGATTTAAGGTGATTGACAGAAGATCTAGAGACGACACGAGGAAACATTTTTTTACACAGCGAGTTGTTGTGATCTGGAAAGCACAGCCTTAAAGGGTGGGGGAAGCAGATTCAATAGCAAGTTTCAAAAGAGAATTGGATAAGTACTTGATGGGAAAAATTAGAGGGCTGCAGGGAAAGAGCCGGGGAGTGGGATTAATTGGATATCTCAAGCAAAGAGCCGGCACAGGCACGATAGGCAGAATGGCCTCTTTCTGTGCTGTATCTTGGTATCCACCAAGGATCTGTCCTTGGCTCCCTCGTATTTCTCATCTATATGTTGCCTCTTAGCAATATCATCTGAAAACAGAGTCAGTTTTGATTTGTACGCTGACGACACCTGCCTCTAACTCTCCACCACTTCAGGGCCACATTACAACATAATTCTAAAAGGACAAAGAGTGTGAAAAAAACAAGCCTGAAAGTTCTGAGTCTCAATGCGAGGAGCATTTGTAATAAGGTAGATGAATTAACCGCACAGATAGCTGTTAACGGATATGATGTAATTGGGATTAGGGAGATATGGCTCCAGAGTAACCAAGGCTGGGAATTCAACATCCAGGGGTATTCAATATTCAGAAAGGATAGACAGAAAGGAAAAGGAGGTGGTGTAGCGTTACTGGTTAAAGAGGAGATTAACACAATAGTAAGGAAGGACATTAGCTTGGATGATGTGGAATCTATATGGGTAGAGCTGCGAAACACCAAAGGGCAGAAAACGTTAGTGGGAGTTGTGTACAGACCACCAAACAGCAGTAGTGAGGTGGGGATGGCATCAAACAGAAAATTAGGAATGCATGCAACAAAGGTACAGCAGTTATCATGGGTGACTTTAGTCTACATATAGATTGGGCTCACCAAACTAGCAATATTTTGGAGGAGGATTTTCTGGAATGTATAAGGGATGGTTTTCTAGACTAATATGTCGAGGAACCAACTAGAGAGCAGGCCATCCGAGACTGGGTCTTGTGTAAAGAGAGAGGATTAATTAGCAATTTTGTCATGTGAGGCCCCTTGGGGAAGAGTGACCATAATATGGTAGAATTCTTCATTAAGATGGAGAGTGAAATAGTTAATTCAGAGACTAGGGTCCTGAATTTAAAGAAAGGTAACTTCGATGATATGAGATGTGAATTGGCTAGGACAGATTGCCGAATGATACTTAAAGGGTTGACGGTGGATCGGCAATGGCAGACATTTAAAGATCACATGGATGAACTTCAACATTTGTACATCCCTGTCTGGCGTAAAAATAAAACGGGGAAGGTGGCTCAACCGTGGCTAACAAGGGAAATTAGGGATAGTGTTAAATCCAAGGAAGAGGCATATAAATTTGCCAGGAAAAGCAGCAAACCTGAGGACTGGGAGAAATTTAGAATTCAGCAGAGGAGGACTAAGGGTTTAATTAGAAGGGGGAAAATAGAATATGAGAGTAAGCTTGCAGGGAACATAAAAACTGACTACAAAAGCTTTTATAGATATGTGAAGAGAAAAAGATTACTGAAGACTAATGTAGGTCCCTTGCAGTCAGAATCAGGTGAACTCATAATGGGGAACAAGAAAATTGCAGACCAATCGAACAAATACTTTGGTTCTGTCTTCACTAAGGAAGACACAAATAACCTCCCGAAAATACTAGGGGACCGAGGGTCTAGCGAGATGGAGGAACTGAGTGAACTGAGGGAAATCCTTATTAGTCAGGAAATTGCGTTAGGGAAATTGATGGGACTGAAGGCCGATAAATCCCCACGGCCTGATAGTCTGCATCCCAGAGTACTTAAGGAAGTGGCCCTAGAAATAGTAGATATATTGGTGGTCATTTTCCAACATTTCATGGACTCTGGATCAGTTCCTATGGATTGGAGGGTAGCTAATGTATCCGCACTTTTAAAAAAAAGGAGGGAGAGAAAACAGTGAATTATAGACTGGTTAGCCTGACATCGGTAGAGGGGAAAATGCTGGAATCAATTATTAAAGATGGAATAGCGCATTTGGAAAGCAGTGACAGGATCGCTCCAAGTCAGCATGGATTTATGAAAGTGAAATCATGCTTGACAAATCTTCTAGAAGTTTTTGAGGATGTCACTCGTAGAGTGGATAAGGGAAAACCAGTGGATGTGGTGTATTTGGACTTTCAAAAGGCTTTTGACAAGGTCCCACACAAGAGATTTGTTATGTATGTAAACATTGTAACTGTGTAAGACTTGCCACCAGAGGGTGCAACTGTTGGAGGCCCAAGGGTCACCTGCACACCTTGTGCAAGGGAGTTTAAAAGGTTGTCTGCAATGGTGCTTAGGCACTCTGGAGTTGTGTTAAAGAGATTAAGGTCACATCAGTTTCAGCTCACATTACTCAGTCTTGTGGTGTTCTTCTATACTGGTCTTCCAGTTTTGGTCTCCTAATCTGAGGAAGGATGTTCTTGCAGCGAAGATTCACCAGACTGATTCCCGAGATGGTAGGACTGACACAAGAGGAGAGACTGGATTGACTGGGCCTGTATTCACTGGAGTTTAGAAAGATGAGAGGGGATCTCATAGAAATATATAAAATTCTGACGGGACTGGACAGGTTAGATGCAGGAAGAATGTTTCCAATGTTGGGGAAGTCCAGGACCAGGGGACACGGTCTATGGATAAGGGGTAAGCCATTTAGAACTGAGATGAGGAGAAACTTCTTCACTCAGAGTTGTTAACCTGTGGAATTCTCTACCGCAGAGAGTTGTTGATGCCAATTTGTTGGATATATTGAAGTGGGAGTTAGATATGGCCCTTACGGCTAAAGGGATCAAGGGATATGGAGAGAAAGCAGGAAAGGGGTACTGAGGTGAATGATCAGCCATGATCTTATTGAATGTGCTGCAGGCTCGAAGGGCTGAATGGCCTACTCCTGCACCTATTTTCTATGTTTTTATGCTTACAATTGGCGACGTAACAGATTACAAACTTTCACACGGTCATGGCTGCCATTGGTATTTTAGAGGTTTGTAGAGGGTGATGATTGGGAATCCTTCTTTGAACATCTCGATCAGTACTTTGTGGCCAACGAGCTGGATGGGGATGATACAACGATCAAGCACAGGGTGATTCTCCTCACCGTGTGTGGTTCCACAATATACAGCCTCATCAAGAATCTGCTAGCATCGGAAAAACCAATGGAGAAGACATGTGCAGAGTTGTGTTGCGCTGGTTCAGGAACACCTCAAGCTGAAGGAGAGCGTCTTAATGGCCAGGTATCGCCTCTACATGCACCACCACTCCGAGGTCCAGGACGTAACGAGTTATGTCACCGACTTGAGACGCCTTGCGGGAACTTGCGAATTTGCTGGATTTTTGGGGGAAATGCTGCGGGACTTTTTTGTGCTTGGTATCGGCCATGAGATCATTTTTTGCAAGCTGCCATCCACCTAACCCCTAGACCTGAGCAAGGCCATTACGATTGCCCAGGCATTCATATGCATGAGCAATAATACCAGACAGATATCTTCCCAGCATCGAAGGTCACCGGCAAGTACTGTGCATAAAATAACGTCACTAGTAGGCAGAACTGCATATGGCAGGGACTACACATCTGCAGCTGCAAGACCTAGGATGACTCAGATTCTGCCATCGGGCGTGAATGCAAATCCATTAGCACCATATTGGTGCTGCAGGGATAATCATCGAGCTCATCGATGTCGATTCAAGCACTATGTGTGCAAAGGCTGCGAAACAATGGGGCACCTCCAGCAAATGTGCAAGAGTGCTGCAAATAACCACGTGGCAAAATCGGCAGAGGATGATCGATCCGGCGAGGAGCCCGCAGAAAAAACAAGAGAGGCAACTCAACCCAAGGAAGAAGTGTATGGGGTACACATCTTCACCACCAAGAGCCCTCCTATTATGCTGAAAGTCAAATTGAATGGTATTCCGGTGTGAATGGAGTTGGACACGGGGCGAGTCAGTCAATTATGAACCAGAAGGCTTTTGAGAAACTGTAGGGCAACAAGGCACAAAGGCACAAACTGAGCTCGATTTAGACAAAGCTGCACACCTACACCAAAGAGCTCATACCAGTCATTGGCAGAGCAGCAGTTAAGGTATCATACGATGGAGCTGTGCATGATTTATCACTGTGGATTGTACCAGGCGATGGCCCAACATTATTCAGCAGAAGCTGGCTGGGAAAGATTCGATGGAACTGGGACGACATCAAAGCACTGTCTTCAGTGGATGATGCCTCGTGCGCCCAAGTGCTGAGCAAGTTTCTGTCGCTATTTGAACCAGGCATTGGCAACTTCACAGGCGCCAAGGTGCAGATCCATCTAGTCCCCGATAACAGGCCCATTCATCACAAGACTCGAGCGGTTCCATATATGATGAGGGAGAAAACCGAGATCGAACTGGACAGACTTCAATGAAAGGGAATCATATCGCCAGTCGAGTTCAATGAGTGGCCCAGTCCGATTGTTCCGGTGTTGAAAAGCAATGGCATGGTCAGAATCTGTGGAGACTACAAGGTAACGATCAACAGAGTCCCGTTACAGGACCAGTACCCGCTACCCAAGGCGAATGACCTGTTCACAACGTTAGCAGGGGGGAAGTCATTCACCAAGTTGGACCTAACCTACATGACACAGGAGCTGGCTGAATCTTCGAAAAGATTGACGTGCATCAACACGCACAAAGGACTGTTTATATACCACAGGTGCCCTTTTGGGCTTCGCTCAGCTACTCCCATCTTCCAGAAGAACATGGAGTCTGCTGAAATCGGTTCCGCACACCGTTGTGTTTCAAGACGACATCCTGATCACCGGTCATGACACCACCGCACACCTGCACAACCTGGAAGAGGTTCTAATTCGACTGGACTGAGTGGGACTTAGGCTGAAACGCTCCAAGTGTGTTTTCCTGGTATCAGAGGTCGAATTTTTGGGGAGAATGATTGCGGCAGACGGCATCAGACCCACAGACTCAAAGACAGAGGCCATCAAGAATGCACCCAGACCACAGAATGTGACGGAGCTGCGTTCGTTCCTGGGAGTCCTCTACTATTTTGGTAACTTTCTACCTGGGTTAAGTACTTTGCTGGAACCATTGCACATGTTGCTACGTATGGGTGATGACTGGGTTTGGGGTAAATCTCAAAGGACAGCCTTTGAGAAGGCCAGAAACCTACTTTGTTCTAATAACTTACCTGTACTGTATGACCCGTGTAAATGATTAGTGCTAGCTTGTGATGCATCTTCGTATGGGATCGACTGTGTGTTACAGCAAACCATCATCATCATCATAGGCAGTCCCTCAAAATCGAGGAAGACTTGCTTCCACTCCTAAAGTGAGTTCTTTGGTAGCTGAACAGTTCAACTCGAGAGCCACAGACCCTGTCACAGATATTCGGTGGGACAGATATTTGTCGAGGGAAGGTGAGGTGGCACTGATTTACCACATGCTCCTTGTGCTGCCTGCGTCTGGTCTCTTCACGCTCGCAGCGTTGAGATTTGAAGAGCTCAATGCCCTCCCGGTTGCACTTTCTCCACCTGGGGCAGTCTTCAACCAGGATCTCCCAGGCGTCAGTGGTGATGTCGCACTTCGCCAGGGAGGCTTTGAGAGTATCCTTGTACCGTTTCCGCTGTCCACCTTTGGCTCGTTTGCCGTGAAAGAGCTCCGCATGTAGCAGTTGTTTCGGGTGTCTCATGTCTGGCTTGCGAACTAAGTCGCCTGCCCAAGGAAGCTGATCTAGCATGGTCAGTGCTTCAATGCTGGGGCTGTTAGCCTGGGCAAGGACACTGATGTTGGTGCGTCTGTCCTCCCAGGGGATTTGCTGGATCTTGCGGAGGCATCGTTGGTGATATATCTCCAGCAACTTGATGTGTCTTCTGTAAGTCGTCCATGTCTCTGATCCATATAGGAGGGCGGGAATTACTATAGCCCTGTAGACCATGAGCTTGCTGGTAGGTTTGAGGGCTTGGTCTTCGAACACTCTTTTGCTCAGGCGGCCAAAGGCTGCACTGGTGCACTGGAGGCGATGTATCGTCAAACTTCAACTGGTTGCATACGCGTCTAGAAGTCTGTCTAAAGCTGAAAGAGCCGACAGTATGGCCGAGAAAGAGGCGTTAGCATATGTATATGGGTTAAGAAAATGCACAAATACATATTTGGATCGGTTTGAGCTTGAAACCAACCGCAAATTGCTCATTTCGCTGTTTTCAGAAAGCAAAGGTATAAACACCAATGCCTTGTCCCGCATCCAAAGATGGCCACTAACATTGTCCGCCTATGTCTATGTTATCCACCACAGACCAGACATGGAGAACTGTGCTGATGCCCTCAGTAGGCTACCATTGCCCACTACCGGGGTGGAAATGGCGCAGCCCGCAGACTTGCTTCTGGTCATAGATGCTTTTGAGAGCCAGATCAGGACCTGGATCCGCCAGGATCCTGTGCTATCATTAGTAAAAAGTTGCGTTCTCAATGGGAGCTGGTCGGCCGTTCCCGGGGAGATACAAGATGAAATTAAGCCGTTTCACCGACGCAAAGATGAAATGTCCATCCAGTCGGATTGTCTCTTCTGAAGTAATCACATGGTTTTTCCCAAAAAAGGCAGGGAAACATTTATACGCGACCTAGACAATACCCACCCAGGCATAGTCATGATGAAGGCTATAGCCAGGTCACATGTTTGGTGGCCCGGCATTGACTCGGACATGCGTACTCCAGTGCAACACGTGCTTATAACTGAACAATGCACCAAGGGAGGCTCCATTGAGTCTATGGTCATGGCCCTCCAAACCATGTTCCAGGATCCACGTAGATTTTGCTGGCCCCCTTTCTCGGAAAGATGTTTTTAGTTGTAGTGGACGCTTACTCTAAATGAATTGAATGCGTAATCATGTCATCCAGCACATCGACTGCCACCTCCGGGCTATGTTCGCCACCCATGGTTTGCCCGACGTCCTTGTCAGTGACAATGGACCATTTTTCACCAGCTCGGAATTCAACAAGTTTATGACACGCAATGGCATCAAGTATGTCAGGTCTGCCCCGTTTAAGCCCGCATCCTACGGTCAAGCGGAACAGGCAGTCCAAACTACCACCAGAGCTTGAAACACGCGATGAAAGTCTGCTTGCAGACCCACTGATCTCAGGTTCTGCTCAGCTACCAGACGTGACCCCACTCGCTCACTGGGGTTCCACCTGCAGTATTGTTAATGAAGAGAGCACTCAAAACCAGGCTCTCCCTAGTCCACCCGGATCTAAATGATCATGTGGAAACCCGGCGTCACCAGCAAAACATATACCACGATCGCGCGGCTGTATCGCGTGACATTGATGTTACCGACCCTGTGTTTGCCCTGAATTATGGTCATGGTCCCAAATGGGTTGCTGGTACTGTCTTAGCCAAGGAGGGGAATAGAATGTTCATAGTCAAACTATTGAATGGACAAACATGCAGAAAGCATTTGGATGAGACCAAACTGCGGTTCACCGACAACCAGGAACAACCTGAAGAGGACATCACCATCATCGATCCAGCAACACACACCCAACCAGCAATCGACCTTGCTGTCAATCAAGAGGATGAACCCACCATTCCCAACAGTCCTGTCAGACCAGCTGCGCCGCAGTGCAGCAATGGTCCGACCAACTCACCCATTCAGAGTTTGAACTCAGACGATCAACCAGGGAGCGTAGGGCCCCGGATCATCTCAACTTGTAAATAATTTGTATCAAATACTTTGGAGGGGAGTGATGTTATACATGTAAACATTGTAACCGTGTAAGACTTGCCACCAGAGGGCGAAACTGTTGGAGGCCCAAGGTCATCTGCATACCTCGTGCTAGAGAATATAAAAGGTTGTCTGCCATGCTGCTTAGGCACTCTGGAGTTATATTAAAGAGACTAGGGTCACATCAGTTTTAGCTCACAGTACGCAGTCTTGTGGAGGTCTTCCATACTTAACAAGATGAGTGTGCAAAATTAAGGCACATGGGATTTGGGATAATGTAATGACGTGGATAGAGAACTGGTTGGCAGACAGGAAGCAAAGCGTGGGAATAAACGGGTCCTTTTCAGAATGGCAGGCTGTGACTCGTGGGGTACCGGAAGGTTCAGTGCTGGGACCCCAGCTATTTACAAAATACATGAATGATTTAGACAAAGTTTGCAGATGACACTAAGCTGGATGGCAGTATGAGCTGTGAGGAGGATGCTAGGAGGCTGCGGGTTGACTTGGACAGGTTAGGTGAGTGGGCAAATGCATAGCAGATGCAGTATAATGTGGATGAATGTGAGGTTATCCACTTATCCACTTTTGTGGCAAAAACAGGAAAGCAGATTATTATCTGAATGGTGACAGATTAGTAAAAGGGGAGGTGCAACGAGACCTGGGTGTCATGGTATATCAGTCATTGAAAGTATTCATGCAGGTACAGCAGTCAGTAAAGAAAGAAAATGGCATGTTGGTCTTCATAGCGAAAGGATTTGAGTATAGGAGCAGGAAGGTCTTACTGCAGTTGTACAGGGCCTTGGTGAGACCACACCTTGAGTATTGTGTGCAGTTTTGGTCTCCTAATCTGAAGAAGGACATTCTTGCTATTGAGGGAGTGCAGCGGAGGTTCACCAGTCTGATTCCCGGGATGGCAGGACTGACATATGAAGAAAGACTGGATCAACTAGGCTTATATTCATTGGAATTTAGAAGAATGAGAGGGGATCTCACAGAACCATATAAAATTCTGACGGGATTGGACAGGTTAGATGCAGGAAGAATGTTTCTGATGTTGGGGAAGTCCAGAGCCAGGGGTCACAGTCTAAGGATAAGGGGTAAGCCATATAGGACTGAGATGAGGAGAAACTTTTTCACCCAGAGAATTATGAACCTGTGGAATTCTCGACCACAGAAAGTTGTTGAGTCCAGTTCGTTGGATATATTCAAAAGGGAGTTAGATGTGGCCCTTATGGTTAACGGATCAGGGCGTATGGAGAGAAGGCAGGAGTGGGGTACTGAAGTTGCATGATCAGCCATGATCATATTGAATGGTGGTGCAGGCTCGAAGGGCCGAATGGCCTGCTGCTGCAACTATTTTGTATGTTTCTATGTTTTTATCAACCCCCGCTTGGTATCTAAATTGTCAGATTGCTTGTCCAACATCCAGTACTGGATGAGCAGAAATGTCTCCAATTAAATCATCATCATCATCATCATCATCATCATAGGCAGTCCCTCGGGGTCGAGGATGAATTGCTTCCATACTAAAAATGAATACATTATCTTTGGTCCCCACCACAAACTGTGTTTCCTCACCACTGACTCCATCCCTCTCCCTAGCATCAATCTGAGGGTGAACAAGACTGTTCATAACCTAGGTGTCATATTTGACCCTGAAATGAATTTCCAGTAACATATCCACTGCATAACTAAAACTGCTTTTTTCCACCTCCATAACATTGCCCGCCTCGTCCCTGCCTCAGCTCTACTGCTGCTGAAACCCTCATTTCATGCCTTTGTTACCTCTAGATTTGACCAGTCCAACTCACTCTTGACTGGCCTCCCACATTCTACACTACGTAAACTTGAGGTCATGCAAAACTCAACAGCCCATGTCCTAACAATTCTATACTAGGATGGAGAATGAAACAGTTAATTCAGAGACTATGGTCCAGAACTTAAAGAAGGGTAACTTTGCAGGTATGAGGCGTGAATTGGCTAGGATAGATTGGCGAATGATACTTAAGGGGTTGACAGTGGATGGGCAATGGCAGACATTTAGAGACCGCATGGATGAACTACAACAATTGTACATCCCTGTCTGGCGTAAAAATAAAAAAGGGAAGGTGGCTCAACCGTCCCTGATCAAGGGAAATCAGGGATAGTGTTAAAGCCAAGGAAGTGGAATAAAAATTGGCCAGAAATAACAGCGAACCCGGAGACTGGGAGAAATTTAGAACTCAGCAGAGGAGGACGAAGGGTTTGATTAGGGCAGGGAAAATAGAGTACGAGAGGAAGCTTGCAGGGAACATTAGAACGGACTGCAAAAGATTCTATAGATATGTAAAGAGAAAAAGGTTAGTAAAGACAAACGTAGATCCCCTGCAGTCAGAATCAGGGGAAGTCATAACTGGGAACAAAGAAATGGCAGACCAATTGAACAAGTACTTTGGTTCGGTATTCACTAAGGAGGACACAAACAACCTTCCGGATATAAAAGGGGTCAGAGGGTCTAGTAAGAAGGAGGAACTGAGGGAAATTCTTATTAGTCGGGAAATTGTGTTGGGGAAATTGATGGAATTGAAGGCCGATAAATCCCCAGGGCCTGATGGTCTGCATCACAGAGTACTTAAGGAGGTGGCCTTGGAAATAGCGGATGCATTGACAGTCATTTTCCAACATTCTATTAACTCTGGATCAGTTCCTATGGAGTGGAGGCTAGCCAATGTAACCCCACTTTTTAAAAAAGGAGGGAGAGAGAAAACAGTGAATTATAGACCGGTCAGCCTGACATCGGTAGTGGGTAAAATGATGGAATCAATTATTAAGGATTTCATAGCAGCGCATTTGGAAAGAGGTGATATGATAAGTCCAAGTCAGCATGGATTTGTGAAAGGGAAATCATGCTTGACAAATCTTCTGGAATTTTTTGAGGATGTTTCCAGTAGAGTGGACAAGGGAGAACCAGTTGATGTGTTGTCTTTGGACTTTCAGAAGGCTTTCGATAAGGTTCCACACAAGAGATTAATTTGCAAAGTTAAAGCATATGGGATTGGGGGTAGTGTGCTGAAGTGGATTGAGAACTGGTTTGCAGACAGGAAGCAAAGAGTAGGAGTAAATGGGTACTTTTCAGAATGGCGGGCAGTGACTAGTGGGGTACCGCAAGGTTCTGTGCTGGGGCCTCAGCTGTTTACATTGTACATTAATGATTTAGACGAGGGAATTAAATGTAGTATCTCCAAATTTGCGGATGACCCTATGTTGGGTGGCAGTGTGAGCTGCGAGGAGGATGCTATGAGACTGCAGAGTGACTTGGATAGGTTAGGTGAGTGGGCAAATGCATGGCAGATGGAGTATAATGTGGATAAAGGTAAGGTTATCCACTTTGGTGGTAAAAACAGAGAGACAGACTATTATCTGAATGGTGACAGAATGGTGCAACGAGACCTGGGTGTCATGGTACATCAGTCATTGAAGGATGGCATGCAGGTACAGCAAGTGGTTAAGAAAGCAAATGGCATGTTGGCCTTCATAGCGAGGGGATTTGAGTACAGGGGCAGGGAGGTGTTCCTACAGTTGTACAGGGCCTTGGTGAGGCCACACCTGGAGTATTGTATGCAGCTTTGGTCTCCTAACTTGAGGAAGGACATTCTTGCTATTGAGGGAGTGCAACGAAGGTTCACCAGACTGATTCTCGGGATGACGGGACTGACATATCAAGAAAGATTGGATCAACTGGGCTTGTATTCACTGGAGTTCAGAAGAATGAGAGGGAATCTCATAAAAACGTTTAAAATTCTGACGGGTTTAGACAGGTTAGATGCAGGAAGAATGTTCCCAATGTTGGGGAAGTCCAGAACCAGGGGTCACAGTCTAAGGATAAGGGGTAAGCCATTTAGGGCCGAGATGAGGAGAAACTTCTTCACCCAGAGAGTGGTGAACCTGTGGAATTCTCTACCACAGAAAGTTGTTGAGGCCAATTCACTAAATATATTCAAAAAGGAGTTAGATGTAGTCCTTACTACTAGGGGGAATCAAGCGGTATGGCAAGAAAGCAGGAAGGGGGTACTGAAGTTGCATGTTCAGCCATGAACTCATTGAATGGCGGTGCAGGCTCGAAGGGCCGAATGGCCTACTCCTGCACCTATTTTCTATGTTTCTATGTTTCTAACTCGCACCAATTCACGATCACCCATCATCCCTGTGCTTTTTGACCTACATTGGCTCCCGGTTAAACAATGCCTTGATTTCAAAATTCTCATCCTTGTTTACAAATCACTCTATGGCCTCCCTTTCTTTGTAATCTTTTACAGCCTCGCAACCACACAAGATGTCTGCACTCCTCAAATTCTGCCCTCTTGAACATACCACATTATAACTGCTCAACCATCAGTGGCCATGCCTTCATTTTTTTGGGCCCCAAGCTCTGGGACTCCCTGCCTAAACCTCTCTGCCTCTCTACCTCTCTTTTCTCTTTTAAGACGCTCCTTGAAACCTACCTCTTTAACCAAGCTTTTGGTCATCAGCCTTAATTTCTTCTTTTGTGGCTCGGTGTCAAATTTATCTGTTTTGTCTTATAACAGTGCTGTGAAGCGCCTTGGGTGTGCTATATTAATACAAATTATTATTATCATTCTATGATTCTATGGGCTCGAATTTCCATAAAATCCATCAAGATTATTAAATTCCCGCCGGTGAAAAATTGCACAAAAAAAGGAAAAAATTCTGCCCGGCTGGAAAAATGGGTCTTACACGCACATTCTCGGTGGAAAACGCGATCCTGGGCAAATTGCGTGGTTCTTAATCAAATTGGGCGGTACTTACTCAACTTTAGTCCAAGGCTGCGGGTTGGGCTAAAGGAGGGGGGAAAACACAATACATATTTGTTCCAAAAAATAAAAAACAAAAAATCAGAGAACATTCTCAGGACCCTCTTACACTTAATCGCTGTAAAATAATTTTTAAAGAATTATAAGAAACACTTGAACTTACCTTTTTTTGCAGAGCCCAGTTCCGGCTGCTTTCTCATGGGTGGCTTTATTCTACTCATGTATGGGTCACCGCTGAGACCAAACTTGGGCCGTCTGCTCCCCAGCGGTATTTCGAAACTGCCGGCGGAACTCTGTGGAAATTCCGACCAGGTGGTTTTCTGCTGAAAACCGAGCCATACTGCCGAAAAACCTGGCGGAAATGGAATGTAAATTCTAGCCCTATGATCCCAATGGTTATGTGCCTAAATTAACTTTAAAATACTGCACTTAAACTGTTTATTTTTCTTCCAGGCACACTTTCCATTTTGGAGATAGAAGCAATTTCCAAAAAGTACGGTTTGGATAGTTGACAGATTTTTTTTGTAGCCAATTAACAGCCAGAACAGTGACAACCGTCATGATTACATCATAGGTGTCACCAGGTCAACCAATGGCACACTTGATACATGTCTAAACAGGAAAGGAATGCTGACAATTGTGTAAACTTGTTGGCAGTGTGCAGATTGACACTATACCCAGGTGGTCTTGGCTGCGCTAAAGAATCCACGTACATCGTGGTTGTTGGCTAGTTACTGGATCTCCTGCGCTTTCTCCACCATTTTTTGTTTGGACCTCAGCCTTCAGCTGCTTTCTTGCTCTCGAGTTGTGTTGCCGTTTCCAGTTCAAGAATGCCCTGCGCTTGCAACTTATTAGCTCCTGGATCTCCTGATGGTTCTTATTGAACCAGTCTGTTTTCTGGTCGAGTGACCGAGCATCTCTTCACAGGTACTAATTATGGAGGCCTTGAGGGCAGACCAGGCACTATAGACACTATGTCTCCTGATCACTGGGAGTTATCAGGTTGGTAGTGAGCGCTGGCTGAATAGCGCATTCTTAGCGGGGTCTTTGAGTGCTCCAGCATTGATTTTGCTGCGGCATTGTTTCTGTTGCCTCCATTGTTTTGGGGCTACATTAATGGAGAGGACAGTGCGGATTAGGCGGTGGTCCCTCCAGCAGTTGTTGGCTCCTATCATGGTGCGGGTGATGCGCCCATCCTTGCGGTCCCTCGCTCAGATGATAACGTAGTCGAGCAGATGCCAGTGCTTGGAGCGAGGGTGTTGCCATGAGGTCTTGTACTTGTCTCTCTGATGGAACAAGGTGTTGGTTATGACAAGGCCATGCTCTAAGCATTTCGTCAGGAGGAGGATACCATTGGAGTTGGTTTTCCCTATCCCCTCGCTGCCAATCACACCTCCCCAGAGGTCTGTGCCCTTTCCAACTTTGGCGTTAAAGTCACCAAGGAGGGTCAGCTTGTTGCCCGTTGGGACGCGGGACAGGGATTGTTCGAGGCTGGAGTAGAATTCCTCTTTGGTCTCATCTGTAGCTTCCAGTGTTGGGGCATACGCGCTGACAACTGTGGCACACTGGTTCCGGGCTAGAGTGAGCCAAAGGGCCATGAGGTGTTCATTTATCCCGCAAGGGGAGTCTCTGAGATGGCCCACTAGCTCATTTTCTATGGTGAAGCCAACTCCATGAGGCGGTGTTCTTCTTCTGGTTTACCTTGCCAGAGGAAGGTGTAACCACCACCTTTTTCCTTGAGCTGGCCTTCCACTGCCCACCAAGTCTCGCTTAGGGCGGCGATGTCTATGTTGAAACGTCTGAGTTCCCGGGCAATGATAGTAGTATGGTGTTCCGGTCTGTTGCTGTTGGGGTTATCCATGAGGGTCCTGAAGTTCCAGGTCCCAAACTTCATTTTAAAGGGTGGAAGATGCCTGTGTGTGAGCTCTTTTAACGTGGGGTGACCATTGCACACCAGCTACCACACGGGCTTGACAGAGCAAGGTCTTGGTCCATGGTCAAGGGGATACAAGATGACTGGAGACCAGGCTCCACTGCATGGGCCTAGTACAGGGTTCATACATACAAACACAAACATACTCCTACTGTCGTCCTTCCTCCTTCCCACGGGTCCTCTCTCCCTGGGATTTAGAGAACGTAGTGCACAGTGTCGGCCTCACGACCTTGCTGTTGGCTCCTGCTGTGCCTTCCCTGGGCCCCATCCCCACTGCTGGTCCACACTGCAGCACTTATAGGTCTCAAACTCGCCACTCCTGGCCGTTCTGCGGGCCAAGAACAGAAAGGTACTCATCAAGGACTGGGAGGCAGTCAGTGCCTGCTGGAAGGAGCACTCCGAAGATTTCCTTAACCGAGACTCTGACTTTGACATAAGTGTCCTCGACTCCATCTCACAGCTTGCTACCCGCCACCACCTCAGCACAACTCCAGACCAGCATGAGGTTGAAAAGGACATCTGACAACTGAAGAACAGGGCCCCAGCAGCAGATGGAATCCCTGCCGTAGCACCAAAACATGGCGGTGTAGCATTATTGGCACGAATACATGAACTCATTTCTCTTATTTGGAAGGTGGAGAGCATACCAGAGGATCTCAGAGATGCTATAATCATGACCATCTTCAAGAAAGGAGGCAAGTCCAATTGCTGTAATTAGAGAGGAGTTTCCCTGCTATCTGCCACAGGGAAAGTCATCGCAAGAATCCTCCTCAATTATCTTCCCCCTGTGGCTGAAGAGCTCCTCCCAGAGTCACAATGCGCATTCCACCCACTAAGGAGCCCAATGGACATGAACTTCACCATGCGGCAGATACAGGAGAAATGCAGGGAGCAGCACCAACCTTGTACATGGCCTTCTTTGACCTCACAAAAGCCTTCGTCAATGTCAACCGTGAGGGATTATGGAGCGTCCTCTTCAGATTCAACTACCCTCAAAAGATTTGTCACCATTCTCTGCCTGCTCCACGATGACATGCAAGCTGTGATCCTGACAAACGGATCCATCACAGACCCAATTGACATATGGAACAGGGTCAAGCAAGACTGTGTCATCGCACCAACGCTCTTCTCGATCTTCCTTGCTGCAATGCTCCATTTCACCCTCAATAAGCTCCCCGCTGGAGTGGAGCTAATCTACAGAACAAACGGAAACTGTTCAACCTCCGCCGTCTCCAGTCCAGTTGCAAGGTCGTCCCATCCTCCGTCATTGAATTACAGTATGCAGGTGATGATTGCGTCTGCGCACACTCTGAGGCCAAACTCCAACCCATCATCAACACCTACATCAAAGCGTACGAGAACATGGGCCTTACACTAAATATCCGTAAGACAAAGGTCATCTACAAATCTGCCCCCGCCACACGGTACTGCTCCCCGATTATCAAAATCCACGGTGAGGCCTTGGACAATGTAGGCCATTTTCCATACCTCGGGAGCCTACTGCCAACAAACTCAGATGTCGATGACGAAGCCTAACACGGCCTTCAGTGTGCCAACGCAGCCTTTGGTCGCCCGAGGAAGAAAGTGTTTGAAGACCAGGACCTCAAACCCGGCACCAAGCTCATTGTTTACAGAGTAGTCGTGATACCTGCCTTCTTATATGCTACAGAGACATGGACTATGTACAGCAGGCACCTCAATGCACTGGAGAAGGACCACCAATGCTGCCTCCGCAAGATCCTGCAAATCCATTGGCAGGATAGGCGCACCAACGTCAGTGTTCTTGTTCAGGCCAACATCCCTAGCATCAAAACATTGACCACGCTCAATCAGCCCCAATGAACGGGCCACATCATCTGCAAGCCAGATACAAGACTTCCAAAACAAGCGCTCTACTCAGAGCACCGACATGGCAAGCGAGCTCTAGGTTGGCAGAGGAAATGCTTCAAGGACACCCTCAAAGCCTCCCTGAAAAAGTGCAACATCCCCACCAACACCTGGAAATCCCTGGCCCAAGACCACTCAAAGTGGAGGAGAAACATCCGGGAAAGCGGCGAACACCTCGAGCCTCTTCGCCGGGAGCAAGCAGAGGCCAAGCGCAAACAGTGGAAGGAGCGTACGACAACCCAAGCACCCTACCCACCCGTCCCTTCAACCAACGTCCCTTTAACCACCATCTGCCCCTCCTGTAACAGATGGTAAGTCCCGCATCGGACTCATCAGTCACCTGAGAACTCATTTTTAGTGTGGAAGCAAGTCATCCTCTACTTCGAGGGACATCCGAAAAGAGAGAGACTATACCCAGATGAGTAAACTCATTCATGGTATACTATGGGTTCATTACAGCAGTGACTACACTTCAAAAGTACTTCATTGGCTATAAAGCACTTTGGGACGGCCTGAGTTTGTGAAAAGCACTATATAAATGCATCTTTCTTTTTTTCTTTCAATTGCATTCATGTGGAATATCCATTGAATATTGTGATCCATGTTTCAAAAAGAAAATAGGGAACAAGTTTGATAGATTATTTTTTTTTACTATCATTAATCGTGTAATGCACACTGCCCATTTCAGTTTGGGAAACCAAAAATAACTGGTATAAAAACTGATTAGTTGGATACTTAGGCAGCACACTCAGTGGGCCAGAAAATTCAGCACAGACCTTCCAGCACCAATGTCAATCACTCCTGAATCAGGTAAAACAGAGGCCAGATGATGAATAAAAGTTCCTGTGTCAACAATCTACCTTAACTATAAAACAAAACATCAGAAGAACAATACCTTACTGTTTCATGGTTAAATTTTCCACTTTACATACCAGCTTTCTCGAAGTCAGACTGATAATTTGTGAAAAATATTGCTCTTACAGTATTTTACTTAGGGTCCTTAGAATTGGGGGCGAAGAGACACTATGCCCATTACTATGGGCTACATTTGAACCAAGGTGTGGAATTGAGTCACACTAATCAGGAAGATCTCAGCCATGGCAGCAGCAGGAATGCTAAAATTGGCTTTAACACTTTTAAGTGCTGAGGGGAAAAAACTCAACCAATGTTTCCGTTCCTAATCGCTCACCAACGGTCCTGATACGTCCTTACGATACAGTATAAATGCACACGAGGCCCATGCTTGAGAGAAGGTCAGTCTGTGACCTGTCCTTTATTTCATAGCACTCAAGTGAAGGAAGTGGGTGGAGCTTCCCCTTTTATATCTGAAGGTCTAGGTTAGGAGTGTCTCCCACAAGTTCACCACCTAGTGGTCAGTGTTCTCACAGTGTACAACTTAGGTCAGATGATACATGGGTTACAATGCTGGTTGAATACATGACAGGTCCTTTTTGAAACATACTTGCGTGTAAACTTTGGACGATAATGTAAAAAGACCGATAATTGAATTAGTCGCCCATTGTACCTCTCTCCCGAGTTTCATTTATTTCAATGTAAATGATAATCAGGAAGATGCATAACGTGCAGCTGATTCGATATCAGCCATTTTACACTTTCACCCAAAGTCAAAATTGTATGTAAACTTTGAGTGAGAACTGAATAAAGCTCGACTTTGATATCCGTCACAGTCAGATAGCTTGCCAACATTCATTGTGGGCTAGCATATCACTAATAGCCACTTGGTGAGATACCAGAGGGTGGGCAGCACTCAATACTTTGTTCCAACTTGAGTCAGCACTAACCAACTCCAAATTTGTCTGGTGATAAACGGATAGTAAACAAAGTTCACTTTGCACTCTGAACATTAAGGAAATACAATAACACCGGCAAGTCGCTGAGTGGAAAGCAGTTACCAGGCATTAGTTGTCGGGAATCTTGAGATCAAACATTTGTGCATGCCAGTCAAAGGTTTTTGACCTTACCTTGGTGCTTTCAATTAAATATGGCAGCTTTTCCATGAGCTTTTTAAAAAAGTCCACTGCATCAGTGATATTTGATCCACTTTGATATTTGACTATATCACCTTTACACTTATAAATCCTCAGGGCTTGAACAACAAAGTGTCCTGTAAATGTCAGCTGTAAATCAGAATTTAGCAGCATCATGTCATGGGTCCTATTTGTGGTTTCTAAGTATTATGCGCAGCTCTCCTTGTGTCAGCATATGAGATTAATGAGCAGAATGTGTGTGACGGTGGCCTCTAGGGAAAAACTAATGGTTTGGAATTGACAGGCTCCTTTAAGAAGTATTTGTCAGCAGGTTTTTCTGATGATTCTTGTTGATTTCTGAGTAGCTGAAATAACACTGTTTCCCAGTATACAATTTCATTAAAAGTTTTATCTTTACACATGAACGAGAGTCAATAAGTGTAAAGAAATTAAACATAAAAAAATACTGAGAGGTAACGATTTGCTTTTAAAAGCTTTACTTTTGGGCAGGGGTGCAGAAATTGGTGGCAACAAATTCTTTCAAACATAGTGAAATTAAAAGTTGTACTCAATTAGTTGACCTCAGTTGGGATACCATCCAGAGCATTAAGTTGCAATACATTTCCATCAACATCAGTCCAAGTCAGCATGGATTTATGAAAGGGAAATCATGCTTGACGAATCTTCTGGAATTTTTTGAGGATGTAGCTAGCAGAGTGGACAAGGGAGAACCAGTGGATGTGGTGTATTTGGACTTTCAAAAGGCTTTTGACAAGGTCCCGCACAAGAGATTGGTGTGCAAAATCAAAGCGCATGGTATTGGGGGTAATGAACTGATGTGGATAGAGAACTGGTTGGCAGACAGGAAGCAGAGAGTCGGGATAAACGGGTCCTTTTCAGAATGGCAGGCAATGACTAGTGGAGTGCCGCAGGGCTCAGTGCTGGGACCTCAGCTCTTTACAATATACATTAACGATTTGGATGAAGGAATTGAGTGTAATCAACATCTCTGGGTTATGGAGGAGAGAAATCAGACAGCAATCCCACTTCTGATTAATTGATACCGGGGCTGAAGTTCCACAGGGTACATCTGGTATAAGTGCTGAGATGCAGCCACCTGGGACCTTCCCCATGTACCAGGGTGCGTCATCACTTTGTATCAAACCTTCGATATGAAGAATGGCTGGTGGAGTTACTGGAGATGACTGGTGGACATGAAACAACATCCCAGCCCCAATCATCGTCTTCAGGAGCAAATTGGGGAGCGGGGGCTAGGGGTGGGCATTTTAGTTTGCACTGCTCTCTTCAACTTTGAAATAGAGTGCCATTACAGAAGAAATATACTAGTAAGAAGGAATATAGAGTATATATGGATTGGCTTCAGTTTTGTCTTCTAGACACTTTAAAATATGAAATTACCTGTAAATTCGCACAAGCATTTTATACAAATGTAACTATTTAAATATTATTTTAATATTATTTTGTCATAGGCTGCCTATAAAAACATCGGAAATCTGTTCTATGATGGAATAGTTCGATGAGGGAATAATTCCTCAACCTTGTATATCTCTGAGTGAACAAGAGCGAAAGACAGCATTATCACAAGTCCTTCATCTGTTTTGAATCCTGATGCTTTTATTTCAAGATCTTCCAGACAGGATGATTTGTGATTGGAGTGGAGCTTTGCGGTTCTCCTGTCAGTGCTATTCTGTACATCAGTCAACGAAACTCACCAGTAGAAAAATAAGTTCCCTGGCTCCAGGCACTCTGTAGCCAATCGTGTTCCTTTAAGGTGCAAACCTGTTTTATGTGCCAGAAAAACAGACTTTGATGATTTCCATTTTCAGTTGAGTTTGATCACAATACATATGGATTGACTATAAAATATTGGACCTTTGCAAGTGTCAGCATTGAAACTTCCAGTACCAAAGCTACAGTGACTAATCTAACCTTCTCTGATGTGATCTTCTGATTGCAAATCCAAGATGTTTCAGTTCCACATGAAACAAGCTGAGAGGCAGGGTATGAGCTGGGATATGCTTTTGTTTTCATGTTCAGCTGTGAATGAGTATCAGACTGTGTACAGTCAAAAGATACTTATTCAAAAATATGGACTAATAATAGGGTTCAAAGATGGAGGCAGTGGTATTCAGGGTAATATTTTATGAGTTGACACCATGGGTCACAGATCTAATTTCTTGCACTCTGCTCAGTTCCGGATCTTATTCACAAGGAGTAGGGTGACACTGGGTGGAATATAAGAAAACTTTGACAATCCATCTGAAAATTTAATTCATAGATAACTCCAAGACTTCAATCCAGCATTATAATGGCCCTGAATTTGCGGTTGGCGGCATGGCTAAGGAGTATGCCACCAATCTCTGAACGGAATCTGTACTTACCTGCTGCGAACCCCGCTTCGAGACATTGCTTTGAAACGCTGCAGACCTGTGAACAGCATAGTGGTACACGGATCCCAGGGGCACAGCGTTGTGCATAAACTTACCTGAGATCACTTTCTGATTTTTAGCCAATCAAGAAGCATAGCAATCTCCAGCATTAAGCTTTGCAGAAAGTCCATCTAAATTTCCCTGCTGTCTTGACTTGATTATTGAAGACCCTTTCCATAGTTTGTGGATATGCATGACTTTGTGCATGATATTAAACATTCAAATTGTGAATCATAAAAGAAGTGAATGTGATCAGTAAACGCAAATTACTCCTTAAAGGGGCCTGTTTTGTGAATTGCTAACTTTAAAAAAAACAACCCATTTGAAATAAAAAGGACTAGTAAGATGAACAAATCTGAAATTTTACCTAACACAATAAATTGAAGTTATTTTTCTTTGCACAGTTTAAGCTAAATGGATAGGTACTAAAGTAATTATAAATACTTTCATACACTTTAACAGGTAGTTAAATGTTTCTGGCCTCTGGATTGGAATCATAAAATTTGATTCGGTTGCTTTTGATGGGCTGAATAATTAACCATTTTGAATATGTTTCTGGATGAGACTGCAGCGCTGCCCCCCTGATTGGTCCAGACATCATGCTGACCATGCATTCAGGACTAATATGTATTATTCTACTCTTTCAACCAGTTGAACTTTACAGGTGACATGTTATTGTCCAAACATAGGGGGTGAATTTCCATGCAGTTTCTCACACTCCTGTTGTAACTTGGGCAGAGGAGTTGTGGCAACCCTGGGAAAATTGCAGAAACCATGCTTATGCTGTTTTTCGGGGGGTTCTCCTGCTCCTCTGCCATAGTTACAGTGGAAGATTGGAAGAACTCCAGTAGAAATTCATTCACATAATGTTTAATCATCGAAGTCTATATTTCTCCTTAACATTCTCACTCCTGTTCATAATTGAATATTCATCTATTCCCTTTATAACAAAATTAATTGATCTTGTACTCCTGATGGAAGTCTATTCCTCTTACCCTTACTCTGTAGTAATGAGATGAGTCATAAGAATCAATATTGTTTGTTCATTCTTCCTTCCTTTCTTCTCTTGAGGAAGCATAAGACCAAAAATCTTAAAACTGTTTACAATGAACCCCCCCAATGCACAATGCAGATCATCGGCAAGCTGTGTTCCACATTTCCATAATTTGACCTCTTTATATTTATAAAGAACAAGCTGGTTATCCTGAAACTGGATAGCTACTTAGTTTAACTGTCCTGTTCTGTCAAAAGCTCACCTCAGACTCAAATATAGATGTATCTCCTTTAAATCTTTCCAAACTTTTCTAAAGAAATCTTATTTAGCTGAGCTAACACAGCAACCTGTTTGTTTTATAGGAGGACATGCAATTGAGGAACGTGGCACTATTTAGGACAGAAAATAAATGTTCCAATTGGAGCGATTGTACAGCATGCTTGACAGGAGGTGGCCAACTACACGAATGCTGTCTCCTTCATGCATTGCTCATGGCAGTTGGCCAGAAAAAAGTTTGCAGGCCTGAGGAAGAATGCCAAGGAAGAAAAGGCTGTAGTTGTTATGTCTGTAATGCACTTATGAATGACTCCACGAGGCAATGTGTTGTACTCAAACTGCAGTGACCTTGGTCCTTTATTCAATACTCCAGAGTGAGGCACAAGCATGATGGGCAGCCTTTTATACTGGGCCCTGCACACCTATGCAGGTGACCCTCAGGTCTCCCACTGCAGTGCCCTCTGGTGGATAGCCTCTGCCACAGGGGCAGGAAACCCTGGTCTCCAGCAGTTGCACCCTCTAGTGGCGCCAGCATAGTATACACACAGTGCAAACCTTATTGATAGTACATCAGCTAACAAGTCTCCATCTTATGCAACTATACAGTGACTAAACAGAGAGTATATCTATAGTCTGCATATATAACATCACTCTCCCCCAAGTCCTTTGTGCTTTGTGCTCTGGCTTAGCTCTCCCCAGACTTAAGTACCAATAGCCCTTGCACCTTGGCTGTGCTTTGGCTTGGCTCTCTCCCTGTTAACCCCCAAGTCCTTTTGCCACAACGTTGGGTAGTGGTTACCAGTTTGGATGGTTTGATGATGCAGTGGAGGTTCCAGTGGGTTCTGGGTGTGATCCATGTGTGTCTACATGGCTACATACATCCATTTCCCAATCCCCCCAAAGTGAGATCGTGCAGCAGACCCATTACATTAACATACAGGATCAGACACAGTGCAAGTACAAAGAAAGGAAGTTACAGTTTGTATCGTGACACCTTGGTTCAGTGACTTACATTCATTACGTTTTGCAGTCGTGCATCAGGATTGGGTAGATTGCATTCATGGTCAGTACTGAGGTAGCAGTACAGGTATGTGAGGACGCAGGTTCCAGAGCAACCGGGCGAGGTCCTAGTCATCTGATAGTGGCACTGTGCCCTTGCTAGCGGGGTGGGCTTGGTTCGCTCACCTAGCCAGGATTCAGGGCCTTTGCCGTTGCCTATTGGTGGGCAGAGCCACAGATGTGTGTGGCATCCCAGTCCTCCTTTCAAGGCTGCAGAATCTTTTGCCTGCTCTCTAACGGCATTGAGAACCTAGCTGTTCCAGGTCCCGTTTGGGGAACTCATTGGTTCTGACCTTTTGCTCCCAGACATGGTCGAGGTAGTGACTGGGTCTGGGGGCTGTGCCGTCTACACCCGGGTGGTGGGCAACGGCGGCCGACTGTGTGTATTGGAGCCGTTTTCATTTTCAGGTCCGTGGCGAATAGTGCCATCGGGTATCTGCAGCATGGGATAGACCTGGGGCAGGATATCAGGATCAGTGCCTTCATCCTCCTGAGGTCACTGGCCTATAACTTGTGGGGACACTTGGGGCAGGGCATCAGGATCAGCGCCTTTACCCTCCCGAATTCGCTCGCTTGCTATGTTTGGGGACACTCTATTCCCGACATCTCGCAACAACATTTTGTTCACAATCTTAATCGGTTTGTTACATTGATTGCCATGCATACAATGTCTCTTTAAGTTCAGTTGGTTGCAGATCTCCTTTAAGAACACCCTGCTGGCTTTACCCCAATCAAATCCTTTGTTAGACACCACATATTGGTCCCTCAGCATTATACCTCTTGATATGGCCGCGGCCATCTTTTTTTTCAGCCACGCTGCATCTCGCTGCAGCAGGGACGCCAACTTGCCTCTGACCTTGAGGTCGACTGCCTTGATCCTTCTCTCCCACGCTTCTGCCACAAAAACTGGAAGAGTGCCTGTGAATTTGATCTTCCTCCCCAGGAGTCCTGCCACTGGAGCCGGGAAGGTACTTTTAGGTCGTTTCAGGTCGGATCATTGCCACGCAGTCGTGATGGATGGTCTGTGCGTCAGCTGCTGCTCTGGTCTGTTCTCTGGTGCCTGGCCCAAGTGAAGGTGAGGTTTTGCTCTGCCTCTGAGCATGGGGGCATCGATTGCTGGAGTGAAGAGTCTCCCCATTTCCACTGGATCTTCTCCATCCACCTTCTTCCGAGTAGCGTTGGACCATTACCTGCAATAATCCACAGATGTAATTTGTGCACCACGCCATTATGGATTACACTTACATCCGCACTACCAAGGACTGGGATCAGCTCCTTGGTGTAGATGCACAAATTTTCCTGTACTGGAACCAGCTCGGGTCATTTTTCATTCTATAACCTCTCAAAGGCATCCTGGCTCATCACTGACTGGCTCGCTCCCGTGTCCACTTCCATGAAGACTGGAATGGCTTTAGTCTCAACTTCCATCTTCACTGGAGGACAATTGGTGGTGCAGGTATACACTCCATACACTTCTTCTTTGGGCTGAGCTGCCTCTCTGGCCAAATCATCATACTCCCCGCTGGATTCAAAGTCATCTACCGACTCTTCTGCTAGACGGTGAGCCGTATTTCTTTTACACATGTGCTTGAGGTAGCTCTTTGTGTTACAGGCTTTGCATACGTACTCAGCAAACCGACACTGGTGAGTCCTATGGTTTCCTCCACAACGTCGGCATGATGCTATTCGATTAGCACCCCTCAGCAGACTCTGAGTTCTGGAACCCTGAGGTCTGTGCTCTCTGCCCTAGGCAGAGCCACATTCTACAGTCTTGCCTGTGAAAGGCACCATTCTGTGTACAGTACTTGCCGGGTTTGAGTCCACAGGATGAATAATTTGCTTGGTGCTGCAGGTCGAGGTCATGAACGCCTGACTGATGCTGATGGCTTTCTGCAGGTTGACAGTGGTGTCGGCAGATAATAGCTTGTGATGGAGGCTCTCGTGGCCAATTCCCAGAACGAAGATGTCTTGCAACGCTTCATTGAGGTCCATGCCAAAATCACACAGTGCCGCAAGTCTCCTGAGGTCGGCAGCATATTTTGCAATCTCCTGGCCCTCAGGTCTGCGGTGAATGTAGAATCTGTGCCTGGCCGTGAGTTTACTCTGTTTTAGTTTTAGTTGGTCGCAAATTAGTTCAGTCAACTCATTGTATGTCTTATCCTTGGCATTTGTGGGTGCCAGCAAGTCCCTGACGAGGCGGTAGACCTCGGGCCCACAACTGGTCAGCAGTATAGCCTTGCTCTTCTCCGCCAATGTGTCCGTCTCCCCTGCCAGGTCGTTTGCCACAGAATACTGCTCGAGCCTTTCCGTGAAGGCATCCCAATCATCACCCTCTGCAAAGTCTTTTAGTGTGCCAAAGGTAGCCATAATAGCGTGAAAGTACATTTTCTCATCACCAGTTGTTATGTCTGTAATGCAGTTATGAATGACTCCAGGAGGCAATGTGTTGTACTCAAACTGTAGTGACCTTGGTCCATTATTCCTAACTCCAGAGTGAGGCACAAGCATGGTGGGCAGCCTTATACACTGGGCCCTGCACACCTATGCAGGTGACCCTCAGGTCTCCCACCGCAGTGCCCTCTGGTGGACAACCTCTGCCACAGGGGCAGGAAACCCCGGTCTCCTCTCTAGTGGTGACAGCATAGTATATACACAGTGTTAACCTTAATGATAGTACATCAGGTAACAAGTCTCCATCTTATGCAACTATACAGTGACTACACAGGGAGTATATCTATAGTCTGCATATATAACAGTAGTGTACCTGCTAAAAACAATGGTACAGGTAATGGAAGTCTGGTTTGCCCAGTCCTCTAAATTCAGCAGCATTCCCATGAAATACATGATAAAACTGTACACTTTTACCAGCCTCTCCTGTTTGGCTGGATTCCCCAAAATGCAGGGAATTATTAATTGCACACGTTGGGCTGCATGGCAGCCCTTTCATGAACAAATAGAGTCCTACTCCATTCATGTACAATTGGTCCCGAATTACAGGTAATGAATGATGTGCATTAATGGCTGCTACACTGCATGATTCATTCATTTTGCAACAATCCATGGATCTCAATATTATTTGAAAAGCCACAACCACTAGTTGGCGAACCAAGGCTATTAACTGCAGCTATGGCTGCTTATTAATAATGAAGCATATACTGACACTAGCATAGCCCTCATTATAACACAAACCGTCGGCATCCTTAAGCATAGGTGCAGATGTTTGGACCAATCAGGGAAGCGCTGCAGTCTAATCCAGAAAATTTATTCAAAATTATTGTAGCCTGCTATGTTCTAAATAACTTTGTTCCAAATAAGGCTCTTAACATGGAGTATGCTATAGAAGACATGAGCATCAATCAATTGCAGAAGATGATCACAATCAAAATTCAGAAGATATGTCTACCCAAATAGTCATCTATCAGTAAGTGGCAAGTCAGTTTCTAAAAGAAGACACTTTCAGTAACATGTATGATACATATAAAATCTAGCAGTTACTTCCACATATGTTCAGTACCCTAGCCAAATAAAACCTCACTCACTTTACCCTCAGTGTTACATCAGAACCATTAATTCCAAAAGCATTTTCATTGACTATCTTAATCTGCCTGATAGGAAAAGAATTGTCAGCACATTATACAATATTCAGAGATGCAACATTATTGTGTGATGATGGTATATCCCAGTAATTCCTCTTTGTCACATTGTATAGGGGCATTGCTGCCATTTCTCCACCACTTTATTTGCAGGACACCTTTAAGGCCGATACACTTGAATTCCCACCCCCGGCACTTCAGTATTCTGAATGTGTCATGTAATGTGTGTAGGGAATGCCACAGTAACAGTTAAATGAAATAACTTCACATTAAAGCATGAGGTCAGCTCATTTCCCTGTCCGTGCATGCAATGGCTGAAGAGTAGTCCTTTGTACCTGGACTGCATTATTAGCCTATTATATATAAATGTAGCAGTGGGTATTGCATTAGACAATGGCCTAGAAATCCCGGTCGAGCTCTACGCCTGCTTTTTCAGGCGCAAGATATTTGAGGACATTTGCTGGGCAAGATATGTGTAAATATCGCAAATCTTGCCCAGCAAGTGTCCTTGCACATGATATGCACGAGATCTGTCAAACCAGAAACTTGACAGATCGGAAAAGCTGGTTTTCAGCGCATGCGCATTGTGCGCTGAAAACCGGCTTTTCCGATGCCTTTCCGGGTCCATAGAAACTTCGTACGGACCCGGAACATTGGAATTTCAGGCCCATTGTATTGTCACCTCTGACCTGGGTTCAAAATGCACCTGAGATGTATGGATGAAAGCCAAGCATGTCCAGCATTTGCAATTGTGTTAAAACTTTATTGCTGGTGTTGTAATTCAGGGATTCATGAGATAGCAATGACAGCTCATCTTTGTTTGGAGGCCAAGGTAAGTAAATGTGGCTAGCAGAACTGTATCTGGAGCCTTGTTAGAGCTGTGGCAAGAGAGTAAGGGCTACCAAGAGTGTTTTGTAATGTAAATGACTGCATCCAATATTCCAAAGTAATATAGATGACATTTTTTGAACACTTTTGAAAATAGCACTTTATTGAGCAAGTTCTGTTCCTGCTTATACAGGCGTACAAGAGTCAATTTTTGTTCATTTGACAGAATTGAGAGGATTGTTATATGCAACCAAGCTACCTTCCAGCGATCTTTGTTTAAAGCGAGTTAACAGTCTAATATTTGGGGGTTGACACATTAAAGATGGATATGATCAGTTAGTATGCTAATTGCTTCAACTACCTGATTTCAGTTAGTATCTCTCTTCCACATGCTGAACCAAAAATGAGTATGCTCCAAATAAGCACTAGAATGGTGCCAGAGAGGATGAAATACAGTTATAAGGAGAGACTTGAGGTACTGGAACTAATTTGATTGGAGCAGAGAAGAGTATGAGTAAATGTAACAGAGGGTTTTTAAATTATGAAGGACTTTTGGGGAATGAACTGGGAACGACGACTTCCTCTGGTTGGGAAGTTGGTGACAAGGGATTAGGGGTTTTTACAATGTGTGCAGGATGCTTTTCTTACCCAGAATGTAAAAAGTCCAACAAGAGAGGGAGCATTGCCGGATAAGAGATGTAAATGTAGGGAAACATCTAGGCAATAGTGATCACAGTATAATAAGGTTTAAGATAAAGATTAAGAGGGACATGAGTAAGGCAAAGAACAGCAGTGGGAAACATTTAAAATGCTGATCAATAGAGTCCACGAGAAATATATCCCACTTAAATGCAAGAATAAGCTAGTCAGTAATGACACACCATGGATGAATAAAGAAATAAGGGCAAAATTGAAACTAAAGAAAAAGGCATACAGTAAGTACATTGAGAAAAAAGGAAAGAATGACAAAAGGGAATGCAAAAAAGTTAGGAAAGAAGTCAATAAAAAAATTAAGAAGGCAAGGAGAAACTGCAAAACAAAATTAAGAAGAAATATAAAAATAAATAGCAAAGTATTCTACAGATACATAAATAATAAAAGATAAATCAGAATAGGGACAAAGCTACTGAGGGATGCACAAGATAAACTCATAGGGAATGACAGAAAAATGGCAGAAATATTAAATAATTACTTTGCCTCAGTATTTACCAGAAAAACTAACATGGTGACCATTACATTAGAAGAGATTAAAAAGGATATAAATACATTTAAGATGGAAAGGGGGGATATAATTGATAAAACTTAGAGAGGATAAAACCTCTGGTCTAGATGGATTGCATCCATGCATATTAAAAGTTAGGGAAGAGATAGCAGAGGCACTATTACATACATATAAACATTCATTAGAAAAGGGAATAAAGCCAGAGGACTGGCAGACAACTAATGTGATTTCTATGTTTAAAAAGTGAGATAAAAACAAGTCCAGGGAACAAAAACAGAAAATGCTGGAAATCTCAGCTGGTCAGGCAGCACCTGTGAAGAGAAAGCAGAGTTAACGTTTCAGTCGATGACCTGCTGCGATTTCCAGCATTTTCTGTTTTTATTCCAGATTCCAGCATCTGCACTATTTGGCTTTTGTAAAAGTCCAGGGAACTATAGATCAATCAGCTTAATGTTGGTGGTAGAAAAATAATGGAATCCTTAATCAAAGATGTAATAGAAAATCATCTAGAAACTGAAAATACAATAAAGGATTCCAAAAGGGAAGGTCATGCTTCACCAACCTTATTGAATTCTTTGATGCAGTAACAAAAACGGTTGATAAGTGTAATGAGTAAACATTTTGATTTCCAAAAAGGCTTCGATAAGGTACCACGTAGTAGACTCATGACTAAAGTCAAAACATGTGGAGTCAGGGGACAAGTAGCAGAATGAAAAGCAAACTGACTACAAAACAGAAAACAGAGAATAGGGGTTAAAGATATTTAGTCAGATTGGCAAATGGTGGGAAGTGGTGTTCCACAAGGATCAGTGCTGTGACCACTGTTGTTCACCATTTACATAAATGATTTGAACTCGTAAATTGGAAGTACAATTTCAAAATTTGCAGATGATATCAAGTTAAGGGTATAGTTACTATAGAAGAGGACTGTGACAAAATACAGGAAGACATCAATAAACTTCCAGAATGGGCGTATAATTGGCAAATTAACTTCAATATAGATAAGTGTGAGGTAATACATTTGGTAGGAAGAATAAGGAGGCCACATACACCTTGGAAAATAAGTGTCTAAATGGGGTCGAGGAACACAGGGATCTGGATGTACAGATACATAGATCACTAAAAGTAGTGATGCATGTTAATAAGGCCATTAAAAAAAGCAAACAAAGCACTGGAGTTCATTTCCTGAGGGATAGAATTGAAAAGCAGATAAGTTATGTTAAACTTGCATAGAACCTTAGTTAGACCATACTTGGAGTACTGTGAACATTTCTTGTCTCCAATTTCTAAAGAGAATATAGAGGCACTGGAGAAGAGGCAAAAAAGATTTAGTAGAATGATACCAGAACTGAGAAGTGTGAGGTAATGCATTTGGGGAGGGCTAACAAGGAAAGGGAAGACACATTAAATGGTAGGACACTGAGAAGTGTAGAGGAACAAAGGGACCTTGGAGTGCATGTCTACAGATCCCTGAAGGTAGCACCCAGGTAGATAAGGTGGTTAAGAAGGCCTATGGAATACTTGCCTTTATTACCCAAGGGTTATGCTTGAACTGTATAAAACACTGGTTATGCCACAGCTGGAGTACTGCATGCAGTTCTGGTCACCGCATTACGGGAAAGACGTGATTGTACTGGAGAGGGTACAGAGGAGATTTACGAGGATGTTGCCGGGAGTGGAGAATCTTAGCAATGAGGACAGATTGGAAAGGCTGGGTTTGTTTTCCTTGGAACAGAGGAGGCTGAGTGGAGACCTCATTGAGGTGTATAAAATTATGAGGGGCCTAGATATAGTGGATAGAAAGGGCCTATTTCCCTTAGCAGAGGAGTGAACAACCAGGGGGCATAAACTTAAAGTAATTGGTAGAAGGTTTAGAGGGGATTTGAGGGGAAATTTATTCACCCAGAGGGTTGTGGGAGTCTGAAACTCACTGCCTGAAAGGGTGGTAGAGACAGAAACCCTCACCAAATTTAAAAAGTACAAGGATGTGCACTTAAAGTGCCATAACCTGTAGGATTAAGGACCTAGACCTGGAAAGTGGGATTAGCCTCTTGTTGGACGCCACGGACACAATGGGCTGAAATGTCCTCCTTCCATGCTGTAAATGTCTATGATTCTATAAACCCAGTGGCAAACATTCAAGGAGATTTTTCATAACTCTCAGCAAAGACTTATTCCAGTGAGAAATAAAGATGCTAAGAGAAGGATGAACCATTTCTGGCTAACTGAGGAAGTAAAGGATGGTATCAAATTGAAAATAAATGCATACAATGTTGTGAAGGACAGTGGAAGGCCAGACGATTGGGACATTTTTATAAACCAGCAAAGGATGACTAAAAAAAATGATAAAGACAGTGAAGATAGCATATGAGCAAACTAGCAAGAAATATAAAAACAGACAGTAAGAGCTTCTACAGGTATATAAAAAGGAAACAAGTAGCTAAAGTAAACATTGGTCCCTTAGAGGATGGGATTGGAGAATTAATAATGGGAAACAGGGAAACGGCAGAGACATCGAATAAATATTTTATATCGGTCTTCACAGTAGAGGACACTAAAAACATCCCAATAATTGATAATCAAGGAACTATTGGGGGGGGAGGGGGGGGGGAATAAAACCAATTACTATCACTAGAGATAAAGTACTAGGCAAACAAATGGGACTAAAGGTCGACAAGTCCCCTGGACCTGCTGGCATGCATCCTAGGGTCTTAAAAGAAGAGGTTGCAGAGATAGTGGATGCATTGGTTGTAATCTACCAAAATTCCCTGAATTCTGGAGAGGTCCCAGTGGACTGGAAATTTGCAAATATAACACCGTTATTTAAGAAAGGAGAGACACAGAAAGCAGGAAACTATAGACCAGTTCGCCTAACATCTGTCATTGGAAAATGCTGGAGTCAATCATTAAGGAAATAGTAGCAAGACATTTTGAAAATCATAAAGTCAAGTAGAGTCAGCATGGTTTTATGAAAGGGAAATCATGTTTGACAAATTTACTGGAGTGTTTTGAGGATGTAATGAGCAGGGTGGATAAAGGAGAACCAGTTGATGTCGTATATTTGGATTTCCAGAAAGTATTCGATAAGGTGCCACACAAATGGTTACTGCACAAGATAAGAGCTCATGGGGTTGGGGGTAATATATTAGCATGGAAAGAGGATTGGATAACTAACAGAAAACAGAAAGTTGGGGAAAAAAGTTAATTTTCACATTGGCAAACTGTAACTAGTGGGGTGCCACAGGTATCAGTGCTGGGGCCTCAATTATTTACAATTTATATTAATGACTTGGATGAAGGTGCAAAGTTAAAGCACATGGGATTGGGGGTAGTGTGCTGATGTGGATTGAGAACTGGTTGGCAGACAGGAAGCAAAGAGTAGGAGTAAATGGGTACTTTTCAGAATGGCAGGCAGTGACTAGTGGGGTACCGCAAGGTTCTGTGCTGGGCCCCAGCTGTTTATACTGTACATTAATGATTTAGATGAGGGGATTAAATGTAGTATCTCCAAATTTGTGGATGACACTAAGTTGGGTGGCAGTGTGAGCTGCGAGGAGGATGCTATGAGACTGCAGAGTGACTTGGATAGGTTAGGTGAGTGGGCAAATGCATGGCGGATGCAGTATAATGTGGATAAATGTGAGGTTATCCACTTTGGTGGTAAAAACAGAGAGACAGACTATTATCTGAATGGTGACAGATTAGGAAAAGAGGAGGTGCAATGAGACCTGGGTGTCATGGTACATCAATCATTGAAGGTTGGAATGCAGGTACAGCAAGTGGTTAAGAAAGCAAATGGCATGTTGGCCTTCATAGCGAGGAGATTTGAGTACAGGGTCAGGGAGGTGTTACTACAGTTGTACAGGGTCTTGGTGAGGCCACACCTGGAGTATTGTGTACAGTTTTGGTCTCCTAACGTGAGGAAGGACATTCTTGCTATTGAGGGAGTGCGCGAAGGTTCACCAGACTGATTCCCGGGATGGCGGGACTGACATATCAAGAACAATTGGATCAACTGGGCTTGTATTCACTGGAGTTCAGAAGAATGAGAGGGGATCTCATAGAAACTTTTAAAATTCTGACGGGTTTAGACAAGTTAGATGCAGGAAGAATGTTCCCAATGTTGGGGAAGTCCAGAACCAGGGGTCACAGTCTAAGGATAAGGGGTAAGCCATTTAGGACCGAGATGAGGAGGAATTTTTTCACCCAGAGAGTGGTGAACCTGTGGAATTCTCTACCACAGAAAGTTGTTGAGGCCAATTCACTAAATATATTCAAAAAGGACTTAGATGTAGTCCTTACTACTAGGGGGATCAAGGGGTATGGCGAGAAAGCAGGAATGGGGTACTGAAGTTGCATGTTCAGCCATGAACTCATTGAATGGCGGTGCAGGCTTGAAGGGCCGAATGGCCTACTCCTGCACCTATTTTCTATGTTTCTATGTACCATAGCCAAATTTGCTGATGATTCAAAGATAGGTGGGAAAGCAAATTGTGAGGAAGATGCAAAGAACCTACAAAGAGATATAGATAGGCTCAGTGAGTGGAATAAAATTTGGCGGATGGACTATAATTTGGGAAAATGTGAGAGGAAAAATTTGGTAGGATAAATAAAAAATAAAATAATTATTTAAATGGGGAGCGATTACAAAATGCTGTAGTACAGTGGGATCTGGAGGTTCTTGTACATGAAACGCAAAAAGTTAGCATGCAGGTACAGCAAGTAATCAGGAAAGCAAATGGAATGCTGGCTTTTATTGCAGGGGGATTGGAGTACAAAAGTAGGGAAGTCCTGCTCCAATTGTACAGGGGATAAGACCACATCTGGAGTACTGCGTGCCGTTTAGTCTCCTTATTTAAGGAAGGATATGCTTATATTGGAGGCAGTTCAGAGAAGGTTCACAAGGTTGATTTCTGAGATGAAGAGATTTTCATATGAAGAAAAGTTGAGCAGGTTGGGCCTATACTCCTTGGAGTTTAGAAGAATGAAGGTGATCTTATTGAATCATATAAGATTCTGAGGGGCTTGACAGGGTAGTAGCAGAGAGGATCTTTCCCTTCATGGGAGAATCTAGAACTAGGGGGCATAGTTTCAGAATAAGGGGTCGCCCATTTAAAGCAGAAATGAGGAAGAATTTCTTCTCTCGGGGGGTCATGAATCTTTTGAATTTTCTACCCCAGAGAGTTGTGGAGGCTGGGTCTTTGAATATATTTAAGGTGGAGATCGACAGATTTTTGAGTGATAAGGGAATAAAGGGTTATGGGAAGTGGCAGGGAAGTGGAGTTGAGGCCAGGTTCAGATCAGCCATGATCTTATTGAATGGCAGAGCAAGCTCAAGGGGATAAATGGCCTACTCCTGCTCCTATTTCTTATGTTCTTCTGTTCTGAGAGGTTATACCTATCAGGAAAGATTGAACAGGCTGGGGCTGTTTTCTCTAGGAAAGGGAAGACTGAAGGGTGACCTGATAGAGGTGTTTAAGATTATGAAACGGTTTGATTTGGTTGACGTAGAGCAGATGTTTTGACTTGTGGGCGAGATTAGAACTAGAGGCCATAAATATAGGATAGTCATCAATACGAAATTCAAGAGAAAGTTGTTTACCCAGAGAGTGGTTTAAACTGTGGAACCAGTTACCACAGGGAGCAGCTGAGGTGAATAATATTGATGCATTTAAGAGGAAGCAAAATAAGCACATAAGGGAGAAAGGAATAGAAGGATATGTTGATAGGGTTAGATGAAGAGGGGTGGGAGGAGGCTTGTATGGAACATAAACAACATGGACCTGTTGAGTTAAATAGCCTGTTCCTGTGCTGTAAAGGGTTATCAATTTAAAATTATTATTAAGCAATTAAGGAGAAAGGTTAGGAGAAATGTTATTATGCAGAGATTGGAGCATAGAATACTTTGTTACAGGGAATTATTGCAGCAGAGACCATTGCATCTTTCAAGGGAAAAGTGGGTAAGTATTTGAAGCAGAGGAAGATACAGGGGTATGGGGAGAGAGCTGGGCTTTGGGATTTGTTTTGGATTGCTCTACCAAATGCCAGCAAATAGATGATGACCAAAATGGGCTTCTTTGGTTCCATGATGCTATAGGAACCCTACTTTCCTACGGCTCAGTTTTCTGCCGCTTCTTTTTGCACTGGCCTCTGGACCTCGGGGTGGTCACCATTGCACAGTAATCTTGTGCAAGTTGGTTCCAGTATTTCTTCATTTCTTTTGGTGAAACTTTTATGTGACCTCAGCTGGGGTCCAGCTCGCACCATCTGGCCTCAATTACAGTAACTAGTGCCTCCACTTCGTCCTGCGAGAAATTCTTGGTCCTTGAGCCATGTTGCAGATTGTAGCTCTGATTTTTCCACTGAGAGTTAAAGTTCTCACACAGCACTCAAATTCTCACACACAACTGGCTCTTTAAAAATGACCGAATGCAGACTATGATGTGTACTGGGCATGAGCGCCCATAGCAGTCACGTAAAAAATGTCATTTTTTTTTTGTGCATGCGCAGACGGTCATTTTTTCGGTGCAGACATTTGGCTCCACCCTCTGAAGTTAAAGGGCAGCCTGCGCGGTGCCAATTTCAAAAATTAGAACGGGGAAACTTGCAAGTTATTTTTTAGAGTAGTCAGGGCCAAAAATAACAGGCGTAATTCTTGAAATATGCTCAAAAAATGGCATTGTGGAAAATTGAGCCTCTAGTATTAGTACTATAAGCTGCAGACTTGAAAAAGAAAGTGTTGGATGGGCCTGGTGCAATTTAAAGACCGAGCTATTTAACAATCATGGCAGGTTCATTTCTATGGGTATAAAAACAATTGGCTGAATTTTAATCTGCAGGAGCGCGAGTGTGGGAGTGAGTGGGGAGGTTAAAACTTTCAAAATCGACAGTGTGTCGGGAAGCCGCCTTCAAACCGCCGACTTATGCATTTAACTGCAGCGCGTGAGGGTGCGTGTGAGCAACCCCCCCGGAGAGGCAGGTTTCCACTTAAGATATGTTAATTGTTCAGTTCTAGTGATATTGACATGGGTTTTCTACATCAACTTTGGAACTTGTCAGTGAAAGCAAGGCAAGAACACAACGGCAATTGAGGGGCTGAAACCATGTCAAGGAAATATGCCAATACGTACTCAGTACTTACAGTTGCTTTCTTAGCTGGTTGTGGGAAAGGGTTTGTTCACAGTACTTGTACTGAGAGGTTACTGAACACATTTGGAAGGTTTCTTCAACATTTTGGAGGTTTCTTTAATATTTTGGAGGTGTCTTCTACAATTTGGATGTTTGGAGGTCTGATCTGGACTTTGGAGCTCTGCTCTATCAGATAAGCATGGGTGCTGCATACGTTGCCTTATATTGGAACTCAGATGCGCAGCAACAGCACCAGCAGTAGCAGAAGGCTCAGCAGCAGGCTACTGCTCACAGACCTGTAGCTCCATTGGAGACAGGGGAGCAGCAGAGAGATGCAGCTCACAGGAGGCCATACCCGGCAAACAGGGTCTACAGGCAGAGGATACGCTTCCTCAACACGTCTGAACACCAGTGTCTCAGGAGACTTGTCAGGTGGAGGTAAACATTTTCAGGCTGCTGGAACTAAACCTGCTGCCAACTGGACCTGGTGGTCAAGCTTCATCAGTGGCTGTCAAAGTCACCACCGCCCTCAAACCTTTTGCTTCTGAATTCTTCCAGGCCTCTGCCGGAGACATTTGCAGGATCTTGCAGTGGGCGGTACATAAATGTATAAGACAGGTGACTGGTTTCTTTTCCAGGAACGTTAATTATGTCAAATTTTCCTGCAATGACACCAGTCAGAATGAGATGCTTGGGTTTATGGCTTTGGTTGGCTTCCCACAGATGCAGGGCATCATCGACTGCACATATGTGACAATTAAGGCACCCACAGATCACCCAAGAATATTCATCAATGGCAAGGACTTCCACTCCATCAATGTGCAGCTGGTGTGCAACCACAAAAAGATCGTTATGTAGGTGTGTGCAAGATTGCCGGATAGCAGCCATAATGCTTTCATCCTGCGTCAGTCCACCATCCCTGGACACTTTGCACCTCGAAGCAAAGTTACTGGCTGGCTGTTTGGAGGCAAGGGATACCCACTTAAAACGTGGCTTCTGACACCTCTCAGAAACCTGAAGAATGAGGCGCAGGAGCGATACAATGAATGCCATATCACCACCAGATGTGTCATCGAAAAAGCCATTGGCATGCTGAGGGTACGTTTCAGGTTCATCGACAGATTTGGAGGCACCCTTCAGTATGCACAAGCCAAGGTCTCCAGAATGGTCATGGTGTGCTGCGCTCTGCAAAACATTGCGCAGCAGTGAGGTTTGGACCTGCTGGAGGAAAAAGGCACAGAGCACAGAGCCTATTAGGTGGATTCCAAGGAACAGGGGGAGGAGTGGAGGAGGAAGAGAGGAGATGGAGAAAGACAAGGAAATGGAAGGTGATGTGGGCAATGACCCATCAGGGCTGCAAATTGCTGGCCAGGATACCCGGGATGCCTTCATTATTGTGAGGTTCACTTAGGTTTCACCAGTGCTTCCATCTAACGACCACATGCAAAAGCCACTTCCTCCCGCCGCGCCACTCAATGCCACTAACACAAAGCAGTTCTGCAAACAACCAAGCATCCCTTTCATGGCCCTTCATTGGTCACCATCAATTCATGCCTACCCATTCATCATCACACAACTGAAAAAACCACTTGCCAGCCAGAAACCAAGAATGGGCAAGACAGGAAAATGGTGCAAAAGAATAATATTGACGTGCTTCAAATAGATAACAGAAACTTAACAATATAACAATGTGCAACACACCAATGTGCATACCCTTGTGTAACTACAAATCATTATTCTTCCTTTTCCTATCGCTTCTTCGTGGTGTAACCCCCGTGGCTTCAGCAGAGGTAGAGGCAGGCTACTCATATCCCTGCTCTGACTGTTGAGTTGCTCTTGGTGATGTTCTTTGGGTTTTGGAGCCCATGAGGGCCCCACCAATGACTGCTCCATCCGATTCTGCAGGGCAGAATCAGCCATTGGGACACGAGGCAGCATGTTGCGTACTGACTGAGGGGGCCAATGGGTGAGAGTGGAAGCGCTTTGAACCGAGTCTCAACTTCCATGTTCCCTTTCACCATCATCCCTCTCATGGCTCAGCCGCATTTCCCTGCTAGCAATGAGCTGCACTATATTTTGCTGTGGATCAGTGGGGCACTGAAAGGCCGAGACCATGTTATCATTCATCCTATATATGGTGGCATTCAGAGTGTGCAAGCCATTGTTGAAATCTTGCATGCACTAGTGCACTTGCTGTGTTTGATGCTCCATAAACACAGGGCAGGGAAAATGGAGTACGAGAAGAAGCTTGCAGGGAACATTACGGTGGATTGCAAAAGTTTCTATAGGTATGTAAAGAGAAAAAGGTTAGTAAAGACAAATGTAGGTCCCCTGCAGTCAGAATCAGGGGAAGTCATAACTGGGAACAAAGAAATGGCAGACCAATTGAACAAGTACTTTGGTTCAGTATTCACTAAGGAGGACACCAACAACCTTCCGGATATAAAAGGGGTCAGAGGGTCTAGTAAGGAGGAGGAACTGAGGGAAATCTTTATTAGTCGGGAAATTGTGTTGGGGAAATTGATGGGATTGAAGGCCGATAAATCCCCAGGGCCTGATAGACTGCATCCCAGAGTACTTAAAGAGGTGGCCTTGGAAATAGTGGATGCATTGACAGTCATTTTCCAACATTCCATTGACTCTGGATCAGTTCCTATCGAGTGGAGGGTAGCCAATGTAACCCCACTTTTTAAAAAAGGAGGGAGAGAGAAAACAAGGAATTATAGACCGGTCAGCCTGACCTCAGTAGTGGGTAAAATGATGGAATCAATTATTAAGGATGTCATAGCAGTGCATTTGGAAAATGGTGACATGATAGGTCCAAGTCAGCATGGATTTGTGAAAGGGAAATCATGCTTGACAAACCTTCTGGAATTTTTTGAGGATGTTTCCAGTAAAGTGGACGAAGGAGAACCAGTTGATGTGGTATATTTGGACTTTTAGAAGGCTTTCGACAAGGTCCCACACAAGAGATTAATGTGCAAAGTTAAAGCACATGGGATTGGGGGTAGTGTGCTGATGTGGATTGAGAACTGGTTGTCAGACAGGAAGCAAAGAGTAGGAGTAAATGGGTACTTTTCAGAATGGCAGGCAGTGACTAGTGGGGTAGCGCAAGGTTCTGTGCTGGGGCCCCAGCTGTTTACATTGTACATTAATGATTTAGACGAGGAGATTAAATGTAGTATCCCCAAATTTGCGGATGACACTAAGTTGGGTTGCAGTGTGAGCTGCGAGGAGGATGCTATGAGGCTGCAGAGTCACTTGGATAGGTTAGGTGAGTGGGCAAATGCATGGCAGATGAAGTATAATGTGGATAAATGTGAGGTTATCCACTTTGGTGGTAAAAACAGAGAGACAGACTATTATCTGAATGGTGACAGATTAGGAAAAGGGGAGGTGCAACGAGACCTGGGTGTCATGGTACATCAGTCATTGAAGGTTGGCATGCAGGTACAGCAGGCGGTTAAGAAAGCAAATGGCATGTTGGCCTTCATAGCGAGGGGATTTGAGTACAGGGGCAGGGAGGTGTTCCTACAGTTGTACAGGCCTTGGTGAGGCCACACCTGGAGTATTGTGTACAGTTTTGGTCTCCTAACTTGAGGAAGGACATTCTTGCTATTGAGGGAGTGCAGCGAAGATTCACCAGACTGATTCCCGGGATGGTGGGACTGACCTATCAAGAAAGACTGGATCAACTGGGCTTGTATTCACTGGAGTTCAGAAGAATGAGAGGGGACCTCATAGAAACGTTTAAAATTCTGACGGGTTTAGACAGGTTAGATGCAGGAAGAATGTTCCCAATGTTGGGGAAGTCCAGAACCAGGGGTCACAGTCTAAGGATAAGGGGTAAGACATTTAGGACCTAGATGAGGAGAAACTTCTTCACCCAGAGAGTTGTGAACCTGTGGAATTCTCTACCACAGAAAGTAGTTGAGGCCAATTCACTAAATATATTCAAAAGGGAGTTAGATGAAGTCCTTACTACTCGGAGGATCAAGGGGTATGGTGAGAAAGCAGGAAGGGGAACTGAAGTTGCATGTTCAGCCATGAACTCATTGAATGGCGGTGCAGGCTAGAAGGGCTGAATGGCCTACTCCTGCACTATTTTCTATGTTTCTATGTTTCTATACAGTTGGCCACTCTCTCCATGGAGAAAGACATCATCGCAAAGGCCTACGACGTCATGCTTGAGCCAGACTCCTCTAATCTCTCTGCAATCGGGCACAATGCGCTTAGAACACCTCCCAGTACATTGCATATTCTTTGCTGCTGCTCAAGAAGTATCCTGTTCATCGATGGCCCCTGGGGTACAGCATCTCCATTGCAGTCCCTGACTCAACCATCAACTTGCTCACTTGTGAAGTGCGAGTCACCATATAAAAACCCCCTATCTCTCTAACTAGTCCCACTGAAGTGTGAGTATCTGTGCTGGTGCATGGTCTACATGAGTCATGTGATGGTGCACCCTCAGAGGGATTGAGCTCCTCTGAGGAGTCTTGTCATCATCGGCGAACATGACCACCTCCGCTGTACACGCGACAGCCCTTTGGGAGATAATAGACATGAATGAGTACTGTTAAGGTAAGAATGCTTGAAGTTATCATTTTGCACATGATCATATTTCAATCGCTGTAGACATCAAGTCAACGTGACTGAGTGTTGTATTATGTCGCGGCCTGATATTTAATGATGTAGTTGGCAGGCCCCCATCTCCCCACCTCCGATGGCCATGCATGCTGAGACTCTGCTGATCTCCAGCGCCTCCTCCTCTGCAGCCATTAATTGAATTATCTGTGGAGATCCACCTCCAGTTCTCTGCCTCTCTGATATTCTGTGCTCGCTTCTCCTGCAAGGAGGAAAAGACAATACCTATTCGTGAGAGTAATGGCTTATGTTCACCCAAATGATGGAGAGCATTTTCTAAGAGTAACTATGAGGGATCGGCACGACATTGCATGAGGATGAAGGTGAGTGTCATTGGTGGCTGGATCAATGGGGATGTGAGGAAGTGCATAGACAGAGAGGGATTGGTGCATCTGCAAGGTAAGTTTGTATGAGGAGTGGGGTGTCGGAGTAGGCTTGAGAAGGTAGCGTGAGGGGGTTTGGGGTGATATGCACATAAGTATTTAGGGCAATGTGCTCTTTCTCTCACCTTTCCTGCCCGCTGAAGTCATTGAATCGCTTCCTGCATTGGATCCAGGAGCGTGGCACCATGCTGCTGACCTCATAGGCAAACTCCAAACACATCTTCTTTGTTTCTGCAGCAGGCTTCATCCTCCCCTCACTAGGGAACAGTATCTCCTTCTGGTTCCTTAAAGCCCCTAGCAGCAGATCCAGGGAAGTGTCGCTGAAGAGTGGGGTGCAGTCTTTGCCTGTGTCGACTCCATTGTCTTTGTCTCTCCATCACAACTCTAAACTCCTTCAACTTGCATGTTTGCAGTGTCCCTTTAAATATTTTAAATCATGCCTGCTGACGCTAATTGGATGGGAAACCCGGAAAGAAAATGATAATGAGGTGGCTGAGTTAAAAAGCCACTGACAAATGCACTGCACTTATTTCCGAGTTTCCCACCTGCTATCCGCCTCCTCCTCCTGCCACACCCAGTGCATCTGTGAATTAAAATCCAGGCCAATGTAAATGCAGCTAATATATTAGCTGTTTCATTGGGCTCAATGCTGGAGAATAAGGACAACAATTAGCATCCCAAGGCAATTGCATTTGGTATCACTATTTTGATATTCAAAATCTTGGCTGCTCGCACATGTTAAATATTTAGTTGTGCAGGTACACATAGTACCTTGTGCCAGGGCAAACTGCATAAGCAGTAGTGCAATGAGATTAATATTGGTCCCCAGGTATCATTTTATATTAAGAAATAAAAATTAATCCAGCAGTGTATGGGAATTTTTCAAAATTATCAAACCTGTCAGGGACTAAAATATGAGAGAAGGTAATCTGTGAATCATCATGAAATCTGTAGGAGTCATGAGAATTAAATCCACATCCTTAAATGATTTTTAAAAAAATGTAAATTTTTTTTCATTTTCTTCTAATTTCACACTTAGCCCTTTGGGGACTGAAGAAATTTGAAAACCAACAGGCATTTTTTTAAGAGATTTTTTAAACTTAATTTCAAAAACACTATGACATAAAATTGTTTTATGGTTATTTAAGTAGCTTAATTTTATTTTACAATATTAAAATTAGAAATAGAGTGGAAAAAAAGTTGGAGATGAAAGGCTGGAATTTCTTCAAACCGACTCACACCGTAAGTATGCTAAAATCCTTGCTGGTTTCTACGCCGATCTTGCCAACAGCAATTTACACAGAAGTTTCCTGAAACTATCATTAGCATTAGCCAGAAAATAAAAACTGATAAACCAATCGAAATTCAATTTAAACCAGCGAGGCAGGGGAAAGTGCATAACATACACCCTCTTCCTTCGTTAAGACCTTCTTTATCTTATTGATGTTACAAAAATTAAAGTTTGAAGCCATCAAACCATCACTTATGCATATTAAGCAAAGAATGTTTAAGTAAAGTTAGTTCTGGAAGCTTTTCTCTTCCTAATATAACAGATTCTGATACCATAAAAAAACTTTCAAAGATACAGAAAAGACAGTGTAGTTCTCAGTGAGAAATTTCTTTTGAAAAATTAATAAGAAAACACCAGAAATAGAGACTTCTGTGCCAAAGATTCTGGGCGTAAATTTAAGCCTCTTCAGAATGGGCGTACATGAAGGAAACTTGCGTTCTCCCTTGTTTTTCAGGGTCGGGGTGTCGCTATGTTAACGAGTCAAGTGGGATTCCGCAGATGTAACTCGGGAGTGGAGCAAATTATCGACGAAATTCATGGAAAGCAAGGTTCTAGTATAAAACCTGTCATGTATCTGACATTATTATATATAACTGTATCCTAACATGCTATACATGACTGTAATAAGATATGACCTGTAACCACCAGCATACCTTACCATCAGGGGTGCACTTGCAAGAGAAAGGTATATAAGGACAGGTCTCAGGCCAGTGCAGCATTCCAGAGCTGTGAAATAAAGGTGCAGGTCCAGAGCGACCTTGACTTCACTACATGCCTCGTGTGAATCTGTACTGAGGGTCAGGACTTTACAGTGGCGACGAGTTATGGGATTACAGAATCCACAGAATGGCGAACAACAGATCAGATGAAAAGTACAATGCGGGAGACAATTGGGAGGACTTTATAGAAAGGCTCCAGCAAAGCTTTGTAACCAAAGACTGGTTAGGCGACGATAAGGCAGGCAAGAGAAGAGCCCATCTCTTGACCAGCTGTGGGTCGAAAACATACGCTTTAATGAAGGATCTGTTGGCATCCGAGAAACCAGCAAGCAAGTCGTTTGAAGAATTGAGCACACTGGTAAGAGACCACCTGAAGCCAGGAGCAGCCTACACATGGCCAGACACACGTTCTACAACTACAGACGCTGTGTGGGCCAGAGCATACCCGACTTCGTGGGTGAACTTCGGAGGTTGGCTAGTTTATGTGAGTTCTCCGATGAACTGAGGAGAGAAATGCTGAGAGACTTTTTCATTGAAGGAATAGGCCACGCAGGCATATTTCGAAAGCTCATAGAGACCAAGAACCTGACCTTAGAGGCAGCAGCACTGGTTGCACAGACATTCTTGGTAGGGGAAGAAGAAACGAGGTTGATTTACAATGCAGATACAACAACTAACGAAATATCGGAACAAGAAGTTCACAGCACTAAAGAAGCTGCTACCCCAACACACAGACAAAATCTCGATAGCAGGCAGAAGCCATCAAGGGCCACAGGAACGGCCGTTCACACATCATAACCCACAATGCGAGCAATCAACTACAAACTGAGAGAAGCTCAAGAGAGATCAGCCAGACGCAGCTCATTCTTTGGGAACACTTTGAACAATGGAACAGGTCTGTGCTGGAGGTGTGGGGGTGGGCACTTGTCAAGGAGATGTCGATTTCAGCAGGCTGTTTGCAGAAATTGTGAATATACAGGGAATTTGGCCCGCATGTGCAAAAAAACGGCAGCTCGGCTGGTATACGAATCGGATGGGTCGGAAAGCGGCCCAGAAGATGGCGGGGACAGTACCCGGGACACCGATGTACAGCGGGTCAACATGATCAATGGCCGCTGCTCCTACAACAGGACGCCTCCGATAATGATGAGGGTCCTACTCAACGGGATATCTGTCAACATGGAGCTGGATACAGGAGCGAGTCAATCTCTCGTGGGCGCTCAACAATTTGAACAACTGTGGCCGCATAAAAGAGACCGAACAAAACTCACAAGGGTCGACACCAAATTAAGGCCCTATACCAAAGAAATCATACCAGTCCTCGGCAGCGCCATGCTCTGTCACACACAAAGGGACAGTGAACCGACTTCCCCTGTGGATTGTCCCCGGAGACCCCCCAGCACTGCTGGGGAGAAGCTGGCTGGCAAAACTAAATTGGAAATGGGATGATGTCCATGCCATGTCATTAGAGGAAAGGACCTTCTGCTCAACATTTATAAAGCGATTTGAATATCTCTTTCAGCCAGGTGTGGGCACTTTCAAAGGGGCCAAAGTCAAAATCTACATCACAAGGCCAGAGCTGTACCCTATGTGATGAGGGAAAAGATTGAACACGAACTAGACAGGCTTCTGCGGGAAGGCATTATATCACCTGCGGAATTTAGCGACTGGGCAAGTCCCATCGTCCCAGTCATGAAGCCTGATGGATCCGTACGAATCTGTGGCGACTACAAATCTACCATAAACAGAGTCTCCCTACAGGACCAGTACCCGCTGCCCAGAGCGGAGGACTTATTTGCCACATTGGCTGGAAGTAAACTTTTCTCAAAATTAGACCTCACATCTGCGAATATGATGCAAGAATTGACCGAGGAATCCAAGCTACTCACCACCATCAACACACATCGAGGCCTTTTCATGTACAATCGATGCCCATTCGGCATCAGGTCGGCAGCTGCCATATTCCAGCGTAACATGGAGAGTCTGCTCAAGTCCATCCCGGGGACGGTTGTATTTCAAGACGACATACTTATCACGGGCAGGGACACCGACTCCCATCTCCGCAATTTGGAGGAAGTACTAAAGCGGTTGGATCAGGTAGGCCTACGAATCAAGAAATCCAAGTGCCTGTTTCTCGCACCCGAGGTTGAATTTTTGGGCAGAAGGATTGCCGCTGATGGAATCCGCCCAACAGAGTCCAAAACAGAAGCAATTCGCCTGGCACCCAGGCCCCGGAATATCTCAGAACTGCACGCCTTTCTCGGGCTACTCAAATACTTTGGGAACTTTATGCAGAACTTAAGCACGCTGCTGGAGCCTCTCCACGTGCTACTCAGGAAGTGGTGCGATTGGTTTTGGGGGGACGCCCAGGAACGCGCCTTCAATAAGGCACGCAACCTTCTGTGTTCCAACAGTGTTTTGACTTTCTTTGACCCAGGTAAAAAGCTCGTTCTCACATGCGATGCGTAAGCATATGGGGTTGGGGGCGTTTTGCAACCTGTCAATAGTGCGGGCAAATTACAACCCATTGCTTATGCCTCCAGGTCACTTTCGCGGGCGGAGTGCGGGTACGGAATGGTCGAGAAGGAGGCGCTCACGTGCGTGTACGGTGTCAAAAAGATGCACCAATACCTTTTCGGGGCCAAGTTCGCGTTAGAAACCAACCACAAGCCCCTCACGTCCCTCCTATCTGAGAGCAAGGCAATAAACGACAACGCCTCGGCGCGAATACAACGGTGGGCACTCATGCTGGCGTCGTACGACTATACCATAAGTCACAGACCAGGTACAGACAACTGTGCCGACGCGCTCAGCAGGCTACCCCTGGCAACCACGGAAGGGTCTGACGAACAGGACTGTGAGATAGTCATGGCAATCAATGCCTTTGAGTCCACAGGTTCGCCCCTGACAGCTCGCCAAATCAGAGCCTGGACGGCCAGCGACTCCACGTTATCCTTAGTAAAAAGATGTGTCCTAACCACTGACTGGGCAGAGGCTCGCGATGCCTGCCCCGAGGAATTAAAACCCTTTCACAGGCGCATGCATGAGCTATCACTACAAGCAGACTGCCTGATGTGGGGCAGCCGAGTAGTCATGCCTCTGCGAGGCAGAGAGACATTTGTCCGGGAGCTCCACCGTGAGCACCCGTGGATCGTTCTCATGAAGGCCATAGCCAGATCCCATATCTGGTGGCCTGGTATTGACGCAGACTTGGAGCTCTGCGTCCGAAGGTGCACCATTTGTGCCCAACTCAGCAATGCCCCCAGGGAGGCTCCATTGAGCCCCTGGCCCTGGCCTACCAAACCGTGGTCGCGGGTGCACGTAGACTATGCAGGCCCATTCATGGGGAAAATGTTCCTCGTAGTTGTAGATGCATTTTCAAAGTGGATCGAATGCACCATTTTAAACTCGAGCACAACCTCCACCACTGTGGAGAGCCTCGCAACCATGTTTGCAACGCACGGAATCCCTGACATATTGGTCAGTGACAATGGTCCGTGCTTCACCAGCGCAGAATTCCAAGATTTTATAATTGACCACGGCATAAATCACGTCAAGATGGCACCGTTCAAGCGGCCTCCAATGGCCAGGTGGAGAGAGCAGTGCAAATCATTAAACAAGGCATGCTTAAAATCTAAGGTCCCACGCTGCAGGGTCGCCTGTCGCGACTGCTACTGCATACAGATCTCGTCCACACTCACTGACTGGGATGCGCCCCGCGCAATTGTTGATGAAAAGGACTTTAAAAACAAGGCTCTCATTAATCCTCCCAGACATGCACGAAATCGTTGAGGCAAAGCGCCATAAGCTGACTAAGTACCATGACAGAAATTCGAGGGGGAGATGGAATGAGATAGGGGACAACGTGTTTGTACTAAACTATGGCAGGAGTCCCAAATGGCTTGCAGGGATAGTAACGGGCAAGGAAGGAAACAGGCTACTGGTAGTACAAATGGACAATGGCAAAACCTGCCGGAGGCATATCGACCAAGTCAAAAGCAGATTTACCAACAATACTGCGGAACTAGAGGCAGATTACAATGTGGAACTCGCACCACACCTGGTGAACAGACAGAGGGAACAACCTGAGGAAAGGGCAATCCCAACAGACAGCCCAGGCGAGTCAACAACAATCACACCAATCGAAACAGACAGCCCAGGCGAGATACCAGCAACCACACCCAAAGAAAAACAGACACCAAGGCAAACAACTGAACCACAACTCAGACGCTCCACGTGAGAGCGTAGACCACCTGAGAGACTGAACCTATAAAGACAATAAGACCTTGGGGGAGGGTGATGTCCTGTTTCTTACATTATTATATATAACTGTATCCTAACATGCTATACATGACTGTAATAAGATATGACCTGTAGCCACCAGCATACCTTACCACCAGGGGTGCACTTGCAAGAGACAGGTATATAAGGACAGGTCTCAGGCATGTGCAGCATGCAGAGGTGTGAAATAAAGGTGCAGGTCCAGAGTGACCTTGACTTCACTACATGCCTCGTGTGAATCTGTACTGAGGGGACAGGACATTACAAAACCATCCAAAACAGGTGGTCCAAATGGAGACATGGACCTCTTCATGACATCTGTGACCTGTGATTCTGAGTTCAGCTCCATGAGATGAGCAATACTAGTTTTACCTCCTCCTTCTTTGCTTATTGCTCTATGGGAAACTTAGCGGTCAGAAGGTTAAATATATATTTCACTCTTGCAGTTTCAATTCGGGCTACTTTTCTGTGCTCCTGTTTATTGATAGGGTCAAATGTTAAATCTATTTAAAAGATGGGGCACACAAAAAGATGAAATTATACAAAATTAACTTTCATTGAAATTGGTGTATTTTCGCACTTATTATGGATGTAATTCTATCCATAAAGATGGCCTGAAGTAACACAAACAATACATCTGTTGCACAGAGATGTCACCATGTTAATCCCAAAATACTGTATAATGGCTAAGGTTGATCTTCAGATGGAACTTAGCAATGATAGCTTGTTACTTTGGCACATAGGAGTTTGGGTTCAAATGAAATACTTGATCTAGAGGCCTAGTTTCCAGTTTTTACAGTATTTTGATGTATTATATTTTTGTACAAGTAGATAAACAAAGTTTCACAGACTTGGCTAAGAAACCATTAGAATTAATCTCAATTATCTGACATATGTTGAATATGGAATTTGTTTGAGATAAAAACATCGGGTGACTTGACTCCAAGAAAGTGTCAATTATCAGAACCAGTTTTAAGCAGCCACATAGTCTTCTAATCCTTGCAAGCATGCTGGTTATAAACCTGTTCACCCAGTGGCAATGGGGTGGGTGAGTGGTTAAAATGATGAGTGGGTACTTCCCATTGCATTTCCTGTGTGTTTGCGCCTGCTGCTATTTGTATTGTCGGGTATTCTGCAGCGTCGAGGCTGCCCATTACTGAAAAGTAGAAGCCTCATTAATATTTACATTTCGGGGTCCAGTGATGTAATTCAAACCCCGACATGATTTTAACTGGCAATCGCGGCAATGACACCTAGCTTTGGATCTCCCAGTGAAAGCTGATGACAAACAGAGGACACCCAGGTAAGTTTGCATTTTTTATTTATTTTTTTGTGGGCCAGGAAGACGAGGAGCGCTCTTCTGGGCCCCACACGGAAACCTTGGGCCTCCCCTGTCCCAGGTTTCACTTCCCATCCTGTTACCGTGATTGCTTCTGCCCCCACCCCCTCATCTCCTTGCTGGCGGTGTGCTGCTGCTGCAGAAAATGTCACTCCCACCCACTGGCCAGGTAGCAATTCGCCAGCAGGTTCAAGTGGGAGTCTGAGTTGGATCATTTAAATGAGGCTCGGGAGTTACCGTGGGGGTTGCCATTTTTTTTTGTTCATGGGATGTGGGTGCCGCTGGCAAGGTCAGCATTTATTGCCCATCCCGAATTGCCCTTGCGAAGGTGGTGGGAAGCTGTCTTTTTGAACCGCTGTTCTTTGTAGCGGTTTGGTATAACTGAGAAGCTTGGTAGGCCATTTCAGATGGCATTTAACCACATTGCTGCGGGTCTGGAATCAGGTAAGGACAGCAGATTTCCTTCCCTAAAAGACAGTAGTGAATCCGATAGTTTCATGGTCATCATTATGGTACTAGCTTTTTATTCTAGATTTATTTAATTAACTGAATTTAAATTCTTCAGCTGTTGTGTTGGGATTTGAATTCATGTCTCCGGATTAGGCCAAGCCTACCGAATTATTAGTCCAGTAACATAACTACTATGCTACCATTCCCTGCAGTGAGCCCCATTGTTATAGGCACAACATGGCTGTCTTGGTTCCTTCAGCTGCTGCAGCAACTCTGAAATTCATTCCACTTCCACCCCACACCCTCCAGCCCCCTGCCAATCGCCCACTTCCACAGGTAGACTGCTTATGACGGGTGATAATAGTGCTGGGAATCAACTACAAATATATAATGAAAATGCACTGAGGAAGTTTGGGTTGTTTCTGGAAGGAGTTACACTAACCAGCAAAGGTACAGTTTTCTTACTATTCTGACGCTTAATTCACCACAGAGGAAAATCTCGGTATGTTTGGAATCGGCGTTTCAAGGGAGAGAGTATGATATTTGTTGCTGGGTGGCACTCTCCTTAATATAGGACTATCTTTCAATACAGGCTTTATTTTTTCAGTCTTCGATAGAAAATCAGGTCCCCAGTCATTGCAAGAAGACAAGAAAATGGTGACAATGGTTGGGCAGACAACAATCCCTCACTAGCTGCCGGCACCTGACATTTCTGCCCCACCCTCAGTGACACTCCCATTGCAACATGTGCTATGAGCTGTCTTTGTATTGGCATTCATGTTGACAGCCCCTAAGTGTCCATGAGCTATTTACCTATAAAAGGTATCAAAGTTGAGCCCGATACTGTCCTCAGCCTCCGCACCCATCATTGACAAGCACACATCTTCTATTATGGTTCATCAGTTTATGATCATAAATGGGAACTTTGCTGGATTTCCAGCCCCCTTCCCCCACTCTGAGCACAAAGATCCTGAGGCCAATTGTAACACCTTAACTGCTCCAATCTGAGTTCAGTGAACAATGAGGATCAAATCTGGCATCTTTCTGGCCTGCAGTACTCAGCAGCACACCAAATGGCGCAGTTACCCATGAAGCTATCAGCACAAGAGTTGACAGTAATTAGTTTAGATTGGCCCTGAAATTCCACAGGGGCTTGCCAGTAACTTTGGTGGGAGATCGACAAAATCCCAAGAGAAAAGGTGTAAACAGCCATTTTCTAATCTGGAGATCCCCCCACCCCCCATGGAATTCCAGGTCCATTGTAAACTAATTACTTGCAAAATATGTAGATAGGTACATTTTCAATTAATGATATTAAAAGTACTTAATTTATTCTACAGCCATGAGGACGGAATTCATCATTGGATCAGTCAGAGACTTCATTGCAAAAATATTAGCTTCATTCCATGTCCAAAACAGTAGGGATCATATAACATATCTTTTTAATGTTTACAACTCAGATTACAAAACCACACCACATCCTGTCTTTTATCACAGCTTAGTTTTTATTTGCCAACTTCAACCCAAATAATGATTGGTTTAAAATGCAATTGCATCACAAAATAACTCAATGCACAGTAGAAGGTGTGCCCAAAAGGTGTTTCAAGGTAAATTGCTACTGAATAAGGTTCCTAATGAATAAATACAACCTGGAACAATCGGAGTTAACCCTTTTTGCTCTGCTATTTAAAACTTTTATCCATGTGATCAGCAGTGCTCAGGGTATGTCTGGATTCGAGTGAATGAGATTTGTGAAAGCCCTTCTAAATTACTTGGAATTACATAGATATTACAGTGCATAAACAGGCCATTCGTCCCAACTGGTTTATGCCAGTGTTTATGCTCCACATGAGCCTCCTCCCACTCTATTTCATCTCACCCTATCAACATATCCTTCTATTTCTTTTCCCTCATGTACTTATTTAGCTTAAACTTCATGCTGCCTGCTGATTATCCTAATTGCAGCGCACAGTCTAGCGTTGAACGCTCTACTGATAGGCTGTGAGCTCAGCAGGGGATCAAAGTTCGTGTTACTCGAGCAAGCCTAGCTTTACTTAAAGCTAGCCTGCTCCGCTTATAGGCAGTCCGCACCTCTTAAAGGTGAGGTGCCTTCTGCAGATGAAAACATTTAAAAGTGCTTCAGTACTAGGCAGTCTGCAGTACTTGAAGTTAAGCTGCTTTCTGCTGATCAAAAATGTTAAAATGCTTCAACACTAACCCAAATGATTCAACAGGCATGGGGAATGGCATCAAGGGTTTCAAATGCAGCATTCGAGCTTTATGCAGTGGGTCAACACAGGAGAGAGGTCCCCTACCCACAGGGGGCCAGGGGGCCCTCCAGAAAGAACTAGGTGGGGCCAGTGCCCAAAGAAGTTTAATGACCTCAGACCAGTGGTCAAGGTCAGTGAATTCATCTTCAAAAGCTGTCTCCTGCCAACTGCACCATTAGCCTCACACACTGCTGAGTGCACACCCCCTCCACCCCATCACTCACCTACCAATGATCTCTACCAAACACAAGGCACAAATCACATTCCCAGCTTCATCTTACCCCTTTGGAGGAGATGGTGCTGACAATTCTTGGTAGGGGCATGGCTGAGCCATTGACCAGTGGCGGGGCTGAAAGAATATAAGATGCCAGTATCCTCATACGTTATCCACCTTCTCACATCCCATTTCCCCCTCATTCCACAATATCTTCTGATTTACAAGCTACACATTGTGTAAGCATGTGCCTCTTGCTTTAATCCTCTCCCTCCCTTGTGTCTTCCTCATTTCACACACCCAAGAAATTCAGCCTGTCTAGCCAGTGGTTGAACAAAAAGAGGGAGAGGAAGAAGAGGGAAAGAAGAGGGGAAGAAGAGGAAGAAGAGGAAGAGGAGGAAGAGGAGGAGGAGGATGAAGATTAGAAGGATGAAGATGATGAGGAAGAGAAAGATTGGAAGGATGAAGCTGAGGAGGAAGATGAACCATCACTCTATTTCACACTTCCAGCCTCCAGATTCTCTGCCATCTGCAGTGTCCCCCACTGAAAGTCAGTAGCCTTCCACCAGCCATGCTACAGCCACTGGGGTAGCACTGCATGTCAGCATTAGGATAGGCAAAGGTGCAAGCAAAACACTCACTATGGGAATACACAAGGGTGATTAGTTGAATTTTTAATATAATATTGGATGCATATATGAAGAAAGTTGGATTGGAAAGTTTGCTTTGTGGCAGCTTTAATTTCAGCATTGTGGCCAAGAGGACACTGTGATGGCCAATAACAGAGGGAAGGTAAGGTGTGGGACAAATGTTGAAAGGGGAATTGTGATTGTGGTCACTGGTACAGTGGGCAGATGATTTGATCCCGATGTCCCGGCAAGTAAGGGGCCGTCTGGGTTGCCTCCTTCCTTCTGTTTCCGCCTCTTCTGCTTTTTCCTCTTCCTCCATCTACTCCCTCTGTGAGCCCTTTGCTGCCTCTGCTCCCTCTCCATGTCATACTGCAGCCCAAGGAGGACTGCAACTAGAGCCCCCCAGGAACGGGATCAAGTAGTGTTCTCAGAAGCCTTCCGTTAACAGCCAAATGTCCAGCAGCACTCCCTGCACACTTTAACAACTCTTGAAATGTATTACACCAAGCCATTACTCCAATAAAATGTAAAGAAACTTGTGTGTACTTTGGAGAGATCATTAATAAGAGTGGCAACATTAAAAATACCAGACTGTGCGTCAATTTAGTGTTGCATGCCAATTAACATCACAATCTGGCTCATCTAATGATGTGAAGCGAGCGCAGGCAATGGCAGCACCGCTGAGCTGTCCATATTGGTGACCATTACGTACTGTGCCAGAAGCAGGCAAAAGTGAGGCAGCAGTGTTTTTTTTTCCAAACCGGCCTTAACGGCCTGGGCAAATGGCTCCAATTTCCTGGCCATGCTGCATGTAAGTCCCAAAGTGGAAGTGCACCCTGAGATTGGCAGTGGCAGATCTTAAGGGCCAGACCTCATTTATATAAATGTGAGGCATCCCACTGGAACCTGGTCAGATCCAATACCTGGCCGGCGGGCAGGAGATGGAATTTGACACAAGAGGCCACGTCTTGCACAGAAAGTTGGAGCGGCCCCCGGCAATCAGGGGTGTGAGGAGTCTGCAGGCGATCTAAGTGGGTTTGCAGCCACCATTGTGGGAGGTGGGAAGCTCGGGGTTGGGGAGGACCAAGACTCCTTGCGGGGCCTGGGGTGAGCATTCCTGCTCCCCCTGGCTTACAAGGAGTTTTGACAAGTCATTTTTTAACACTTACCTTAGTGTGAGCTCTGGTCAGTGGGTAATACCTCGCCTCTCAGTTTTTTGTTATTCATTCCTGGGATGTGGGCGTCGCTGGCAAGACCAGCCTTTATTACCCATCACTAAATTCTCTTGAGAAGATGGTGGTAAGCCGCCTTCTTGAATCGCTGCAGTCCGTGCGGTGAAGTTACTCCCACAGTGCTGCTAGGGAGGGAGTTACAGGATTTTGACCCAGCGATGATGAAGGAATGCCGATATATTTCCAAGTCAGGATGGTGTGTGACTATGAGGGGAATGTGGAGGTGGTGGTGTTCTCATGCGCCTGCTGCCCTTGTACTTCTAGGTGGTAAGGGTCACGGGTTTGGAAGGTGCTGTTGAAGAAGCCTTGGTGAGTTGCTGCGGTGCATCTTGTAGATGGTACACACCGTAGCCACATGCGTCGGTGATGGAGGGAGTGAATGTTTAAGGTGCGGCTGGGGTCCTGGATGGTGTCGAGCTTCTTGAGTGTTGTTGGAGTGTTGTTGGAGCTGCACTCATCCAGGTGGTGAGTATTCCATCACACTCCTGACTTCTGCTTTGTAGATGGTGGAAAGGCTTTGGGGAGTCAGGAGGTGAGATACACGCCGCAGAATGCCCAGCTTCTGACGCACTCTTATTGTCACAGTATTTACGTGGTTGGTCCAGTTAAGTTTCTGGTCAATGGTGACCCCCCCAGGATGTTGATGGTGGGGGATTCAGCGATGGTAATGCCTTTGAATGTCAAGGGGCAGTGGTTAGATGCTCGCTTGTTGAAGGTAGTCATTGCCTAATACTTGTGTGGTGCAAATGTTTCTTGCCACTTATTAGCCCAAGCCTGAATGTTGTCCAGGTCTTGCTACATGTGAGCATGGACTGCTTCATTATATGAGGAATTGCGAATGGTACCGAACACTGCATTCATCAGCAAACATCCCCACTTCTGACCTTATGACAGAGGGAAGGTCATTGAAGAAGCGACTGAAGATGGTTGGGCCTAGGACACTGCCCTGAGGAACTCCTGCAGTGATGCCCTGGGGTTAGAAGGTTGTGGGTTCAAGTCCCACTCCAGAGATCAGAACACAAAAATCTCGGCTGACATTCCAGTGCAGTACTGAGGGAGTGCTGCACTGTCTGAGGTGCCGTCTTTCAGATGAGACTTTAAACTGGAGCCTTGTTTGCTCTCTCAGGTGGATATAAAAGATCACGTCACTATTTCCAAGAATTTCGGGTAATTATCCTTGGTGTCCTGGCCAATATTTATCCCCCAATCAAAATCACTTAAAAAAAAACAGATTATCTAGTCATTATTGCTGTTTGTGGGAGCTGTTGTATGCAATTTGGCTGCCACGTTTCCTACATTACACCAGCGACTACACAACAAAAATTAAATTATAGGCTGTAAAGCGCTTTGGGACATCCAATAGTTGTGAAAGGCACTATATAAATGCAAGTCTTCCTTTTTTTACTATTGTCTTGGGCTCCTCTGGCCAATCAGTGCCTGCCACCTTGGTTCGGCTGTCAGGTTCCACACTATGTGGGGCTTCTCCTAACTGGATGTTAAGATCACATTGTGGCTCTGATGATATTATCGGGCTACAATTTAAAGTAGCCCTTCACCTGCTTGCAACGGTCTACTTGAAAGTCAGCAAAGAAAAAATGGTGCTGGGCGGGGATAGAGTGACCTCAGGATGAGAAGTGGACCTGACCTACTCTTAACCCCTCCTATATAACGTTCCCGCTGGGCGAAGGGTGATAAAATCCGAAAGCGTAAGTGCCGGTAGCTAAAGCCATAAAAAAGTTTAAAAGTATTTCGGGTTTTCTAAATAAGGGCACAAAGAACAAGAGTAAAGAAATAATCATCGATTTGTATATAACATTGGTTGGGTCGTGGAGTACTCTGCAATTTTTTCTGCCTCATTCGAGAAAGTACATTAAAGCCATTGAGAGCAAATAGCATAGATTCACTTGGATGATGCCAGAGTTGGGAAACTATAACTATAAGGATAGTCTTGAGATACCGAAGACTATTTTCCACTGGAACAGAGACACTTGGTGGGGAACTTGGAGGTGATGGTGTTCACATGCATCTGTTGCCCTTGTCCTTTTAGGTGGTGGAGGTTGAGGGTTTGGTAGGCGTTGCTGCTGAATAAGCCTTAGCGAGTTGCTGCCACGTATCCTGTAGATAGTACAAAAAAAACACAGAAAAAAACGGGCACCAAGTGTCGCATGCGATTTTTTAAAACCCATTGCATGCACACAAAAAAAAAGACCCACTTGCACATGCGCAGTCGAAAGTATAAAAAAGACAGCACATGTGGGGACTGTCTGGATCACCTTTGAGAATCCATTGGTGGCAGAGGTAGTTTCGCAGGTAAGAAATGCAGCTTCGTTCACGAGGTGGCTGCAATGGAAGAGCGCAGAGAAGGCAAAAGGCCCAGGGAAGGATAATGGGGAAGCCGTACGGGCAAAGAGATTTCTCATGGAAGAAATTGAGCCCCTGGTAGACTTAATTGAGAGTAGTTGTAGAGTTCTTGAGAACAAGGGGAGCTTCGGTAAAAATAAGCTGAAACCATCTGCACTCGCAAAAGTTTGGGACCAGGTCGCAGTCAAGTTTCATGCAATGTCCATCACCCTGAGAATCGGTGAGCAGCTGAAAAAGAAGTGGCAGGACCCCGGACAAGCAGTGACTGTAAATAATACGTTAAACTTACATTTATTTGGGCTTTTAAATATATATATATTTATGCACTGCAATAACATCTGTAAATGCGATCAGTGTGCGTGTGTGTGTGCGCGCGTGTGTTCAGAAGGACCCTCTCTTAAAAAGTTCCATTTTCATCTTTGCAGAAGATGGTGTCACAGATCAACAAAGAACGGTCACAAACTGGAGGAGGTCCGCCAAGTAGGCTGCAACTAACAGCAGAGGATAGCGTCAATGATTAAATGCCACAGGAGAAGACCAACAATCAATGTGGAAGCTGGGCCCAGTTTTCCATTAGAGGGTAAGCCCTGCAAATTGCACAGTCTGGGTTGGCTAAATGTTACGTACTGCTTGTGCTTCCTAAACTTCTCTTTCCTCAATGCTGCTAACCAAGCATTTATCTTTTGTTTCACAGAGGTTGAGCATCAGGAGGATACAGAAGGTACACCTGAAGTTCAAGAAAACACCATGCCAGATATTCCAATTCAGGAGAATGATGGGCAGCAAGAAGTCATAGATAATGAGATGGTTACCCAGAATTTGGAGGTGCTGAACCCCTCGAGGATTCCAAGCCCTTTCATGAGTGAATCGAGCGAGAGGATTTTTCTAGGTGTGACGTCTGAGGCTGCGGGTACAAATGTGTCGCAGCAAGCCACACCTGCGAGACGTTCATAGGAGGGCGAACTTCAGACCTGATGCAGAAACACTGGATTCTGAGAACATAGGACATCTTGTGGGGATGAGCGGGGAGAACATCCAACAATCTTAATTGCTCCTGGAAGCCTTTGGTGGGGTGAGGGCAGAGTTGGGGGGACTGTCATTCCAGATGGAAAGACTTTCGGGACGGTTGAACGAGGTAGTATCAGCAATAGGGGGGTTCACCCAGGCGGCTCTTAATGCGAGGAGTGCTTTCCACTCTGCATCAAATTCAAAGGTTGATCCTGAGGCAGAGGTTGACTATGAAGAGGAAACCGGGCATTCCACTATGACACATTTTGGCTCTGTCCTTGTTGTAGCCCAACATCAAGAAACACCGCACCGGAAAAGAAACAGATTACAACTGGGAGTCGGGGGGTGGGCAAGGAAGCAGAAGTCTGCAACTACGGGCTCGCGCATGGGTAGAGGCATCTACTGCGACAGGATTGGTTCACAGCGCTAATGAAAAGGATAGATATCTTGTTTGTTTTTGGTTGCTTCAGTTGATTGCTCTTTGTAAAGTTTGCCATGGTTTTGAATAAAGTTTGTAATGTTATGAAGGTTTAAAGATAAGTAAAGTCAAGCTAATTACAACTGTGCTGTACAAATGTTTAATAAACATTTTAATTTTGGACTTTTAACCTGACTCCTGCACTTCATTTTTTAATGCTGCACTAATAAATATTACAGGATAACTGGACTCAACATGTAAAATGGCTTCACCCCTTGCAACCTATTGATTTAAATGATACAGGGCCAAGTTCCAGTATGAAGGTGTTCATGGATCCTGCCTTGTTCTGGGTTACTGATACATGCAATGAAGGACCATGGTGTGTAAATCATTGACCCTCACCCAGTCTGGATCCATGGACAACTTAGTCTTATTGTCCATCTAAGCACTCCAACACGCCATTAAAACATAATAGATTTGTGGTGGGAATATGTAATATAAATTATGTATTTTCCACCTAAGCACCCCAATGCTCCATAAAAAAAGAAAAGATTTGTGGTGGGATTTTTTTAAAATTCAATGTAATGTTCCACCTTTAATAGAGATCACTGCTGCTTCCCTTTGAGAGATATTTATCTTTATTATCTGTTGAAATGTTTGCAACTGGAGAAAGTTAAAGGACAATTTTTTTTTAAAAAGGGCTCAAGTTTCCTTGCCATGGAAATCAACACTCCTCACTTGAAGATACTGGGAGGGGAAAGAGGGGGGTCAAGGACAGTGCATCAGGGAGCAGCCAACAGTGCGTACTGCAGAATGGAGCTGTGCTTTCCATTTAATGGCCATACTTCTGGAATTCCCACTCCCTGTTGTCCAAAGGGCAAACTTGTCTGGTCTTCAGCCAATGTGACATGCAGTGGAAATGGAAAGCATGATTCCATACACCCCAAGCGACAGTGCATTCCTCAGACGTCGCCGAAGCCTGGCTTATCTGACATTCTATACACAGGTCCATGATGTTATTTCGGCAGATGGCACAGTTATCTACCACAATGCCCCAGGCCGACAGGGCGACTGCATTCCACTTTTTCAGCCTGGAGTGTCTTGCACTGTTTTTTGTGTGCAGACCTTCTGCCTGGGCTAGCAGTGGGCTGCGTGGGTGGAGGACCTTCGGCCTGGGCTAGCAGTGGGCTGCATGGGTGGAGGACCTTCGGCTGGGGGCTAGCAGTGGGCTGCGTGGGTGGAGGACCTTCGGCTGGGGGCTAGCAGTGGGCTGCGTGGGTGGAGGACCTTCGGCCTGGGCTAGCAGTGGGCTGCGTGGGTGGAGGACCTTCGGCTGGGGGCTAGCAGTGGGCTGCGTGGGTGGAGGACCTTCTGCCTGGGCTAGCAGTGGGCTGCGTGGGTGGAGGACCTTCGGCTGGGGGCTAGCAGTGGGCTGCGTGGGTGGAGGACCTTCTGCCTGGGCCAGCAGTAGGCTGCGTGGGTGGAGGACCTTCGGCCTGGGCTAGCAGTGGGCTGCGTGGGTGGAGGACCTTCGGCTTGGGGCTAGCAGCGGCTCCGTTCGATGTTGAGGAGAATCGGGAGAAGGCTGTACTGGATGCCAAAAGAAGAGGAGTGCGATTTGTATGCTGCTTTATCATTATTGGAAGCTTCAAAAGGTTTCCCTGCACTATTTGGACAATTTTGGGCAATGAAAACATCTATGGAAAAAGGTCGAGATTTTTTCTTTTTTGCCAGCATTCATTTATCATCTCAGGAGCATCAATATTGGTAAGTTTATATCTAATTTTAATTTTATACCTGCATATAGCTAGTATTTGCTTTTTAAATGACCTTAAAGTTTATTTGTAGGAAACAGGAAGTCCCTTCGGCCGGAGATGGCAGTGGGCCAGCATGGATTTCCCTAACTTCAGGTAAGGGTTTTTCCTATGGTGCTCCTAGGGTCTCTGTGCTGGTTTTAAAAATTTCATTGGTGGGGAAAGTTTGCCTTATGCACAGAAATGGCGAGCAACCTTCTTTTACAGGTACACCAGTGCCAGAATGTATGGCGCCAAACATTCTGGCGCTGGTAGTAGATGCTGGCGCCCCGACATTGTGGAATCTTTGGACTGAGCTTCAGCGCCAAAAAATTCACTGGGCAAAATTGGGGCCTATGAGTGGAGATGCTCTCCGAACAGCACAATCATACAACTTTTATACATTTCAAAAACCCCTCCGTTCTCTGGTAAGACCTCCCTAGATCTCTAATTGGATTACCTTATCAGTGCTACTTTTCTAATTGGACTACCCTATTAGTGCTACTTTTGATTGACAGGCCAAGACCCTCGTGACCACCTTAGGCTGTGACTAGAATGACTTCATTGGGTCAGAATTTGTTGATTCTCCTTGGTGCCCGTGAGTCCGCCTCGAATCTCTTCGCAAGGTCTTATCAATGTCTGTTTAGGTTCTCACATCGTATCCTGTCGGAATATTATTGAATTGATAACTCCTGGAGCCTTGGTACAAGGCCGAAGAGAGACCTTTTACCTCCTTGTGGGTCGGTGCAGGAACCAGCACTTTAACCCTTGTCCCGCTGGTACCCCTAATGCCAAATTTCTCTTACACTAACTTTTTGTGTTACATGCACAAGGACCCCCAGGTCTCCCTGCACTGCAGCAATTTGCAATTTGTCTTCATTTATTATTATAATTTGCTTTTCTACTTTTTCTGCCAAAGTGGATAACCTCACATTTTCCCACATTATACTCCATTTGCCAAATTTTTGCCCACTCACTTAGCCCTTTGCAGAATTTTTGTGTCCTCCTCACAATTTGTTTTCCCACCCATCTTTGAATCATCAGCAAACTTGGCTACATTACACTCGGTCCCTTCATCCAAGTCATTAATATAGATTGTAAATAGTTCAGGACCCAGCACCAATCCCTGCGGTACTTCTCTAGTCACTGTTTGCCAACCGGAAAATGACCCATTTATCCCGACTCTCTGTTTTCTGTTAGTTAGCCGATCCTCTATGCATGCTAATATATTACCCCCAACCCCATGAACTTTTATCTTGTGCAGTAAACTTTTATGTGGCACCTTATCAAATGCCTTCTGGAAATACAAATACATCACATCCACTGATTCCCCCTTATCCACCCTACTCGTTACATCCTCATAGAACTCCAGCAAATTTGTCAAACATGATTTTCCTTTCATAAAACCATGCTGACCCTACTTGATTGAATTATGCAGCAGGTGTTTGGAGCATGGAATGCTTTGTCACAGGGTATGCTGAATGCAGAGACTAATGCATTTTTAAACACAAATTGGATCATTGTTTGAAGCAGAGGAAGATACAGGACTATGAGAAGAGATCAGGTCAATGGGATTAGTTTTTGATTGCTCTTGCAAAGAGTTGATGTAGGCACAATGGGCTGGATGGCCTCCTTCTGTGCAGTAAATCTCTATGGTTCTGTTTGATTTTCATCATAAACATCAAAATACTTCATGAACAAGCAACATTTTTTTATCCCATCTTTTTGATAAAAATCGACCCACTTTTCATGGCAAACAAGTTAATGGGGCCAAAATTGGTGAAGGCCCCTGCCCACCCAAGTGCCGTTCAAAGGACTGCCGATGGCCACCGAGGTACTTTGAGCGGGGTTTTCATCAAAAAGGTCCTTGAAAGGGCGGGGGGGGCAGTAAAAGAGGGACTTACCACACCAATCTAGGCAACAGCCGGTGGGAGCTCCCAATCTCGGCGGCAAAGGCACTTGCCACCCAAGTGCCGCATAGGATGGCGTTGGGCCCACCCAGGGTTGAAGACCTGAAAAGGGAAATCATCCAAAAAAAACAGTCGGAACACCTTCAGGGGACCCCATCCAGGTAAGATGCTGTAAAGAAAAACATTAAAAAATGTTTACTAACCTTTTTTTTCAGCCTCGGGGATAGAACAGCCTCCAGCCAGCGGTCCTTCCCCGTTCTGGTGCCGTCTCCCGCCTGCATCAATATGGCATCTCGGCGGGTGGAAGGTCAGTTGCCCCACTCGACCGTTCACTGACGTCAGCGGGCGGTTCCCGGCGGTTCTCCTCTCCCGCCCGCTCCACAGCAAATGGAAAGTGGCACTGGGCGCAACTTCAAGACGAATGTCGGCAGCAGTGGGCGGCAGTCAGCAGCAGTGGGCACAATGTTTTTTCATTAATCAGTATAGTATAAGAGATTTGAAAGTAAAGCTATTTTAATCTGTTTCACTCACAATCTCGTACAAATATTCACATGCAAAACTCATAACAGTATGCGTTTCTGCTAACCTTTTTTTTTTACCAATTTCTTAATTTAGAAAGAAAGAAAGAAGGAAAGAAAGAAGGAAAGAAACAGTGAGCAGTTATATGGCACCTTTCACAACCACAGAACAAACCAAAGCGCTTTACAGACATTTTTACTTTTTTTTAAAGTGTATTCACTGTCGTAATATATGGAAGTTAAAATTATTACCAGCAATCCTCAGTTACAGTTATTAACAGAATTCACCTGAAGGAGATTGAAAGGCAAATTTATCATCTCTGGTTGTCTTCATTTTCAATCAGAGCAAATCCCTTTCAGTAAACATATTATCCAAAGAAACTTTACAGGCTGCTTCCGTTTTCACTTATTGGTACAAATGCAAAGTTTGCTTTAGTTTAGAACTGTTAACCATTCCAACAACAACTATGACTTGTATTTATATAGTGCCTATAATCATAGCAAAATGTCCCAAGGTACTTCAAAGGAGAATTATAAGATTAAAAAATATGACACCAAGCCACATAAGGCAAAATTAGGGCAGATGACCAAAAGCTTGGTCAAAGAGGTAGGTTTTAAGGAGAGTCTTCAAGGAGGAAAGAGAGTGAGAGAGACGGGGAGGTTTTGGCAGGGACATGGATTTATGAAAGGGAAATCATGCTTCGCAAATCTTCCAGAACTTTTTGAGGATGTAACTAGTAGAGTGGACAATGGAGAACCAGTGAATGTGGTGTATTTGGACTTTCAAAGGGCTTTTGACAAGGTCCCACACAAGAGATTAGTGTGCAAAATTAATGCACATGGTACTGGGGGTAATGTATTGACGTGGATAGAAAACTGGTTGGCAGACAGGAAGCAGAGAATCAGAATAAACGGGTCCTTTTCAGAATGGCAGGCAATGACCAGTGAGGTGCCGCAGGGCTCAGTGCTGGGACCCCAGCTATTTACAATATACATCAATGATTTAGATGAAGGAATTGAGTGTAATATCTCAAAGTTTGCACATAACACTAAGGTGGGTGGTGGTGTGAGCTGTGAGAAGGATGCGAAGAGGCTGCAGGGTGATTGGAGAGGTTAGGTGAGTGGACAAATGCAAGGCAGATGCAGTATAATGTGGATAAATGTGAGGTTATCCACTTTGGTGGCAAAAACAGGAAGACAGGATATTATCTGAATGGTGACAGATTAGGAAAAGGGGAGGTATAATGAGACCTGGGTGTCATGGTACATCAGTCGTTGAAGGATGGCATGCAGGTACAGCAGGCGGTGAAGAAGGCAAATAGCATGTTGGCCTTCATATTGAGTATAGGAGCAGGGAGGTCTTACTGCATTTGTACAGAGCCTTGGCGAGGCCACACCTGGAATATTGTGTACAGTTTTGGTCTCCTAATCTGAGGAAGGATGTTCTTGCTATTGAGGGAGTACAGCGGAGGTTCACCAGATTGATTCCTAGGATGGCAGGACTGACATATGAGGAGAGACTGGATTATTTGGGCTTGAAGAATGAGAGGGGATCTCATAGAAACATATAAAATACTGACGGGATTGGACAGGTTAGAGGCAGGAAGAATGTTCCCGTTGCTGGGGAGTTCCAGAACCAGAGGTCACAGTCTAAGAATGAGGAGTAAGCCATTTAGGACTGAGATGAGGAGAAACTTCTTCACTCAGAGAGTGGTTAACCTGTGTAATTCTCTACCACAGAAAGTTGTTGAGGCCAGTTCGTTAGATATATTCAAAAAGGAGTTAGACGTGGCCCTTACGGCTGAAGGGATCAAGGGGTATGGAGGTAAAGCAGGAAAGGGTTACTGAGGTTGAATGATCAGCCATAATCTTATTGAATGGCAGTGCTGGCTCGAAGCACCAAATGGCCTGCTCTTGCACCTAATTTCTATGTTTCTATGTTCCCAGAGCTTAGGGCTTAGGCAACAGAAAGCACGGCCACCAGTCATTGAGCGATTATAATTGGGGATGCTCAAGAGGGCAGTCTTAGAGGAACAGATATCTAGGGTGTTTGTGGGGTTGGAGGAGATTACAGAGATAGGGAGGGGTGAGGCCATGGAGGGATTTGGAAACAAAGATGAGAATTTTGACATTGAGGCATAGCTTCACCGGGAACCAATGTAGGTCAGCGAGCACAGGGGTGATAGGTGATCGGGACTTAGTGCGAGTTAGGACATCGGCAGCCAAGTTTTGGATGACCTCAAGTTTATGTAGAGTAGAATGTGGGAGGCCAGCCAGGAGTGCAGTGGAATAGTCAAGTCTAGACGTAACAAAGGCATGGATGAGGGTTTTAATAGCGGATGAGCTGAGGCAAGGGGGGAGATGGCTGATGTTACAGTGGTGGAAATAGGCGGTCTTAGTTATCCCAAGGATATGTGGTCAGAAGCACTTTTCAGGGTCAAATATGACACCAAAGTTGCAAACAGTGTGGCTCAGTCTCATGGAATCAGTGGCTCGGGAACGGAATTTGTGGTGGTGACCGAAAACAATGGCTTCAGTTTTGCCAATATTTAATTGGAGAAAATTTCTGCTCATTCAGAACTCAATGCCGAACCAGCAGTCTGACAATTTAGAGACTGTGGAGGGGTCAAGAGAAGTGGTAGTGAGGTAGAGCTGTGTGTCATCAGCGTACATGTGGAAACTGACACTGTGTTTCGGATGATGTCACCAAGGGGCAGCATGTAGATGAGAGAAAAGAGGGGGACAAGGAGAGATCCTTGGGGGACACCTCAGGTAATGATGCGGGGGCGGGAAGAGAAGCTGCTGCAGTTGATTTTCTGGCTACGATTAGAAAGATAAGAATGGAACTAGGCAAGTGCAGTCCCATCCAGCTGGACGACGGTGGGGAGGCATTGGAGAAGGTTGGAGTGGTCAACCGTGTCATAGAAATATAGAAACATAGAAAATAGGTGCAGGAGTAGGCCATTTGGCCCTTCGAGCCTGCACCACCATTCAATAAGATCATGGTTGATCATTCACCTCAGTACCCCTTTCCTGCTTTCTCTCCATACTCCTTGATCCCTTTAGCCATAAGGGCCATAGCTAGCTCCCTCTTGAATATATCCAATGAACTGGCATCAACAACTCTCTGCGGTAGAGAATTCCACAGGTTCACAATTCTCTGAGTGAAGAAGTTTCTACTCATCTCGATCCTAAATGGCCTACCCCTTATCTTTAGATTGTGACCTCTGGTTCTGGACTTCCCCAACATCGGGAACATTCTTCCTGCATCTAACCTGCACTGTCCCGTGAGAATTTTATATGTTTCTATGAGATCCCCTCTTATCCTTCTAAACTCCAGTGAATACAGGCCCAGTCAATCCAGTTTCTCCTCACATGTCAGTCCAGCCATCCTGGGAATCAATCTGGTGAACCTTCGATGCACTCCCTCAATAGCAAGAATGTCCTTCCTCAGATTAGGAGACCAAAACTGAACACAATATTCCAGGTGTGGCCTCACCAAGGCCCTGTACAACTGCAGTCAGACCTCCCTGCTCCTATACGCAAATCCTCTAGCTATGAAGGCCAACATGCCATTTGCCTTCTTCACCGCCTGCTGTACCTGCATGTCAACTTTCAATGACTGATGTACCATGACACCCAGGTCTTGTTGCACCTCCCTTTTTCCTAATCTGCCGCCATTCAGATAATATTCTGCCTTCATGTTTTCGCCACCAAAGTGGATAATCTCACATTTATCCACATTATACTGCTTCAGCCATGCATTTGTCCACTCACGTAACCTCTCCAAGTCACTCTGCAGCCTCTTAGCCTCCTCCTCACAGCTCACACCGCCACCCAGATTAGTGTCATCTGCAAACTTGGAGATATTACACTCAATTCCTTCATCTAAATCATTGATATATATATAGTAAATAGCTGGGGTCCCAGCACTGAGCCCTGCAGCACGCCATTAGTCACTGCCTGCCATTCTGAAAAGGACCCATTTATCCCTACTCTCTGCTTCCTGTCTGCCAACCAGTTCTCTATCCACGTCAATACATTACCCCCAATAATATGTGCTTTAATTTTGCACACCAATCTCTTGTGTGGGACCTTGTCAATAGCCTTTTGAAAGTCCAAATACGCCACATTCACTGGTTCTCCCTTGTCCACTCTACTAGTTACATCCTCAAAAAATTCTAGAAGATTTGTCAAGCATGATTTTACTTTCATAAATCCATGCTGACTTGGACCAATTCTGTTACTGCTTTCTAAATGCACTGCTATTTCATTTTTAATAATTGATTCCAACATTTTCCCCACTACCGATGTCAGGCTAACCGGTCTATAATTACCCGTTTTCTCTCTCCCTCCCTTTTAAAAAAGTGGTGTTACATTAGCTACCCTCCAATCCATAGGAACTGATCCAGAGTTGATAGACTGTTGGAAAATGATCACCACTGCATCCACTATTTCCAGGGCCACTTCCTTAAGTACTCTGGGATGCAGACTATCAGGCCCTGGGGATTTATCGGCCTTCAAACCCATCAATTTCCCTAACACAATTTCCTGACTAATAAGGATTTCCTTCACTTCCTTCAGTTCCTCCTTCTCGCTATATTCTCCGTCCCCTAGTATTTCCATAAGGTTATTTGTGTCTTCCTTCGTGAAGACAGAACCGAAGCATTTGTTCAATTGGTCTGCCATTTCTTTGTTCTCAATTATAAATTCACCTGATTCTGACTGCAAGGGACCTATGTTTGTCTTCACTAATCTTTTTCTCTTCACTTATCTATAGAAGCTTTTGCAGTCAGTTTTTATGTTCCCAGCAAGCTTGCTCTCGTACTCTATTTCCCCCCTCTTAATTAAACCTTTTGTCCTCCTCTGCTGAATTCTAAATTTCTCCCAGTCCTCAGGGTTGCTGCTTTTTCTGGCCAATTTTATGCCTCTTCCTTGGATTTAACACTATCCCTAATTTCCCTTGTTAGCTGCGGTTGAGCCACATTCCCCATTTTATTTTTGCTCCAGACAGCGATGTACAATTGTTGAAGTTCATCGAAGTGATCTTTTAATGTCTGCCATTGCCTATCCAACATCAACCCTTTAAATATCATTCGCCAGTCTATTCTAGCCAATTCACGTCTCATACCATCGAAGTTACCTTTCCTTAAGTTCAGGACTCTAGTCTATGAAATAACTGTGTCACTCTCCATCTGAATAAAGAATTCTAACATGTTATGGCCATTCTTCCCAAGGGGCCTCGCACAACAAGATTGCTAATTAGTCCTTTCTCATTACACATCACCCAGTCTAGGATAGCCAGCCCTCTAGTTGGTTCCTCGACATATTGGTCGATAAAGCTATCCCAAATACACTCCAGGAAATCCTCCTCCACCGCATTGCTAGTAGTTTAGTTAGCCCAATCTATATGTAGAGTAAAGTCGTCCGTGATAACTGCTGTACCTTTATTGCACGCATCCCTAATTTCTTGTTTGATGCTATCCCCAACCTCACTACTACTGTTGGGTGGTCTGTACACAACTCCCACTAGCGTTTTCTGCCCTTTAGTATTCTGCAACTCTACCCATACAGATTCCACATCATCCAAGCTAATGTCCTTCCTTACTATTGCGTTAATTTCCTCTTTAATCAGCAATGCTACCCCACCTCCTTTTCCTTTCTGCCTCTCCTTCCTGACTGTTGAATACCCCTGGATGTTGAGTCACCCTGGAGCCATGCTTCCGTAATTCCAATTATATCATATTCGTTAATAGCTGCCTGCGCAGTTAATTCGTCCACCTTATTACGAATACTCCTCGCATTGAGGCACAGAGCCTTCAGGCTTGTCTTTTTAATACACTTTGTCCCTTTAGAATTTTGCTGCAATGTGGCCCTTTTTGATTGTTGCATTGGGTTCCTCTGCCCTCCACTTTTACTTTTCTTCTTTCTATCTTTTGCTTCTGCCCCCATTTTACTTCCCTCTGTCTCCCTGCATAGGTTCCCATCCCCCTGCCATATTAGTTTAACCCCTCTCCAGCAGCACTAGCAAACACTCCCCCTAGGACATTGGTTCCAGTCCTGCCCAGGTGCAGACCGTCCGGTTTGTACTGGTCCCACCTCCACCAGAACCGGTTCCAATGTCCCAGGAATTTGAATCCCTCCCTCCTGCACCACTCCTCAAGCCACGTATTCACCTTAGCTATCCTGCTATTTCTACTCTGACTAGCCCGTGCCACTGGTAGCAATCCTGAGATTACTACCTTTGAGGTCCTGCTTTTTACTTTAACTCCTAGCTCCCTAAATTCAGCTTGCAGGACCTCATCCCATTTTTTACCTATTGCGTTGGTACTTTATGCACTATGACAACTGGCTGTTCACCCTCCCCCTCCAAAATATCCTGCAGCCGCTCCGAGACATCCTTTAACCTTGCACCAGGGAGGCAAAATACCATCCTGGAGTCTCGATTGCAGCCTCAGAAACATCTATCTATTCCCCTTACAATAGAATCCCCTACCACTATAGCTCTCCCACTCTTTTTCCTGTCCCCTTATGCAGCAGAGCCCCCCATGGTGCCATGAATTTGGCTGCTGCTGCCCTCCCCTGATGTGTCATCCCCCCAACAGCACCCAAGGTGGTGTATCTGTTTTGGAGGCGAATGACCGCAGGGGACTATCTTCCTTCCACTGCTCTGCCTGATGGTCACCCATTCCCTATCTGCCTGAGTAACCTTTACCTGCGGTGTGACCAACTCACTAAATGTGCTATTCATGCCATCCTCAGCATTGCCGATGCTCTAGAGTGAATCCATGCGCAGTTCCAGTTCTGCAATGCGGTCTGTCAGGAGCTGTAGCTGGACACACTTCCTTCACATGTAGTTGTCAGGGATACTGGTAGTGTCCCTGATTTCCCACATAGCATAGGAGGAGCATGACATGGCGCTGTGCTCAACTGGCATGACTTAATCCTTAAATTACTTAATTTACTTAATTTGGCAATAATGACAAAGGTTTCCTACTGATAAGAAAAAGAAAAAAGATAAAGAAAAAAGAAAAACTACTCACCAATCAGCCAGCCGATCACTTATCCTCTTGGCTGCAGACAAGTCAAGAAGGATGAGGATGTATAGTTTACCTTTGTCACCATCACAAAGGATTCCTACCCAAAAGGATTTCCCAGCAATTTATCAATTTAAAAAAACAATTGTTTTCTTATTGTAATGCATGCCCAATAAAATTAATAGTAGATGATCAAATCAAATATGAGATTCACAGTTTTCAGTGCTCTTTTAATTGCCATAAAGTAGTATTGAGAAGCAATTCAATGTGGCTAAATCCAAATGCCAAAATTGAGCAATATTTTACTGCTCTGCTGGTCAAAACTTAAAGAAATGAAAATAAGATAATGGGGAGGGAGGAAATCAGTAGTAAATACCATGTATAATGATTCTTTCTGAGGCATTTTAAAGGGCTAGATTTTCGGGTCGTTTGCGACCCGGTTTTCGCTATGTTTTGACCATCCGTGGAGAAAAATGGGGCAGTCAGCTGTTTTTCACCTGGTCGCGATCATCGGGTCGGGTTTTGCGGCGACACTTAGAAACAGCGCTGGGGAGAGCTGCGCCAGGTGTGCAACGGCTCGCATTGCGACACCGCTGTGAGTTTCGAGTCTCACCCGACCCGCACGCCCCGAAACGCGCTCTGCGATGACTGCCAGGGAAAATACAGTGGTGCAGCCCTGCCGGGGGCGGTGAGTTGGAAAAAGAGCAAAAAAGGTAAGTTCCAGTTTTTATTGTTTTATCTCTTTGCAGTGATTTGTGAGGTAAAGGTGTTGGCAATTATTTTTGAATGTCTTTTTGAAGTTTTTCTTCGCCCCTCCCAAGGCTTCTCTCAGAGCACTCCCGGCCCCGCATTAAAGTTGGCGAGGATCCCGTTTTTGCATCGCAAAACTAATACAACATCTCCCTTTGCACTGTGCCCCTTGTGCAGAGCCCAAATGACGAATGTTGAGCAATTAATCACTAACATTAATTGGGCGGTAAATTTTTCGCAACGCCTTCCATTTTCGCCGTGAAATCGGCAAAGCCGAAAATCCAGCCCAACGGATGTCTTTATGGTTTTGTGGTGGTACTTGACAAATTAAGTTCAGTGGGACAAATACAAGCTACAGCACATTGGAAGTAAATATTTAAAGTAATATATGTCATGGGTAATTTGGCAAGTTGAAAGAGACTGAAGCCTGGATTTTCCTTTAGAAAATCCACCTGTTTGCAGGCATTCCCAGAGTGGTGCACCACAAAAAATGTGGGATGGAAGGTTTAATTCCAAATCCCGCCCCTAAATCCAGCCTCTGAAGTTTTCCTCTCCCCTTCCTTTGGCACACTTATTGGCTGCCTGCCCTTTGTCACATTGAACTGAAGATGAAGGGGTGAAGCTCGAACCAGTGGTGCATTTCTCTGCCTTCCTGCCTCAGTACTGCCAACTCACAACAAGACTGGTGCCATGGCGATGGTAGAGGAATTGTTATTGTAGAAAGCTGGAGAAATCTATGAAAAGAGGGAAAGGACCCCTGTCCCTTTCCTATCCCAAACTGCTAGTTGGGTGTCTGGAAAGACTTATTTTAATTTTGCTGCACCTTTAAGGGTCTTCTGGTTCCTTTAATAATGCACTCACTATACAGTGCCCTGTTACAGCACATCAAAATGTGCCTTACAAGCAGTGGCAGGGTTCCTCCACAGAGTGGAGATACCGCTGAGAACCTTACCTGCATAATAAAGTGACCTGACCCGCATATTAAAGTGACCTGACTCAGGAAAATGGGTTGAAGGTCACGGGAAATTTGGGCCAGCAGTCCCAAGTCCTGCTCAACCCACCTCTGGAAGGAGGAGGAAATTCCAGGCCGCAGTTAGTTGACTCATTGCTTACCGTGTTCAAAGAGTGTGAGGTGACCATAAACAAAGCAAATAGATTGCTAGACTATATTGTGAAATCAGATGAGTTCAAATCCTCATAGGTCATGCTTAAGCTGTACAGTGCCCTGGTCAGGTCACACCTGGATATGTCCGGTTATAACAACATAGGGGCGGCCATCCATGCCCTTGAGGCAATGTAGCTGAAAACATGAGGACTGATCCCACGTGTCAGAGAGAAGCTATAAGAATCAACTAGTAATCTTCTGCCTTGAAAAGTGGCATCTCAAAGGGGATTTTATAATGGGATAGAAAAAGTAAAACCGTGGCATTGCTGTAAAAGATAGAACAGCAGGACAAGATAACGCAGGCTCAGAATTATGAAGGCAACATTTAGGAAGCACTTTTTTGCACAGAATGTGGCAGGAAGAACGAGTGAGACCAGGATATTGGACTCATATTGTGATCTTATGACTTTCAGATCTCACAAATGATGATGCATTGAAAACATCCCCGTATGGAAGAACACCTCTATTCTCCAAATTTGCCAGGCATATGATATAGCTTTTGCGTATTTACACAGCTTCAATAGATAGAATTTTCATTTAAATGGCATCTTATCTTAAAGGCCTGCCTTTGACGTGCTGTCACCGTTGTTGTGTAGGCAAATGTTACAGCCAATTTCCATATGTCAAGATTCCAAAAAACAGTAAATGAGATGAATTTCAATCAGACTAATCAGTTTTTAGTGATGTTGTTTGAGGCAGGAAGATGGGCAGAACATTGGCAGAGCACCAGGCTTCTTAAATAGTTTCATGGGATCTTTATGTTCACCTAACCAGATAGAGCCTCAATTTAACATATTATCTAAAAGGCAGCACCTTTAACAATGTGGCACTCCCTCAGTACTGCACTGAATTGCAGCCTACAAGTCCTGAAGTGGAGGCTTTACCCAAGACCTTCTGCTGTAGGTTGCTCCACACTTGATAGCCTCTGTCCTGCATCGCATTCCAGGTACCAATGACCAAAGTAACCAGCCTTATCTCTGGCTGTCAGGCCCTCACCAGCAGTTGCTCAGAATAGCATGCGCAGAAAGAAGCACCCAGCACAGCTCTATTCAAAGATAAAAACACTAAGTGCCTGACCTATTCTCGGTTCAATGGTAAAAGGAAATAATATCCGGTCTGCTCCACGCCACAATAAACACTCTAATAGATACATTGTAATCCAAGACAGTTGTTAGATGCCTGACAGTAATCTCCTGCCCTGTGCACAGGGATTGTTCACTGAATTGTTGTGGATGGCTCACCAGACAAGGCCCTACAGAGTCCATTCATCGACGTGAAGCAAGTTAGTTCATTATTTTGTGCTGCCACAAAATCACCTTTCCATGGATGATTAGTGTAAACAGTAACTAAAGACTTTTCTTTGTTTCTTTAGGCTAAACATTTCTGGACATCAGTACATGCTGTCAAAATGCACACATACCAGCAAAATAGGTCCATTATACCACAGTTTCTATGTTGATGTGACACGGTTTTCACACTGCATCATTGTCCAAAGTATGTGTAATTATAGTTTGAAGTCAATGATTTAAGGACAATTTGAATTCTGGCAAGTGGTGTGAGACCATTTCATGAGAGTCATCTAACATCATTTGGGCTTCTTGGCAGCTGCAGTTTAACTGGAACCAGGGCAAAGACATCTTTTTAACTTCTATTTGTAAAGCTGAAAAAGGTCCAAGACCATCCAATGGACTGCATTTACATTTTTTATGTTAGTAAAAAGCTGACAGAACAATAGGTTGTTTACTAACGTTACAAGTTTTACTGGTATTCTGATGTGGATGAGCAGAAGTCTGCATGTATGTTTGAGTGCTCATGTGTGCTTTTCCCAATTAAAGAACAATACAGAGCTGACAATGTAACTCAGTGCTGCGGGCACATACATCTCTAAAGCCGGTATCGGTATCAAATGACTGCCTGCAGTACTAAATACAAAATAATCAGAATTGGCTTGATATACATTATTAATAAAAACACTATTTTGTTGTGGTGCTAATGCAGTCACAAGGAACTGCTTCACAACTTAACCAGCTGCAGGACTATGGTCTACATGTGGTGCAAATACTCAAAACACAAATGAAATCGGCTGATTAACGCGCTTGATCCCATTCCCCCTCAGCCCCGACTCCTCCTCTCCACCACCAGCATTACAGGTACACACCTAGATTCACTCTTTTGGCTTTGTATGTGTATACTGTGACCATCTTTGAAATAGCAAATAGATTCATAAATTGCTTCAGCTTAAATGTGGTGAATTCTAAAGAGAGGGAAGATACCAGAGGTAGAATTTTCCATAATCCGTCAGAAACATTTTAATTATTCTTTGAAAGTGAAGCATCCTCATCATCCACAAAGTGTATGAATCATCAAGTCACTTCAAAATACTATCCAATCAAATATTTTCTGAATGGCAAGACGTGAAAGATAACCTTTCTTTTGTCAGTAGAGCTTTTGATGTGGTAAAACTGCAACGCCCTTTTCAAATCTCTACCTTCACATCAAGGCCTTCATTTTAGAAGCATCAAAGATAGATTTCCACAGTGCCAAATGTTGTATGCTTTGTACACTGTGTGATTACTCAGCATGCAAATTATCAGTTCCTTTATCAGGTTCCAAATATCATATGAGAGGAACATGTCAAAAACTGTAATGGCCCTACCTCTGAAGGATGACTAAAGATGTGCCATCATGTGCAATCCCACTCAACCGCAAACATGTCAATACCCGGCACGTTCAATATTCATAGAATTATGTGCATTAGCATCAGGGCTGAGCATTCAGATCTTTTCAGATTTTGGCTTTGGCTTCAAAGGCACTAATGTTTAGATATCTAAAAAGCTACAGAAGATAGTTGAACATAAGAATTAGAAACAGGAGTAGGCGATCTAGCCCCTCGAGCCTGCTCCGCCATTCAATAAGATCATGGCTGATCTGGCCATGGATTCAGCTCCACTTACCCACCAAGATTTAAACTCAGATCACTAGATTCAAAATCCAGAGTGCTCACCATTACACCATTGAACCAACGATGAATTTGTAAGATCACCAGGAGTGTGTTCTCCTCCTTATAGACCACAACGAATCAGATGCATGTGTACCATTACCACACAAACTATGTAGCCCACTAAAACTTATGGAGATGTGACTCCAATTATGGAGCACCAGAGCCCCAACTACATATTTTGCCAGCTATTATGCGTCTACTCCATTACCAGGTCACCAGCAGTTGGATACCCTCTTTAGACTAACATGGAAAAGAATAGGAAAAAGCAGGAATTGTATTCATGGTCCACTACTAGACCAGCATGAAGCAAATAAATACTGATTCTATTACTTGAGTGCAGTTTTAAAAGTGCAAAACACAGCGGGGGTAAATTTTGACTTTGGGCGATAGTGTAAAACGGCCGATAATGAATTGGCAGCCATTTCCATTGATGAATCCAAAACACAAAATAGTTTAAAATGGACTAATTGAAATATGAACCAGTTCACTTTTCAGTTTAGCACTTATAACTGGTTGCTTGTTTTCTATATAAAACATTAATAACTTTGGTTATATACCAGGCTTCACACTATAGGAAGGATATTGAGAATATTTAGGGATGGTACAACCTGGATTCACTAGGATGTTGCTTGCTAAGAGGAAGTATAATTACCCCAAAAAAATTGAAAAATTGGGTAATTTTTCGATATAACAATGCAGAATGGGGTGACGTGATAGAATTGTTTAAAATGATGAAAGGATAAATTAGAGTAGATAGAAGCAGACTGTTTACAATAGCTGAGGGGTCTAGAATGAGGGGCCATAGATACAAGATTAAATGTAAGAAATTTAGAACTGAGACCAAGAGAATTATTTTGCATAGAGACTTTTGATATTGTAGAATTCACTTTCGGGGTTAATGATTTAGGCAGAAACTATGTAAGCATTCAAGATTAGATTGGATAGCTAGTTGAAGATAAAGAGGCTGAAGGCATGTAGGAACATGGTTGGTTAATGTAATTAGAGCAATTTGCTCATGTGGAGGGTAAATACCGACATGGACTGGTTGGGCCAAAAGGCCTATTTCTTTGCTATAACAAAGTATTTCTTGCATTTATTGTTTGAATTTATCTCACCTCGTTCATTCTACGATGCCTTATAACATTCACCGATGGGAGGAGTGGGTGAGTAATCGATCCCCTGTCTACAGCCTGTGACTGTGTTGTTGGTGAAAATATTGCTGGGAGTGAAAGAGACACTTCCCCATGGTTGCATTGTCCTTTGCAGCTTTTGAAACAATCTTGGCAAGAAATGTTTTGTAGTCCTCTCCCATCTCTTTGCAACATCAAAAAAGTTAAATCTGTAAGATAAATAAGATCCTTTGGAGACGTTGTCATCCAACTATTCATCAGTGTGCATCATTTTTATGTCACAAATTGCTCAGCCAAAATGTCAATGTCTCATTTTGTCTTCTGTCCAATGCAGATTCAGGCGTGTAGGTGAAAGGTATTTCCTCTGTGGGTTTGCTGATAAACCTTGGATGAATGTGCGTCACAACATGTGTCTCTAAATAATTCAAATATTTCACATGTGATACATGGATATATTTCTAGTCCATCATTAATCTGCATTTGTTTGATGAGTCTTCTGTGGCCTAAAGAATGTTTACATTTAATTGTTAACTTTTTTTTTCAAAATATATAACTCTAGTAACATTACAATATGAATACTTAACATGTTCAGATTCCATTTCTATTTTAAAGAAAGCATTAATTAATTTATTTTAAACCGGTTACTGCCCCTATTAAAAGAGTTGACAACAGTTTTTAAGCAATTGTACATTAATATTGTGAATAGTAATTTCTAGACTGTGTCCTGTTAAATATATATGTAATTCAAATCGAAGGCAGAGTAAGAATACACATTGGAACATGTTTCTGCAATTTACGATATTCGAGAGAAAAAAATCTTTTAAAAGACCACAAGCAGATTTTATTTTTAGATATGACTCAGGAAGGCTGCTGTGATCTTCAAGGGTTAAAAATGTGTGCCTAATAAATACATTTTTCTAGCACTAATAGAAATATCTATGAAAGCAATGGGAGCAGAAATTAGCCCTCCACTATATAGATTAACAAACAGACGCTAAACCGATGTGACACATCTGCTACTGCAGAGCCAGGGAAAACAGGTCAAGGTTATTAGGAGCAGAGTACAGCACCGGCTTATCCCCGCAGGCGAGACTGTATACGTGGACACAGTCCTATCACTACACCAATATTTTCTGGTAATGTTGTTAGCTTGACTGTTGTGATGTTACTGCACTTTGGATGAAATTTATCTGTATATATTCCATTATTTATGTATGTATTTATTTATTAAAAATACACTTTTTTCAGGATAGCCTATTAAAATTGAATGCTTGTTGATAATAGGTTTACATCCAAGAGTGCTTACAAAAAAAAACTACTCAAACATGGAACAATGCAAGCAATTTAGTAAGCCATGTGATTAATCAGCAATTTTGGATTTCAGACTTTAGTTCTGCATGGTTGAAGTTTCAAAGTGTCATTGTGCACCATCCATTTAAGCAATGTTAGGAGATGGTCAGACATCAATGCAAGTCAGTGTTGATGTGCTATTGTATTTTAAGACATATTAATGTAACAGAAATGCAGATGTAGGGCTTCAATATTAAATAAGAGGATAGGTCAACTAGCTGAACGAAATAGCTGGTATTACCATATACCTGATATTTTAACCAGTTTTAGAAAATAAATATTGCTGCCATTGCTGTTTTCATTTGCAGTTTAATCAAATTAATAGCAAACATTTTAGATAGAAGAAAATTGTTTTGCTATATCTGCACTGTGTCGCGTGAAACAGATAAAAAGAAAATGTGCAAATTCTGGAAATCTGAAATAAAAACAGAAAACACTGGGAATGCAATTCAGGGCAGTCAACAGCTAAAAGTGAAAGCTGAACCGATGTTTATAATGTGACTTTTTTTCCAGAAAAGGTAATATATCTTTCTCTTTCAGATACCAGCTGACCTGATGTGCATTTGCAGATTTTTTTGATTTTAGTTTGAAAGTTAAGATAGTACTTGCACATGGTCACATACTCGGGACATCCTAAAGAACTTCACATTCAAGGAATCACTTTTGAAGTGTATCCAGTGTTGCTTTGTAGGTATGTGTAGCACTGATTTGCACACAATAAGACCCTATATATAGCAACTTAAATGAATAACCAGTATGTCTGTTATTGGTGGTGGGTCGGTGGTGGTGCTCCACTCCCTGTTCTTCAAATAGTTATTAGATCATTTGGACTGGATTTTCCATGGCCCACTGGGAAAATGGCAGGGTGAGATTTTGGCCTACTGCATTGAAAATTGTTTTGCTATACTTGTACTGTGTCTTGTGAAACAGATAAAAAGAAAATTTGTAAATTCTGCAAGTCTGAACTAAAACCAGAAAATGCAGTCAAATGCATTTTCCTGGGGGTGTTGGGGAAGGCTGTAATTAAGTCCATGCAGGTTGAAGGTGGGTATCTGCTACTGGATGGGTCTCTACCGCTTGGAGGGAGAGAATGTGGTGTAGTCAAAGCAGTTAAAAGGTTGCTGCAACTTAAAGGGCCAGAAGACAGTCAGTCATTTAAGGAGCGGAGACAGATCAAAATCCCAGTGAGAGGAGAATGACAGAGTGTGGACCTACATCAGAGGTGTCTAATGTAGCCAAGCCCCAAGATTCTTGGAAGTTTTCATGGAGGTGATATTGGGCAAGAAATGAAAGGCTATTTGGCACATGAGACAGAAAGTCCCAGTAAAGGGTGGTGCAGGCAATCACTGATACATCAAACACCCATAAATGGCAATACCGTGCCAGAAATGTTTTAATAATTAAACAAGGTTGGTCAAGGTAAGTGAAGGCATAAGTGTCGATACAGACTCTGAAAATATACTGCAAGTATGACTCATCTCAACACAATCCAGGTCCATGCAGTCCAAGTGAAGAATTCTTTGAGGAGGCAGCAGATTTGATGAATGGCGGAAATGCAGTGGATGTGGTGTAGATGGACTTTAAAAAAATATTTGACAAACTACAACATAGAAAGCATATGTAGAAAATGAAAGGGCATGGCATTAGGGAGATGGGAGTAAATTATATTAAAAAACTGGTTGGAAGCGTACAAACAGAGTGTTGGTGTTAATAGCACTTTCTCAGAGTGCTTGGAAGTAGGTCGCAGTGGCCCACAGGGTTCACTGTGTACAACCAGAATTTGGATATAAGGCTAGAGGGAGTGGTGTCCAAACTTTCAGATGATACTAAAATAGGAGGCATGGTAAATAATTCTGAGGACAAAAGCATACACCCAGGGAATACTGAAGAGATGGTTGTATAGTGAGGTGAGGTGAGAGTGACTGCCCTTGACATCAAAGTAGCATTTAACCGAGTGTAGCATCAAGATGCCCCAGTAACAGTCAGTAGGAATTGGGGAAAAGCTCTCCACTGGCTGGGGTCATACCTAGCACAAAGGAAGATAGCTGTGGTTGTTGGAGGCCAATCATCTCAACCCCAGGACATTGCTGCAGGAGTTCCTCAGAGCAATGTCTTAGGCCCAACCATCTTCAACTGCTTCATCGATGACCTTCCCTCCATCATAACATTCTCACCACATAAGTGCCAGGCAATGACCATCACCAACAAGAAAGAATCTAGCCACCTCCCCTTGACATTCAATGGCATTACCATCGCCGAATCTCCCACCATTAACATCCTGGGGGTCACCATTGACCAGAAACTTAACTGGACCAGCCACATAAATACAGTGGCTACAAGAGCAGGTCAGAGGCTGGATATTCTGCAGCAAGTGTCTCACCTCCTGACTCCCCAAAGCCTTTCCATCATCTACAAGGCACAAGTCAGGAGTGTGATGGAATACTCTATATTTGCTTGGGTGAGTGCAGCTCCAACCCTTAAGAAGCTCAACACCATCCAGGACAAAGCAGCTCGCTTCATTGGCACCCCATCCACCAGCTTAAACATTCACTGCCTCCTCCACCATCAGTGCATCATGGCTGCAGTATATACCATCTACAAGATGCAATACAGAAACTCATCAAGGCTTCTTTGACAGCACTTTCCAAACCCGTGACTTCTGCTACCTAGAAGGACAAGGACAGCAGGAGCATGGGGGCACCATCACCTGCAAGTTCCCCTCCAAGTCACACACCATCCTGACTTGGAAGTATATCGCCATTCCTTCATTGTCGCTGAGTCAAAATCCTGGAACTCCTTCCCGAACAGCACTGAGGGAGCACCTTCACCACATGGACTGCAGCGGTTCATGTGGGCATCACTGGCAAGGCCAGCATTTATTGCCCATCCCTAATTGCTCAAGGTCAATTAGGGATGGGCAATAAATGCTGGCCTTGCCAGTGATGCCCACATCCCGTGAATAAATTTTAAAATGTCAAAAAATTCAAACACAGAATTCATTGTCAGTAAATATGAAGTGGTACATTTTGAATTTAAAAAAATAAAAGTAATAATTACATGCTGAATGGGGGAAAATGTGGTGATGTGGAAGAGCAGAATGATTTGAGGTTTAGGTTCACAAGGCACTAAAAGCAGCACCTCAAGTGGATAAGTCCATAAAAAGCTGATAAAAAGAGGTATGGAGCTAGAAATTGCCTAGGGCCCCATTTGGGGTGATAACTTTTCAGGGAGCATAAAAATATCGCCGGTGAAAAAGATTTGCGGCTGCCGGGAATTTCCGCTTTCGCGCTCCAAGAGGGAAGTGGAGCACTAAATCAAGCGCTACCACTTCCCTTAACGCGCTAAAGTAAGTGAGAGGGTAGGTATCAGCAGAGCAATGGACAGGTGTTAACCACTGCACAGCATACATACCAACCATCAGCATTTCAACTGATAGTCAGCATTCTGGGGGCCTCGTTTCTTGAGTCAACATTTGGCGACAAAAATCATCACATACCAGGCCTCACTCCCCTCAGTGTTGTCCTGATGTTAATAGCCGTTCCCTCTAATTATTTTTTTCATGCTCAGTGCCTTTAAGTCCGTGACCCATTAAAATCTTTGCGCACGCGTGGTTTTTCTATTTGGTGAGCGGCCTGTGCGGGACCGCTAGACAGCTGCGCGGCCTTGTAGCTTAGCGAGAACGTTGGCTACAGCCCCTGCAAACTGTGGGTGGGAATTCTCACAAGAACAGGAGTTCCTGCCTACAATATACAGCAGCCTTCCTTTAGCACCAGGAAAGGAGCGCCATTGAGAGAAGAATGAGAAAGGCAATGAAGGGAAAGGAAGGAAATGAAGTGAATATGGAAGGGGGGAAATGAAAGGGAGAAGCAGGGAACATGGACTGTGGCGGGAGAGGAGAATACCAGTCTGAACTGATCAGATTGGAGGATAACGTCAATAGCATCAGAAATGTGAGGGGAAGAAATGTGTGTGATTGTGTGTATGTAAGGTGTAAGTGTATGTAAGTGTAAATGTGTGTGTATATATGTGTGTGTGAGTGCATGTGTACGCATATGTATGTGTAAGTGCATGTATATGTGTGTGTGTGTGTGTGAATGCATGTGTGTATGTGTGAGTGTGTATGTGTATGTATGAGGACAGGTTTAGTTTCAGTTGTGATGCTCTCCTCAGTCAAATAATGTATTCTCATCCATGCCTAGATTTTCCCTCTCTACTCCACCCCAGAGTGGGTGGGATTACAGCAGAAATAGTGGGAATATGAATAAGGAATTTTGGGCTCAATTTGCCAATGGGCCATCAAATGTAACGCAAACTGGAGGAAATGTCTTCTCTATGAAACATGTAATGTTTCAAGACAGAATTGTGTATTTATTGCAGTTCCACATACTTATTCATAAGCTCTCGAAGTTTTACCTTGAGCTGAGATGGCGAGGGTAGAAAATTGACAGAGAATTATTGCCAAAAGAAGTATCTGCTTCGAGAAAAACAGGTTAAGCATAAGAATATTTATCTACATAATATTTAAAATAGTGGAGCAGTTCAGTAGATAAACTTCCCCTTTAAAAAACAGATTGTTTTTCCCAGACCAGAATTTTTAATGTAATTACATGGAACCTGCAGTGTGATTTAACAGCTATTTGCACAATGTTGATACAGCCACTGCCAAAGACAACAGGTTAGCAATTTAAGTAAATGAAACCCTGTGCTTTTATTAAGCATTTGCGATGATCACTGGTTAAAACTGTTTAGGACTTATCCTGCCTCCCTCGGTTTTCCAGCCCCATGCACCAGAGAAGGGAGAAATGATTTGTTTTTACACTTCTACATTGTGCTTAGAAATGACCTACTAGAGCAGTCTACAGGGACGCTGCAGTACTTTGACTCCTCTGATTTTTTTCTGGACTGCCATGCGTCTGTTTAAGTCTGAGCTCTCTTTGCATTAGGAAGTTAGTGGGAGAAGTCATCTCAAATTGTCCTTATTAGCTAAGGCATATACGATCAGCATTAGATTGTAGACCATGATGAAAGTTACATTGACAGGGGCTTTGTCTTAGAGTTTTCATTAACAATGTTTGGCTGAAGCAATCTTTGTGCTGGCTGTTGAATCAGTCTGTGGGTTTTTTTCTGGAATATTCTCTATACAGTTTGGCTAGAACGTTGACTATCTCACATCCACTGACAATTATGCTATGACTAAGTGGTTAATTGATACACCTGCTTTATCTACAAACATCCAATCATTTTATAAATTTATACATCCAGTTGGAAAATCCCCTTGAAGCGTTAGAGGTTATTCTGGGAATTTTTTAAGGTTCATGCCAATTGCAATAAAGTCTCAGTCATAGCTATTTTCTTGACTGAGTAGTATGTCCTGGATTTAGGTTTGTATTGTATAGGGTTAATCACATAAGGTTAATTATGATATTCCGACATTTACAGTGTGTTTTCTGCTTCATGCCTCGTGGAATGTTGTTGATGCAGAGAGAGAGAGAGACCTTGATGCGCACACCATCTTGTTTATGGGACGGTCGGCGCCTCGAGGTCTCATGCTTTGTGGAAGAACAGCTGGGGCCTTACAGATTAGGATTTGGCCATAAGCCACATGCACCCATGTTTGTTCAATAGTATAAAGGAATGGAACTGTCCAGTAGCTCTTTGCACTTCACCTTGGACCATGATTCGCGAGCAGTGCTGGGACCCCCAAGGCTCCTGACCAGCCGTCGTTGCGGAGTTCCCAACAGGCCGAAGGTTGTGAGCTTTGTTGCATCTTATCATACTTCTCTTTTCTTCGTAAACTGTATTATGTTTCTTTTCTCTCAGTAAACGGTGTTTTATCTTTACTTCATTTGTCTTGTCTCTTATTTAACATTCATCCGGATCCCGAACCTGGATCTATTATTATCGATCCAAAATATTTTGGCGTAGTCGACAGGATCTGGTAAAATGTTTAAGAGAAAAGACAAGAAGCAGTCACCTCCTGCGGGAGAGAAGTATAGAATACCAGGGTGGAGCACGAGGGATGAGGGTTTTGGCTCTCTTGTCAATATGCTCGCCCGGTTTGGACCCCTGCAACATTGGGATACACAGTTATTGGAACAGAGCAAAGATAGAACCGTACCCCACACGGTACTGTCTCTCCTGGAGGAAGCGGGCATCCCACAGGAGAAAAGTAGTCCCCTACAAATGGGATGGATTTTGTTGACAGCATTAAGGAAAGTGAGGCAGTAAAACCTATAGTTAAAAACAGCTGTTAAGGTTTTGGAAAATTAAAACTCGACTCTGACTGAAGCGGTCCGCACTGCACAAGAACGGGCGAATAAAGTCAATGAGCAATCAGAAACTTTAATATGCCGTCTGGCGACAGTACAAAATAAAAAGAAAGCCAGACGACGGAAATGACAGATAGATCGGTTAAAGGTACGTACATTGGTAGCTGGACCCACTTGGAATCCGGCTCGTTGGAACAGAGAGATCTGGTACTCCTCTGACTCAGAATATGAGTGGACAGATGGAGAGGGGGGAGGAACGGGAGGAACCTAAAGACCCTTCCCCATACGCTCCGAGCATGGAAGCTAGACCCCTTATGACAAATAAGATGAAACAGCAAGATGGGAAACAGCCGGTAACACTAGAGAGGTGCGCGACTTCACCACAAGTGAGTTACAAGAAATAAGGTCTCGATTTCTCCAAAAACCTGGGGAATCATTGTCAGAATGGCTAACCCGGATTTGGGACCAGGGAGCATCAGGCGTAATACTTAACCCCGAAGAGTTAACAAAAATGGGAACTGTGACTATGGACCACCTTATCACAGCAGTGCTACGGAATGTCCAGGGCACAGGTTCGCTATGGGACATGGTTACTATAGGGGTCCAGCAAAAATATCCCTCTGCCGTTGATTGGGAAGGGGAGGTAAAACCTTGGACTACTATGGCAGAGGGTGCGATACAGTTGCGCAACATGGCAACACAGGGAGGAATATATCACCAACCATATGGGGGGCCAGATCAGGAGCTCTTTACGACAGGAATGCGGAGCAGGCTGATGAAGAGTGGCCCTCCTATGATGAGTGGTGCGCTACTCGCATTATTGGGACCAGCCCAAGGGCAGCGGGTGGGGCATGCTTGCCTATTGTTAGGACAGTTAGAGGATGTAGAAGATAGTGTGCAAGAGTCGAGAACAGCTAATGTAGAGGGGGATCTGGACCAGCGACAAGGTTCGACCTCTGGGAAAGGTACAGGGTCAGGAAAGACAAAAAAAAGAATTACGCGGAGGGAATTGTTCACGGCTTTACTGAAGGCAGGGGACCCAAGGAAAAAATTGATGAAATCCCAACAGGAGCGATGTATTCTATGTGGAAGCAACACTGCATCCCGGGAACAGAGAAGGGTGAAAGGAGGGAAGTAAGGGAGACTAAGTCGGATAGCGATAAGTCTGGATGCGGAGAAACCACCTCCCGCTAGCCTATACCCCAACGTAGAAGAGCTGTGGGAGACTAGTAATCCCCTTGACTAGGGGTGTGGCCGGGTTCCGGGAGTACTCCCCGTTAGAACCACATCAACCCAAGCTCCCGGGGACCTGAGGCCACACATTCCGATTACAATTCATTGGCGGGGGGAAACATACAAAGAGATGTGGCTTTACTAGACACAGGGGCCGAAGTTACTATTATCCATGGAAATCCTTGGAAACACACAGGAACCCGTATGATGATTAATGGATTCAGAGGGGCAGAAACGCCAGCTGTCCGAACAACTATCAGAATGACGTTGGGAAATGGGCCTCCGCGCTGGGTAATGGTCTTAATATCGGCAGTAAAGGAACATATTATTGAGATGGACCTTTTAAAGGGAACCACACACAACACCTCGTTCGAGCGATTCTCATTCGGGATACAGGCGATCACTGTGATTGCAGGGGAAGCAAAGTGGGAACCAGTGGTAAAACCATGGCCATCGCGTATAGTGACTATGAAACAGTACCGAATACCTGGGGACACACAAAGAAATAGGGGAAACCAGATAAGGACTCTTGGAGGCGGGTATCATTAGACATGCGGTGTCTCCCGACAATAGCCCTGTTTGGTCTGTGCAGAAACCGACAAAAATTGGAGGATGACTGTGGACTACTGACAACTGAACAAATTTGCCCCTGCCCTGGCAACCGCTGTCCCAGATGTAGTAACTATAACAGAGCGGCTGTCTGAAGAAGGTGTGGAGTGGTGTGCAGTAATCAACCTGTGCAATGCCTTTTTCTCCATTCCAATAGCGGAAGAATCCCAGGATCAGTTTGCAGTCACTTGGGAAGGGAGGCAATACATGTTTAAACGCCTACCTCAAGGTTGGGGGTCTGTGAGTCAGAGAGACCTACAAAAGGCTGCGTGGTCGGGAGGTGCGTCACTGAGTCAGGAGTCCATGAGTCAGAGAGGTCTACAAAAGGCCGCGAGGTCGGGAGGTGCGTCGCTGAGTCGGGAGTCCGTGAGTCAGAGAGGCCTACAAAAGGCCGCGAGGTCGGGAGGTGCGTCGCTGAGTCAGGAGTCCGTGAGTCAGAGAGGCCTACAAAAGGCCGCGAGGTCGGGAGGTGCGTCGCTGAGTCGGGAGTCCGTGAGTCAGAGAGGCCTATAAAGGCCCAGCTTGTGCAGCAACAGGGAGAAGGCAAAAAATAAGTAGAAAGAAATAGAAAGGTGACGTCACAGCCAAGAGGGTAAGTGATTGGCTGGTTATTGGTGAGTAGTTTTTCTTTTTTCTCTTCTATATCAGTGAGCAACTTTTAGCATTGTTGTTGCCAATTTAAGTTTAATCTAAGGGTTAAGTCATGGCAGGCGAGCTCGGACAAGTGTTATGCTCCTCCTGTACTATGTGGGAAATCAGGGACGCCTCCGGTGTCCCTGACAACTACGTGTGCGGGAAGTGTATCCGCCTCCAGCTCCTGACGGTCCGCGTTGCGGAATTGGAGCTGAGGGTGGATTTACTCTGGAGCATCCACGATGCTGAGAATGATGTGAGTAGCACGTGTAGCGAGTTGGTCTTACCGCAGGTGAAGGGTCCACAGCCAGTTAGGGAATGGAAGACCAGCAGGAAGAGCAGTGCAAGGAAGGTAGTGCAGGGGTCCCCTGCGATCATCCCCCTGCAAAACAAATACACCGCTTTGAGTACTGTTGAGGGGGATGACTCATCAGGGGAGGGCAGCGGCAGCCAAGTTCATGGCACCATGGCTGACTCTGCTGCACAGGAGGGCAGGAAAAAGAGTGGGAGAGCGATAGTGATAGGGGATTCAATTGTAAGTGGAATAGATAGGTGTTTCTGCGGCTGCAACCGAGACTCAGGATGGTATGTTGCCTTCTTGGTGCAAGGGTCAAGGATGTCTCGGAGTGGGTGCAGGACATTCTGAAAAGGGAGGGTGAACAGCCAATTGTCGTGGTGCACATTGGTACCAAAAGGGATGAGGTCCTACGAGATGAATTTAAGGAACTAGGAGCTAAATTAAAACGTAGGACCTCAAAAGTAGTAATCTCGTGATTGCTACCAGTGCCACGTGCTAGTCAGAGTAGGAATCGCAGGATAGCTCAGATGAATACGTGGCTTGAGCAGTGGTGCAGCAGGGAGGGATTCAAATTCCTGGAGCATTGGAACCGGTTCTGGGGTAGGTGGGACCAGTACAAACCGGAGGGTCTACACCTGGGCAGGACCGGAGTGCTGTTGGGGAGGAGTTAAACTAATATGGCAGGGGGATGGGAACCAATGCAGGGACACAGAGGGAAACAAAATGTAGACAAAAGCAAAAGACAGAAAGGAGATGAGTAAAAGTGGAGGGCAGAGAAACCCAAGGCAAAAAACAAAAAGGGCCACCGTACAGCAAAATTCTAAAGGGTCAAAATGTAATAAAAAGGCAAGCATGAAAGCTCGGTGCCTCAATGCAAGGAGTATTCGGATCCCAGGAGAGGGCTCTGAACTAGTTAGAGTGGGTGAGAGCTCAGATGAACAGGACCCCAAGAAAGAATGCAAAAAGGCAGGAGGCAACAGAGCAGAGTAGCACTGGGGTAAGTGTAAACCACAAGGTGATAGGAAGGGACAATATGTCTGAATATAAAGGGGCTGCAGGAGGGGTCAAAACTAAAAATCATGGTTTAAAAACTAGTATTAAAACATTCTACCCAAACGCACGCAGCTTTCGAAATAAAGTAAATGAGTTGACGGCACAAATCATTACCAATGGGTAAGACTTGGTGGCCATTACAGAAACGTGGTTGCAGGGTGGTCAAGACTGGGAATTAAACATACAGGGGTATCTGACAATTCGGAAAGATAGACAAAAAGGGAAAGGAGGTGGGCTAGCTCTGTTAATAAAGGATGATATCAGGGCAGTTGTGAGAGATGATATTGGCTCTAATGAACAAAATGTTGAATCATTGTGGGTGGAGATTAGAGATAGTAAGGGGAAAAAGTCACTGGTGGGTGTAGTTTATAGGCCCCCAAATAATAACTTCATGGTGGGGAGGGCAATAATCAAGGGGATAATGGAGGCATGTGAAAAAGGAATGGCAGTAATCATGGAGGATTTTAACCTACATATCGATTGGTCAAATCAAATCGCATGGGGTAGCCTTGAGGAGGAATTCATAGAATGCATACGGGATTGTATCTTAGAACAGTATGTTACAGAACCTACAAGGGAGCAAGCTATCTTAGATCTGGTCCTGTGTAATGAGACAGGAATAAACGATCTCCTGGGAAAAGATCCTCTCGGAATGAGTGATCACAGTATGGTTGAATTTGTAATACAGATTGAGGGTGAGGAAGTAGTGTCTCAAACGAGCATACTATGCTTAAACAAAGGGGACTACAGTGGGCTGAGGACATAGTTGGCTAAAGTAGACTGGAAACACAGACTAAATGGTGGCACAATTGAGGAACAGTGGAGGACTTTTAAGGAGCTCTTTCATAGTGCTCAACAAAAATATATTCCAATGAAAAAGGAGGGCGGTAAGAGAAGGGATAACCAGCTGTGGATAACCAAGGAAATAAAGGAGAGTATCAAATTAAAAACCAATGCGTATAAGGTGGCCAAGGTTAGTGGGAAACTAGAAGATTGGGAAAATTTTAAACGACAGCAAAGAATGACTAAGAAAGCAATAAAGAAAGGAAAGATAGATTACGAAAGTAAACTTGCGCAAAACATAAAAACAGATAGTAAAAGCTTTTACCGATATATAAAATGGAAAAGAGTGACTAAAGTAAATATTGGTCCCTTAGAAGATGAGAAGGGGGATTTAATAATGGGAAATGTGGAAATGGCTGAGACCTTAAACAATTATTTTGCTTCGGTCTTCACAGTGGAAGACACAAAAACCATGCCAAAAATTGCTGGTCACGGGAATGTGGGAAGGGAGGACCTTGAGATAATCATTATCACTAGAGGGTTAGTGCTGGACAGGCTAATGGGTCTCAAGGTAGACAAGTCTCCTGGTCCTGATGAAATGCATCCTTGGGTATTAAAAGAGATGGCGGAAGTTATAGCAGAAGCATTCGTTATAATCTACCAAAATTCTCTGGACTCTGGGGAGGTACCAGCAGATTGGAAAGCAGTGAATGTAACGCCTCCGTTTAAAAAAGGGGGCAGACAAAAGGCAGGTAACTATAGGCCGGTTAGTTTAACATCTGTAGTGGGGAAAATGCTTGAAGCTATCATTAAGGAAGAAATAGCGGACATCTCGATAGGAATAGTGCAATCAAGCTGATGCAACATGGATTCATGAAGGGGAAATCATGTTTAACTAATTTACTGGAATTCTTTGAGGATATAACGAGCATGGTGGATAGAGGTGTACCGATGGATGTGGTGTATTTTGATTTCCAAAAGGCATTCGATAAGGTGCCACATAAAAGGTTACTGCAGAAGATAAAGGTACGTGGAGTCACAGGAAATGTATTAGCATGGATAGAGAATTGGCTGGCTAACAGAATGCAGAGAGTCGGGATAAACGGGTCCTTTTCGGGTTGGAAATCTGTGGTTAGTGGTGTGTCACAGAGATCGGTGCTGGGACCACAACTGTTTACAATATACATAGATGACCTGGAAGAGGGGACAGAGTGTAGTGTGACAAAATTTGCAGATGACACAAAGATTAGTGGGAAAGCGGGTTGTGTAGAGGACACAGAGAGGCTGCAAAGAGATTTAGATAGGTTAAGCGAATGGGCTAAGGTTTGGCAGATGGAATACAATGTCGGAAAATGTGAGGTCATCCACCTTGGAAAAAAAAACAGTAAAAGGGAATATTATTTGAATGGGGAGAAATTACAACATGCTGCGGTGCAGAGGGACCTGGGGGTCCTTGTGCATGAATCCCAAAAAGTTAGTTTGCAGGTGCAGCAGGTAATCAGGAAGGCGAATGGAATGTTGGCCTTCATTGCGAGAGAGATTGAATACAAAAGCAGGGAGGTCCTGCTGCAACTGTATAGGGTATTGGCGAGGCCGCACCTGGAGTTGTGCGTACAGTTTTGGTCACCTTTCTTAAGGAAGGATATACTAGTTTTGGAGGGGGTACACAGACGATTCACTCGGCTGATTCCAAAGATGAGGGGGTTACCTTATGATGATAGATTGAGTAGACTGGGTCTTTACTCGTTGGGGTTCAGAAGGATGAGGGGTGATCTTATAGAAACATTTAAAATCATGAAAGGAATAGACAAGATAGAGGCAGAGAAGTTGTTTCCACTGGCCGGGGAGACTAGAACTAGGGGGCACAGCCTCAAAATACGGGGGAGCCAATTTAAAACCGAGTTGAGAAGGAATTTCTTCTCCCAGAGGGTTGTGAATCTGTGGAATTCTCTGCCCAAGGAAGCAGTTGAGGCTAGCTCATTGAATGTATTCAAATCACAGATCGATAGATTTTTAACCAATAAGGGAATTAAGGGTTACGGGGAGCGGGCGGGTAAGTGGAGCTGAGTCCACGGCCAGATCAGCCATGATCTTGTTGAATGGCGGAGCAGGCTCGAGGGGCTAGATGGCCTACTCCTGTTCCTAATTTTTATGTTCTTATGTTTACCTAAATAGCCCTACTCTATGCCACGGATTGGTGGCCCGGTACTTGGGCATGTGTATGTTGGCTCCTAATGTCTCACTGGCACACTACATTGATGATGTACTAATAAGGGGTCCCACCGAGGCAGTGGTGTCAGAAGCCCTAGCTACTTTAGTGCAACACATGCGAGACAGGGGCTGGGAGATAAATCCGAAGAAGGTGCAGGGCCCTAGCCAGACTTTCCAGTTTCTGGGGACTCAATGATCTCGGGGTGAGCGCATCGTACCCGAGCCTGTGAAAAATAAAATTACAGAAATGGCCACCCCATGAATAAAACTGAGACACAACGCTTTGTGGGACTACTGGGTTACTGGAGGAGACACATTCCTCACCTCACGATGTTAGTAAAACCACTGTATGCCGTAACACGAAAAAAGGCCCACTTCGAGTGGGGAAAGGAACAGCAGGTGGTTTTTGATGCAGCCAAAGAAGCCGTAGCTCAAGCTTTACCCCTAGCCCTGCGAGTGCCTGGGAAGCGTTTTGAGCTACAGGTATCTGTTACCAATGATACTGCAGTATGGAGTTTGTGGCAGGTTCAACATGGCACTCGTATACCGTTAGGGTTCTGGTCTAGAAAATTGACAGATGCTGCGACTCATTACACCCCATGTGAGAAACAATTATTAGCATGTTATTGGGCCCTAACAGAAACAGAAGGACAGACAGGGGACGACAAAGTCAGTTTAAGACCAGACCTACCCATATTATCCTGGGTTCTCTCAGAAAATGAGACACACAAGGTCGGGCGAGCGCAGCAAAGCTCCATAGTTCGCTGGAAATGGTATATCGCAGACAGAGCACGTAAAGGAAAAGAAGGAATCACCCGACTACATGAGCATGTGGCTGAATACCCACAAACAGCTGAGAGTGAACTTACGCATTCGTCTGTCAATTTAACCAAAGAGTCACCGATCTCCTGGGGCGTGTCTTTTGAACAGTTAACACCTGAAGGACGTAGCCATACCTGGTTCACAGATGGCTCAGCCATCTGGCGAAACGGCCTTCGGAGATGGCGAGCCACTGCCTTCAATCCAAAAACCCAGACAATTGTGCATGATGAGGGCGTGGGAGGCTGCAGCCAGCTAGCAGAACTAGCAGCTGTCGTCCTTGTGTTAGAAGAGGAACAGCAACAAGTACACATATATACTGACTCATGGGCAGTAGCCAATGGCATGGCGAGCTGGATGCAAAACTGGCATGAACATAACTGGCAAATAACTGGGAAAGACTTGCGGGGAAAGCACCTATGGGAACAAATATGGTCCAAAGCCCAGAAGATGAAAATAACTGTATATCATGTAGACGCTCACATGAAAAACACTTCAAAGACCTCTGAATATAATAACACCATTGATAATATAGCCCAGGTACAGGCTGTCAAAGAGGCGGAAGAGGAAGAATATGGAATAGACAAGTGGGCCCACCACAAATCTGGACATTTGGGCATTCAGGGTACGATACAATGGGCACGAAATAAGGGGTTACATTTGACTACGGATGGTGTTAAACAGATCATAAACACCTGTGAAACTTGTCAAAAGGTGAAGCATTTTCCCCTCCAACGACAACCCGGTGCCCATATTAAGAGAGGGACTCAGCCAGCACAAATATGGCAAGTTGATTATGTAGGACCTTTACCATTGCAACAACGGTTCCAATATTTGCTCACTGCTGTTGATACCTATTCTGGCTTTTGATAGCTTATCCAGTGACTAAAGCAAATCAACAAAGTACGATTAAAGGACTGGACTATTTAATCACATACTCCGGTGAGCCAGTACAAGTACAGCCCAATAATGGGTCGCACATCACAGGTCAAACAGTGCAACAGTGGGTGGTAGACAACGAGATCTATTGGATGTTTCACATACCTTACTATCCGCAAGCTGCAAGGTTAATAGAACGCATGAATGGACTACTTAAGCAACAGATTAAAATATTAACTCCCACTAACACATTGCAAGAATGGTTAAAGGTCTTACCACAAGCAGTGCGCAATCTGAATCACCGACCATTGTGGGGGGCAACTCCCATAAGCCACATGTTAGGCAAAGTTAGTGTCCCTACTATTGAACAAGAAAATCAGACTCAGGACACAGTTTGTGAAGGAGGAAAAGTGTGGATGCAGTACCCCCAGAAACCCTTACAAGCAGGGGAAATCTTAGTGAAAGGAGAAGGAAACACTTCTGCAGTGAGCCTTCAGTTACCCTTTTCAAGCTCTGCTTGATTGTTTGAACTGCTCTCTCTGCCTGACCGTTGGATGCTGGCTTAAACGGGGCAGACGTGACATGTTTGACTCCATTGCAGGTCATGAATTCTTTGAATTCGGCATTGGTTAAGTACAGCTCATTGTTACTTACAAGGACATCAGGCAGGCCATGCTTGGCAAACATGGCCTGTAAGCTTTCAATGGTGGCAGCAGACTTGCTTGCCGACATTATCACACATTCAATCCACTTGGAGTACACATCTACAACCACAAAGAACATTTTTCCCAAGAATAGGCCTGCATAGTCAACATGAACCCTAGATCACGGTTTGGAGGGCCAAGACCATAAACTTAGTGTTGCCTCCCTGGGTGCATTGCTTAACTGGGAACATGTATTACATTTGTGCACACAGGACTCTAAGTCTCCATCGATACCGGGCCACCACACTTGGGACCTGGCTATTGCTTTCATCATTACACTGCCTGGGTGGGTACTGTGGAGATCACGAATGAAAGTGTCCCTTCCCTTTTTTGGCACAACTACCCAATTACCCCATAGGAGGCAGTCTGCCTGTATCGACATTTCATCTTTGCGCTGCAAGTACAGCTTAATTTCTTCCTGCATTTCTAACGGGACATTAGACCAACTCCCGTGGAGCACACAGGTTTTTACTAAGGACAATAAGGGGTCCTGGCTCGTCTAGGTTCTAATCTGTCGGGCGGTAACAGGTGATTGCTTACTCTCGAATGCTTCCCTTACCATAACTAAATCTGCAGGCTGTGCCATCTCCACCCCGGTGGTGGGCAATGGTAGCCTACCACAATGTGCAGCAGCAGCCAAGTTCATGGCACAGGGGGTGGCTCTGCTGCACAGGAGGGCAGGAAAAAGAGCGGGAGAGCTATAGTAATAGGGGATTCGATTGTAAGGGGAATAGATAGGCGTTTCTATGGCCGCAATCGAGATTCCAAGATGGTATGTTGCCTCCCTGGTGCAAGGGTCAAGGATGTCTCGGAGCAGGTGCAGGACATTCCGAAAAGAGAGGGTGAACAGCCAGTTGTCGTGGCGCATATAGGTACCAACGATATAGGTAAAAAAACGGGATGAGGTCCTACAAGACGAATTTAGGGAGCTAGGAGCGAAATCAAAAAGTAGGACCTCAAAAGTAGTAATCTCAGGATTGCTACCAGTGCCACGCGCTAGTCAGAGTAGGAATCACAGGATAGCTCAGAAGAATACGTGGCTTGAGGAGTGGTGCAAAATGGAGGGATTCTAATTCCTGGGACATTGAAACCGGTTCTGGGGGAGGTGGGACCAGTACAAACTGGACGGTCTGCACCTGGGCAGGACCGGAACCAATGTCCGAGGGGAAGTGTTTGCTAGTGCTGTTGGGGAGGAGATAAACTAACATGGCAGGGGGATGGGAACCTGTGTAGGGAGAGAGAGGGAAATAAAATGGAGGCAGAAGCAAAAGATAGAAAGGAGAATAGTAAAAGTGGAAGGCAGAGGAACCCAAGGCAAAAAACAAAAAGGGCCACATTGCAGTAAAATTCTAAAGGGGCAAAGTGTGTTAAAAAGACAAGCCTGAAGGCTTTGTGCCTCAATGCGAGGAATATTCGGAATAAGGTGCAGACTGCAGTTAACCGATATGATGTAATTGGCATCACGGAGACCAAGGTGACCAAGGCTGGAAACTCAACATCCAGGGGTATTCAACATTTAGGAAGGATAGGTAGAGAGGAAAAGGAGGCAGGGTGGCATTGCTGGTTAAAGAGGAAATTAATGCAATAGTAATGAGGGACATTAACCTGGATGATGTGGAATCAGTATGGGTGGAGCTGCGGAATACTAAAGGGCAGAAAACGCTAGTGGGAGTTGTGTACAGACCACCAAACAGTAGTAGTGAGGTTGGGGACAGCATCAAACAAGAAATAACGGATGTGTGCAATAAAGGTACAGCAGTTATTATGGGCGACTTTAATCTATATATTGATTGGGCTAACCAAACTGGTAGCAATGCGGTGGAGGAGAATTTCCTGGAGTGTATTAGGGATGGTTTTCTAGACCAATATGTCAAGGAACCAACCAGAGAGCTGGCCATCCTAGTCTGGGTGATGTGGAATGAGAAGGGACTAATTAGCAATCTTGTTGTGCAAGGCCCCTTGGGGAAGAGTGACCATAATATGGTAGAATTCTTTATTAAGGTGGAGAGTGATACAGTTAATTCGGAAACTAGGGTCCTGAACTTAAGGAAAGGTAATTTTGATGGTATGAGGCGTGAATTGGCTAGAATAGACTGGCAAAGGATACTTAAAGGGTTGACGGTGGATAAGCAATGGCAAACATTTAAAGATCACATGGATGAACATCAGCAATTGTACATCCCTGTCTAGAGTAAAAATAAAATGGGGAAGGTGGCTCAACCGTGGCTAACAAGGGAAATTAAGGATAGTGTCAAAACCAAGGAAGAGGCATATAAATTGGCTAGAAAAAGCAACAAACCTGAGGACTGGGAGAAATTTAGAATTCAACAGAGGAGAACCAAGGGTTTAATTAAGAGGGGGAAAACAGAGTACAAGAGGAAGCTTGCAGGGAACAAAAAAACTGACTGCAAAAGCTTCTATAAATATGCGGAGAAAAAGATTAGTGAAGACAAACGTAGGTCCCTTGCAGTCGGATTCAGGTGAATTTATAATGGGGAACAAAGAAATGGCAGACCAACTAAACAAATACTTTGGGTCTGTCTTCACGAAGGAACACACAAATAACCTTCTGAATGTACTAGGGGACAGTGGGTCTAGTGAGAAGGAGGAACTGAAGGATATCCTTATTAGGCGGAAAATTGTGTTAGGGAAATTGATGGGATTGAAGGCCGATAAATCCCCGGGGCCTGATAGTCTGCATCCCAGAGTACTTAAGGAAGTGGCCCTAAAAATAGTGGATGCATTGGTGATCATTTTCCAACAGTCTATCGACTCTGGATTAGTTCCTATGGACTGGAGGGTAGCTAATGTAACACCACTTTTTAAAAACGGAGGGAGAGAGAAAACGGGTAATTATAGACCGGTTAGCCTGACATCAGTAGTGGGGAAAATGTTGGAATCAATCATTAAGGGTGAAATAGCAGGGCATTTGGAAAGCAGTGACAGGATCGGTCCAAGTCAGCATGGAATTATGAAAGGGAAATCATGCTTGACAAATCTTCTGAAATTTTTTGAGGATGTCACTAGCAGAGTGGACAAGGGAGAACCAGTGGATGTGGTGTATTTGGACTTTCAAAAGGCTTTTGACAAGGTCCCGCACAAGAGATAGGTGTGCAAAATCAAAGCGCATGGTATTGGAGTTAATGTACTAACGTGGATAGAGAACTGGTTGGCAGACAGGAAGTAGAGAGTCGGGATAAACGGGTCCTTTTCAGAATGGCAGGCAGTGACTAGTTGAGTGCAGCAGGGCTCAGTGCTGGGACCTCAGCTCTTTACAATATACATTAACGATTTAAATGAAGGAATTGAGTGTAATATCTCCAAGTTTGCAGATGACACTAAACTGGGTGGCAGTGTGAGCTGTGAGGAGGACGCTAAGAGGCTGCAGGGTGACATGGATAGGTTAGGTGAGTGGGCAAATGCATGGCAGATGCAGTATAATGTGGATAAATGTGAGGTTATCCATTTTGGGGGCAAAAACACGAAGGCAAAATATTATCTGAATGGCGGCAGATTAGGAAAAGCAGAGGTACAACGAGACCTGGATGTCATGGTTCATCAGTCATTGAAAGTGGGCATGCAGGTACAGCAGGCGGTGAAGAAGGCAAATGGTATGTTGGCCTTCATAGCGAGGGGATTTGAGTCTAGGAGCAGACCGTCTTACTGCAGTTGTACAGGGCCTTGGTGAGGCCACACCTGGAATATTGTGTTCAGTTTTGCTCTCCTAATCTGAGGAAGATGTTCTTGCTATTGAGGGAGTGCAGCGAAGGTTCACCAGACTGATTCCAGGGATGGCTGGGCTGACATATGAGGAGAGACTGGATCAACTTTGCTTTTATTCACTGGAGTTTAGAAGGATGTGGGGGGATCTCATAGAAATATGTAAGATTCTGACGGGACTGGACAGGTTAGATGCGGGAAGTATGTTCCCGATGTTGGGGAAGTCCAGAACCAGGGGACATAGTCTTAGGATAAGGGGTAGGCCATTTAGGACTGAGATGAGGAGAAACATCTTCACTCAGAGAGTTGTTAACTTGTGGAATTCCGTGCTGCAGAGAGTTCTTGATGCCAGTTCATTGGATATATTCAAGAGGGATTTAGTTATGGCCCTTACAGCTAAGGGGATGAAAGGGTATGGAGAGAAAACAGGAAAGGGGTACTGAGGGAATGATCAACCATGATCTTATTGAATGGCGGTGCAGGCTCGAAGGGCCGAATGGCCTACTCCTGCACCTATTTTCTATGTTTCTATGTTTCTACTGAGAGCATCGGCATAGTTTTCTGTGCCTGGCCTGTGGCAGATGGCATAGTTCTATGCGGACAACGTGAGCACCCATCTCTCGATGCGGGCCGATGCATTCATATTTATCCCCTTATTTTCAGAAAAAAGGGATATAAGCGGCTTATGGTCAGTTTCCAATTCAAATTTGAGACTGAACAGATATTGATGCATTTTCTTTACCACTTAATCACACGCTAACGCTTCTTTTTCGATCGTACTGTAGGCCCTCTCGGCCTTCGACAGACTTCTGGATGCATAAGCAACTGGTTGGAATTTCCCAACTTCATTAGTTTGTTGCAATACGCACCCGACCCCATACAACGACGCATCACATCCTCGAACCAAACGTTTACATGGATCATATAACACAAGCAATTTGTTTGAACATAACAGCTTCCTAACTTTCTCAAAGGCATTTTCTTGGCTTTTACCCCATGCCCATTCATCTCCTTTATGCAGTGAAGAGTGCAGGGTTTCTAACAATGTGCTATGACCCGGTAAGAAGTTACCAGAATTGTTCAGGAGTCCTCGAAACGACCGCAGCTCCATCACATTCTGTAGTCTTGGTGCGTTTTTGATTGCCTCCATCTTCAAATCGGTGGGCCTGATGCCGGACGGCTCAATTCGTCTCCCCGGGAACTCCACTTCAGGCACCAGGAAAACACATTTCGAGCATTTTAGCCTGAGCCCCACACGATTAAGCCGACTAAGAACCTCCTCTAGGTTCTGCAGGTGCCCGACGGTGTCCCGACCTGTAACCAAGATGTCATCCTAGAAGACCACGGTGCACGGGACCGACTTCAGCAAGCTTTCCATGTTCCTCTGGAATATCGGCGCGGCCGATCGAATCCCAAACGGGCATCTCTTGTAAGCAAAAAGACATTTGTGCGTGTTGATGCAGGTGAGGCCTTTCGAAGATTCCTCCAGCTCCTGTGTCATGTAGTCCGAGGTCAAGTCCAGCTTCGTGAACGTTTTCCCTCCCGCTAGCGTCGCAAATAGGTCGTCTGTCTTTGGTAGCGGGTATTGATCCTGCAGTAAGAAATGATTGATAGTTACTTTGTAATCACCACAGATTCTGACGGTGACATCTCCGTTGAGGACTGGAACAATCGGACTGGCCCACTCATTGATTTCGATCGGCAAAATGATGCCCTCTCGTTGCAGCCTGTCCAGCTCGATCTCCACCCTCTCTCTCGTCATGTAAGGTACCGCTCTCGCTTTGTGATGGATGGGTCGCACTCCCGGAATCAAATGGATCTTCACTTTTGCTCTTTGTTACTTCCCAATGCCTTGTTCGAACAGAGAGGGGAACTTGCTTAGGACCTGGGCACATGAGGTGTCGTTGACGGACGAAAACGCTCGGACGTTGTCCCAGTTCCAGCGTATCTTTCCCAGTCAGCTCCTGCCGAATAATGTGGGGCCATCGCCCAGTACCACCCAGAGTGGTAAGTCGTGCACCACTCCATCATCAGAGATCTTTACGGTTGCACTGCCAATTACTGAAATCAGTTCCTTTGTGTACATTCTAAATTTGATACAAATTGGAGTCAGGACTGGCCTTGAAGCCTTGTTGCACCACAACTTATCGAAAGTCTTTTTCCTCATTATGGAAAGTCTTTTTCCTCATTGCGCCCTTGTCCAGCTCCATGGACATTGGGAGTCCATTTAATCCAACCTTCAGCATTATCGGGGGACACTTTGTGGTAGATGTGTACACCCATATACCTCTGCCTCCTCGGTCTGAGGCTCTGGTTCGTCATGATCCACCGTGGATCTGTCCTCCTCTGTAACATGGTAGTTTGCAGGATTAGCAGGATTTGCAGCTCGCCTGCATATACGTTGGAGGTGTCCCATTGTTCCACAGCCCTTGCAAACGTATCCTTTGAAGCGGAATGAATCGAATCGATGATTACCCCCGCAGCGCCAACAAGGTGTTAATTGCCTTGTATTCACCACCCTTGATGACAGTCTCTGAGTTATCTGCGGACGTGCAGCTACAGGGCGTGTAAGTCCTGCCCTGTACATTTCGATTCAAAAACAACGTTACTTTGCTCACAGTACTTGCAGCAGCACTAGTGTGCTGGGAAATTTGTTTGGTATTGTCACTGGTGGAGATAAATACCTGGGCTATCGCTATTGCTATACTCAAGGTTGGGGTTTCTACAGTCAAAAGTTTGCGAAGTATTACTTCATTGCCAATGCCAAGTGCAAAGAAGTCCCTGAGCATATGCTCCAAGTGTCCTTCAAATTCGCAATGTCCTGCAAGGCACCTTGGCTCGGCGACGTAGCTCGCCACTTCCTGGCCTTCAAAACTCTTGTATGTGTGGAACCGATATCTCGCCATCAGAATGCTTTCCTTTGGGTTTAGATGCTCCCGGACCAGTGTGCACAACTTATCGTATGACTTGTCTGTGGGTTTTGCTGGAGCGAGCAGGTTTTTCATGAGGCCATAGGTTGGTGCCCCGCAAACGGTGAGGAGGATCGCCCTTCGTTTGGCAGCGTTCCCTTCTCCTTCCAGCTCGTTGGCCACGAGGTATTGGTCAAGTCGTTCCACGAAGGTTTCCCAATCATCTCTCTCCGAAAATTTCTCCAGGATGCACACAGTTCCCTGCATTGTTGCGTTGGGGGTTCATCATCTCTATCTCGTTGCCAGTTTTTATTGTCTTGGATAAGGAGTCAGACTCGATACTGCAAGCTCAAAGTAAGTGTGACCGTAGTCCTTTATTACAGGAGGCCTCACAGTGCCTCTCCAGCCTGTGAAGCCTCCTTATATACAGGTGCTCCCAAAGGATTGTGGGATCCCTTGCGACCCCAGGGGATAAACCCTCTGGTGGTTAGGCATGGTAATTACAGGTTTACAGACATAACAATAATGATGATGATGATGAATCGCTCCCATGGTGTCTGAAAGTGGTGTCTAAAGCATTCATTTGGGCTTTGCAGATGCAATACCTCAGGTAAATTTGAGGCACATGAGAAAAAAGATCATCATGCTCCTAATTCTTATTTACATTGGGTAGATCAATACCAAACTTGAACCAATTTACACAAGGAACATCCAGTGCTGTACTGGGTCAGACCAATAAAACACATTTCATCAGTCACTAATGAGGAGTCATACTAACAGAACTCCTTTTAAAAATCACTTATGAGGAATTACAGCTCACAGCGGGAGGGGCACAGGCAGAAGAGGAGGCACATGATGATAAAGAGGAAAATAGACATAATTACCTCCTTTGGAATTAAGATAAGAAGAATGAAGACAAGAAAACAGATAAAGTTGGAAGAGAGAGTTAAAGCGAGAGATAACGTTGGACCCATGAGTTTCTGCAGAGACCTCCTGACCCATTTTCCTCTGCCCCAACTCCCTCCAACTCATGTCCTGCATTCCTTGCTTCTTCACTCCCCTTGCACCAACACAGATACATTCGGCAGAGGCAATGAGATAATGTTGGTCAGGATGTGGCACCAGGTGATTCACAAGCATCAGGGAGCCAGAGAAGTGCAAAGTGGGTGAGGGTGTGCCACCTTCCTGGCAGAGGCTGAGGAGAAGGTTGCCTTTAGGTTCAGAGTCATGGGACTCAGACTTTGTGGGTACTCAACTTCCAACAGAAAGTTACGTGCTGCGATTATGCACCCGAAATTCACCAAAATCAGTGAAAAATTCACCCCGAATGTCTTTAGGAGGAGGGGAAAAAATAGACTCAACTAAACATTAATGCACCATGCTCGATATTGTTTGGGAGGGTACCACAGTTTGATTTGACTGGAACCTGATACCCTTTTCTAACTCAGTGCATGGTGCATTTTTGGCTGTGATGTTTTCAGCCACGTTTTTTTACAATGGAAATATTTTCGGTCTTTTCGATTCAAAGATCAGCTCCAGCAACTAGCACCTATAGCAATTGGGCTTTTACATTACACAGCGGAGCCCAGCATCTGACAGGAAAGTAAAAGGGATAGAGCAGAACAGGGAGATCAGTCTCCCTGAACAAGAACATTGAGAAATAGGCAATATAAAAACACCTTACATGCATGTCTCAGAATTCCTTCTTTAAGTTATTTTTTTCTAAGTAACAATCAAAAATGTATCCCTAGCTTCATGGAGCTGCAGTATGTCTATTAACAAATCACAGGAAGATACATGAACGGGCAGGACTCTGTATAAACCTGGAGGAAACAATACTGTAAAAATGTATACTGTTAATGAAAGAGAAAATGCAAGTGGAATATTATAGACATACTGACAAAAAAAGGCATGTGGAAAATTACTATGTTAACCATCCAGTCTGACAAATTGAGCTGTTTTTTGATATGGAACAAATAGAGTCATGTATTCCAGCTTCTGATCCTGGACTTCAATAATAACATCTTATTCTGCAGGAAAAAAAAATTATTTATGCCATTTAACTAGATTCTATAGAAATGTCATTTATTTTCAAATTTACTCACTTCACTACTGGTGTTTTCTTCAACAGTGGCTTTCAAAAGTTGTTTAAATTTTTATACATTCTTAGTTGCATGTTAAAATGGATTAGAACACAACGGGCAGAACTTTCAACTTCAGCAGGGGCGTAAAATGGGCAGTAGTGGATCGGCCGCAGGTTATATACCCACCTCCCAACCCCCTCCCCCCCACCCCTGACTTCAACAGAAAGGAAAATCTACTCTAAAATACTACTCTAAAAGTGACCCATAGGAATTACACTTGTAACAGAAACCTGTGGTGAGAAAAATGCGCCATGAAACAAATTGTCCTTCAGCATATGCACATGATTACACTTACATCCAAATCAGGAGTTGGATAGACCACACCAGAATCAAATCACTTTAAGTTCAAAATCTGATTTGCTGCTTATATCTGATCTATCTAGCTAAGATCCAGAAGCTCTATTGCCCTATTGCCTTTACCATCAAGCAGTGCTTTGTTGTGCAGTGTATTATATGTTATTTTCCACTGAGGCACATCATTCTCACATAAAGAAATAAAAATCCTGTGACTATCACACAAAGTTAAGTGTAGCAACATCATCAGGTTTTAAAATTGAGCATCTTGGAGAAAGAGCAATATTTCCTCCAAATTAATGGTGATCACACTTTTTTCCTCTTTGCCCATACATTTTATTTTATTTTCTCCTTATTGTTTGTCTGTATGTTTTTAATTTTCCACTTTTGTTCTTGTTTTATGTTCAATCCAATATGATGGCAAAAAATAAGTATAAAACCACTGCTCAGTAAGGGGGTCTAAGTCTGAAATAATCTTACGTCTATCCTGTTTACAGACAGTGTAGAAAATGTGTTAATTCTACAGTACATCAATGCACTCACAATCATTTCCTGAAGTAGTGTGGAGTAGATGCCCAGTTCTTTCTGAAAGATTTTGCAGCTTGTATATGTGGAAAATAGATTTAATAAAATGATTGTATGAATCCACAAAATCAATTGAATTATTATCTCATAAAACAGCTGTAGTTAAATTGCTTTGTGCTAAACCAACATTGCGTTGTGGTGAGGATAAGCAGTGGGAAGGGAGAACAGTTTTAGCTAGATTGGTGTATTCATGAAACTAACAGAAACATATCAATAAACTCTCGTGTGAAAATAATCTGATTCCAAAATACTTGGAAAAACCATACAGCTGCAGAACATCAAAGAGGCAACAATCTTAACCATCTGAAACAATTCAATTCTTTAAACCAACAGAATAACAAAATATTGAGAAGGAGTCACCCAAGGGGTCATTGATTGAGCATCAAGCTATTGTGACCTGCCATTCCCCAAAATAACATAATATAAGTAAAGGTTTAATAGATTTATTCTTCAAATGAGCCAGCCTTTTTCAATTATTTTTGCTAATAATCTCTTTGCTTTACCAGTTGTTGTAAGCCACTTCGAAGCTTCTTTGTAAATGGATACGAGAAAAAAGTTGCAAGCTGCTTTCACCGATGTGTAAAAAAGCAATGGACACCAATCCAATGAAGGTGATATCAGTAGGGATGACCAAAAGTTTGGTTAAAGACACTGATTTTAACAAGTGTTCTAAAGGAGCACAGGGTGGTGGAGAGCAGAGTCGTTCAGGAAAGGAATTCCAGAGTTTGATTCATAGGCAGCTAAAGGCACTTGAATTATTGATGGGGCAAAGGGAGGGGGTTGCACACAAGGTCAGAATCAGAGGAATTGAGAGTTTGGGAAAGGGTTGTGGCATTGAAGGAGGTTACAGAGATAGCGAGAGGCCATAGAGTAATTTAAACACAAGGATGATCATTTTAAATTAGAAATGTTGGGGGAGTGGAAGCCAATGTAGGTCGGTGAGGTTGGGGTGGTGGGTGAGCAGGACTTAGTGTGGAAATAGGGTGAAGGCAGCAGAGTTTTGGATGTGCTAAAGTTTACAGAGGGTGGAGGTTGGGACGCTAGGCAGGAGAGCATTGGGAGAGTCCAGTTGAAGGTGACAAAAGCTTGGATGAGGGTTTCAGCAAAAGATGGGTTGGAGCGTGAGAAGTTACAGAAGTGCCAGTAGGTGGTCCTTGTGATGGAGAAGGTGTGGGATCAGTATCTCTGCTCAGGATTGAACAAGATGCTGAGGTTGCGAATAGTCTGGTTCAGCCTGAGGAAGTGGCCGGAAAGGGGAATAGAGTTAATGATAGGGTATGCAGTTTGTGGCAGGGACCAAAAAGATTATGGCTTGGGTCTTCCTAATGTTTAGCTGCAGAAAATTGCAGCTCATCCAAGACTAGATGCCAGATAAGCATTGTGTCAGCACAGAGGCAATGAAGGGGTAGCTGGAGGTGATAGAGAGGTAGAGCTGAGTGTCCTTGGCATACAGGTGGTAACTGATTTCATCTCTGGATGATGCCTCCAAGTCAACTAGAGGAGTGGACCAAGGAAGCATCCTTGAGAAACTCCCCGAGGTGATGATGCAAGGTTGGAAAAAGAAGCCACTGCTAGAGATGTTCCGGCTATGATTGGATAGAAAAGAGTGGCAAAAAGTTGAGAACTGAGTTGAGTAAAGTTTAGAGCACTTGGGGTTTATAATTCAGCTCAGTGCTGCTTCTTGATCGGAACCTATTCTCTCTGTATTTTTACCCTGAATTTGGCGAAACGTTCTAACCTTAAGAAAACTATTTGAACTGTAAATTACATAATATGCAGATATGCCTAATATTTCTAAAGTTACCATACACTCTGTATTTAACATGATGTATTGCTTGCACACTACAATATCCAATTACTTTCTCTCTTATGCATCGAATTTCTGATTATGATTTTAAACCCAAAACAAAATAAAGTATCCATGTAGACAATTCAAGAAAAATGTTGCCAAGACTGATGGTTTGACTTGATGCTGTCTGTCTATTGTGCTCTACACCCAAGCTAGACTGCTTGAGGCCCAGGCAAAAGTGACAGAGGGGACAGCTGCCATTTCAGCCTCATCATTGTCTTGGATTGCCAGCCTCTTCCCTTAGGCAGTCCCTCGGAGTCGAGGATGACTTGCTTACACACTAAAAATGAGTTCTCAGGTGACTGATGAGTCCAATGCGGGACCTACAGTCTCTGTCACAGATAGGGGAGATGGTGGTTGAAGGAACGGGTGGGTGGTTTGCTTGGGTTGTCGTGCGCTCCTTCCGCTATTTGTGCATGGCTTCCGCGTACTCCTGGCAAAGAGACTCGAGGTCTTCGGCGCCTTCCCGAATGCTTTTCCTCTACTTTGAGCGGTCTTGGGCCAGGGATTCCCAGGAGTTGGTGGGGTTGTTGCACTTTTTCAAGGAGGCTTTGAGGGTGCCCTTGAAGCATTTTCTCTGCCCATCTGCGCACCTGCCATGTCGAAGCTCCAAGTAGAGCGTTTGCTTTGGGAGTCATGTATCAGGCATGCGGACAATGTGGTCCATCCATCGGAGCTGCTCGAGCTGGGGATGTTGGCCTGAGTAAGAACTCTGATGTTGGTGCGCCTATCCTGCCAATGGATCTTGCGGAGGCAGCATTGGTGGTACTTCTCCAGTGTTTTGAGGTGCCTGCTGTACATAGTCCATGTCTCTGAACAATATTGGAGTGCGGATATCATGACTGCTCTGTAGACTATGAGCTTGGTGCCAGATTTGAGGTCCTGGCCTTCAAACACTCACTTCCTCAGGTGACCGAAGACTGCACTTGCACACTGAAGGCTGTGTTGGACCTCATCGTCGATGTCTGCCCTTGTTGACAGTAGGCTCCCGAGGTATGGAAAATGGTCCACGTTGTCCAAGGTCTCGTCGTGGATTTTGATAATCGGGGGGCAGTGCTGTGTGGCTGGGGCGGGTTGGAAGAAGACCTTTATCTTACGGATGTTTAGTGTAAGGCCCATGCTCTCGTACGCTTCAGTGAAGGTGTTGACGACGGCTTGGAGTTCGGCCTCCAAGTATGCGCAGACGCAAGCGTCATCTGCGTACTGTAATTCAATGACAGAGGATGGGACGTCCTTGGAGACTTTAACCGACAGACACCTATATATGGACTGTAGATGACTGAGCCTAAGTCACAGCTAACAGATAAACTGCATCAGACTAACAGGACAAAGATGTTACGTTGTCCAATTTGTATACTTAAAAGTAAGTTACAAGAAGTTGCTCAATGGAATTGCAATGTTGGTGTTTGCTTCATGCTATGCTCATCCACAGCTTAAATTTCAATTGTGAATAGCATTTAAATCCTGTTATATATGTAAACTTGTATTTACTCTGTACAGTCACCAGAGGGCTCATCCGCTGGAGTCCCAAAGGATCCCATAATCCCTTGGGAGCACAGATATTTAAGGAGGCCTCACAGGTTGCAATAAAAGACTAAGGGTACACGTTACTTTAAGCTCACAGTGTTCAGTCTGACTCTTTCTCCATACATAACAACTGATGACGAGATACAGATGGCAAACACAAAGATGCAGAGAACAGTGGACATCCTGGAGAAATTCAGGAGGGAGATGATTGGGAAATTTTGCGGAGCGACTCGACCAATACTTTGTGGCCAACGAGCTAGATGGGGAAGAGAATGTTGCCAAACGAAGGGCGATCCTCTTCACCGTCTGTGGGACACCAACGTATGACCTCATGAAGAATCTGCTCACTCCAGCAAAACCCATGGAGAAATCGTATGATGATTTGTGCACATTGGTCCGAGAGCATTTGAACCCGAAGGAAAGCGTTCTGATGGCGAGGCACCGGTTCTACACCTACAAAAGGTCTGAAGGCCAGGAAGTGGCGAGTTATGTCGCCGATCTAAGACGCCTTGCAGGACATTGCAAATTTGAGGGACATTTGGAGCACATGCTCAGAGACTTTTTCATACTTGGCATTGGCCACAAAACCATACTTTGCAAACATTTGACTGTAGAGACCCCAACCTTGAGGAAGGCCATAGAGATAGCCCAGCCATTCATTGCCACCAGTGACAATACCAAGCAAATCTCTCAGCACACAAGTGCTGCTACAAGTACTGAGAACAAAGTGATGTTGTTTTTCAATCGTAACGTACAGGGCAGGTCACACATGCCTGCAGCTGCATGTCCGCAAAAGTCTCAGAGTCCACCATCAAGAGTGATGAATGCAAGGCCATTAACACTTTGTTGGCATTGCGGGGGTGATCATCATTTCCATTCATGCCGATTCAAAGGGTACATTTGCAAGGGCTGTGGAACAATGGGACAATGGGTGCAGGCAAGCTGCAAACCCTGCTAAACCTGAAACCACCATGTTGCAGAGGAAGACAGATCTACGGAGGATCACGACGAACCAGCGCCTCAGACCGAGGAGGCAGATGTACATGGGGTGCACACATTCACCATGAATTGTCTCCCGATAATGCTGAATGTTGAACTAAATGGACTCCCGGTGTCAATGGAGCTGGACACGGGTGTGAGCCAGTCCATCATGGGCAAACAGTCTTTCAAAAGGTTGTAGTGCAAGAAGGCCTCAAGGCCAGTTTTAACTCCAGTTCGCACGAAACTAAGAACTTACACGAAAGAACTGATTCCCGTAATCGGCAGTACTACCGTAAAGGTTTCCTATGATGGAGCGTTGCACAAGCGTAGTACCAGGCGATGGTCCCACATTGCTCGGCAGGAGCTGGCTGGGAAAGATACACTGGAACTGGGACATTGTCCGAGCGCTATTGCCCGCTGACGACACTTTGTGTGCCCAGGTCTTAAACAAATTTCCTTCGCTGTTCGAACCAGGAATCGGGAAATTCCAAGGAACAAAAGTGCAGATCCACCTAATTCCGGGGGCACGTCCCATCCATCACAAGGCGAGAGCAGTACTGTATATGATGGGAAAAAGGGTAGAGATCGAGCTAGCCCGGCCGCAAAGAGAGGGCATCATTTCACCGATCGAGTTCAACGAGTGGGCCAGTCCGATCGTTCCTGTCCTCAAGGGAGACGGCACCGTCAGAATCTGTGGCGATTACAAAGTAACTATCAATCATTTCTCCCTGCAGGACCAATACCCACTACCAAAGGCTGACGACCTCTTTGCAATGCTGGCAGGGAGAAAGACATTCACGAAGCTGGATCTGAATTCAGCCTACATGACGCAGGAGCTGGAGGAATCATCGAAGAAGCCTCACCTGCATCAACACGTACAAAGGTCTTTTTATTTATAACAGATGCCCGTTTGGAATTCGATCAGCGGTGGCGATATTCCAGAGATACATGGAAAGCTTACTGAAGTCCATCCCGCACACCGTGGTCTTCCAGGACGACATCTTTGTCCCAGGTTGGAACACAGCTGAGCATTTGCAGAACCTGGAGGAGGTTCTTAGTCGACTCAACCGCATGGGGCTCAGGTTAAAACACTCGAAGTGCATTTCCTGGTGCCTGAAGTGGAGTTCTTGGGAAGGAGGATTGCGGTGGACATCATCAGGCCCACCAACGCAAAGCTGGAGGCAATCGAGAACGCATTGAGGCCACAGAACGTGACGGAGCTGCGATTGTTTCTGGGATTCCTGAATTACTTTAGTAACTTCTTACCGGGTCTCAGCACACTTCTAGAACCACTGCAAGTCTTACTATGAAAAAGGGATGAATGGGTTTGGGGCAAAAGCCAAGAAAATGCCTTTGTAAAAGTGAGAAAATTGTTATGTTCAAACAAATTGCTTGTGTTGTATGATCCATGTAAGCGTTTTGTACTAGCATGTGATGCGTCATCGTAGGGCATCGGGTGTGTATTGCAACAAGCTAAGGATTTCAGGAAACTGCAACCGGTTGCTTATGCATCCAGGAGTCTGTCTAAGGCTGAGAGAGCCTACAGCATGATTGAGAACGAAGCGTTAGCGTGTGCCTATGGGGTAAAGAAAATGCATCAATACCTGTTTGGGCTAAAATTTGAATTAGAAACTGATCATAAGCCACTAATATCCCTGTTTTCCGAGAGTAAAGGGATAAATACCAATGCATCGTCCCGTACCCAGAGAAGGGTGCTCAGAAAACTGCGCCGATGCTATCATTAGGCTGCCATTGCCCACCACGGGGGTGGAAATGGTGCAGCCCGCAGATTTAGCCATGGTTATGGAAGCATTTGAGAGTGAGAAATCACCTGTCACTGCCCGGCAGATCAAAACCTGGATGAGCCAGGACCCCTTATTATCCCTCGTCAAAAGCTGTGTGCTTCACAGGAGTTGGTCCAGTGTCCCATTTGAAATGCAGGAAGAGATAAAGCCGTTCCAGCGGCGCAAAGATGAAATATCTATACAGGCAGACTGCCTTCTGTGGGGCAATCCTGTAGTGGTTCCCAAGAAGGGCAGAGATACCTTCATCAATGACCTCCACAGTACCCACCCAGGCATCGTAATGATGAAAGCGATAGCCAGATCCCACGTGTGGTGGCCCGGTATCGATGCGGACTTAGAGTCCTGTGTTCACAGATGTAATACATGCTCGCAGTTAAGCAATGTACACAGTGAGGCAACGCTAAGTTTATGGTCTTGGCCCTCCAAACCGTGGTCCAGGTTACACATTGACTATGCAGGCCCGTTCTTGGGTAAAATATTCCTTGTGGTTGTAGACGCGTACTCCAAGTGGATTGAGTGTGAAAAATGTCGGCTAGCACGTCCGCTGCCACTACCGAAAGCCTGCAGGCCATGTTTGCCACATACGGCCTACCCGGTGTCCTGGTGAGCGACAATGGGCCATGTTTTACCAGTGCTGAGTTCAAAGAATTCATGACCCGTAACGGGATCAAACATGTCACATCTTCCCCGTTTAAACCAGTGTCCAATGGTCAGGCAGAGAGAGCAGTGCAAACCATTAAGCAAGGCTTGAAGAGGATAACTGAAGGCTCACTGCATACTCGCCTATCCGAGTCCTGCTTAGCTACCGCACGAGACCACACTCACTCACCTGCAAACCACCATGATGCAGAGGAGGACAGATCCATGGAGGATCATGATGAACCAGAGCATCAGATAGAGGAGGCAGATGTACATGGGGTGCACACATTCACCATGAATTGTCCCCCGATAATGCTGAATCTTGAACTAAATGGACTCCCGGTGTCAATGGAGCTGGACACGGGTGTGAGCCAATCCATCATGGGCAAACAGTCTTTCGAAAGGTTGTAGTGCAAGAAGGCCTCAAGGCCAGTTTTAACTCCAGTTCGCACGAAACTAAGAACTTACACGAAAGAACTGATTCCCGTAATCGGCAGTACTACCGTAAAGGTTTCCTATGATGGAGCGTTGCACAAGCTACAACTCTGGGTGGTACCGGGCGATGGTCCCACATTGCTCGGCAGGAGCTGGCTGGGAAAGATACACTGGAACTGGGACATTGTCCGAGCGCTATCGCCCGCTGACGACACTTTGTGTGCCCAGGTCTTAAGCAAATTTCCTTCGCTGTTCGAACCAGGCATCGGGAAATTCTAAGGAGCAAAAGTGCAGATCCACTTAATTCTGGGGGCGCGACCCATCTATCACAAGGCGAGAGCAGTACTGTACATGATGAGGGAAAGGGTAGAGATCAAGCTAGACCGGCTGCAAAGAGAGGGCATCATTTCACCGATCGAGTTCAGCGAGTGGGCCAGTCCTATTGTCCCAGTCCTCAAGAGAGACGGCACCGTCAGAATCTGTGGCGATTACAAAGTAACTATCAATTGTTTCTCCCTGCAGGACCAATACCCACAACCAAAGGCCGACGACCTCTTTGCAATGCTGGCGGGAGGAAAGACGTTCACTAATCTGGACCTGACTTCAGCCTACATGATGCAGGAACTGGAGGAATCAACGAAAGCTCTCACTTGCATCAACACGCACAAGTGACTTTTTGTTTATAACAGATGCCTGTTTGGAATCTGATCAGCGGTGGCAATATTCCAGAGAAACAAGGAAAGTTTGCTGAAATCAGTCCCGCACACCGTGGTCTTCCGGGACGAAATCTTGGTCACAGGTCGGAACACAGTCGAGTACCTGCAGAATCTGGAGGAGGTTGTTAGTCGACTCAACTACGTGGGGCTCAGGTTAAAATGCTCGAAATGCGTTTTCCTGGTGCCTGAAGTAGAGTTCTTGGGAAGGAGGATTGTGGCGGACGTCATCAGGCCCACCAACGCGAAGACGGAGGCAATCGAGAATGCGCCGAGGCCACAGAACGTGATGGAGCTGCGGTTGTTTCTGGGACTCTTGAACTACTTTGGTAACTTCTTATCGGGTCTCAGCACACTGCTAGAACCACTGCATGTCTTACTACAAAAAGGGGGCGAATGGGTTTTGGGCATAAGCCAAAAAAATGCCTTTGTAAAAGCGAGAAAATTGTTATGTTCAAACAAATTGCTTGTGTTGTATGATGCATGTAAATGTTTGGTACTAGCATGTGATGCGTGGTCATATGGTGTCGGGTGTGTGTTGCAACAAGCTAATGATTTCGGGAAACTGCAACCGGTTGCATATGCATCCAGGAGTCTGTCCAAGGCTGAGAGAGCTTACAGCATGATTGAAAAAGAAGCGTTAGCATGTGTCTATGGGGTAAAGAAAATGCATCAATACCTGTTTGGGCTAATATTCGAATTGGAAACTGACCATAAGTCACTTATATCCCTGTTTTCCGAGAGTAAAGGGATAAATACAAATGCATCGGCCCGCATCCAGAGATGGGCGCTCACGTTGTCCGCATACAACTACGCCATCCGCCACAGGTCAGGCACAGAAAACTATCTGTAGGCTGCCATTGCCCCCCACGGTGTGGAAATGGCGCAGTCCACAGATCTAGCTATGGTTATGGAAGCATTTGAGAGTGAACAATCGCCCGTCACATCCCGGCAGATCAAAAATTGGACAAACCAGGACCTCTTGTTATTTCTATTCAAAAGCTGTGTGCTTCACGGGAGCTGGTCCAGTGTCCCACTGGAAATGCAGGAAGAGATAAAGCCGTTCCAGCGGCGCAAAGATGAAATGTCTATCCAGGCAGACTGCCTTCTGTGGGGCAATCGAGTAATGGTCCCCAAGAAGGGGAGAGGCACCTTCACCAATGACCCCCACCCAGGCATCGTAATAATGAAAGTGATAGCCAGATCCCACGTGTGGTGGCCCAGTATCGATGCGGACTTCGAGTCCTGCGTTTACAGATGCAATACATGCTCGCAGTTAAGCAATGTACCCATGGAGACACCGCTAAGTTTATGGTCTTGACCCTCCAAACCGTGGTCTAGGGTACACGTCGACTATGCAGGCCCGTTCTTGGGTAAAATGTTCTTTGTGGTTGTAGAGGCGTACTCCAAGTGGATTGAATGTGAAATAATGTCGGCTAGCACGTCCGCTGCCACTATTGAAAGCCTGAAGGCCATATTCGCCACACACGGCCTACCCGATGTCCTAGTGAGCGACAACAGGCCATGTTTTATCGGTGCTGAGTTCAAAAAATTCATGACCCGTAACGGGATCAAACATGTCACATCTACCCCGTTTAAACCAGCATCCAATGGTCAGGCAGAGAGAGCAGTGCAAACCATTAAGCAAGGCTTGAAGAGGGTAACTGAAGGCTCACTGCAGACTCGCCTATCCGGAATCCTGTTTAGCTACTGCACGAGACCCCATTCACTCACTGAGATTCCACCTACTGAACTGCTCATGAAAAGAGCACTTAAGACAAGGCTCTCGTTAGTTCACCCTGATCTACATGAACAGGTAGAGAGCAGGTGGCTTCAACAAAGTACCTACCATGATAGCACAAATGTGCCATGTGAGATTGAAATCAATGATCCTGTATTTGTACTAAATTATGGACAAGGTCCCAAGTGGCTTCCCGGCACTGTCGTGGCCAAAGAGGGGAGCAGGGTGTTTCGGGTCAAACTTTCAAATGGACTCATTCACCGGAAACACTTGGACCAAATCAAACTCAGATTCATGGACTATCCTGAGCAACCCACCTTGGACCCTACCTTTTTTGATCCCCAACATACACACGAGTGGCAACCGGCACCATGGTTGACCACGAAGCAGAACCCATCATCCACAGCAGCCCTGCAGGGCCCAACACACCAGGCAGCCCAGCAAGGCCAGCTGCACAGCAGCCCAGCGAGGGCCCAACAAATGATTCAGCAACACCAGCTTTCACACCGAGGTGATCAACCAGGGCAAGAAGGGCCCCAGATCGACTCACATTGTAAATAGTTACACTATTGACTTTTCGGGAGCGGTGGGGAATGTTGTTATATATGTGGACTTGTATTTACTCTGTACAGCCACCAGATGGCTCATCACCTGGAATCCCAAGGGATCCCATAATTCCTTGGGAGCACAGGTATTTAAGGAGGCTTCACAGGTTGGAGAGGCACTCTGGAGACCTGCAATAAAAGACTACGGTCACACATTACTTTGAACTCACAGTGTTCAGTCTGACTCTTTCTCTATATACAACTACAAACTCAGTTCTCTAGCCACCGACTCCATCCCTCTCTCTGGCAACTGTCTGAGGCTGAACCAGACTGTTCACAACCTTGGTGTCATGCTTGACCCTGAGATGAGCTTCTGACCATATATCCACAACATCACTAAGACAGCATATTTCCATCTTTGGAACATCGCTCTTCTCTGCAATTGCCTCAGCCCATCTGCTCCTGAAACCCTTAGCCTGCCTTTGTTACTTCTAGACTTGACCATTCCAATGCACTCTGGGCCAGCCTCCCACATTCTACCCTACGTAAACATGAGTCATCCAAATCTCTGCTGCTGTGTCCTAACTCGCACCAAGTGCCGTTCACCCATCACCCTCTGTGTTCGCTGACCTACATTGGCTCCCGGTTAAGCAATGCCTCAATTTTACAATTCTCAACCTTATTTTCAAATCCCTCTATGGCCTCATCCCTCCCTATCTCTGTAATCTCCTCCGGCCCTACAACCGTCCAAAATATCTGTGTTCTTCTAATTCTGCCCTCTTGAGCATCCTTGATTATAATCGCTCAACCATTGGTGGCCGAGGCTTCAGCTGCCAAGGCCCTAAGCTCTGGAATTCACTCCCTGAATCTCTTCACCTCTATCTCTGTTTCCTCCATTAAGGTGCTCCTTACAACCTACCTCTTTGGCTAAGGTTTTGGACAGTTGCCCTCATTTCTCCTTATGTCACTTGTATTTTGTTTGATAATGCTTCTGCCTTGGGACACTTTACTACATTAAAGGTGGTATATAATTACAAGTTGTTGTTGTTGTTGATGTTATCTTTATTCCCATGCCACAGAGTATTGAATGAAGCATATGGCGAGTGAACAGGAGTGTGAGCTTAGATGAGATGGCTCTGTGCAGACTTGATGAGTTGAATTGCCTCTTTCTGTGCTGTAACATTCTATGAGTTCAATTTTCCCCAATGATTTGAGCCGCTTTTTTTGACCTAAATTTAAAAATCCAAGTTTCCCCAATCTTTGTGCGCCGGCATAACTCAGTTAACTATGATTTTTTTAGGTTCTTTTTTTTTGCGTCATAAGGGGCGCAACATGATGCCTGTGCCAGTTTTTCACAATTATGGAAGTTTGGCCAATTCAAATTTATCCTCGGACGGGGAATGTGACCACTCCCGAAAAATCTTCTAGGCACTTAAGAAAAACCAGCACACATTAAAAAATCGCGCAGAAAGACGGCATTGTTTTTATGCAAAGTTTTGGAGGGAGTCAACAACACATAAATATTCATAATCAAGCTAAAATTTTTAAAACTTAAAATGCAGGAAATTGAAGTTTAATGGAATTCTTTAAGTTTTCATTTTTTTTTAATTAACATGCCACCACCGCAAGTCTCCAAACCGAGCTCGAGGGTCAGAGCGTCGGCCGGCAGAATCAGTCCCTTGCCTGGTCACACGGGCTCGGGGCTTGGCTGAAAAAGAAGCTCGGGGCGACGGTGGGGGCGGGGGGTCGGTGGCTGTGGAAGGTGAACGGAAGGCATGAGAAGCCTACACTACACACCAAATGAAGCCCGGGGCAGGGCGGGGCGGGATTCCTGATCATTGAGCCTGCTCAGACCTGGGTGTGATCCATACTAGGGCGTCGACCTTGGGGAGAGAGAACAAAGAACCTTGTCCTGTCTGCCATTTTGAGCTTCTTGCAAAGGTACAAATTAATCATGGGGGCTTTACTGACACTGTCATACCTTATGCAAGCCTTCTGCATGCTGTTGCTGCGGAGGAGACAATTGATTGGACGTCATCGCATGAGGAACCTCAGAGCACATAGGGTGATGGGCAGGAAGCCTTACCCACATTGGGTATATCGAGACGGGCATTTTACCTGCACCTGAATGATGCAGACTGTGTCAGAAGGCTGCGTTTCTGCAAAGAAGTTGTAACTGATATCTGTGAGTTAGTAAAAGCAGACCTGCACCCTAGAAGCGTCAGGAGGACTGCTTTGTCAGTTGAAGTAAAGGTTACAGCTGCACTTTCATTCTATGCATCTGGATCGTTCAAGGCCACAACTGGGGGTGTGTGCACCTTTTCTCAATAGCTACACATATCTGCATTCAGCAAGTGACTGCTGCACTATAAGCCCGGAGGAATGGCTACATACAGTTCCCCATGACCATCCAGGCAATACCTGAAAGGGCTGTGGGTTTCTCCAGGATTGCTGGCTTCCTAAATGTACAAGGCTGCATTGATTGTACCCACATTGCCTTGTGAGCACTTTTGGAAGAGTAAAGGCTTCCATTAATATGCAGCTCCTGTGTGACGACATACATCGCATCATGTCAGTTGATGCAAGATACCCTGGGAGCACCCATGATGTGTTCATCCTACGTGAGAGCATTATATCTGCCATGTTTCAGCAGCAGCCAGAAGGGCAGAGCTGGCTACTGGGAGACAAAGGGTATGGCCTCACCACCTGGCTCATGATACCCCTATGCATAACCCAGATGGAAGCTGATCGGGAACACAACATGCTGCACATTGCGACGCGCAGCATAATAGAGAGGACCATTGACATCTTGAAACAGCGTTTCCGATGCCTGGATCATTCTGGAGGCTACTTGCAATACTCCCCAGAGATAGTCGGTCAGTTCACTGTTATGTGCTGCATGCTGCATAACCTAGCTATCATGAGGCAGCAGCAGCTGGTAATGGAAGACCCACCTGAGGTAAGAGTGACTGATGATGGGGAGGAAGATGCAGATGATGAGGAGGAAGAGGAGGACGAGGACGAGGAAGCCATGCAACTACCTGAACCTGGAGCACGACGGCGGAGGAGGTGGGCTGTCGTGCTTCTTTAATGATTGCTCGAGCCTTGCTCCAGCAGCTCACTCATGACGCTTTGCTGCCTGAAGGCTCAGCGGCAACTATTCAACATGGACCATGTTTACGGTTTGAACCTGTTCCGTAATGTTGTGTTGTGTTAATGGAATAAATGATGGAAATATTCTTGTTTACTTCAAAAAATTGTGTTAATAATGGAACAAATAATGGAACTGATTCTTCTTTAGTTCAAAAAGTTGTGTTGTTAATGGAACAAATAATGGAAATGATTCAGTTATAATTTAAAATATATTTAATCAAAATTTTAACACTTGTTTGTACTTAACTTAACTTTAATAAAAATATTCTTGTATCAAACTTTAAACTATTCATCTAAGATCACTTAAAAACTTTAAGATCACTTACAAACTTTTAAACTTGTAAATTTACATAATTTACAATAAACTTTTAATTTGAGAACAGTTACAACAGTAACAACAATAATAATAACAACAGCAGCAACAAAGAAAGGCTGCACCCATCTCTCCTCCACCTTATTCTAAGACCGCCCGCTGCGCTTGGTCTTGGTGACTCCGGCACCCCTGCCCGCAGGTGGTGGTGCAGCGTTTCTCAGATTGGTACCAAGATTATTATTTTGAACATATCGGGTATTGGGGGAGGGGGGGGCAGTGGTGCAGGCGATACTGTGGAGGGCCCAGCTTGAGCCTCTTCAGAGGCTGGTCCGGGTATTGGAGTGGCAGTGGCAGTTGATTCTGTCAATGGGTGCAGGGTTTGGGCATGTTCCCTTATTGCAACAGCTATCTCTGACATTCCTTCCCTGATGTGCCCTGACAGTGTGTCAACTACCTGTGACATTCTCTCCCTCTTGTTGAGTGACAGTGTTTCAACTACCTGCATCATTCCCTCCCTCATGTTCACTGACAGTGTTTGAACTACCTGAAACATTCTCTCCTTCATGTTCGCCAACGGTATCTCAGCTACCTGTGATATGCCCTCCCTCATGTTGAGCAAAAGTGTGTCAACTACCTGCGACATTCCCTCCCTCATGTGCACCAACATTGTTTCAGCTGACTGAGACATTCCCTCCCTCATGTTCCCGGACAGTGTTCCCATTTCTCGTGAGAGTGTTGATACTGCTCCCGACAGTCCCGATACATCATCATCCACCCCATTGATGGTGTCCAAGAGTGATCGCGTAAGGTCAGTGCTCTCCGCACTAATTGCCATCATCTAAATCACATCTGTTATATTCTGCACCTCAGGAGAGCGCTGTCGAACTTTCCTTCCCCTCCTCACCCTGGGTGTGGCTCGCTGTATCCCACTGGGACCCGCAGCCTAGGACGGTGGGGCCCTGGGTGTGCCTCGCTGTATCCCACTGGAATCCCCGGCCTCAGATGGTTGGAAACTATGGAATGTCCCACTAACACTCAAATCACTCATGAAAGGGGCTGGCACCTCAATGGGCAGCACCCGCACCTCCTCCAGAGCAAGTACAAGAGTGGGGGCTTCGTCCATCCCCTCCCCATCCCCCTCACCCCCATGCTCTTGGTCTGGAAGGTGGGATTGGAAGATGTTCCCCTCTTCAGGCTCGTCCGTGTCTGAATCTTCTTCTGCATCATCAGGGTTGGCCTCACATTCTGCATAATATAACAGAACAAACAAAAGGTTTGCAGCAGAGGAGGGGGCTGGGTGGGTGGCATGAGTAGACTCACACAGCGCAGGCAGCAGGCTCATTTGAAGGACCACAATGAATGATAGCACAATGCATCAACCGAAGTGCAGCTGACGGAGACATCCCCATGAACCAAGGCATGGCTAGCCCGCGCAGTACTTAACATTTAGCAAAGCCAGACTGTGGGATTTGCAGGACTTACCCTCTCCCTCAAGTGTGGGCCCAGCTTGTGCAGTGGTGGTTGCTTTTTTCCAGGCAGGACCCATCAAAGAAGTGACCCTGTCTTGCAAGGTGTCAGTGGGTGCAGATTTGCCAGGCCTCCTTTTTGAGTTCTTTCTCGTTTGTTCTGTGGCACTTTCCTCTGCAAAGATGAAAATATAACTTTTTAGGGAGGGTGTCTTTCTGCTGAGTGGGACATACAGATGGTCACATTTACAATTGCAATTCCAGTGAATAAATGAAAATATTACTTACATTAACTACTTGACCAAGGTCCTGCCATTTCTTTTTGAACTGGCCTCCAGACCTTGTGGTGGTCACCATTGCACAGTAACCTTCTGCAAGTTGGTTCCAGTGTCTCTTCACTTCTTTTGGTGGCACTTTTATGTGACCTCTGCTGGTGTCCAGCTCATACCATCTGGCCTCAATCACAGTAACCAGTGCCTCCACTTCATCCTGTAAGAAATTCTTGGTCCATGCGCCGCATTGCATCTTATATTGCAGCTCCGATTTTTCCAATGAGAATTAAAGTTCTCACACACAACTGGCTCTTTAAAACTGGCCGAATGCAGACCAGGAGCTGTACTGGGCATGCACGCCCATAGGAATCACTGCAAAAATGACCTTTTTTTCCCCGTGCATGCGCAGAAGTGGTGCCATTGCTTTTTCGGCGCAGACATTAGGCTCCACCCCCTGAGGCTACAGGACAAGCTGCGTGGTGCCAATTTCAAAAAATAGAACCGGGAAACTTGCTACTTTTTTTTGGACTAGTTGGGGAGGCCAAAAAAAAAGACGGGCGTAACTCTGGCAATCCGCCAAAAAATAGCATTGGGGAAAATTGAGCACTATGACTCTAATGTAAGATCAAAATGTGAAGACTTTCAATTATCTGCCAATTCCCATCATCCACTGGTGAGGGTGGGGGGGGTCCTCACCATTTCTCCATTCTGCTGAACAATAGAAGTATCAAACAGGAATGGTAGCATAGTGGTTATGTTACTGGATGAATAATCTCGAGGCCTGAACTAATCCACATACATGAGTTCAAATCCTACCATGGTAGCTGGGGAGTTTAAATTCAGTTAATTAAATAAATCTGAAATATAAAAACTAGTAATAATGACCATGAAACTACTGAATTGTAAAAACCCATCTGGTTCATTAATGTCCTTTCAGGAAGGAAATCTGCTGTTCTTAACTGGTCTGGCCTATACGTGACTCCAGATCCACAGCAATGTGACTGACTTTCAACTGCCCTCTGAAATGGCCAAGCAAGCCACTCGGTTGCACCAACTGCTAATAAGAACAGCCGGTCAAAAAGGTGGCTCAACACCTTCTTAAGGGCAATTAGGGATGGGCAATGAATGCTGGCCTTGCAAACGATGTCCACATCCCATGAACGAATACATTTTTAGAAATGATTTACTCTACAATACGGCAAATAAAATAAAAATGAATTTGAAACTATGAATGAATTCTTGTAGTCCCAAATTGCTTATTCCCTGTTTGTACATAAATATATTTTTTTGGCCCAATTCAGAGTGATGGATTAAAAAGTAGCTGCTTCATGAAATTAAATAGGCAGCCAACATTCATTGTCAAGAGTAACAGATTAAAATGGCTATTTCAGTGCAGCACAAAAATATTTCTAAAATATTTAAATCTTCTTGCAATGATGAGGAGGGACATGTGTCTGATATATGTCAAGTTAGTGCAAATTATGATGTCTCATCTCTGGTGATCTGTTGAATAAAGGAAAATGGGTACGGGGGAAATAAGCTATAAGCCATTGTGGTGCATGTTATTTTTCTAGCTGCAGCAGAGGTGGATCCAGGCACCACACTGCCTTTTACAGATTGGTGGACTCCAATCCAACTAGTGTGGAAAAAACAACTCTGGCATCAAACAAAAGAATCACATTGATGGGACTCCATGACTGTTGACCTATCCCTTGTTTGTGGAATGTCCTCAACTCTGATACCTGGCAAAATGCCCTGCAGCTTGTGTTAGTTAGAGGGGAAAATTTGGAAAATTTTCAACATTGCTGCCAAATCGAAAGATAATTTACCATTTATGGTACCATTGCTCATGTTAACTGCAAAATATCAAACTATATGGAATACAATGCTCAAATGGTCAGAAATATGCAGTTTGGAATATTTAGTGGAATGGAAAAACCTGAATTGTGCCTATGCCTATAAGCGAATTATAAAAATTCCAGAACAGAAAGAGACCATGTAAGCCTACCAATGCAAGTCGTAGCTCTTCAACTGGTTCTACCTACTCTAATCACATTTCCCTGCCCCTTTTCCTGTATCCTTTTATGTTCTTCCTTTTCAAGGACTTCTGCAATTCCCTTTTAAGTGATGTTATAGTCTTAAATTAATGTGCATCTTGCAGGACCCATTTTAAATTTTTGAATGCCCCAGCACTTCACTCACCATGTGCTGAACTCGCACAGCACAACATGGCATTAACCGACCCCCATACTTATCTCAATGTGGAGCTGAGAGAGAGCAGGGGTGCAGCTATGCAGCTCACTGGCTCCATGGAAATGAGGCCCGAGGCCCAATATAAGGGAGTGCTGCAATGTTGGAGATACCGTCTTTTGGATGATAAGTTAAACCGAGGTGCCCTCTCAGGTGGATATAAAAGATCCATGGTACTATTTCAAAGAAGAGCAGGAGAGTGCTCCCCGGTGTCCTGCCTAATCCTTATCCCTCAACCACCATCACGAAGTCAGATTATCTGATCATTATCAAATTGCTGTTTTCAGGACCTTTCTATGCGTCAATTGGCTGATGCATTTCCTACATTACAACATTGAATGCATTTCAAAAGTATTGGATGTAAAGTGCTATAGGGCGTCATACGGTCGTGAAAGGCGCAATATAAATGTAACCCTTTTCCATCTTTGTTTGGTGCCTTTTCTGCTTTCAGTCCCAGTCACCTATTTAATAGATGCCCTTTCAAAATTTATCTCCAGCAATACATCCTCCTCAGCTGCTCCTATAGTTTTACTTTGTCAGATGTCCACCTTGGTTCAGTAGTAGCACTCTCACCTCTGATTTTGAGGTCATGGGTTCGAGGTCCACTCCAGCGCACATAATCTAGGTTGATACTTTAGTGCAGTACTGAGGGAGTGCTGTACTGTTTGTGGTGGTGTCTTCAAATGAGACATTAAAGCAAGGCCATATCTGACCTCGCAAGTGTACTTAAAAGATCCTATGCACTATGCGAAGAAGAGAAGGGCAGTTTTTTCTGTGTCTTGATCAACATCTAACCTGTAATAAATACCAAGAAAACAGATTATATGGTCGTTCATCTCTTTGTTGTTTGTTACACCTTGCTGTGCACAAGTTAGCAGCTGTGTCTCCCTACATTACAACAGTGACTACTCTTGAAAAGTATTTCATTGGCACTGTGAAGTGCTTTTTAATGTTTTGAGGACATAAAAGGCATTACATAAGTGCAAGCTCTATTTTGCATTACTTTAAACTTTGTAAATATTGAGGCAAAATACTTGTTAAGCATCTCTGCTATTCCTTCACTTTCAAATGCATGATAGCTCCCCCCTCCCAACCGCTTCATCTCTAATTGATCCCAACTTTCCTTGATAACACTTGTTATGGGTTTATAAAAGCTCTTGCTGTTTCCCTTTATGTCGATGACCAATCTTTTTAATACTCTTATATATAATCTCACTATATTTATCATGTCCCGGAGCATCAGCTGTGGCTCAGTGGGTAGCCCACTCGTCTGTGAGTCAGAAGGTTATGGTTTCAAGTCCCCTCTGAGAACTTGAGCACGCAAATCCAGGTTGACACTCCAGAGCAGTGCTGAGGCAGTGCTGCACTGTCAGAGGTGCCATCTTTCAGATAAGATGTTAAACCAAGGCCCCGTCTGCTCTCTCAGGTGAATGTTAAAAGATCTCATGTCACTATTACGAAGAAGAGTCGGGGAGTTATCATGGGTGTCCTGGCCAATATTTATCCTTCAATCAAAAACAGATTATTTGATCATTATCACATTGCTGTTTGTGGGAGCTTGCTGTGCACAAATTGACTGCCACGTTTCCTACATTACAGCAGTGACAACACTCCAAAAGTACTTCTTTGGCTGTAAAGCACTTTGAGACATCCGGTAGTCGTGAAAGGTGATATATAAATGCAAGTCTTTCTTTTTCTTTTCTAAATGTCATTTTTGATCTAATTTCTCTATTTATAGAAAAAGCCCCAACATTTAATGAGAAAAATTGGATGCTATAAAATAAATACATGTCCCTACAAGCACCAAACAACAGACTACAATGTGCTGGTTTGATTTGCCTTGGTCTGAGTCAGATTTCTTACATCCCAGCAAATATTCTTCAAACTGAAAATGTTGACACCCTGCAGGCCTCTATACCATAGTATATGTCGGTCTAGTTTGGATACTGGTTCTTCTCATCCCCAGGAAATAGTTCTGCTATCCAGCAGACTGTGCACGTGATTTACATGTACCACATTTAATAGCCAGAGACATATTTTTCCACATGAAGCAAGGTATGTCACCCTCATGTGGAGAATTATAAAAATATTCTGAAAATATTCATTAATACAAGGTTGGTTAGAGGAAACAAACCTACTTTCAGTTCCTTAGAAATCACTGGAAAATATAAAAATAAAATATAGACAATAAATATTCCCTTATAGAGCGGCCTTTCAGCATACTTGTCTATTTACGGACTGCAGAGATAAGTGTCTCCACACATGTGGCTTCAAATAATACAATGAATAGGAAAAGAATCATTATTTACCCATTAGAGTAGGCGTGCTTATGTATAATTTTTCTTTTACAGATTGTAAGGTATGACTGTGTCTGCTTCATGTTCTCTTACAAAAAATTATAGCTTGCAATGAGCTGAAATTATAACTCCCTGTAAACTTGTTTCAAATTCATGGTGAAGCAAAATCAAAAAAGGCAAGTCCAAAAAAGTAAGATACTCAGACCATTTCCGGGAGTGACTGCGCCACTATAATAATAATAATCGCCTTTAACGTAGTAAAACGTTAAATAGTCAAGAAGGTATCTACTTCAGACCTGAATGTGTAACAATCACCAGCCTTTTTAAAACATTTGCTGCTATTTTGATTCTGACAAAGCTTTATGCATTTTTTTTTAAGTTGGAGAAGCTATAAATATAATTTTGTTAACACAATGCCAGCTTTTGTGAGTTCCTGGTGAGCTCTGCAATTCATCCCACTCAATAATAGTCCCCTCAAAAAGCAAAACAGTTATTCTAAGCAACAGGTGTAACTTGTTCTTGAAGCCTTGGGGCTTTTGTTCATTCTACTGGGCTTCACAGTTGAACATTTGTCTCGCAGTATGCACTGATAAGCTCTTGTTTTTCAAATCCTCAGTTGCATTAGCTTGACTTGCTCAAAGTTTATATGAAGTAAATAAGTTTACTCAAATGTCCACAAACCAATTTTCTCTATACTATATTACAGGATATCAATTAACTTGAGTCTTTTTTTCAGACGTGCCTCTACTATGAGCAAAGCTCATCACTTATTTAGGGAAGCTTGCAGTCAGTTCATGAAATAAATTATAAGGCTATTCTGCACTTGCATGATCCAGTATAGAGCAATATCAGAATCACAAGTCCTGAAGCCGGAATATTTACAAAGCCTGCTGTACTACACCAGATTACTGAGACTTCAGTGCTTATGAATACTGTTACTATACTATCAACAGTCCATCAGTACTCAGCACTATACCACCAAGGGGTGAAAAGACAGCCTTAATCCCATTTGACAACTAGAGACTGAAGACATCACCTGACTGTTAGAAATTGGGCCCTTCTCCCACTGAACTTTCAGGTAGGAACTTTAAGAAAATGAATAAACCATAGCTTCAGCCACATGGCTGCAGAAAATTAGCATCAAAGCAAGAAAAGTGCAACAGATGTGTACAGAGGAACATTGTATTCCTCTACACAGAGGGTGATACGGGGAACATGCATTAAGGTGCAAGGATATTGTTGGGAGAAGCCCCTATTTTTAAAGAATTGTGTAAATGTAGTATTCAAATCTAAAGTAATCCGACTAGGGCCATATTTGATTATTTGCAAATAAACTTTTCATGCTGCAATTACAATTCTTAATTTGGTTTGGTGCTTACCTTGAGATGAAATGCTCATTTGTATCAAGTGGCAACTTTTGGTACTGCAATATGTAGAAGCCTGATGGTGTCAGATGTGAGGATAGTCTTATATTCTGCAAACTTATTTCACCTAAGACATCAGTCTTAAGACATTGAACGAGCAAGAGAGAAGCTCTCTGCTGGACCTGAAGCAAAGGATTGATGATAAAGACCAATGTTCTCACATACTGTGCACCCCAAGCAGCAGATCAAACTACTTAAACAAAATCTCCTAGGATTGATAGAAATGAATAGTTGTTTTTCTTTGATTATATTTTCAAGTTTTCAGCTAAAATAATGTCATAAAATGGTACAGCCCATGTTGGATCATGTCAAATCATTATTTTGCCTATCCATAATAAAATGTCCTAACATGCCAAATAATTACTTCCCTTCCATGAATGTCACAGTGTAGAGTAATATATATTTTACATGGAAGAGCTATGGTATTTATGATGAATATTTGTCAGTGTTCCAGTATTTGTATTGATTCTAATCCCAGAACTTCAGAATTATCACCCTTGTGTATCACCATTTTCACTCAATAATTCATTTGTTAAGTCTCTGCCTTGCAAGGGGAGGAATAGGTCAGGATGACATCTTTAAAGAAATTTAAACTGTGTGAGACGAAGTGCAAGACACCAACACCAATAGATTATAATCATTGCCTGCTTATCCTGAATGACAAAGTCATGCTACTTTTTAACACTTGATATCTTAAAGAATGTGCTGCTCTGTTCCAGGATAGAAATGCATTCCACACAATGACAGGCATGATTGCGATGTGGTTATATTTTCTCCAGGCTCGATGGGACATTATCTACATTTTAAGTCTACTGAATAACCACAGAGAAGATAAAAAAAGGTATAGGTGATCCAGGAGTCCAGTCCCATTAGGGAAAGTAAATGCAGAACAACATCTGCTTGGTGTATAATGGAGAGATTCCCAGTAACACATGTTAGTTTGGCTTTACAGTTTATAGATGATCAAATCCTGAAGAAATGTAACAACGTTATTGGCAGGCAATGTTGTAACAATAGAAGTTGCAGCGTTGACTTTCAAGAGTTCAATATTTTTGGATAGATGCTTAAAATGAGAAATAGTAAAATTCTGAAAGGTCAAGTCATGATGTTGTTTAATTTCCAAGAAAAACGCGTTTCTCAAAAACATCTCCATTTGCCATTAATTGTAAACCTTTTTATGATTTCAAACTGGTCAGATTTTGAAGGATTATGAAATGGATTTCAATGTTCCAAACAACACCTTCATGAGAAATTGGCATTGCCTTGAGCTACAGATTAATGGGCTCAATTTTCCCGGGTCATTTGCATTCTTTTTCTGGCCGAATTATTTAATTCAAAGTTTCTCCCTCGAATCTGCACCGGTGTAACTGCTTTAGTTATGATTTTTCTACATTAGGTTTCTTTGACGTTCCCTCATGTCTGCAGCAGTTTTCAGCATTTTTCAGTTTGCCCCCAAATTTTTTATCCTAGGGCGTCGTATTTGGCCACTCCCGAAAAAACTTCTGGTGAGTTAACAGAAAGCAGAGCACATTAAAAAATTGCCACTGATAGATGCCATTGTTTTATATCAAAGTTTTTGGAGGGAGTCTCTAACACTTGAAATATCCATAATAAAGTTCAAATTGTTTTACCTTTCAACGGAGTACATGGAAGTTTCTTGGATTTCTGAAGTTTTCATATTTTTTTTACTTACATGCCACCAGTGAACGTCTCGAAGCAGGGCTGGAGGGGGATCGCAGCTAACTCCAACATGCCGTCAGAATCGGCCCCGCGTCCGGACACAGGGGCTTGAGGCTCGGTTGGAAAATAAGCCCGGGGTGCGGAGGGAGGGGGGGGAAGAGATGGCAATCGGAAGGCTTCTGCACTGAGCCCGGGGAGGGAGGTTCCGATTGGAAGGCTGCTACACTAGCTACAAGACTACAATGATTTGGGGGAATGGGGCGAGTGAATTCCATCCATTTAAACCTTGGGGAGAGAGAACAAAGAGCCTGTCCTGCTGCTGTGTTAATAATGGAAAAAATAATGAAAATGATTCAGATTTAATGTAAAATGTATTTTATTCAAAAGTTTAACAAACAGTTCTTTGTACTTAACATAACTTTAATAAAATTATTCTTGTATCAAACTTCAAAGTTTTCATTTACAATCATTTACAAACTCTAAGATCACTTAAACATTTTTAAATCACTCTCTAACTTATAAACTTTAAATTTACATAACTTACAAAAATCTTTTAATTTGCGAACAACAGTTACAACAGTAATAATAATAACAACAACAACAACAATAGCAGCAGCAAAGAAAGGCCGCACCCATCTCTCCTCCACCTTAATCTAAGACCGCCTGCCGCGCTTGTTCTTGGTGACCCCACCATCCCTGCGCGCTGGCGGTGGCGCAGTGTTTCTGCGCTTATTCTTTCTAAGATTTCGGGTAGTGCGCAACTATTGGGTGGGGCGGGGTGGGGGTGGAGCGGGTGACGGCAGGTGGCAATGTGGAGGGCCTGGCTTGGGGCTCTTCAGAGGCTGATGTGGGGATTGGAGTGGGAGTGGCAGTTGATTTTATCAATGGGCGTGGGGTCTGGACGTGTTCCCTTATTGCAGCAGCTAACTCCAACATGCCGTCCCTCATGCGACCTGACAGTGTCTCAATGACTTGCAACATTCACTCGCTCATGTTCACTGATAGTGTTTGCACCATCTCTGACATTCTCTCCCTGATGTTCACTGACAGCGCATCACCTACCTGTGACATTCCCTCCCTCATTGTCACTGACATCGTTCCCATTTCTCATGAGATTGCCGTTACTTCTCCTGACACTCCTGCTACTTCATCGCACACCCCACTGATGGTGTCCAGGAGTGATTGTGTAAGATCAATGCTCTCCCCACTCATTGCCATCATCTGAACCACATCTGTTGGATCCTGCACCTCAGGACAGCGCTGTCGAGCTCTCCTTCCCCTCCTCACCCTGGGTGTGGCTCGCTGCATCCCACTGGGACCTGCAGCCTCGGAAGGTGGGGCCCTGGGTGTGCCTTGCTGCACCACACCACTGGAACCCGCAGCATCTGATGTTAGGTCCCACCAATACTCAAATCACTAGTCATGGAAGGGGCTGGCACCTCAATGGGCGTCACCTGCACCTCCACCAAAGTCAGTAAAACAGTGGAGGCTTCATCCATCTCCATCCCCTCCCCATCACCCTCACCCCCATGCTGTTGGTCTGGAAGGTAGGATTGGAAGATGTTCTCCTCTTCAGGCTCATCATCATTTGAATCTTCTTCTGCATCGTCAGGATTGGCCTCAAGTTCTGCTAAATATAACAGAACACAGACAAATGGTTAGCAGCAGAGGAGGGGGCAGGGTGGATGGCATGAGTAGGCTCACACAGCGCAGGCAGGTTGATTTGAAGGAACACGATGAATGATAGCACATTGCATCAACCGAAGCGTAGCTGATGGAGACATCCCCATGAACTGAAGCATGGCTAGCTCACACAGTACTTAACATTTAGTAAAGCCAGACTGTGGAATTTGCAGGACTTACCCTCTCCCTCAAGCGTGGGCCCAACTTGTGCAGTGGTGGTTGCTTTTCTCCAGGCCGGACCCATCAAAGCAGCGACCCTGTCTTCCAAGGTGTCACTGGGTGCAGATTTGCCAGGCCTCCTCCTGTTCGAGTTCTTTCCCTTTTATAATGTGCCACTTTTCTCTGCAAAGCTGAAAATACAACATTTTAAAGAGGGTGTCTTTCTGCTGGGTGGGACATATACAGCTGGTCACATTTACAACTGCAATTCCATTGCATAAATGAAAATATTACTTATACGAACTACTTGACCAAGGTCCTGCCACTTCTTTTTACACCTACCTCCAGATCTCGTGGTGCTCACCATTGCACAGTAATCTTCTGCTACTTGGTTCCAGCGTTTCTTCATTTCTTTTAGTGGAACTTTTATGTGACCTCAGTTGGTGTCCAATTCCTGCTAAATGCCCTCAATCACTTTAACTAGTGTCTCCACTTCATCCTGTAATAAATTCTTGGTCCTTGCAACGCATTGCTTCTTGTATTGCTGCAGATCTGATTTTTCCAATGCTCTCACTCAACACTCAAAGTTCTCACACACACAACTGGCTCTTTAAAAATGGCCAATTGCCAACCCAGAGTTGTACTGCGCATGTGCGTCCCTTGAAATAATGTCAAAAACGTCACTTATTTTGTCACGCATGCGCAGAAAGTGCGGCATCGTTTTTTTTGGCACAGACAGCAGGCTCCACCCCCGAGGTGACTGGACACGCTGCGTGGCGCCAAACTTGAATTATACAAAAGGGAACCTTTGGCAAATTATTTCTGATGCATTTCTGGCCTAGAAAAACGGGCAAAACTGGCAATATGGGCTTGGGCAAAATTGAGCCCATGGTGTGGTGTGAGAAACAAAATCTATTGAAGGAAAATAATAGTGGCATAAAGGCATCTTCCAGGCAAATGTCAGAACACCTCACTGGCCATATTACATCTATGTCCATTGCTGAATTGAAGCTACTTTCCCTACGTTTCTGTGGAAAGCAATTATTATAGCAGAACCCTTCATTCCAGTAGGGCAGTCTCAAAATGATTTGCTTGTTTATGATGTTACTGTCTTAAAGATATTCCTGTTTTTCATTCAGAAGATGCAGTCAGCAATTAAAGATGGTAGTTCTACAAAATAACAAGGGCGCTCGCAGACTGGGAAGTCCAATGGGTTAGATCGTCTTCTGGGACCTATATTTGAATCCAGCATTGACCAATAAGACAAAGGTCTCTTCTCATTCAGAGTCGATAGTTTTCATAATAAATGTATTTGGACAAGACATTGTCAGATGGTTCAGTTGAGCAAGGTCTGTTGCCTTTAGTCTAATAGGCTTGTAGTTCAGGCCCCCCCTATAGTCTAATAAAGACCCTAGTGGAAATGAAAATGTGACGTCTCATTGGACTGTTCTGGTTAGCTACTTTCAAAGTCAAAAATACCCTCAAAACTGGTATTATAATTGAAATTTGAATTATCAAAGAAAAAATAAATCACATTTATGATCTGTATAACAAGAACCTCAGGAAGAATGTGACAGACAAGGCTGACCCAGAATCTTCTGCAAAAGTTGCAGAAGCTCACTGCACCAGGAGATATTCATTCCTCAGGGCATGGAGTTGGATGCATTGTGCTCTTCCATTAAGAATAAATGTGAGCTTGTATTGACTTGAACCTATTAATGGCATATTGTTGAAAACGGTTTCAAGTTGACTGGAAAGGGATGCTCCTGATGTAAAGTTACTTTTAAAAGGCTCAAAAATGTTTTTCAACCGAACCAGGATCTGGGTTCTATGAATGAAAGAACTTGCAATGTATGGTAATAGATTAGCTGTATGTTCTCAATGTAATTGGCTAACTTTCACATTACCTTTAAAATAATTATGGTATTCATAGGAGTATTGTTAAACAGACAGTTTAAAGCTGTAGGTTTCATAGCAAGGTGATTTTTGTGAAGTAAATAGTGCAATTTATATTATTTCCACAACATGCAGCTTCTGCCAAATGTAATTATGTAAAAAGTTCCCATTTTGTGGTGCCTTGGTGATGTGCTGTGTCTTTGTGTTAATGCACTGGAAAGATCCAAGTTGTCCTTCCCCTCAACCCCCCTCCCACCATTCTTCACACCATCAGTTCCAATTTCTTTGTACAGCGCTTAGTGCTTGGTTATGAATTGGGAATGTTATATACATAGGAACCGGCCCCTGGCTAAGTTAAGGAAGAGAGGTTTTTTTCTTTCAGTTCTTCAGTCACATATAGGCCAGACTGGTAAGGACGGCAGATTTCCTTTCCCAAAGGACATTAGTGAACCAGATGGGTTTTTACGATAATCCAGCCGTTACATGGTCACCATTACTGATACTAGTGGGTAGATATTCCGTTGCGCCTTGTTTGGGGGGGGCGGGGGTAATAATATCCGGGAGGCGGGACATTCTGTGTAAGGTGCAGAAGTCCTGCCCTGCTCGAAAAATTCGGGTTACCGCTCTCAAATGGAAGTGGAGAGCAAAGTAACGCGCTCCACTTCCTTTCTGGGGCGATAGTGTGGCGGACGGTATGCAATTGGGACGCAATGCTACACACTGGGCCACGTAGTGCTGCCGCGTAGGACTGGCCCTCCCCTTCATTAAAGGGGAGGGTTTAAACTGCAAACTCTGCAGGTGAGAACCGGGCCTCCATGGACCATCGGGGAGCTGGTCTGCCATGCCAACAGCCCAGCACTCAAGCAGAACGACAACATGACATGAAGTATAAAATATAGCTATTGTGCAATCTGACAGTCGCCTGTGCAGAACTTCCCCTGCCACATTTACAGCAGTAAAATAGTTTTCTTTAGCTGTCAAAAAAAACCTTCATGTTCTATTCTTTACAAGCTATTCTTATTTATTTAGGCAGCCATAACCTTTCCTGTAGCTGTGAGTGAGTGATGCAGAAACAACATCACTACCTGTACTGAGTGGCGCAAAAGACTTCACTCACTCAGAGTAGTACTGAGCATACTGATTGGTTGCTTGAGAAGGAGAGTGTTTGAAGGCCAAGACCTCAAACCTGGCATCAAGCTCATGGTCTATAGAGCAATGGTGATACCCGCCCTCCTATATGGCATAGAGACAAGGACTATGTACAGCAGGCACCTCAAGATACTGGAAAAGCACCACCAATGTTGCCTCCGTAAGATCCTGCAAATCCATTGGCAGGATAGGCGCACCAACGTCAGTGTTCTCGCACAGGCCAACATCCCCAGAATCGAATCATTGACCACACTCGATCAGCTGCCCTGCACGGGTCACATCGTCCTTATGCCTGACACCAGACTCCCAAAACAAGCGCTCTACTCGGAGCTCCTACAAGGCAAGCGAGCTCCAGGTGAGCAGAGGAAACCCTACAAGGACACCCTCAAAGCCTCCTTGAAAAAAAGCAACATCCCCATCGACACCTGGGAATCCCTGGCCCACATTGGTGGTGCTTTTCCAGTATCTTGAGGTTCCTGCTGTACATAGTCCTTGTCTCTATGCCATATAGGAGGGCGGGTATCACCACTGCTCTATAGACCATGAGCTTGGTGCCAGGTTTGAGGTCCTGGCCTTCAAACACTCTCTTCCTCAAGCGACCAATCAGTATGCTCAGTACCACTCTGAGTGAGTGAAGTCTTTTGCGCCACTCAGTACAGGTAGTGATGTTGTTTCGGCATCACTCAGTCACAGCTACAGGAAAGGTTATGGCTGCCTAAATAAATAGGAATAGCTTGTAAAGAATAGAACATGAAGATTTTTTTTGACAGCTAAAGAAAACTATTTTACTGCTGTAAACGTGGCAGGGGAAGTTCTGCACAGGCGACTGTTAGATTGCACAATAGCTATATTTTAAACTTCATGTGGAGGAAAAGTGGAGGAAAAGCATCTGGGAAGGCGCTGAACACCTCGAGTCTCTTCGCCGAGAGCAAGCTGAAGCCAAGCGGCAACAGCGGAAGGAGCGCACGGCAACCCAGGCTCCCCAACCTACCGTTCCACCAATCACCGTCTGCCCCACATGTGACAGGGACTGTAGGTTCTGCATTAGACTCTTCAGTCACCTGAGGACTCATCTTTAGTGTGGAAGCAAGTCATCCTCGACTCCGAGGGACTGCCTAAGAAGAAGAAGACTGCCTCTGGCACCTTATGGTTTTAACAGTAGTAGGCCTAGAAATTGAACTAACAGTCACTGATGTAAATATATAGAGAGCATGGGGCCGAGATTGGCCCTTTCTATAAAGCCCGTGGCCACCTAGTCGCCGTGGAGGGGTCACCATTTTTGATATTGCCCTCCTTTACTTTTGGAGCGATGTAGGGAACCCCTCCGCCCATTTTCCCACCGTGTCGTGCACGCACCGACCCCTTACCGACTGGTGGCAACACCTTTCCGAAATTGCCCCGTTTGGAAATTGCGTCGCCACTGGTCAATGCCCCCGACAGCTTTTTCTGTCGTCCTTTCTGTGGCTTGGTGGCACGGCCGCCCTTGAAGGGGAGGTGGCACTGCTAGCGACTCCATGTTATTTTTTTTTATCGGCCAACTGCCAGGGCGGGTCAGCAATTATGCCCGCGGGTTCGGCCAGACCGCCAATAGGCAGCCTGGCACCCCCTCTTGGATGCAAGGCTACTAGCCTGGCCGAATCCCTCCCTGGTGGCCCAGTGTTTACCACTAAAGTGGCTGCAGAGTTCACAGCGGTCCTCCCCTTTAACTGAAGGGGAGAGACGTTGTGACGCGACAGCGCTATGATGTCATCAGCGCAGTACTGATGACTTGGAGCGTCGACCACTCCGACCCGCTCCCACTTCTGTCCTGCAAGTGGCGGCTATTCCGACCCGACTGCACTTCCATCCCTCTCCCCACACCAACACCACTCCGACCTGAAACATCAATCAAAGAGCTCAACTTCTCTGGATTGTCCGCCGCATGCATTGGGGCAGACGGAACACTTGAAAAGCAGTAGGTGCAACCCATTTCAGGTGGAGGGCAATTTCCGCGCCCATAGGTATTGCTGAATTACAATGGACTGCATTAAAAGCATATATAGCAGCTTTAATGTAGGAAAACATTCCAAGGTGCTTTGCCGATAGGGACTTTTGGCTTTGTGGATTTCCGGGCTTTAATTGCAGCGCGGCATTAAATTTAGTGCCTGGAAATAGTTTGCGCCTCCGACTGCAAGTTTTGGCAAAAATGTAAGATGGAGGACCGTTGGCATTGTCAGGCGTTACACAACGGACTTTGTGCGCCCGAACCAAAACTTGCGGCGGTTAAGAAGTTTAATTGTTGATTAGTGTCCAGCAACATAACGTTGTATATTGTATAGTTTTATTTTGGTGGAGGTGATTTTGTGACTTTGTTGCAGTAAAATTTCTGACTCATCATTTGCCATTGGTGTCTTGTGCATCATTCCAACGTTCATCGGAGATGTGCCTTTATGGGGGCACAAAACGTCTCCAGTATTAGCTCCATCCCTCAGTTTCCTCCATTTAGGAAAGCCACTCCATTACGAGCTAGCGACATGCGAGTGTTAGTCCGGCAGCATCTCCACCCTGCCTCCCCCGTGGATGGGGTGGCTATCCAATGGGGACCTCACCAGGCTCCTCTTCATCATCCACCTCCTCCTGAGGTGGGCCTGCAATCCCCACTGGCAATGCCTGGCCCCTCATGATGGCCAAGCTGTGCAACATTCAGCACACCACAATGAATTTGGATACCTGTTGAGGGTAGTATTGAAGGTTGCCTCCAGAATGGTGCAGGCATCAGTCTGCAGGAGATGGCATATCTCTGTCAGCATTTCCTTTCGGGAGTGCAGCCACTTCACACACTGCTCCTCAGAGAGCTGGAGATCTGAGTGTTGGTGCCTGTAAACCCGTGGGGGTTAAGCCCTCCTCCCCGGACATCTTCGGCCTCTCATCATCCATGGGTTCTTCCTCTAGCTTGACACCACCTGGCAATAGCATGGAAAATGATACGCTGGTGAACTAGTAATGCCCCCATTAAATTTTCTCACTAAAATTGTAAGGGCAGTGTAATGGCAGATAAAGTGAAGTTTACAAGTTAGAGCTTGACACAGCATTATGAGTGCAACCATTGTAGTCAATATGACCTGCTATGTAAGATCCTCATCCCTCCATTTAAAATGTTGCCAATACTGCCTGCTGCACCCTGGGCCTGCTGGTATTTCAGGCGTTTCCTGGGGCGGGCGTTAACTGAGGTGTTACGGCCGAATGTTCCATCCGGGGCACTAGCATAATGTTACACGACGATTGATGTCATCATCATGCTAAAAACGGAGAGCGGGGCAGTAATTTTTTGCGCCAGCGCAAACCAATAGCCGAATCTTCCAGTCAGGCGGTAAATTCTGGATGCCCGGCATAATGCCAAAAACAGCATTTAACACCATGCCGGGATGCTAACTGAGGCGCAAATGAGCCAAAAATCTGGCCAATGTAATCAACAAAAAATGGATGCTGAGCCAAAGAAGGAAGATTAGGCGGGGTAACCAACAGCTTGGCCAAAGAAGTGGGTTTTAAAGGGAATCTTAAAAGGAGAAGATGGAAGTGGGAAGGTGGAGCGGTTTAGGAAGAGAATTCCAGAGCATGAGACCTACATGGCTAAAGGCACAGCCGCCAATACTGGGGCCAAGGGATGGGGTGCAGAAGAGATTAGAGTCAGAGTAATGGAGAGTTCTAGTGCTTGGTTTTAGGGCAATATAGTAATAGGGAGGGGTGAAACCGTGCAGGGGTTCAAGCATGAGAATGATGATCATAAATTTAAAAACAGCAACCTCCATCTTTGGTGAGATACCCTCTTTTATTTATGTTAATCTTGGAGGCTTCAGGAAGCGCTGCCGAAAACCACTTCTTTTATGGTACACAGTGCCTCCAGAGGCAGAAATGTCACCTCCTTCACATTGCTATTTTGCCAACTGTTTGAAGCTGCTGTTAAGAGCAAACTGGCAGTGTAAATCAGTGCACATCACAGCAAAACTGTCAAAGGCATATATTCGTAAAATAGTAAATTATGAAAAGCAAATATTAATTTCTAGGTAAGCTTGTCCCGTTAAGTGTATACTAATACTATCACGTCATTTTCAATTTAAGTGTATTGTATTACAATCCACACATACAAATCACACTTAAACAGTAAATTACTGACCCATTTTCTCACCTTCACAAATGCTAATCTGTTCCTTGTTCATATAAATGGGTCAATTTAATACCTCATTATTCATTCAGTCCATTCAGTGTAAAAGTCACATTTCAAACTTGTTTAAACAGTCCTAGATGTCTGTATCACTGTAAATAGGAAGCATATTTTTCTGATTCTCATGAAGGCTCAATACAGAGCATCACTACATGCAACACTACCACTGAAATGGAAAGTGTCACTTTTTGATAGAACCCATCCAGTGTTAATGAACTGCACTTAAACAGTGCCTTTCATGTCCTGAGAATGGCCAAACCACTTCACAGCCAATGAATTATTTTTTGAAGTGTAGTCATCATTGTTATGTAGGTAAATGCTGCAGCAATTTATGCACAACAAGGTTCCACATACAGCAATTAAATAAATGACCAGTTAATAAAAACAAAAATGCTGGCAATCTCAATGGGTCAGGCAGCATCTGTGGAGAGAAAAATAGAGTTAACGTTTCAGGTCGATGACCCTTCGTCAGAACTAGCGAATGTTTGAAAAGAACATTCTTAAGGAGCACTGAAAGGGGGAGGGGAAGAAAGAACAAAAGGTCTGTGATAGGGTGGAAGGCAGGAGAGATTAGAGAGACAAAAAGGATGATGGGCTGAATTAAAATAGGAATGGCAAAAGTTAGAAAAAGGTTAGTCCAGATTGGCTGTGAATGGCAGAATAATGAACAGCTGCCATTGGAGATACAATAACATAAGAACATAAGAAATAGGAGCAGGAGTAGGCCATTTGTCCCCTCGAGCCTGCTCCACCATTAATAAGATCATGGCTGATCTGATCATGGATTCAGCTCCACTTCCCTGCCCGCTCCCCATAACCCTTTACTTCCTTATCGCTCAAAAAACTGTCTATCTCTGCCTTAAATATATTCAATTACCCAGCCTCGACAGCTCTCTGGAGCAGAGAATTCCAGAGAATTACAACCCTCTGAGAAAAGAAATTTCTCCTCATCTCAGTTTTAAATGGGGGTCCCCTTATTCTAAGACTAATTTTAGTTTCCCCTTTTAGTGGAAATATCCTCTCTGCATCCACCTTGTTGAGCCCCCTCATTATCTTATAAGTTTCAATAAGATCACCTCTCATTCTTCTGAACTCCAATGAGTATAGGCCCAAACTAATCAACCTATCTTATAAGTCAACCCCTTCATCTCCGGAATCAACCTAGTGAACCTTCTCTGAACAGTCTCCAATGTAAGCATATCCTTCCTTAAATATGGAGACCAAAACCTTTTGCAGTACTCCAGGTATAGCCTCACCAATACCCTGTAAAGTTGTAGCAGGACTTCTCTGCTTTTATACTCTATCCCTCTTGCAATAAAGGCCAACATTTCATTTGCCTTCCTGATTACTTACTGTACCTACATACTAACTTTTTGTGTTTCAAGCACAAGGACCCCCAGGTTTCTCTGTACTGCAGCACTTTGCAATTTTTCTTTTTCTCCATTTATGTTATAATTTGCTTTTTCATTATTTCTGCTAAAGTGGATAACCTCACATTTTCCCACATTATACTCCATCTACCAAATGTTTGCCCACTCACTTAGCCTGTCTATATACCTTTGCAGATTTTTTGTGTCCACCTCACAATTTGCTTTCCCACCCATTTTTATATCATCAGCAAACTTGGCAACATTACACTCAGTCCCTTCATCCAAGTCATTAATATAGATTGTAAATAGTTGAGGCTCCAGCACCGATCCCCAGAAAATGACCCAATTATCCCGACTTTCTGTTATCTGTTAGTTAGCCAATCTTCTATCCATGCTAATATATTACCCCCAACCCCATGAGCTTTTATCTTGTGCAGTAACCTCTTATGTGGCACCTTATCGAATGCTTTCTGCAAATCCAAATACATCACATCCATTGGTTGCCCCTTATCCACCCTGCTCGTTATATCCTCAAAGAACTCCAGCAAGTTTGTCAAACATGATTTCCCTTTCATAAAACCATGCCCTGTACAGTTGTAGCAGGAGAAAAAAAAATAAGATGGGATGGCAGGGATAGAGCCAAAGATGGGCAGAGGTTATGCTCTGAAATTATTGCACTCAATGTTGAGTCCAGATGGCTGTAAAGTACCTAAATGAAAGATGAGGTGCTGTTCCTCGAGCTTACGTTGAGCTTCATTGGAACAGTGCAGGAGCCAAGGATGGAGATATCAAAGTGGGAGTGGAGTGGAGAATTAAAGTGACAAGTGACCAGAATCTCAGGGTCACACTTACAGACTGAACTGAGGTCTTCTGCAAAGCGTTTGCTCAATCTGCATTTGGTCTCTCCAATGTACAGGAGACCACATCGTGAGTAGCGAATACGGTATACTAAATTGAAAGAAGTACAAGTAAATCGTTGTTTCGCCTGGAAGGAGTATTTGGGGCCATGGATAGTGGGAAGGGAGGAGTTAAAATGCCAGGTGTTGCATCTCCTGCACTTGCAGAGGTAGGTGCCGTGGGAAGGGGAGGGGTGCTGGGAGTGACTCTGGAATGAACCAGGGTGTCATGGAGGGAGCGGTCACTTCGGAATGCTGAGAGGGGAGGGGAAGACATGATTGATGGTGGGATCACTCTGGAGGTGGCGGAAATGGTGGAGGATGATCCATTGAATGTGGAGGCTGGTGGGATGAAAGTTGAGGTCAAGAGGAACCCTGTTGTGGTTTTGAGAGGGAGGGGAAGGGGTGAGAGCAGAGGTGTGGGACATAGAACAGACACGGTCAAGGGCAATGTAAACCACGGCAGAGGGGAATCTTCGGTTGAGGAAAAAGGAAGACATGTCAAAGGCATTAGTATGGAAGGTGGTGGCTTCAGAGCAGAAGTGACGGAGATGGAGAAACTGGGAGAATGGAATGGAGTCTTTACAGGATGTGGAGTGGGAGGAAGTGTAGTCCAGGTAGCTGTGGGAGTCAGTGGGCTTATAGTGGATACTGGTCGAAAGCCTTTCCCCAGAAATGGAGACAGAGAAGTCGAGGAAGGGAAGGGAAGAATCATGTGAAGGTGAGGGAAGGGTGGAAATTGGATACAAAGTGAATTAAATTTTCTACTTCGGGGGCGAGAGCAGGAAACGGCACCGATACAGTCATCAATGTATTGGAAATATAGGTGAGAGAGGGGAGCCGAGTAGGACTGGAGCAAAGAATGTTCCACATATCCCACAAAAAGGCAGACATAGTTAGGAACCATGTGGGTTCCCATAGCAACATCTTTAATTTTGATGAAGTGAGTGAGTTAAAGGAGAAGTTGTTCAATGTGAGAACAAGTTCAGCCAGGCGGAGGAGGGTGATGGTGGATGGGGACAGGTTGGGCCTCTGCTCGAGGAAGAAGCGGAGCCATCCTGGTGGGGGATGGAAGTGTAGAGGGATTGGACGTCCATAGTAAAAAGGAGATCGTTGGGGCCAGAAAACTGGAAACTGTTAAGGGATGGAGGGCATCAGAGGAGTTGCAGATGTAGTTGGAAAGAGAGTGAACAAGGGGAGAAAAAATAGAGTTGAGATAGGAAGAAATAAGTTCTGCGGAGCAAGAACAGGCTGAAATGATGGGTCTACCGGAGCTTGAGCCCTAGGGGGTGAAGTTGCACCTCGTTAGCACCTTAGGGGAACGCAGGGTAGTTTTGGCTTGGGGGACGGGGTTGCTACCACCTCCCGGGAAATTGCCCTGGATGTTTGGGAGCCGCTACCTCGGCAGCGGCGTACCCCACGCTTAGTGACCCGGGCAGCCATGCAACTGATGATGATGTCATTGTCGTGCGGGGCGACCCCCTCACTGCCCCACACAATCCCTTACCGCCCCATGGCGGAAATTGCACCATGGGCCGCAAGGCTGGCAGACATCCGCACCTGGGGCGCTGTCTAAAGGGGAGGCCTACAATGTCCCAAGCTGCCATCTTTCTTTGTCAGCTGACTCTTGGGTCGGCCTGACCATGGTGGCCCTAGCGTGGTCCAAGCCACCATTGTGCAGCTCGACACTCCATCTTGGGTGCCGGGCTGCTGACCCGGTCTCACGCTGACCTGGTGGCCCAGTGGTGGCCATCAAAATGCCGTGCAGAGTGCGCAGCGGCCCTCCCCATTAATGGAAGGGGTGGGGAATTGTAGCACGTCAGCGCTACATGGAGCATTCATGCAGCGCTGAACGCAGTGCCGCATTTCCCCCTCAGGAACCTCCCCCAAACTAAGCTACTTCCTTTGAAGAGTGCACGTGCCCAATTCCGTGTTGGGGATGAGACATCAGGGCCAGGAAATAAAAGTCCTGGACCCGGAAAGTTACCACAGCTGATCGTGATCGGTGCAATTTCTCCCCCATAACTTTCTACCTCAGAAGGATGAGTACTGCCAGTGCATCAAGCTGACACACTTAGAGAAAAGCTTAGATTTACATAACATCCCAAATCCTGTCACAATTATTTTTTTTTTGAAACACAGCAGACATTTTCTACACATCAAAATCCCACAAACATAACGACCAACTAATACAAAAGCAAAACACTATGGCTGCTGGAATCTGAATAAAACCACAAAATGCTGGAAATCTCAGCAGGTCAGGCAGCATCTGTAGAGAGAATTAGAATGAATGTTTCAGGTTTGTGACCCTATGTCGGGTTCTGACAAAGGGTCACAGACCTGAAAAGTTAAGTCTAATGACCAACTAATGTTTCTTAGAGGGTTGGGTTCAGAAAGGAACATTAGCCTGGACATCTTTGTGCTCTTGAAATAGTGCCCAAAGTATTATTAGATTTTAATTGTCTGGTAGAACCACAGGTATTGAAAATCTACAATTAATTCCCTATTTCAATAGGGCTCCAATAAAAAAACAGTGAATTTGGAACAGGTCAATTGGAAAACTCTCCTGGTTGGGGACGAAACCAATGTGAAATACAAATGGCAAGATTTTAAAAGCGAACTAAAACACATTGAAGGTATGTCCACCCCAAAATTCAAATGAAGGGAGTGTGTTAAGATGAAGCCATGGTTGCTGCCTGGTCATTTACAAAGCTAAATAAAATGTAAACACTGTTTAAAAATAATTTACAAGTACATAATACACAGCAAAATAAAGACAAGTGTTATGAACAGTTTAAAAAAAACCTAAGGCTGCTATTAGATCAGCTCAAAGGTTAATGGAACAGAAGATAGTGGACAACTGTGGTAGTAATGGGAAAAGCTTTTTCAACTCCGTGAATTGTCAGCGGACCATTAAAGAATGTATAGACATAAAGAGATGCTCAAGGACAGGTTAGAAAGGAGTCACCTGGCAGTGATTCTAAATGAGTTCTTTGCATCAGTCTTCACTCTTATAAATGATGCTCAACTGTCAGCATTAAATGGTGCCATTTGCAATAAAATTGTTAATATTAAAATAGAATTACATAGAATATACAGCACTGAAACAGATCATTTGGCCCAATTAGTCTGTGCTTATATTTATATTCCACAAGAGTCTCCTCCCATTTTATTTACTTCAGCACAGCCTTTCAGCATATTTTTCTTTCATGAACTCGTATAGTTTCGATGATGATATTGTTTTTAGAAAGAGTAAGGAACCTTAAAGTAGATCGAGCTGTCAGTGCAGATGATACCAACCGAGGGTCCTTAAGGAGATGGAATAGGTGCACTGTGAGTGCCTTGCCTGTATCTTTAATAGCTAACTGGAGTCTGGGACTGTTTCCTTAGACTGGAACAAGGTTAACGTAGTTCCAATTTTTCAAAAGGGAACAAGACAGACTCAGGTAACTGTGGGCAAATTAGCTTGACGTCAGTAACAGCTAAGATGCTCGAGGGAATCATTAAGAATGTACTATATCACCACTTAATCAGTGAAGAACATATAAGGGACACCCAACATGGCTTCCGTAAAAGAAGGTCTTGTCTTACCAACTTGATTGAATTTTTTGAAGAAGCCACCAGGTTAGTGGATAAGGGTAACCTGGTAGACATTGTCTACCTGTACATTCAGAAAGCTTTTGATAAGGTACTACAAGATAGAATCTTATGGAATTAATGGTAATTAACTGCAGTGGACTGAGAATTGGTGAATGCTTGTAGACAGAAAGTGGTTGTCAATGAAGTTTGGATCTGATTGGAGATGGGTTGCAGAGATTAGTGTTGAGACCTTTGCTGTTCACTATTTTCATTAATGATCTAGATATAAATGTTGGGGAAATGATCCGTCAGTTTGCAGACGATACCAAGATATGTGCGAGAGATAGGATTGTAGAGGATGCTCAACTACTACACACAGATCTAGATATGCTGGCCAAATATGCCCATGATTATATTTAACTTAGAAAAGTTTAGCATTATGCAATTAGGCAGGTCAATTGCTAAACATACATACACCCTACAGGAAAAAGAATTAAAGCCAGTGCTATGCGGAAGAGACCTGGGTGTTTTAGTGCATTAATCTCTAAAGTTTTATGCTCAATGCCGTGAAGCTATAGTTAAAGCCAACAGGGTTCTAAGTATATTCAAAGGACAATTCGTTGTAAAACGAAGCATACCATTTTGTCCTTGTACAAGACCTTGGTTATGTCTCAGTTAGAATACTATGTCTGGTTTTGGTCTCCTCACATGATGGGAAATGTTGAGGCTTTGGAAAGGATGCAGTGGACGGCCACACAATTGATTCTCAGTTAAAAGCACCTTAGTTACTCAGATAGTTTCATTGAGCTGGATCTCTATCCTTTAGAGAAGCATAGACTTAGGGGTGATTTGATCGAGGTTCATCAAATAATGAAGGGACTAGATTGTGGTTACATAGACCAATTATTTTAACTGGATAGGTTTGGAAGAACCAAGAGTCATGTTTACAAGTTAAGTAAGGGCAGAATGAGGTTGAATATTAGGTGTGCGGTCTTTTCCCAGAGAATAGTGGGTCTGTGGAACAGATTGTAGGTTTGTTCAGTGAATGCTGATTCACTGTATCCCTTCAAGTGAGAACAAGATAGGCTGATACCAGAACTGAGATGTTATACCTATCAGGAAAGACTGAACAGACTGGGATGCTCTTAGTTAGAAACAAGAAGGCTGAGTGGTGACCTGATAGAGATCTTTAAGATTATGAAAGGGTTTGGTGGATAGACATAGAGCAGATGTTTCCACTTGTGGGGAGACCAAAACTAGGGGCCATAAATATAAAATAGTCACAATAAAAACTAATAGGGAATTCAGGAGACACTTCTTTACCCAGAGAGCAGATAGAATGTGGAACTTGCTACCACAAGGAGTAGTTGAGGCAAATAGCATTGATGCATTTAAGAGGAAGCTAGATAAACACATGAGGGAGAAAGGAATAGAAGGCTATGCTGATAGGGTTAGACGAAGAAGGATGGGAGGAGGCTTGTGTGGAGCGTAAACACCGGCATAGACCTGTTGGGCTGAATGGCCTGTTTCTGTGCTGTACATTCTGTGTAATTCTATGTAAAACAAGCTTGATTCTAGCTGGTATGGAGGTCAACTCATACAAGAGATAGATATCCTGTGTTGTAAATCATGGTCAATGAGATCTCCTGGTCTAGTTTTGATTGCCGAAGGGGATTGGGGAGGAATTTTCCAGAATTTTTTCTACCTAATTGGCCTGAGTTTTGATCTGTTTTTTCACCTCCCCAGGAGATTGCATGGCTCTGTGTGGGTGGTGAGTGTATATATTGTGATGCTAGAGACTTTGCAACTGTGTGGGGCAGGTTCGATTGGCCAGTAGGTCTTTTCCTGTCTGTCATTTTCCTATATTTGTATGAATCTTTAATGTTTGTTTGAACAGGCAGAGTCCTCATTTTGACGTCTTATGTAAAAGAAATAACTCGAAACAATGTAGCACAGCTTCAGAACTGTTCCAGAATATCAGCCTGGATTATAGCCTGGGGTGAAATTTGAACCCACAATATTTTGATTCAGAAGCAAGTGTGCTACCAGCTGAGCCAAGCTGACAAATCTTTACCAGTATTGTTCAGAGTAGGGAGAATGCTGCATTGCTGCTGATATTGCCGATTTACCACTGGTGCTGGCATCTAGGTGTAAACTACAGCTAGGGGAGGGGTAATTCTGACTTTGAGCAGTAGTGTAAAGCGAGCAATAACTAATCTGCTGTCCCTTATACATCTCTCCCGATTGACATTTCCATGACTTCAATTTGATATTGCCTGTTTTACGCTATCAACCAAATTCAAATTACCCCCACTGAATGCAGCAAATTGGAAAATGCCAGCCAGACTGTGTAAAATCAGTCAACCATTTTTTTAAAAGTGCACTGTAAGAGCGACCGTTCCTCTTTAACATGCACCTAGTTCATTCCAGTGGTTGAGGTCCTGCAATCAATTGTATGATTGTGTGAGAGTGATACAGTTCAAGTTTCATAAAAGTTGCAAACTGAGCCTATTAGAATTAGCTGACAATTTTTCATATGGCAATTCCATGTAAGAATTTACAACATGGTGAATTTTCACCATATTAAGAAAAATAACCCTTTCTATAAATCATGATATCTTCCATTATTAATTAGATACTCCGTAAGGGGTTGGAAAGCATCTTATAATTTATCACAATGGAATAAGTGTAACAATTACTCTAAATAGAGCTATCTAATGATACTAGAGAGGAAAATTTATCATTAATAACCTAACCACTCCTGTTGAAGAAGCATGACACTCAGAACCATTCACGTGCAAAGTTGAATAATTAACCAATTTCAGTTAAAAACGTTCAGGGTGGGTTGTTGATTGCCAATACATTTATAGCAGCCTACTGGCATGTTGTAAACGGCAAATGCTAAATGTGTTAATATAGCAGTAAATATTTAGGATTGGTAGGCTAAAAGCATTAATTTATCTCATTATTGGGAGGAAGATCCAACTAACTTTATGAAAATTGCCAATTCTGAATAGTTACATGTGTGCACGATTGGAGTTCTAGATCATAGTTGACATAATATAATTACATTCTTTAAAAGAATATTTTAGAACGTGTCACTTAAAATTAGGTTGCCTGCCATTCTTATGTATGTGGAGGCATCACACAATAATATTAATGAGTTTCTTTCATATTAGTACACACTGCAATATGTGCAGCAAACTATCACAGCGTCACAACATATTAGTGCATTATTCTAAATTCACACATCAGACATTGATGTATGCAGAAGATTGATGTGGAAGAAATAATTTATCTATTGCAACTGGCACAGTTAAGATACCCCCTACATGAGTATATGAAGGCTGACAGAGCCCACAGCATAATACACACTTCATGTGACCGAACATTGCAGAAACAACTGCAGTTACACTTGGACAACATGCTGGAGGATCGTTGCTGGGAGAAGAAGGAAAAGAAGATATTAGAGCTGTAATTAAGGCAAATAAATAACTTTTAATTCAGGAACTGAAACAAGTTACAGATAAAACAATTGTTGGGAGTGTGGCAGCTGACTTTCTGATACATGTGGAAGTTCATCAACATGCTCCAAATTAAGGTACTAAGAAATCCAGGCAGAGCTATATAATACTGAATCTCCATTTGGGGACAATCCAGACTTGGTTAAGTCAAAAGAGGTTAGGTGTAGGTTTGCAACAGCCAATGCTTAGGTATTCTTCGGTGTGTGCCAGGGTACAGCTGAATACAAGATTGAGAGTTCAAACTCCACAACAGAGACATCAGCGTATAATCTAGGCTGATACTTCAGTGTCAGAGGTGCTGTCTTTCGGAGGAGGCGTTAAACCAAGGCTCGGTCTGCCCTCTCAGGTGAACGTAAAAGATCCTGCGGCCTGAATTTGTTAAAGGCCCCCGCTGCCCAAGTGCCGCTCAAAGGACCGCCGAGATAGCTGATGGTACTTTGGGCGGGGTTTTCATCAAAAAAGTCCTTCAAAGGGCGGTGGGCAGCAAATGAGGGACTTACGCTGCCAATCTGGGCGGCAGCCGGCAGGAGCTCCCAATCTCGGCAGCAAAGGCACTTGCTGCCCAAGTGCTACCGAGGATGGAGTCGGGCCCACGGAGGGTCGAAGACCTGCAAAGAAAAAGCATTAAAAAAAATCGGAACACCTTCAGGGGACCCTATACAGCTAAGTCCCTGTAAAGAAAATTTAAAAAAAATATTTACTCACTTTTTTTTCAGCTCTTCATACCTACCGTCGGGGACAGACCAGCCTCCTCACAGCGGTCCACCCCCGTTCTGGCGCCGACTTACATGATCCTCATTATTTGGGACAGGGTCTGGGAGCTAGAACACCCACTTTTGTGGTTAACATCCAAAAATGGGCGATAGTTCAGGCGTGGGTGGTAAAAAAGGGTTTTCAGATCGCCAGCTTCTCGCCCATTCTCAAACCACCTAGTATCCACTTTTGAAAATGGGCGTTACCACGAGCGTATAAAATGGGCGGTAGCGTTAATTTTTTCTGACCTTCTGCCGTAAAGTGTGGCCGTCCTTAGCAATGGCATGGCAACGCGTGATTCCCGCGATTCTGGAGGTCAAGGGTTACCATGACATGTGCAGAAGAGGAGACTGAGACAGAGAGGGAGCTCAGAAGGACTGAAGCCGTGGCTAGGTGTGGTGTGGCTGCTTTGGGAAGAAGGAGGGAGACCTTGGAGCTTCACAGCAAGTAGGCAAACAGAAAGTAGGTGTTACCAGCCACATATTTGACAGAATTTGGCCTATAATGGAGAGAGAGGAGGAGGCATCACAGCACGCTGTGGAGACTGCCACTGGAGAGAGCAGTGAGCTTGGAGAGGAGCACATTGGAGGGCGCAAAAGAGCCAGGAGGTTCTCGGACAAGGCAAATGCCTCCCTTCTGCAGGAGGTCAAGTTACACTGTGGTGATTTGACACAGGGAGGGCATGGGAAGCCCACCCCAAAGGCCTACCAGAAGATATGGACCGAGATAGCAGAGGTGGTCTCGTCGGTGACCAACGAGGTGCATGAGGGCAAGCAATGCCACAAACGATGGAATGACCTTGTGGGATCCGCAAGAGTAAGTATTACATTGATTTACATGTACTTATGTATTTATATAATTTGATTTGTAACAGTCATGAGTGACTATCAGCAGATGTGAAGTCTTTCACTTTTACCGGGAACGATTTACTCAAAGCCTGCGGTCACGGTGTACGTCTTTGGGTAAAGAATGATAATTATCATAATAATCATGATTACATCTGTCGGTTATGTGTTGTATCAGTCTTTGTGACAGTACCTAGCAATGATATCACGCAATGATCTCATGCCATGTCGTCCTGTCACCTTTTACAGAAGAAGCTATCGATGATGAGGTCTGTGCAGAGACGAACAGGTGGGGGGCCACCAGTCCCCAGCGACATCACTGAGATGAAGGAGCGGGTGCTCGCACTCATGGGGAAGCACCCCCGGACAGCCACGATGCATCTGCAGACCCTGAAGTGATGCCACGTGAGTAAAGCTTACACCATTGCATCATGTCAAGTCTATAGGTGCTACACCCACTCATATCCGAACAATCATAAATGATAGATGATTTCTAAAATTGTCATAGAAATAATGCTGGCCTAATGAAAATCATTGCAATGCACAATGTGCTGATGCTCATGAAATGTGATGTCTGTGATGATTTTGATAGTGTTGGTGCTTTTGTTGTGCATATGCTATGTGTAGCGCTGGACTCACCTTGTGACCCTAGCACCCCCTTCTCCTCTGATAACCTCATTTGTGTTTTGCAGCTCAGCCAGCAGTCCGGCCCCAGGCAAGTCCACTGAGGACAGAAGGTGGGGGCGCGGGGTAGGAGCCGGCAGATGATCCTACTACATCTGGTGCTGAGGAGCTCTGATTCTCGTCCATCAATCCACTGGGTCTGTTCTCCATGGATGAGAGTGCGGATTTCGAAGAACCTGCATCGCCATGCTCCAGAAGCCATTCCACCCCAAGGCCATCTAGTGGTCCTCCGGTCATTCCCACCTCTACTCTGGAGGTACTGGCCCCAAGCACCTCGCCACAGGACACCCCATTTGTCCCCAGGACGGCGCCGACCCCGCACAGGCCTCGTGGATGTGGCAGGATTGTTCCACGAGCGCGACATGAGAGTGGAGAGATGGTACAATTGTCCAGGAGGATTGTTGACATTGGTGACCAGCTCATCGAAGCATTGGGGGGCATATCCTGACAGCTGGCCAACATGAGGGAGTACATTCCTCGCATGGCGGAGGCCCTGGGTGCAACAGCCAGGAACACTGCTGCCACAGGCCTCCTAGTGGTCGCAGAGCACGGCACTCCAACCCTAGATTCTGCACCACCACTGCGAATGACAGATGAGAGCAAGGACCAAGATCCTGCTTCTGCATCAGAGAATGTTGCCCCCCTCGGCATCCCCCCGCTCCCATACCCGTGCAACCACCGCATCTGCCTTCATCCCCCCCAATGAGGCACTGCCTGAGGAGCTCCTCGGCCAGGCGCCATGGAGGTGGGGAGAAAAAGGGGAGGGGGGAAGGAAAGTGAGGTGCGAGTGCGCAGGTGATGGCTGTGTTATATCTCCATCTGGGTGTATGCAATTTATTGCAATGTATGGGGGCTGGGGACCACACTCCTGTTTTGCCTTTGTATTCTGTGTTGCTGGACATGTTGACCATGTGATTTATACCAATGTTGGAAAAAGTGGGGTGTGGGCAGTAGTTGGGTGTTATTGGCTGTGATACTTTTGATTTCAGACCAATGTTGGTATTAAATATTTGTTATTGAACATAATCTTGTTGCGCACTGTCTCAGATAGCTGGACCGTTACACACTGGTGATTCCTTACCATGAAAGGGTTTAATACAACTTAACATCAATCAACGTAAACTTTAACTGGCACCAAGTTGATGGGCACCATTGATGTTTGAGCTGCACACACACAGCAGTGTGTCAGCATTATCACTTACATCAGCGCTCTTTCAGGCAAATCATTCAGATATCAGCTCCTCACCTAAGAGTGGGATTTAACAAATGCCAGCCACACCGCTGGCGTTCGTTCCGGTTAGTTCCACTTTTTGTGGGTGTTTTTTTGGGCGAGCGATATTGCGGGCGATATGTGTGTGAGGTGGTGATATTGACGATGGACGATCTCCATGGCTGCTAGTTTGGGTAAATATGCTCTTTGCGACAAAAAACAGTGGGCGGGCGTTAATATTGAATCTCAGCGTTAATTCCGTGCGGAAAGTAACGCTGAGCGATATTATGGAAGTGATTTTGCCCATTCTGCTGATTCCGCCTCAAAAAAGTGGGCAGACAGTAATATTTTTTCCCGGTGTTAAGCACATGGGGAAATTAACGCTCGGCAATAAGTTTCCGAAAAATGCCTGTCAGTTTCCATTTTGTGCCAAAATGGACAATATGCGGGCGTTATATGTCATTTCAGTGGTAAAATAGGTGTTAAGTGGATGTAAAGCAGGCAAAAAAAAGTCGAAAATCTAGCCCTGGGACTCTTCTGCAGGCAAAGCGGCCCAAACAGAATTTGGGAGCCCATAGATTTTTGACGTTAAATTGACACATTTTCTAGTATTTTGTAATCTACAACAAAAATGGGCTTTGCAGTTATTTTGTTAATTTTAAAGGAAAGGATACTTGTTTTTATTGACAACTACTTTCTATTTGCCATTTAGCAATGAGTTGTTTTCTTTACTTTTACAATTTCACTCTCCCAGTAGCAGCAGATAATCTATTAACAGGAGAAAAAAGTTTCAATAACATTTTCTTTAAAAAAAAAATTGCCTAATAGCAAATTGGAGATTCATAAGGCAGACTCATTGACCATGGGAAATTCCAATCAGGGCTGTAGGCAGTAAATTTCGAATTGAGTACATTACTTCCAAATTATGCTTCCCCGCATCAACGATGTGCAGGGGGCACTTTTATGAATCTTGGGACATCCTCTGGAAACATTTTAAGTTTTATATTAAAATGAGTGCATATTTTCTACTATTAAGCATGCTTATACTTTACAATAGTTGTTAATCTAAAAGAAGTGATATTTATGTTTTTAATAGACTAACCAGAGCATCATTTCTTCAAAAGCTATCTCTTCAGTCGCTCTCCCATCTCCAACCATCATTTCGCCATTGTTATACTCATAATAAATGGTCAGACTGAGTACTGTGTGTAATGAGCAAGTGTGACCTTAGCCCCTTCATTGTAGAGTGCAGGTACCTCGTCGGTGGCCTGCTTATATACTGTACTCCCAAGGGATGCTGGGATCCCTTGGGACTCCAACAGGTAGGCCCTCTGGTGGACAGGTGTGATGCAGGTTACAAGGTTACAAGGGGTTAAATACATAACATCACTCCCCCGTGAAGTCAACAATACACTTATTTACAAGGTGAGATGATCTGGGGCTTTACTTTCCCTTGTTGATCGTCTCGATACAAATGCTGGTGTGGGTGGGTTGGTCAGCTCTTCATTGGGCTCTTGGGCAGCCGGCCTTGCCGGGCTGCTGGGGATGATGAGTTTGGTTTCGTGGTCAAGTGTGATGTCAGTTGCCACTTGTGTGTGTGTTGGAAGGTCAAAGTTGGTGGGGTCCTCTTCAGGTTGTACATAGCTGTTGGTGAACCGCAGTTTAATTTGGTCCAAGTGTTTTCTGTGCGTTTGTCCATTGGTCAGTTTGACCTGAAACACCCTACTCCCCTCTTTGGCTGGGACCGTGCCAGCGAGCCATTAGGGACCATGTCCATAATTGAGCACAAACACAGGATCATTGATCTCAATATCGCGTGACAAGTTTGCGCGGTCATGGTACAAACTCTGTTGATGTCGCTTGTCCTCCACATGATCATGTAGATCAGGGTGGACCAGAGTTTTAAGCACCCTTTTCATGAGCAGCTCAGCTGGGGGAACCCCAGTGAGTGAGTGAGGTCTGGTGCGGTAGCTGAACAGTACTCGGGACAACCGGGTCTGCAGGGAGCCTTCTGACACGCATTTCAAGCTTTGCTTGATGGTCTGAACTGCCCGTTCTGCCTGGCCATTGGATGCAGGCTTGACCGGCGCAGATGTGACATGTTTGATCCCGTTGTGGGTCATGAATTCTTTGAATTTGGCACTTTGTCACTGACTAGGACATCAGGCAGGCTGTGTGTGGCAAACATAGCTCTAAGACTTTGAATGATGGCCGTGGACCTGCTTCCAGATATTATTGCACATTCAATCCACTTTGAGTAAGCATTCACGACAACCAAAAACATTTTGCCTAGGAATGGGCCCGCATAGTCTACATGGATCCTTCACTACGGTTTGGATGGCCAGGACCATAAACTTAGCGGTGCCTCTCTGGGTGCATTGCTCAACTGAGAGCAAGTGTTGCACTGGCATACACATGACTCTAAATCTGAGTCGATGCCTGGCCACCACACGTGGGACCTGGTTATGGCTTTCATCATCACAATGCCTGGGTCAACATACAGTGGATCCTGAGCAGCCCCAGCAGGACAACACACATCGGGCTCTGTGCAGCCCCAGCGGGACAACACACAGCGGGCCCTGAGCAGCCCCAGCGGGATAACAAATAAATGTTACTTTGCAGTTGTCGAAGGGACCCCGCGCCAGCCGCTTCTGTCCCGGGCCGAAGGGACCCTGCGCCAGCCAAAAGGACTCCACACCGGTCCCAGGCCATCCCTGGCTGAAAGGACTCCACACCTGCCCATGCCGGTCCCTGTGGTCGCACACCAGGTGTTCCTCGTGCTGACAGATTCGTGGGGGACTTCGAGCCGGCCGAAGGGACTCCGGGCCGGCGCTGAACCAGCCGAAGGGACCACGGCGGCAGCGTTCAACCCAACGTCTTAAACTCCTAACCAACTTTCAAATAATTTTTACACTTTTAATCAACTTTTAAACTTTTTAAACCATTTGGGAGAATTTTTAAAACTTCTATTTTGACTTTTAATCGAAATACTTTTAAACATCTATTATTGATTGACATCTTTGACTTTTTAACAACCTTTAGAAACTTTTAAATTGGGGAAACTTTTATAACCTAATATAGATTTACATCTTAGACATTTAAACAACTCTTAGAAACTTTTAAAATAAATTGGGAATCTATATCAACTTTTAACTTTTAAAATAACTTTGCCAGTCACCTTCCTAATGCCTGCCCCCCCCTGCCCCCCAACCAAGCCTCGGGCCATCTACCATCAATGGCGCTACTCAGCGCCGAGCTTGCGGCCAACACTTCGCTGTAGGCAATTAGGCTTATCGAGTTGTGCCTGGTCTCCAGTTGTCTTGGACCCCCTTGCCACTGGACCAAGACCTTGATCAGCTAAGCCCGTGTGGTTGCCGGTGTGCAGCGGCCACCCCACGTTAAAAGAACTCACGCACAGGCATCTTCCACTCCATCAGTATGAAGTTCGGGACCTGGAACGTCAGGACCCTCATGGACAATCCCAACAGCAACAGACCGGAACGCCGCACTGTCATAGTTGCCCGGGAACTCAGACACTTTGACATTGACATCGCCGCCCTAAGTGAGACCTGGCGGGCAGAGGAAGGCCAGTTGAAGGAACATGGTGGAGGTTACATCTTTTTCTGGAAAGGGAAACCAGAGGCAGAACGCCCCCTTCATGGAGTTGGCTTTGCCGTCAAGAATGAGCTGGTCGACCACCTCAAAGACTCCCCCTGTGGGGTTAATGAACGCCTCATGACTCTTCGTATTACGCTATCCCAGAACCAATGCGCCACAGTTATCAGTGCGTATGCCCCTAAACTTGATGCAATGGGTGAGGCTAAAGAGGGTTTTTATTCCAACCTCGAGACATCCTTGTCCCACGTCCTCACGGGCGACAAATTGATCCTCCTGGGTGATTTTAATGCCAGGGTCGACAAAGACACAGCCCTCTGGGAAGGTGTGATTGGCAGAGAGGGCGTAGGGAAAGCCAACTCCAGCGGTACCCTACACCTGACAAAATGTCTAGAACATGAACTCCTCATTACCAACACCCTGTTCCGCCAGAGGGGCAAATACAAGGCATCGTGGCAACACCCTCGCTCCAAACACTGTCACCTGCTTGACTATGTTATCGTTCGAGCCAGGGATCGCAAGGATGTGCGCATCAACCATGCCATGATAGGAGCTGACGACTGCTGGATGGACCACCGCCGAATCCGATCCATCATCAACATTAACATTGCCCCAAAGCAGAGAGGACAAAAAAGTTAATGCTGGGGCACTTAGAGACCCAGCTAAGAAAGCCCTACAGCCAGCGCCTCACAGCCAATCTGGCGTGCCTTGATGACCCTGAGATGCTGAATGCCCACAGCGCTTGGTCTGCCCTCCAGGCCTCTATAATCAGTGCCTGTGAAGAGACACTTGGTCACTCAACCAGGAAACATCAGGACTGGTTTGATGAAAATGATCAGGAGATCGAAGAACTAATAGATCGCAAGCGCAAAGCATTTATGAGCCTCAAGCAAAAACCCAACTCGGGAGCTGCAAAACAACATTACAGATGGCTCAAGATTCGGGTCCAACAAAAAACCCGGGACCTAAAGAACAGGTGGTGGATGGAGACAGCTGGCTGACAGCCATGATATGCAAGGATTCTTCGCTGCAGTCAAGGCCACCTACGGTCCAAACTCCAAAGGCCCCACCCCACTCCTGACCAAGAATGGGGAAACACTCATCAAGGACACCGAGGCTGTCAGGGCCTGATGGAAGGAGCACTTTGAAGATCTCCTCAATCGAGACTCTGCCTTTGACTCGAGTGTTCTCGACTCCATCCCGCAGCATGCTACCCGCCACCACCTCAAGTGAAACTCCAACGTTGCATGAGGTAAGCAAAGCCATAAAACAGCTCAAGAATAACAAGGCTACGGGTGCGGATGGAATCCCTGCTGAGGCACTAAAATATGGCGGAGAGACACTGTTGGCGCTGATACATGACCTCATCTCTCTCATCTGGAGGGAGGAGAGCATGCCTGGAGATCTCAGAGATGCAGTGATTGTGGCCATCTTTTAAAAAGGGGACGTCCGACTGCGGCAACTGCAGGGGAATCTCCCTGTTATCAGCCACTGGGAAAGTTGTCGCTAGGGTTCTCCTCAATCGTCTTCTCCCTGTGCCGAGGAGCTCCTCCCGGAATCACAATGTGGATTTCGTCCCCTATGGGGCACAACAGACATGATCTTTGCAGCACGGCAATTGCAGGAAAAATGCAGGGAGCAGCGCCAGCCCTTATACATAGCGTTTTTCGATCTTACAAAGGCCTTTGACACTGTCAACCGTGAGGGTCTATGGAGCGTCCTCCTCCATTTCAGATGCCCCCAAAAGTTTGTCAACAACCTTCGCTTGCTACACGATGACATGCAGGCCGTGATCCTTACCAACGGATCCATTACAGACCCAATCCACGTTCAGACCGGGGTCAAACAGGGCTGCATCTTCGCTCCAACCCTATTCTCAATCTTCCTCGCCCCCATGCTCCACCTCACAATCAACAAGCTCCGCGCTGGAGGGAACTAAACTACAGAACCAGTGGGAAGCTGTTTTACCTACGCTGCCTCCAGGCCAGGTCCAAGATCACCCCGACCTCTGTCGTTGAGCTGCAGTACGCGGACAATGCCTGCGTCTGCACACATTCAGAGGCTGAACCCCAGGATATAGTCAATGTATTCACTGAGGCATATGAAAGCATGGGCCTTGTGCTTAAGATCCGTAAGACAAAGGTCCTCCACCAGCCTGTCACCGTCGCTCAGCACTGCCCTCCAATCATCAAGATCCACGGCGGAGCCCTGGACAACATGGACCATTTCCCATATCTCGGGAGCCTCTTGCCAACCAAGGCAGATATTGATGCGGAGATTCAACATCGCCTCCAGTGCGCCAGTGCAGCCTTCGCCGTCTGAGGAAAAGAGTGTTTGAAGATGAGGCCCTCAAATCTACCACCAAGCTCATGGTCTACAGAGCTGTAGAAAGACCCGCCTTCCTGTATGGATCTGAGGCATGGACGATGTATAGAAGGCACCTCAAGTCGCTGGAGGTATATCACCAATGATGTCTCCGCAAGATCCTGCAAATCCCCTGGAAGGACAGGCACACCAACATCAGTGTCCTCGACCAGGCTAACATTCCCAGTATTGAAGCACTGACCACACTCGATCAGCTTCGCTGGGCAGGCCACATAGTTCGCGTGCCAGATACGAGACTCCCTAAGCAAATGCTTTATGCGGAGCTCTTTTATGGTAAACAAGCCAAAGGAGGACAGCGGAAACGTTATAAGGACACCCTCAAAGCCTCCCTGGTAAAGTGCAATATCACCACTGACACCTGGGAGACCCTGGCCGAAGACCGCCCGAGGCGGAAAAAGTACATCCAGGAAGACGTTGAGCTCTTCGAGTCTCAACGCAAAGAGCATGAAGAGACCAAGCGCAGGCAATGGAAGGAGCACACGGCAAACCAGACCCACCGACACCTTCCCTCGATGAATGTCTGTCCCACCGGTAACAGGGTCGGTGGCTCTCATATGGGACTGTTCAACCATCAAAGAACTTGTCATATTTGTAACCTCACATAACTGTAACCTCTATGTAACAACACTGTACACTGTATACACCTGAGAAATGCACACCTTGACCACAGGGGGTGAACTTGTGGGAGACACTCCTCACCTGGTCATCCAGGCATATAAAGGGAGGTCCCCCACAGGGCCATCACTTACTGGTCCTGTGAATAAAGGTACAGGTCACAGAGTGACCTTGTCTCCAGTATGTGCCTCGTGTTGAGTTGCTGTAGTGTGTGAGGACACAACATTTGGTGACGAGAAACAGGAATCAACGACTCAACAGAATGGCGACCGGTAGCACGGAGGAACAGTACTGTGTTGGTGAGGACTGGGACGATTTTGTTTAGAGGCTCCAGCAGAGTTTTGTCACGAAGGACTGGCTGGGAGCGGCAGCAGCTGACAAGCGAAGGGCGCATCTACTAACCAGCTGTGGACCTAAGACATACGCGCTGATGAAAGACCTGCTCATACCCGAGAAGCCGACGGACAAGACCTTCGAGGAGCTCAGCAAACTGATCGGTGAGCACCTCAAACTGGCGAGTAGTATACACATGGCCCGACACCGATTCTATACGCACCGACGTCGGGAAGGGCAGAGCATACCGGACTTCGTTGTGGACCTTCGGCGCTTGGCCAGACTCTGTAAGTTCACAGACGCCTGCAGGGGGGAGATGTTACAGGATTTCTTCATTGAGGGTATTGGTCATGCCGGGATTTTTAGGAAGCTAACTGAGACCAAGGACTTGACCTTTGAAGCAGCGGCGTTGATGGCTCAAACCTTTATAGCGGGGGAGGAGGAAACCAAGATCATATACGTGCGCAACTCTGCTCCCAACGTGGCTATGGAGCAGGGAGTTAACATGGTAAATGCGACTCAGAACCCCACAGGCAGGCAATGGCAATTCAACACCAACTAGGCAGTAACAGACTCTAGGGTGGGCCCTCAACAGAGACAATGGCAGGCTGAAAGGATATTTACACCATCACAAGGGACAATATGTCTGGGATAGGACCATTGACACCCACAAACAGAGTGCTCAAGAGTAATCAAAGAGACAATCAGAGAGGAATGCCTGGTAACAGCTCTTTTGTTCACAACAATCTCAGCTCATGCTGGAGGTGCGGGGGAAAATATGCTGCGAAGACCTGCCGGTTTCAACAATTTATCTGCAGAAATTGTAACTTGAGTGGACATTTAGCCAGGATGTGCAGGAAGCCCACAGCGAGGCTGGTTTATGAAGTGGATGAACTACAAGAGAGGTCTGCAAGGCAGGGGTATGCCTGGGACACAGCAATGGACGCTGTAGTTCAGCGGGTCCAGGTGGCAAACATCCACAGCTCATACACAAAAACGCCACCTGTGATGATGAGAGTACTGTTAAACGGCATCCTCGAATGCATGGAGCTGGACACAGGAGCCAGCCAGTCACTTATGAGTATCCAACAATTTGAGAAACTGTGGCCACTCAGAGCTAGCAGACCCAAACTAGAACGCATTGACACGCAATTACGGACGTACACCAAAGAGATCATCCCAGTGCTAGGCAGTGCAATGTTGGTGGTCACACATAATGGATGTCAGAACCGGCTGCCACTCTGGATTGTCCCGGGAAATGGTCCCGCGCTTTTGGGGAGGAGCTGGCTAGCTGAGATGAACTGGAAATGGGGGGATGTGCACGCCATTTCATCTGTGGAGCGAAGTTCATGCTCACAGGTCCTACAAAAGTTCGAGTCATTATTTCAACCTGGCGTCGGGACTTTCAAAGGCACCAAAGTAAGGATACGCATCACCCCAGATGCCACACCAGTGCACCACAAAGCCAGAGCTGTGCCGTATGTGATGCGGGAGAAAATGGAGAGTGAGTTGGAAGGTTGCTAAGAGAGGGCATAATTTCGCCCGTTGAATTCAACAATTGGGCAAGCCCCATCGTCCCTGTTCTAAAAGCGGATGGCTCGGTCAGGATCTGTGGCGACTACAAGGCCACCATCAACCGAGTTTCCCTTCAGGACCAATACCCACTTCCGAGAGCAGAGGACCTCTTTGCCACGCTGGCAGGCGGCAAGCTGTTCACCAAGTTGGACCTCACTTCGGCCTACATGACGCAGGAACTGGCCAAAGAATCCAAGCTACTGACCACCATCACCATGCACAAGAGGCTGTTTGTCTACAACAGGTGTCCGTTTGGCATTCGTCGCTATCTTTCAGAGGAACATGGAAAGCCTGCTAAAATCCATCCCTGGAACAATCGTATTTGAGGACAACATCCTTATCACGGGTCGAGACACCGAGGAACACCTCCACAACCTGGAGGAGGTGCTACGCCAACTGGACCGGGTAGGCCTGCGACTAAAGAAGTCCAAGTGTGTGTTTTTGGCCCCAGAGGTCGAGTTTTTGGGCAGGAGTATTGCCGCAGACGGGATCCGGCCTATCGAATCCAAAACAGAGGCAATCCGTCACGTGCCAGGCCCAGAAACACATCAGAGTTGCGTTCATTTCTGGGACTATTGAACTATTTCGGGAACTTTCTGCCGAACTTAAGTACATTGCTGGAGCTGCTACATGTGCTCCTGCGTAAGGGTTGCGATTGGTTTTGCGGGGACTGTCAGGAACAGGCTTTCAATCGGGCGCAGAACCTGCTTTGTTCTAATAAGTTATTGACCCTGTACGACCCCTGTAAGAAATTGGTTTTGACATGCGATGCATTATCCTATGGGGTTGGGTGCGTGTTGCAGCAGAGTAATGATGAGGGCCAACTCGAACCTGTGGCTTATGCCTACAGGTCGCTTTCCCAAGCAGAAAGGGGGTATGGGATGGTTGAAAAGGAAGCACTCACATGTGTCTATGGGGTGAAAAAGATGCATCAGTACCTCTTTGGCAGAAGGTTCGAGTTAGAAATGGACCACAAGCCGTTAACAACTCTGTTGCCTGACAGCAAAGCCGTCAATGCCAATGCGTCAGCTCGCATACAGTGATGGGCTCTCATGCTGGCTGCGTATGACTACACCATATGGCACCGGCCAGGCACCGAAAATTGTGCTGATGCGTTCAGCAGGCTTCCACTGGCCACCACTGAGGGGGCAGCGGAGCAAAGCGCCGAGATGGTCATGGCTATCGATGCCTTTGACAGTGCAGGCTCACCCATCACAGCCCACCAGATCAAAACGTGGACAAACAGAGATCTCTTCCTATCTCTGATTAAGAAATGTGTCCTGACTAGGGATTGGGCGCCCGCACATGGAGCATGCCCCGAAGAGGTCAGACCATTTCACAGACGGATGGATGAACTCTCCATCCAAGCCGACTGCCTACTATGGGACAGCTGGGTAGTCATGCCCAGAGGGGTAGGGAAGCATTCATCAGGGAACTCCACAGCGAGCAGCTAGGCATCATGCTTATGAAGGCCATTGCCCGGTCACATGTATGGTGGCCGGGAATTGATGCAGACCTGGAACACTGTGTTTGCAGGTGCACAACGTGTACCCAGCTGGGCAATGAACCCAGGGAGGCCCCACTCAGCCTGTGGCCCTGGCCCACCAAGCCATGGTCATGTAGTCACGCAGACTACGCAGGCCCGTTCATGGGAAAAATGTTCCTCATTGTTGTTGATGCGTACTCGAAATGGATCGAGTGCATCATATTGAATTTGTGCACGACATCCACCACAGTGGAGAGTCTGCGTGCGGTCTTTGCGACCCACAGCTTGCCAGACATCCTAGTTAGCGACAACGGCCCGTGTTTCACTAGCTATGAATTCCGCGAGTTCATGTCGGGTAATGGCATCAAACATGTCAGGACAGCGCCATTTAAGCCGGCTTCCAATGGCCAGGCGGAACGTGCGGTCCAAATCATAAAGCAAGGCATGCTCCGGATTCAAGGACCCTCCCTTCAATACCGTCTATCATGCCTCCTGCTGGTCTACAGGTCCCGACCGCACTCGATCACGGAAGTCCCGCCAGTGGAACTACATATGAAACGTACACTTAAAACTCGGCTATCCCTCGTTCATCCTGTCTTGTCAGACATTGTTGAGGGCAAGCGCCAGTCCCAAAATGAGTGCCACGACCGTAACTCAAAGGGGAGATGGATAGAAATCGATGACCCTGTATTTGTCCTTAATCATGCTGTGGGGCCCAAGTGGCTCGAGGGTACTGTAATTGGTAAATAGGGGAATAGGGTCATAGTGGTCAGACACAACAATGGGCAGATATGCCTCAAACATCTGGACCAAGTATAAAAAAGGTTCAGCATGGACACTGAGGAACCTGAGGAAAATCATGAGATGCTGCCCACACCACCGCCAGTGAACGAGCAACAAGAACCTTCAGCAGCATCCACAGTCCCTGCGGCCAGCCCGGGCGAGCCGGAATCACCAGAGGTGACAAAGACGCATGTCAAGGTTCAACAACCAGAGCCCCAACTGCGGCGCTCCATGAGAGAGCGTCGACCGCCTGAAAAACTCAATCTTTGACCCAAAGACGTTGGGGGGAGGTGATGTCATGTTTGTAACCTCACATAACTGTAACCTCTATGTAACAACACTGTACACTGTATACGCCTGAGAAATGCACACCTTGACCACAGGGGGTGAACTTGTGGGAGACACTCCTCACCTTGTCATCTAGGCATATAAAGGGAGGTCCCACGCAGGGTCATCACTTCTTGGTCCTGTGAATAAAGATACAGGTCACAGAGTGACCTTGTCTCCAGTATGTGCCTCGTGTTGATTTGCTGCAGTGTGTGAGGACACAACAGAACTCACTTTGGGAGTGGAAGCAAGTCTTCCTCGATTCCGACGGACTGCCTATGATGCCTGGGTGGGTGCTGCGCAGTTCCCCAATGAATGTGTCTCTGCCTTTCTTGGGCAAGACCACATGATTGCCCCACAAGAGACAGTCCGCCTGCAGAGACAGCTCATCTTTGCATCTGTGGAATGGCTTAATCACTTCCTGCATCTCCACTAGGACACTGGAGCAGCTCCCTTGAAGGACACAGTTTTTTAAGGGACAGCAAAGGATCCTGGCTGGTCCAGGTCCTGATCTGGCAGGCCGGTAACGGGGGATTTCTCATTCTCAAATACCTCCATGACCATAAGCCAGTCCATTGGCTGTGCCATTTCCAACCCGGTGGTGGGCAATGGTAGCGGATTGAGTGCATCTGCGCAGTTCTCTGTGCCTGGCCTGTGGCGAATTACATAGTTGTATGCCGAAAGCGTGAGCGTCCATCTTTGGATGCGGTTAGAGGTATTGGTATTGATCCCTTTGCTCTTCAAGAATGGCGATATGAGCGGCTTGTGGTCGGTTTCAAGCTCGAACTTGAGGCCAAACAAGTACTGGTGCATTTTTTTCACCCTTTAAATGCACGCCAGAGTCTCTTTTTCAACCATGCTGTAGGCCCTTTCGGCCTTGGACAAGCTCCTGGATGCATACGCAGCTGATTGCAAAATTCCCGATTCATTAGCCTGTTGTAACACACACCGGACCCTATATGACGACACATCGCAAGCTAACACTAGTCATTTACATGGGTTATACAGGACAAGCAGTTTGTTAGAACACAGTAAATTTCTGGCTGTCTTAAAGGCAGCCTCTTGTGAACTCCCCCACACCCAGTCATCTCCCTTGCGCAGTAGCCCATGCAGGGGTTCCATCAGGGTGCTTAACCTAGGTAGGAAATTACCGAAGTAGTTAAGGAGTCCCAGAAACGACCGCAGCTCCGTCTCATTCTGTGGTCGTGGCGCGTTCTTGATGGCCTCCATCTTGGCGTTGGTGGGTCTGATGGCATCTGCCACGATTCTTCTCCCGAAGAATTCGACGTCCTGTGCCAGGAAAACACACTTTGAGCGTTTCAACCTGAGCCCCACACGATCCAACCAACTAAGAACCTCCTCCAGGTTCTTCAAGTGCTCCATGGTGCCCCGACCTGTAACCAATATGTCGTCCTGGAAGACCACTGTACAAGGAACTGACTTTAGCAGGCTTTCCATGTTCCGCTGGAAGATCGCTGCAGCTGACCGAATCCCGAACGGCACCGGTTTAAATAAACAGACCTTTGTGCGTGTTGATGCAGGTGAGGCCTTTCGAAGACTCCTCCAGCTCCTGCGTCATGTAGGCCAAGGTCAGGTCCAGCTTGGTGAACATCTTCCCTCCAGCTAGGGTCGCAAATAGGTTGCCAGCCTTGGATAGCGGGTACTGGTCCTGCAACGAAAAACAGTTAATCGTTACTTTATAATCACCGTAAATTCTGACTGTATTGACTTGAATACCAGAACAATTGGACTGGTCCAGTTGTTGAACTCCACCGGCGCGATAATACCTTCACGTTGCAGCCTGTCCAGCTCGATTTCCACTTTTTCAAGCATCATGTACGGAGCCTTGTGGTGGCTGGGTCGCGTACTGGGAATCAAATGGATTTACACTTTCATCCCCTGGAAGCTTCCAATGCCTGGCTCAAATAATGAAGGGAATCTGCTTAGAACCTGGGTGCATGCGGTGTCGTCAACTGACGAGAGTGCTGGGATGTCGTCCCAGTTCCAGCGGATATTCCCCAGCCAGCTTCTGCCAAACAATGTGGGGCCATCCCCTGGCACAATCCACAGCGGGAGTTCATGTACTGCTCCATCATAGGAGTCTTTGACTTCAGCACTGCCAATTACAGGGATTAGTTCCTTTGTATCAATCCTTGGTGTGAATGGGGCTGAGCTTGGGCCTGTGTGCTTTCTTCCCCCACAGCCTATCGAAGGCCGTTTTACTCATCATGGGCTGACTTGCCCCTGTGTCCAGCTCCATAGACATTGGAATACCGTTCAGTTCAAATTTCAACATTATTGGTGGGCATTTCATCGTGAACGTGTGTACCCCGTACACCTCTGCCTCCTCCGTATGAGTTTCCAATTCCGTCTGATCCACTGTGGACTGATCTTCTTCTGCAAAGTGGTGGTTTGCAGGGTTTGCAGGGTTTGCAGCTCGCTTGCACCTTCGTTGGAGGTGTCCCATTGTTCTGAAGCCATTGCACGCATAGTGCTTAAAGTGGCATTGGTGGGGCCAATGATCACCCCCGCAGTGCCAACAGGGTGTTAACTGCCTCGCATTAACAGATGATGGCAGACTCTGGGTCAATTGAGGTCGGGCCACAGCAGCCGGTGTGTACATTCTGCCCTGTACATTTCTGCTCAAAACCGACGTTAGTTACTTTATCCACAGTACTGGCTGAAACTTCTTTGTTCTGCGAAATCTGCTTGGTGTTGTCACTGGTGGACATAAAGGCCCGGGCTATCGTTATGGCTTTACTCAGATTCGGAGTTTCTACCGTCAACAGTTTGCGAAGGATTGTCTCATGTCCGATGCCCAGTACAAAAAAGTCTCTGAACATTTGTTCCAGGAATCCCTCAAACTCACAATGTCCTGCAAGGTGCCTTTGTTCGGCGATGTAGCTCACCATTTCCTGGCCCTCCAATCATTGACACATGTAGAACCGATATCTCGCCATCAAAACACTTTCCTTAGGATTTAGGTGCTCCCGGACCAGCGTACACAGTTCTTCGTAGGATTTCTCTGTTGGTTTAGCCGGGGCCAAAAGATTCTTCTAAGGCCACAGGTTGTTGCCCCACAGACAGTTAGGAGAATCGCCCTTCATTTGGTCGCATTTTCATCCCCTTCCAGCTCGTTGGCTACGAAGTATTGGTCGAGTCTCTCCACAAAGGCCTCCAAATCGTCCCCCTCTGAGAACTTCTCCCAGATGCCAACTGTTCTTTGCATTTTCACGTGGTTCATTACCTCGTCGCCAATTGTTATACTCATAATAAATGGTCAGACCGAGTACTGTGTGTAATGAGCAAGTGTGGCCTTAGCTCCTTTATTGTAGCTCCAGAGTGCAGGTACCTCGTGGGTGGCCTGATTATATACTGTACTCCCAAGGGATGCTGGGATCCCTTGGGGCTCCAACAGGTAGGCCCTCTGGTGGACAGGTGTGATGCAGGTTACAAGGTTACAAGGGGTTAAATACATAACACCCATCATGAAGGAACTCTATCCCCTCTGAATGCATTTGAGAGAGACACTGCACCCTTCTGATCCCCTACCCCATCCAACCCTTCCACTTTAACCTGGCACTGTCCCACCACCACCACTGACCCCCCAACCCTGTCGCCTCCACCCCCACCCCCGCATTCAAGCTCGCATTCCTCTTCCACCCCCCAATTTATGCTCGCACTTTTCTTGCCCTCCAAACTATTTATCTTCTGCCATCCCGTCACCCTGTGTTAGTTAAAATTCTTTTTCCAATCATCATCCAAGCTGGCACTTCCCTTCCCTGCCACCTCATTTCATGCTGGCATTTCCTTTCCTTTGCACCTCAGCTTATGCTGACATTCTCCTTCCCTTCAATTAATGCTGACACTGTTCTGTTGCTCCATTACCTTGGCTTTCCATTGGCTCCTTATTTGCCAATGTATTGAATTCAAGATGGTTTATTATTTACCATTCCTCTATGGTCCTGCCCCATGCTACTTCTACAGCTTCCTCTAACCCTACATCCCAGCCCATGTTCTTTGGTCCTCTGACTTCCTGTGCATCCCTCATCCTTGTGCTCCATCTTTGCTAATAGAGCTTTCTGTTTACTTGGCACTACTGCCTTGAATTCCCTCCATTAACTGGCATTCCCTCCAACTTGACATTCTCTCCCTTCACTTAAAAGTCATCTCAAAGCTTACCTCTCGAACCATGCTGTCAGGCAACTGGTCTAACTTTCATACTGCTGCTCGATGTCGGTTTCTTTGGTGTGAAGCACCTGGGGACATTTGCTACTTTAAAGGCACTGGGAGTTTCCAGTATAACACTGCAGGCCAATATGTCAAGTGAGATAAAGTGTACTGGGCTCCAGGAGGATGCAAGTAGACCTCACCGGAGAGGGAGTAGCTGCAGGCCAGGGAAGTGGCATGGACCGATGAGATAATGGAATTTTATTCTTTTTGATGTCAACATCCTAGCAAAGAAAGCATCTTGAATTTCAGGTAGCATTCGTTCTGCTTTTGTAAAACATGGCCATTTTGAGTTTACTCTTTGCCACTCTGTAGGCCTGGAATTTCCTCATGAATTCGCTGGACCACCACCACAGCTCCAATATAAGTCTGGTGGAACATCCAGGAAGCGAACAGGAAACCAGACATGCTGAGATCCCACTCACTGTTGGAATTCCCATCCAGCTTCTTACAAGGCTAATAGGCGGAGCCAGGGCACTGGGAGTTCCCAGTATAACACTGCAGGCCAATATGTCAAGTGAGATAAAGTGTACTGGGCTCCAGGAGGGTGCAAGTAGACCTCACCGGAGAGGGAGTAGCTGCAGGCCAGGGAAGTGGCATGGACCGATGAGATAATGGAATTTTAATAAAATTGTTTCAGGGTCAGCCCCCTTAAAAAGGGGTCAGATGGGGACTCCATGAGGTCTCTGAATGGGGTCCTGTGGGAACCCCTCCCCGATGACAGCTAGGTGCTGGGTTTTCCAGTAGCGTTGGGCGGGCAGGCAGTGGAGATGCACCCATTGTTGCACGGGGGCCCGCTGGCCCTGCACTATATGGTGCCTTCCCAGTGCTGGAAGGCGGCAGTGGGCACAATCCCAGGGTTACGCCACACCCATGGATTTTCAGGGCCATGATCTTTGCTGTCACCAGTGAATGATCGTTCATTACAATACTGTATATTGGAATCTAAAAAGTGCCTCATTCTTGCTGGTGGAGGCAGTAGGTCTGAAAAATTCCAATTAACTTTTGGTCAAATATCTTGAGTTATTACTAATGTAATTTAAGAAGCTGAATATTGGAATTTGAACCTTTCCTTCTCAGTGGTTGGTGGACATATTTACTGCCAAAAAACTGTCTGAGGTGTCCCAATGCCTCCATATCAGGAAATCACCCCTTTGTTTCCTAATAACAGTAGTTAAGAACGCAAGTGAGAAGTTGCTGTGAACCTTTTATGTGTTATTTATAACGTGTTCATAATATGTTTATAGCATTCCTGCTTCACTTCCCCTCTCCTTTTATAATGCAGGTGCCCTAATAGCATCATGAAACAGTTTATTGGCTTGTAACTTCACAGAATTATTGCTGCATATATGGCAGTATAAACGACGAGCAGAAAACTGAGTAATAAGTTATTGAGGTATATGATAACAAATATAGATCTTATTTACAGGAAGAATGAACTCAGATCAGGTTATGAATTAAAAGATTATCGGCTTATTTGAAGAGAGCTTTTCCATGCACCTTCAATTAAGAGCAGCCAGTAATGAGGATACTACTTGCCTGAGAAGTGTGTTAAAACTAACAAAAATTGAACAGTTCGACTCAGCCTAATTGCCTTTCACTGCTTTGTGCCAGAGCTGTTGCTACTGCTGTGAAGTTTGGCAGCAATGGAATTTAAGTTTGTAAAAAGTGGTTAGTAAACAAATAAAATAAAAATGTATAGATCCTTCAAAAATTAAAATACTCCCCCCTCTGTGTTACTGATCATATCAGTTTCTATGTCCCTGCCCCCTCCCCTAATTGTACATGCATTTTTCACTTTTCCACCCAAAGATAATGTCTAATTTCCACCCCAGGCTATTTTTTGGCTTTTTTGCCTAGCTGCTGGCACAAAGCTGGCTAACAGTGTAGTGAGCCAACATTCTGCACGTTTCTTAGGTCTGTTCATTTGAATAATTATTTATAAATGCGTGTGCACCTTTGGCCTTATATGTGAGCAAAGATAATGGGTGATTTGGAAAATCCGGCTAGCAGGTTGAAATTGAAAGGGTTTGCAGGCTTTAAGGTAAGTGGCTGAACATGGTGACAAAAAATGTTTCAGCTTTAATAAAGCTGCAAAATTAATTTTCAATATTTTTCAGCCTTTACCAAGGCTGTGGGGGTAGACTGGGAAATTATGTGAAAGAAAACCCAATGTAGAGGCACAAAAAAGGAATGTGTGTAAGTTTACAGAACAGTATAGCAACCAGTCCCTTGTTTGATGGCTGGTATAATGAATGTGCACTTGCATGAGGTGGTGCAAAGAGGGATGCTCTGGTTTTCATTTTAGGACATCCTCCCCAGAGGACAGTAGTTCATCATTCTTTTCAGCAGGTGATGACCATGCTCAGGATCTGGGAACTGATGCGTAAGAAGATAGCATGCTTTCAGAAATATGACAAGGTAAGACTGACTGACTACAATGTATCAGGTAGTTGGCCCACCATTGCATGTCACAAAATATTGCCTGTCAACATTTACTGTTTGCCTTTGTCAAAGTTTTGCGCACATTTACAGCTTTTTCATTGCATCTCATGCATTCCTATACCCCAGTAGGGCAGACAATTGAAAGCCTTGCCACACATATCATCTAAGGCCAAAATACCTCAAGTGATTATAACATAAATTAAATGCATGTTATGTCACTTACTGACCTGAACAACATTCAGGCTTGGGCTGATAAGTGGCAAGTAACATTCGTGCCACACAAATGCCAGGCAATGACCATCTCCAACAAGAGAGTCCAACCACCTCCCCTTGACATTCAACAGGATTACCATTGCCAAATTTCCGTGGGGTTCTCCCACAAGTCTGCTATAACTTCAGTGGAAGAGCTCTGGAAATACCAGAAAAATGGTGTAAAATGGTTTTCACACAGATTTCTGCAGTTCTTCCACCAAAGCTATATAGGAAACACATCAGCCAAATTGTGCACAGCAAGCTCCCACAAAAATGACCAAATCATCTGTTTCAGATATTGGTTGAAAGATAAATATTAGCCAGGACACCAGAAGAAGTTCACTGCTCTTTTTCGAATAATGTCATGGGATTGTTCTAATCTACCTGAGAGGGCAGATTGAGCCTCGGTTTAATGTCTCATTCGAAAGACAGCACCCTCACTGGCTACACCCAGTGTAGCACTGCCTCAATACTGGACTGCAGTGTCAGCTGAGATTATGTGCTCAGGTTTCTGGACTCGGGCTTGAACCAACAACCTTCTGACTCAATGGAGAGAATGCTACCCCTGAGCCAAGGCAAACACGTGTTGGGGTAGAAATTGATCCTGGCCGGTAGCGCCAAACAGGCAGTATCACATCGGGCGCTTATTTTATGGCCCATTTGATCTTCGTTCGATTGAAGTCAATGGAACTGAATATGGGGCAGAGAATATAACGGGCGGCGGATTCAATATTGCCCATTTAGTGCTGCTGCCAAGACCAATTTCTAGCCCAACAGTTGTACCCAAAAAAATCCAATTGCCCACCTATGTGTCTTACAAATTATTTCTAAATTCAAGGGCTCTATTCATCAATGCCTCACACTTGTTTTTCACAAACTTAGGGGCAAAATTGTGTAACGCCCCATTTGGAGGCAGTAACAGCCATGAGGTGGGATTTCATGCAACTTCAATTCGGGTTACCACCCCCGAGAACAAGTGGAGTGCAAAATATCACATTCCACATGCTCTGTGGGGCGCGTCCAAGGCAGAAGGGTTCAGCCACCACGTAGACAGGGCTCTTCCTTTCATTAAAGGAGAGGGACAAGCTGCCGACTCTGCAGGGGAGGAACAGGTACTTACCTGGACCACCAAGGAACGAGGTGCTGTGGTATCACCCCAAACACAAGCGGAGTGCGGGTTGGAAGATTGTAGCACGGACCCCACGATTCAACATCCAGCAGGCCTATAAATCGGCAATTTTTGTTTTCCAATTCGCCACCTCACCTTTAAATTTTGCCCCGCGACCAACCTACAGCCAGTCCATGCCCCCTGAAGCTGTCGCTGGCATCACCCAGCGTAGCTTTAGGGGGCGCTACTGAATATTCGCTTCGGAGCAAAAATGGTTCGCTGCGCATGGTGATGATGTTGTCATCGCCAGCGCAGTGGAGTGGGGGGCTACCGGTTACCGCCACCGCTAAACTCCCATGGGATATCACGGGAGTTGTTAGTGGCACCACGCCCAGGCAAAAAGTCATTTGTGCCCCATTAGCGCCCCCTGGGGAAGCTAACGGGAGGCGCAAATGGCCCGAATTTCTCCCGCTTAGTTTTGTTATGGAGAATTTGGCAAACAAACCATTTTACATGCACATAAAATGTTTCATAAACTCACCTAGTTCAGCATTCTCACTGTGAGAGATCGCAAGGCTAGAACATGTGGCAAATTAATAAGTAATTCTGGCATGGTATGGCTTGTAAAACTAGCATTTTCCGAGTGTAATGAGACAAATGCAGAGGGAGCTCTGCATTCCTTTGATCCATGCCATACAATTGGCAATGTGAAGGTTAAAAAAAAGAAAAATACTCCATTCAGTAACACGGTCAACCCTGACCATAGGGCAGACCTTTAGTTAACCATAAAATAATTGTCGCAAAGTAACTAGACTGTGGTTCATATGACCAACATGTACTTCATGCATTATTAGTGTTGTGGGCAATGTACCAATTTCAAGACTGCATCAGAGGTCAAAAGGAAAAGCAGCAGGAATCCACAGAAATTATGTGAAAGAAGTTTAGAAAGGACATTTTCCATTATTTTAGTGAGTTATATATCTTCCTTACTCATGTTTTTAAATGCTTGCAATCTATGTTCAATAATCTTGCCTGTCACTCGTATAAAAATGTATTGCTGTCACTCTACATTGGAGAACAGACTCATTCAGCAGACAGACTGGGATTAATAATACAGTAAATCAGTGGCTAACTTTAATGGGCAAGGAAGGGAGGTTGATCTGGTCAAACCCAGACATAAACAGCAAGTTGATTACTACAGCATCATGTAGATCCTAGCCTGATAAGTCTCTACTTTTTCTTTGATGGATATTTGAAAATATAAAGTACTTCATACACACACAAAACCTACACTGTGTTTGCCCTAAACTTGTGGTGGCAAGTGACATTCAATCACTCTTATTCAGTCAATGATCCATGGATAGATGATCTGCAGTCTAATTACATATGGAGCTTTGTTGCCTTATCCATAGTCCACTCCCATAATAGCTTCCTGCTGCCTCCAGTTCTCCAACAATAACACTGAGGTTCAGGCTTTCTTGGATAATAATTTGCCCTGCATGGGCAGTAAGACTATTCTAAGGGATACAGGAAATTTAATCTATGGCTGTCCAAAAAGACTTCCTCAATGGATATTTAAGAATTTCTTTAAGGATGCTAATAAGCTTTCTTGTATTCAATTCTTCAGACATAGGCTTCAATTTTAAAGGGTACAGTGTGTGCAAGTCTTGAAACAACAGCTGAAGCCAGGGCCACTTTAGAAACTATCATTGTCTTTAGGTAAACGGGGTCGTGCAAGGATCTCAATTGACCTAGGTTTTGGGGCAAGAATAGTTCACGGAGAAAAAGATGAGACGTTTCCTTATAGCTTTGTATAAAAATTTCAAGTAGACTTAATGTAACCTAATATATAATAGGCAAACCTGACTTAATGGGCCATAATTTGTGGCCCCTATGGGCGCATACGAGGTGCACACGCACCAGTAGGGGCTGCGCAAGTTCCAGGTTTAGGCATGCGTTGCGCATCCGCTAAAACCCGAAACTTGTGATCTGTTAAGAATTCTCTTGACAGATCGCACATATCCTTGGGGAAAGGGCCACCATGGTCAGAGTTGGGCTATTTGCCCAACTTCTGCCCAACGAATGCCCGTGAAATTCTTACACCTATTAAAAGCAGGTGTAAGGCCTGCCTTTACCAGTATAAGAGTTTTTATAAAAATAACTTTTTTTCATTCATTTAAACATTAAACACATGCACAATAAGGTGAAGTTATGTTTAGCCCCTTTAAAACATTTACATTTATTTTTCAAAAAATTAAATTTTTATTTAAAATGTTTAATTATATTGTATTTTTATTAATTTTAAATATGTAATGGTTTTTAAATTTTTAAAATTATGTTAAATATATTTTTTGTGTGACCCTGGACATATGGAACCTTCATAAGCATGAATGAGGATTTCCTTCTTTGGTTGGGCAGCCCGTGTGATCCCACGGGTATTTGTGGACCGCCTGCGCCCCTGGGATACATAGGCCTCTACGGAGGTCTACGCATAGTGACCCAGGAGCACAAGTCTCGTGGATCCCGGGGCAGAAGGTAAGTACGTGGATTTATTTGCTGGTTGGAGGCATCCACCCGCAGGAAGCCTCCGACCTCAAATTCAGCCCCACTATTTTCACTACTCAACATTTCAGAATAACAATCGTAGCATTATTGCACAGGAAGTACAGTGTGTGGTTTCTCAGTCACTGCAAGATTTTCTCTGGTTAACCCATTTTTGTCACTAGGGAAACATTTACAAATAATTTTACAACCATTAAAAACACAACACTCTGCAAACATAACTCCAGGCTTTAATTGTTTCTTCGCACCTGGAAGCCGTGTTTTTGGGTGGTGGTAAAATAAGGCTCTTTCTGTTTAACTAGCTCTCTAACAGTAGTAGTAAAGGGGAAAAACAGGCAATTTGCTAGTATTAGCATGGAATCAGTCCCTTGTCAACTGCTTGCCCCATTCCTGCTGGCAGGAATTCAATAATAGCAATGCTAAGAATAGTAAAAAAATGACAAACTTAGTATCAGCCCGATTGCTCCAACTATACCTGCCCCCATTCCTCACCACTGAAATAGGGATTGCAAGCATGCACAGGACCAAATTGCACTCCCAGGGATTGGTGCTTACCATGCTGGTTTTATCCAGAACTGGATTCTCTCCACTAGACCACCATCTGGCAAGTACATTTTTAAAACTTAAGCCAGAATTTGCTGTCATCCGTACGGGTCAGGAGGGAAATTTGAAATGCCTTGGAGTAGTTCGGGAACCCGCCGTCATCCCGCCCCTACGCGCTTTTCCCTCGGGCTTGTTTACCAGCGCAGCAGCGATCCGAATGGCAGAAGCGGCTAAGGTCATTTACATCATTATTAGGTACTTGTCAGACCCTTAAACCTCTTTTTAACCCTACCTTTGAAATTTCCCTGGATGAGCAAGGGAATCATGCAGCTCAAGAAGCATGTCTGTGAACCTGAGGCGGAAGTTCAGTGGCCATTGATCCAGCTAAAATACTTCCACCTGATACCTGGTCACTTTTCTAAGGCAGATGCTGTTGCTTACTGCATTGTCAGCACAGATTTAGCTTTCTTGAGGTTGCAAGTCATTTTTAGTAAAGTCAGGATTCACTGTCATCTCAATAGTAGAACAGCTTGCTCCTCTGATATCTACTTGACCGACCATCTATTACATCAGCACGGGTGCCAATAATATTGTCTCAACTTGGTCCTCAGAATCAGACCATGATGAGCCACAACACCAGCAGCAACAGGCACACCAGCGGCACCAAGAACAACACCACCAGCCTTCTCCTCAACCAGCTAATGCTGCACAGGACAGAGCGTATCAGTGCAGGGCTACACTGCACCAGAGGCAATATCCCTAAAACAGGTACACAGGCAGAGGATGAGCTTTCTCAACATGACGGAGCAGCAGTGCCAAAAGAGGCTCAGGATATCGCGCCAGGTCATTGCAGACATTTGCAGATTGCTGAAGCAAGATCCGCATCCCAGAGGAGCAGGTGGACATGCCTTACCAGTGGCTGTCAAAGTCATCAGCGCCCTCAACTTCTTCATGTCAGGCTCCTTCCAGGGATCTACTGCAGACAATTGCGGCACCTCACAGTCGACCGCCCACAGATACATCACACAGGTCACTAAATCAGCCAATTATATCAACGTTGCAACTGATGAAGCCCGTGTTACTGAGCGGGTGCTGGATTTGGCTGGTCTGGCTGACTTCCCACAGGTGCAAGGCATCATTGACTGCAAACATGTGGCCATCAGGGCACCCCATCATCACCCAGGAGTCTTTGTCAACTGCAAGGGCTTCCACTCCCTCAATGTGCAGCTCGTTTGCAATCATAGGAAGATCATAGGGATGAGGTCCTACGAAACGAATTTAAGGAGCTAGGAGCTAAATTAAAAAGTAGGACCTCAAAAGTAGTAATCTCGGGATTGCTACCAGTGCCACGTGATAGTCAGAGTAGGAATCGCAGGATAGCGCAGATGAATACGTGGCTTGAGCAGTGGTGCAGCAGGGAGGGATTCAAATTCCTGGGGCATTGGGACCGGTTCTGGGGGAGGTGGGACCAGTACAAACCGGACGGTCTGCACCTGGGCAGGACTGGAACCAATGTCCTCGGGGGAGTGTTTGCTAGTGCTGTTGGGGAGGATTTAAACTAATATGGCAGGGGGATGGGAACCAATGCAGGGAGACAGAGGGAAACAAAAAGGAGCCAAAAGCAAAAGACAGAAAGGAGATGAGGAAAAGTGTAGGGCAGAGAAACCCAAGGCAAAGAACAAAAAGGGCCACTGTACAGCAAAATTCTAAAAGGACAAAGGGTGTTAATAAAACAAGCCTGAAGGCTTTGTGTCTTAATGCAAGGAGTATCCGCAATAAGGTGGATGAATTAATTGTGCAAATAGATGTTAACAAATATGATGTGATTGGGATTACGGAGACGTGGCTCCAGGATGATCAGGGCTGGGAACTCAACATTCAGGGGTATTCAACATTCAGGAAGGATAGAATAAAAGGAAAAGGAGGTGGGGTAGCATTGCTGGTTAAAGAGGAGATTAATGCAATAGTTAGGAAAGACATTAGCTTGGATGATGTGGAATCTATATGGGTAGAGCTGCAGAACACCAAAGGGCAAAAAACGTTAGTAGGAGTTGTGTACAGACCTCCAAACAGTAATAGGGATGTTGGGGAGGGCATCAAACAGGAAATTAGGGGTGCATGCAATAAAGGTGTAGCAGTTATAATGGGTGACTTTAATATGCACATAGATTGGGCTAGCCAAACTGGAAGCAATACGGTGGAGGAGGATTTCCTGGAGTGCATAAGGGATGGTTTTCTAGACCAATATGTTGAGGAACCAACTAGGGGGGAGGCCATCTTAGACTGGGTGTTGTGTAATGAGAGAGGATTAATTAGCAATCTCATTGTGCGAGGCCCCTTGGGGAAGAGTGACCATAATATGGTGGAATTCTGCATTAGGATGGAGAATGAAACAGTAAATTCAGAGACCATGGTCCAGAACTTAAAGAAGGGTAACTTTGAAGGTATGAGGCGAGAATTGGCTAGGATAGATTGGCGAATGATACTTAGGGGGTTGACTGTGGATGGGCAATGGCAGACATTTAGAGACCGCATGGATGAAGTACAACAATTGTACATTCCTGTCTGGCGTAAAAATAAAAAGGGGAAGGTGGCTCAACCGTGGCTATCTAGGGAAATCAGGGATAGTATTAAAGCCAAGGAAGTGGCATACAAATTGGCCAGAAATAGCAGCGAACCTGGGGACTGGGAGAAATTTAGAACTCAGCAGAGGAGGACAAAGGGTTTGATTAGGACAGGGAAAATGGAGTACGAGAAGAAGCTTGCAGGGAACATTAAGGCGGATTGCAAAAGTTTCTATAGGTATGTAAAGAGAAAAAGGTTGGTGAAGACAAACGTAGGTCCCCTGCAGTCAGAATCAGGGGAAGTCATAACGGGGAACAAAGAAATGGCGGATCAATTGAACAAGTACTTTGGTTCGGTATTCACTAAGGAGGATACAAACAACCTTCCGGATATAAAAGGGGTCAGAGGGTCTAGTAAGGAAGAGGAACTGAGGGAAATCTTTATTAGTCGGGAAATTGTGTTGGGGAAATTGATGGGATTGAAGGCAGATAAATCCCCAGGGCCTGATGGCCTGCATCCTAGAGTACTTAAGGAGGTGGCCTTGGAAATAGCGGATGCATTGACAGTCATTTTCCAACATTCCATTGACTCTGGATCAGTTCCTATGGAGTGGAGGGTAGCCAATGTAACCCCACTTTTTAAAAAAGGAGGGAGAGAGAAAACAGGGAATTATAGACTGGTCAGCCTGACCTCAGTAGTGGGTAAAATGATGGAATCAATTATTAAGGATGTCATAGCAGTGCATCTGGAAAATGGTGACATGATAGGTCCAAGTCAGCATGGATTTGTGAAAGGGAAATCATGCTTGACAAATCTTCTGGAATTTTTTGAGGATGTTTCCAGTAAAGTGGACAAAGGAGAACCAGTTGATGTGGTATATTTGGACTTTCAGAAGGCTTTCGACAAGGTCCCACACAAGAGATTAATGTGCAAAGTTAAAGCACATGGGATTGGGGGTAGTGTGCTGACGTGGATTGAGAACTGGTTGTCAGACAGGAAGCAAAGAGTAGGAGTAAACGGGTACTTTTCAGAATGGCAGGCAGTGACTAGTGGAGTGCCGCAAGGTTCTGTGCTGGGGCCCCAGCTGTTTACATTGTACATTAATGATTTAGACGAGGGGATTAAATGCAGTATCTCCAAATTTGCGGATGATACTAAGTTGGGTGGCAGTGTGAGCTGCGAGGAGGATGCTATTAGGCTGCAGAGTGACTTGGATAGGTTAGGTGAGTGGGAAAATGCATGGCAGATGAAGTATAATGTGGATAAATGTGAGGTTATCCACTTTGGTGGTAAAAACAGAGAGACAGACTATTATCTGAATGGTGACAGATTAGGAAAAGGGAAGGTGCAACGAGACCTGGGTGTCATGGTACATCAGTCATTGAAGGTTGGCATGCAGGTACAGCAGGCGGTTAAGAAAGCAAATGGCATGTTGGCCTTCATAGCGAGGGGATTTGAATACAGGGGCAGGGAGGTGTTGCTACAGTTGTACAGGGCCTTGGTGAGGCCACACCTGGAGTATTGTGTACAGTTTTGGTCTCCTAACTTGAGGAAGGACATTCTTGCTATTGAGGGAGTGCAGCGAAGGTTCACCAGACTGATTCCCGGGATGGCGGGACTGACCTATCAAGAAAGATTGGATCAATTGGGCTTGTATTCACTGGAGTTCAGAAGAATGAGAGGGGACCTCATAGAAACGTTTAAAATTCTGACGGGTTTAGACAGGTTAGATGCAGAAAGAATGTTCCCAATGTTGGGGAAGTCCAGAACCAGGGGTCACAGTCTGAGGATAAGGGGTAAGCCATTTAGGACCGAGATGAGGAGAAACTTCTTCACCCAGAGAGTGGTGAACCTGTGGAATTCTCTACCACAGAAAGTAGTTGAGGCCAATTCACTAAATATATTCAAAAGGGAGTTAGATGAAGTCCTTACTACTCGGGGGATCAAGGGTTATGGCGAGAAAGCAGGAAGGGGGTACTGAAGTTTCATGTTCAGCCATGAACTCATTGAATGGCGGTGCAGGCTAGAAGGGCTGAATGGCCTGCTCCTGCACCTATTTTCTATGTTTCTATGTTTCTATCATCATGCATTTGTGCGCCAAATTCCCTGGCAGCTGCCATGACTCTTTCGTCCTTCACCAGTCCACTCTCCCTCAGCTCTTCGCACCTCCAAACAGATTTTCTGGCTGGCTGCTCGGAGACAAGGGCTAACCACTGAAGACGTGACTCATGACACCTTGAGGAGGCCAAGGAGAGATATAATGAAAGCCACATTTCCACCAGATGTGTCATAGAGCAGATAATAGGCATGGTGAAAATGCACTTCAGATGCCTTGACAGATCTGGAGGAGCCCTTCAGTAAGTTCCAACCAGGGTCTCCAGAATTGTCATGGTCTGCTGCGCTTTGCACAACATAGCGCAGTAGCGAAGATTAGCACTGCATGAGGAGCAAGACTCTGAGCGTATAGCATCTTCAGAGGAGGAAGATCCTACCAGCACCCGATCATGGCCAGATTTACTTACTTTCAGGCATTGCACCCATACGGTCACCGCATATTGCGCCAGATGGCCATCACCCCACAGCAACACCAAAAAGCATCCCTACAATGACCAAGCCATTTCTTTCACACTGACCACCATTGCTGGAGGTAATGTAATGTCTCACCATTCATTCCAACTCACTAAGCCACTTCCAAAGTTGCACACAAATGTGTCTGTTTTGTCTTGGAAAAGAGTCAGATTAGATACTGCAAGCTCAAAGCAAGTGTGACCGTAGTCCTTTATTACAGATCTCAGAGTGCCTCTCCAGCCTGTGAGGCCTCCTTATATACAGGTGCTCCCAAGGGATTGTGGGATCCCTTGGGACTCCAGGGGATACGCCCTCTGGTGGTTAGACATGGTAATTATAGGTTTACATACATAACAACACTCCCGCCTCCCCAAAGTCAATAGTGCAACTATTTATAAGGTGAGTCGATCTGGGGCCTTCCTTTCCCTGGTTGATCATCTCGGTGCAAATGCTGGTGTTGGTGAGTCATTTGTTGGGCCTTCGTGGGCTGCTGTGCAGCTGGCCTTGTGGACTGCTAGGGGTGGTGAGTCTTGCTGTGCTGCTGCGGGTGATGGGTTCTGCTTTGTGGTCAACCACTGGGCCGGTTGCCACTTGTGTGTGTGTTTCAGGGTCGAAAAAGGTAGAGTCTATTGTGGGTTGTTCTGGATAGTCCGTAAATCTGAGTTTGGTTTGGTCCAAGTGTTTTCTACAGCTGAGTCCATTTGTGAGTTTGACCACAAACACCCTACTCCCCTCTTTGGCCAAAACAGTGCCAGCAATCCACTTGGGACCTTGTCCATAGTTCAATACAAATACAGAACCATTGACTTCAATTTCGATTGACACATTTGCACGATCATATGTATTCTGTTGAAGCCGCCTGCTCGCTACCTGTTCGTGAAGATCAGGGTGGACGAATGAGAGCCTTGTCTTAAATGCCCTTTTCATGAGCAGTTCAGCGGGAGGGACCCCGGTGAGCGAGTGGGGTCTTGTGCGGTAATTAAGCAGGACTCGGGATAAGCGAGTCTGCAGTGAGCCTTCAGTTACCCGTTTCAAGCTCTGCTTGATTGTTTGAACTGCTCGTTCTGCCTAACCATTGGACACTGGTTTAAATGGGGCAGACGTGACATGTTTGATCCCATTGCGGGTCATGAATTCCTTGAATTCGGCACTGGTAAAGCACGGCCCATTGTCACTTACAAGGACACCAGGCAGGCCGTGCATGACAAACATGGCCCAAAGGCTTTCATAGAAACATAGAAACATAGAAAAGAGGTGCAGGAGTAGGCCATTCGGCCCTTCGAGCCTGCACCACCATTCAATGAGTTCATGGCTGAACATGCAACTTCAGTACCCCATTCCTGCTTTCTCACCATACCCCTTGATTCCCCTAGTAGGAAGGACTCCATCTAACTCCTTTTTGAATATATTTAGTGAATTGGCCTCAACAACTTTCTGTGGTAGAGAATTCCACAGGTTCACCACTCTCTGGGTGAAGAAGTTTATCCTCATCTCGGTCCTAAACGGCTTACCCCTTATCCTTAGACTGTGACCCCTGATTCTGGACTTCCCTAACATTGGGAACATTCTTCCTGCATCTAACCTGTCTAACCCCGTCAGAATTTTAAATGTTTCTATGAGGTCCCCTCTCATTCTTCTGAACTCCAGTGAATACAAGCCCAGTTGATCCAATCTTTCTTGATAGGTCAGTCCCGCCATCCCGGGAATCAGTCTGGTGAACCTTCGCTGCACTCCCTCAATAGCAAGAATGTCCTTCCTCAGGTTAGGAGACCAAAACTGTACACAATACTCCAGGTGTGGCCTCACCAAGGCCCTGTACAAATGTAGCAACACCTCCCTGCCCCTGTACTCAAATCCCCTCGCTATGAAGGCCAACATGCCATTTGCTTTCTTAACCGCCTGTTGTACCTGCATGCCAACCTTCAATGACTGATGTACCATGACACCCAGGTCTCGTTGCACCTCCCCTTTTCCTAATCTGTCACCATTCAGATAATAGTCTGTCTCTCTGTTTTTACCACCAAAGTGGATAACCTCACATTTATCCATATTATACTTCATCTGCCATGCATTTGCCCACTCACCTAACCTATCCAAGTTGCTCTGCAGCCTCATAGCATCCTCCTCGCAGCTCACACTGCCACCCAACTTAGTGTCATCCGCAAATTTGGAGATACTACATTTAATCCCCTCATCTAAATCATTAATATACAGTGTAAACAGCTGGGGCCCCAGCACAGAACCTTGCGGTACCCCACTAGTCACTGCCTGCCATTCTGAAAAGTCCCCATTTACTCCTACTCTTTGCTTCCTGTCTGACAACCAGTTCTCAATCCATGTCAGCACACTACCCCCAATCCTATGTGCTTTAACTTTGCACATTAATCTCTTGTGTGGGACCTTGTCGAAAGCCTTCTGAAAGTCCAAATATACCACATCAACTGGTTCTCCCTTGTCCACTCTACTGGAAACATCCTCAAAAAATTCCAGAAGATTTGTCAAGCATGATTTCCCTTTAACAAATCCATGCTGACTTGGACCTATCATATCACCTCTTTCCAAATGCACTGCTATGACATCCTTAATAATTGATTCCATCATTTTACCCACTACCGATGTCAGGCTGACCGGTCTATAATTCCCTGTTATCTCTCTCCCTCCTTTTTTAAAAAGTGGGTTTACATTGGCTACCCTCCACTCCATAGGAACTGATCCAGAGTCAATGGAATGTTGGAAAATGACTGTCAATGCATCCACTATTTCCAAGGCCACCTCCTTAAGTACTCTGGGATGCAGTCCATCAGGCCCTGGGGATTTATCGGCCTTCAATCCCATCAATTTCCCCAACACAATTTCCCGACTAATAAGGATTTCCCTCAGTTCCTCCTCCTTACTAGACCCTCCGACCCCTTTTATATCCGAAAGTTGTTTGTGTCCTCCTCAGTGAATACCGAACCAAAGTACTTGTTCAATTGGTCCGCCATTTCTTTGTTCCCCATTATGACTTCCCCTGATTCTGACTGCAGGGGACCTACGTTTGTCTTTACTAACCTTTTTCTCTTTACATATCTATAGAAACTTTTGCAATCCGTCTTAATGTTCCCTGCAAGCTTCTTCTCGTACTCCATTTTCCCTGCCCTAATCAAACCCTTTGTCCTCCTCTGCTGAGTTCTAAATTTTTCCCAGTCCCCGGGTTCGCTGCTATTTCTGGCCAATTTGTATGCCACTTCCTTGGCTTTAATACTATCCCTGATTTCCCTTGATAGCCACGGTTGAGCCACCTTACCTTTTTTATTTTTACGCCAGACAGGAATGTACAATTGTTGTCGTTCATCCATGCGGTCTCTAAATGTCTGCCATTACCCATCCACAGTCAACCCTTTCAGTATCATTCGCCAATCTATCCTAGCCAATTCACGCCTCATACCTTCAAAGTTACCCTTCTTTAAGTTCTGGACCATGGTCTCTGAATTAACTGTTTCATTCTCCATCCTAATGCAGAATTCCACCATATTATGGTCACTCTTCCCCAAGGGGTCTCGCACAACGAGATTGCTAATTAATCCTCTCTCATTACACAACACCCAGTCTAAGATGGCCTCCCCCCTAGTTGGTTCCTCGACATATTGGTCTAAAAAACCATGCATTATGCACTCCAGGAAATCCTCCCCCACCGTATTGCTTCCAGTTTGGTTAACCCAATCTATGTGCATATTAAAGTCATCCATTATAACTGCTGCACCTTTATTGCATGCACCCCTAATTTCATGTTTGATGCCCTCCCCAACTTCACTACTACTGTTTGGAGGTCTGTACACAACTCCCACTAATGTTTTTTGCCCTTTGGTATTCTGCAGCTCTACCCATATAGATTCCACATCATCCAAGTTAATGTCCTTCCGAACTATTGCCTTAATTTCCTCCTTAACCAGCAATGCTACCCCACCTCCTTTTCCTTTTATTCTATCTTTCCTGAATGTTGAATACCCCTGGATGTTGAGTTCCCAGCCCTGATCATCCTGGAGCCACGTCTCCATAATCCCAATCACATCATATTTGTTAACATCTATTTGCACAGTTAATTCATCCACCTTATTGCGGATACTCCTTGCATTAAGACACAAAACCTTCAGGCTTGTTTTTTTAACGCCCTTTGTCCTTTTAGAATTTTGCTGTACAGTGGCCCTTTTTGTTCTTTGCCTTGGGTTTCTCTGCCCTCCACTTTTCCTCATCTCCTTTCTGTCTTTTGCTTTTGCCTCCTTTTTGTTTCCCCATGTCTCCCTGCATTGGTTCCCATCCCCCTGCCATATTAGTTTAAATCCTCCCCAACAGCACTAGCAAACACTCCCCCTAAGACATTGGTTCCGGTCCTGCCCAGGTGCAGACCGTCCGGTTTGTACTGGTCCCACCTCCCCCAGAACCGGTTCCAATGCCCCAGGAATTTGAATCCCTCCCTGCTGCACCACTGCTCAAGCCACGTATTCATCTATGCTATCCTGCGATTCCTACTCTGACTATAACGTGGCACTGGTAGCAATCCCGAGATTACTACTTTTGAGGTCCTACTTTTTAATTTAGCTCCTAGCTCCTTAAATTCGTTTCGTAGGACCTCATCCCTTTTTTTACCTATGTCGTTGGTACCAATGTGCACCACGACAACTGGCTGATCTCCCTCCCTTTTTAGAATGTCCTGCACCCGCTCCGAGACATCCTTGACCCTTGCACCAGGGAGGCAACATACCATCCTGGAGTCTTGGTTGCGGCCGCCGAAACGCCTATCTATTCCCTTTGCAATTGAATCCCCTATCACTATTGCTCTCCCACTCTTTTTCCTGCCCTCCTGTGCAACAGAGCCAGCCACGGTGCCATGAACTTGGCTGCTGCTGCCCTCCCCTGATGAGTCATCCCCCTCAACAGTACCCAAAGTAGTGTATCTGTTTTGCAGGGGGATGACCACAGCGGACTCCTGCACTACCTTTCTTGCACTACTCTTCCTGCTGGTCTTCCATTCCCTAGCTGGGTGTGGACCGTTCTCCTGCGGTAAGACCAACTCGCTACACGTGATACTCACGTCATTCTCAGCATCGTGGATGCTCCAGAGTGAATCCACCCTCAGCTCCAACTCCGCAACGTGGACCGTCAGGAGCTTGAGGTGGATACACTTCCTGCAGATATAGTTGTCAGGGACACTGGTGTCGTCCCTGAGTTCCCACATGGTACAGGAGGAGCATAACACCCGACCGAGCTCTCCTGCCATGACTTAACCCTTAGATACACTTAAATTGGCAACAACAATGTTAAAAGTTACTCACTGTTATAGAAGAGAAAAAAGAAAAGAGTAAAACTACTCACCAATCACCAGCCAATCACTTACCGTCTTGGCTGTGGCGTCACCTTTTGATTTCTTTCTACTTCTCTTTTGCCTTCTCTCCCCGCTGCAGCTGCACAGGTACGCCTCTCGCTGCCGCTGGGCCTTTTATAGGCCTCACCAACGCCAGGAACTCCCGCCTCTCGGATTGCCGCCTGCTTGGTGGCAGCGGACCTGCTTGCCGACATTAAGACACATTCAATCCACTTGAAGTATGCATCTACAACCACGAAAAACATTTTTCCCAAGAATGGGCCTGCATCGTCGACATGAACCCTAGACCACGGTTTGGAGGGCCAAGACCAAAAACCTAGTGGCGCCTCCCTGGGTGCATTGCTTAACTGGGAACATGTATTACATTTGTGCACACAGGACTCTAAGTCTGCATCGATACCGGGCCACCACACGTGGGATCTGGCTATCGCTTTCATCATTACAATGCCTGGGTGGGTACTGTGGAGATCACTAATGAAAGTGTCGTTGCCCTTTTTTGACACAACTACCCGATTACCCCATAGGAGGCAGTCTGCCTGCGTCGACATTTCATCTTTGCACCGCTGGTACGGCTTTATTTCTTCCTGCATCTCTAACGGGATACTAGACAGGACACAGTTTTTTACTAAGGACAGTCAGGGGTCCTGGCTCATCCAGGTTCTAATCTGTCAGGCGGTAACAGGTGATTGCTCACTCTCGAATGCTTCCATTACCATAACTAAATTTGCAGGCTGTGCCATCTCCAGCCCGATGGTGGGCAATGGTAGCCTACTGAGAGCAACGGCACAGTTTTCTGTGCCTGGCCTGTGGCGGATGGCATAGTTGTACGTGGACAACGTGAGCGCCCACCTCTGGATGCGCCGATGCATTCGTATTTATCCCCTTATTTTCAGAAAAGAGGGATATAAGCGGCTTATGGTCGGTTTCCAATTCAAATTTGAGCCCGAACAGATATTGATGCATTTTCTTTACCCCATAAACACACGCTAACGCTTCTTTTTCGATCATACTGTAGGCCCTCTCGGCCTTAGACAGGCTTCTGAATGCATAAGCAATGGGTTGCAATTTCCCAAATTCATTAGCTTGTTGCAATATACACCTGACCCCGTACAACGACGCATCACATGCTAGTACCAAACGTTTACATGGATCATGCAACACAAGCAATTTGTTTGAACATAACAGCTTCCTAGCTTTCTCAAAGACATTTTCTTGGCTTTTACCCCATACCCATTCATCTCCTTTATGCAGTAAAGAGTGCAGGGGTTCTAACAATGTGCTAAGACCCGGTAAGAAGTTACCAAAGTAGTTCAGGAGTCCTAGAAACGACCACAGTTCCGTCACATTCTGTGGTCTTGGTGCATTTTTGATTGCCTCCATCTTCAAATCGGTGGGCCTGATCCCGTCCGCCGCGATTCTTCTCCCCAGGAGCTCCACTTCACGTGCCAGGAAAACACACTTTGAGCACTTTAGCCTGAGCCCCACACGATTAAGCTGACTAAGAACCTCCTCCAGGTTCTGCAGGTGCTCGACGATGACCCGACCTGTAACCAAGATGTCGTCCTGGAAGACCACAGTGCGCGGGACCGACTTCAGCAAGTTTTCCATGTTCCTCTGGAATATCACTGCAGCCGATCGAACCCCAAATGGGCACCTGTTGTAAACGAAAAGACCTTCGTGCGTGTTGATGCAGGCGAGGCCTTTCAAAGATTCCTCCAGCTCCTGCGTCATGTAGGCCAAGGTCAAGTCCAGTTTCGTGAACGTTTTCCCTCCCGCCAGCATCGTAAATAGGTCGTCTGTCTTTGGTAACGGGTATTGATCCTGTAGTGAGAAACGATTGATAGTTACTTTGTAATCACCAAAGATTCTGACGGTGCCGTCTCCCTTGAGGACTGGAACAATCGGACTGGCCCACTCATTGAATTCGATCGGTGAAATGATGCCCTCTCGTTGCAGCCTGTCCAGCTCAATCTCCACCCTCTCTCTCATCATGTAAGGTACCACTCTCGCCTTATGATGGACGGGTCACGCCTCTGGAATCAAATGGATCTGCACTTTTGCTCCTTGGAACTTCCCGATGCCTGGTTCGAACAGCGAGGAGAACTTGCTTAGGACCTGGGCACATGAGGTGTTGTCAACGGACGAAAGCGCTTGGACGTTGTCCCAGTTCCAGCATATCTTTCCCAGCCAGCTCCTGCCGAACAACGTGGGGCCATCGCCCGATACCACCCAGAGTGGTAAATCATGCACTGCTCCATCGTAGGAGACCTTTACGGTAGCACTGCCAATTACGGGAATCATTTCCTTTGTGTACGTTCTAAGTTTGGTACGAATGGAAGTCAGAACTGGCCTTGAAGCCTTGTTGCACCACAACTTATCGAAAGTCTTTTTACTCATTATGGACTGGTTTGCGCCCATGTCCAGCTCCATGGACACCGGGAGTCCATTTAATTCAACTTCAGCATTATCGGGGGACACTTTGTAGTAAAGGTGTGCACCTCATATACCTCTGCCTCCTCGGTCTGAGCTTTGGTTCATCATGATTCACCATGGATCTGTCCTCCTCTGCAACATGGCGGTTTTCAGGATTAGCAGGGTTTGCAGCTTGCCTGTACATACGTTGGAGGTGTCCCATTGTTCCACAGCCCTTGCAAACGTATCCTTTGAAGCGGCATGAATGGAATCGATGATCACCCCCCGCAGCGCCAACATGGTGTTAATTGCCTTGTATACACCATCCTTGATGGCGGACTCTGAGTCATCTGCGGACGTGCAGCTACAGGCATGTAAGACCTGCCATATACATTTTGATTCGAAAACAACATTACTTTGTTCACAGTACTTGCAGCAGCACTAGTGTGCTGGGAAATTTGTTTGGTATTGTCACTGGTGGAAATAAATGCCTGGGCTATCACTATGGCTTTACTCAAGGTTGGGATCTCTACAGTCAAAAGTTTACGAAGTATTACTTCATGGCCAATGACAAATACAAAGAAGTCCAAGTGTCCTTCAAATTCGCAATGTCCTGCAAGGCGCCTTAGCTCGGTGACGTAGCTTTCCACTTCCTGACCTTCAGATCTCTTATACTTGTAGAACCGATACCTCACCATCAGAACGCTTTCCTTCCGGTTTAGATGCTCCCGGACCAGTGTGCACAACTCATCATATGACTTGTCTGTGGATTTTGCTGGAGCAAGCAGGTTTTTCATGAGACCATATGTTGGTGCCCCGCAAACGGTGAGCAGGATCGCCCTTCGTTTGGCAGCGTTCCCTTCTCCTTCCAGCTCTTTGGCCACGAAGTATTGGTCAATTCACTCCACGAAGGTTTCCCAATCATCTCCCTCTGAAAATTTCTCCAGGATGCCCACAGTTCTCTGCATTATTGTGTTGGGGTTTGTAATCTGTATCTCATCGCCAGTTGTTATGTCTTGGATAAGGAGTCAGACAAGATACTGCAAGCTCAAAGTAAGTGTGACCGTAGTCCTTTATTACAGATCTCAGAGTGCCTCTCCAGTCTGTGAGGCCTCCGTATATACAGGTGCTCCCAAGGGATTGTGGGATCCCTTGGGACTCCAGGGGATCAGCCTTCTGGTGGTTAAACATGGTAATTACAGGTTTACATACATAACAGTGTCCATGACCAGAAAGTGATGAAAATAAATATTTGTATCTGTGACATCACAGTAAAGGAAACTTTACATAAACATTTATTAAAACACCCAAGTGGCTACCCTTGTGCACCTACGTGTGTTTCATCTTTCTCTTACACGTGCTTCTATGAGCTGCAACCCTTGTGGCTTCGGCAGAGGTAGAGGCAGCCTGCTCATTTCCCTGCTGCAACTTCATTTGGCAGACATCCGCTGGTTTTGGAGCCTGTGATGGCTCCGCCAAAATCTGCTCCTGCTGTGATTGTGCAGCGGTAGACTCGGCCATTGTGATTCCAGGAGGCATTAGGGGCTCTGACTGAGGTGGTGGTGGCGGGGTGGTGCGGGGGGAGGGGGGGGCGGGGGCAATGGGGGAGTAGTGTGAGTACTTTGAGAAGTGCCCCACTTTCATGTCCCCTCTCACCATTATCCCTCTCATGGGCCATCCGCACTTCCCTGCTAGCAAGGAACTGGAGCCACCTTGCTGCACAGCAATGGGACCATGGGGACCCACGTCTACAGTGACATCCCTTCTAGACAGGAGATCGATGAGTGTCCGCCATCTATTCTCCATAGATAGCCATCTATGCTCCACAGAGACCAGATACTCCCATGAGTGGTGCATTAGCTGCTCCATGTAGGTGGCCAACCTATCTATGGAAGAGCTGATAGTGGCCATCGCCTGCAACATAGTGGTACACATGTTGGAGATGGACTCCTCTGCATTATGCAGACATCGTGGTTGCAAAACCTGTCAAAGCCTCCTGCACATCTTGCTGCACTTCCAGGATCACCATCTTTCTGAGGTTCAGTATCTGAATGCAGTTAAACAGAGCTGGGAGCATCCTGCACCCTCCAGCGATGAATCTCCACTACTATCCCTATCTCCACCAGCTGTTGTGACTTGTGAGGCAGCAGGTGACAACACTACTCTATCTTGTGTGTGTATTTGGCCTGATGCTGGGTGTGCTTATGTCTGGTGATGGTGTGCCCTCAGAGGCTGAAGGCTCCTCTAGGAGTTGTCTTCTTCTTCCCCTTGGACAGTGGTGGGCTATTGATGGATGTGTGGGATAGTAAAGAGCTGAGTTAGATATATCATATCAAGAATTGGTACAGATACCATTATGCACATGATGAACATTCACTGGCTGCTGACTTCAGTTCCCATATGAGTGACTGCTGTATGCCATGTGGTTGTATGAGATATAATTCTGTCAGTAGTTTGCTAAGGTGTCCCCCTCTCTCGAACTCCCAACTCCAGCCGCTTGGCGACTCCTGATACTTCCAGTGCGACCTCCTCTGCTGAAATTAACGTGGCCAATGATGGAGGACCACCTCCAGTTCTCTACCTCTCATTCTTATTGTGGGCTCCCTTCTCCTACCAGGAAGGAAAACAGATAAGTTTGAAAACAGAGAGTGATGGAATGAGTGTAACTTTAATGCTATGGCAATGCCAAGTGGCCTCCTTGTGTGTTTTTGGTATGATTGCATTAGGATGAGGGTAAGTGTGAGGGGTGGTTAGTCAGATGGGAATGTGATAATGTAGATAGAGAGAGCAGAATGGGTGGACCTGCTGTTGACTGCCTCTGCTATTTGGAGCCAGAGTACTTTGGTCTGCTGGGGAGGTCTATTCCACCCATATTTCTCCTGTTCTACAGCTTCTCTAAGGTCGAACCTCAGGGTCAGTATTGCAAAAGGTGGATTTCTGTTCCTTTGTTACAAAAGGGTCATGGGACTGAAGTGGCCCGCTTCACATGACAGTTTGGTCCTGTGAGGAAGTTGCTGTTGACTATATCACTGCAGCTTGTGCCTGGGCAGCCTGGTATCTGCTCCTACGTGCCACTGATGTGGTGTAGTAAGGAGGAAGGTTGGATGTCTGGCATATGCTACTGTCCTGAGAAATGACAGCCATTGGCAGGTCTATTCCAGCTGCCACCATTCCACTGGGCCATAGATCTGTCTCTCCATTTATTAACAGGTTGGTATACTGGCAGCTATTAGGTCCTGATAGCCCCGAGAGAAAGCAGCCTACATCCCAGTCTCCAGAATCTGGAAGCCAGTATGCAGGGTAGTGTCTATTGTGTTCGCTATTGCTGCCAAAGCTCCAGTCTGTGCTTCTGTTGAAAAGAAAGGGTGGGAAGCTCCAGTGAAGCTGCCACATTCCCCACTGATTTCTGCAAAAATAAAAATGTTCTCTATTGTTGCCACAAAGAAAGCCTATAGAATCTAAAATTATACTTGTCAGTTGCCAGACACCATTTGAGACTGATTTCAGAGCCTGAGTTTAGGTGTGAAGATCATCAAACATCCTTTTTTCACATAAGTTCCCATGTGCCTTGGTCCCATAACTCCAAATTCAATGGAAGACTTTTGCTCTGCCCACTCCCCATTCCACCAGCTTTCTTGTGCCCTGTGGATCACTCGGTGCCATAGCTTCACTATCTAATGCTCCCCAGGTGAAATCCTAGAACGAACAAGGGGGCAGGCCATATTAGATTTAGTAATGAGTAATGAGCCTGATTTAGTTAATAGCCTAATGGTGTGTGAACATTTATCTAACAGCGATCATAATATGATTGAATTCAACGTAGTGTTTGAAAGGGAGAAACGCGAAGCAGTTACTAAGAATCCCGATTTAGGTAAGGCCGACTTCAATGTGATGAGGCAGAGATTGGCCACAGTAAACCAGGCAAATCTGTTAATGGGTAAATCGACAGTAGAACAGTGGGAGGTATTCAAAAAAGAATTTAATGTGATACAGAACCAGTTTCTACCTCTAAGGTACAAGAGCTATACTCAAGAAAAAGCCATGGATGACTAATATAAAACTATAGGAAAAAGCATACAAAAATGCAAAATCTAGCACAGATCCTGGCAACTGGCAGAGTTACAAAGAACTACAAAAGGTGACAAAATAGATAGCAAGAGCTACAAAAAGTGAGTATGAAAACAAACTTGCAAGGGATGTCAAAATCAACACCAATTTTTTTTACAATTATATTATGAAATAGAAGGTGGTCAGGAGCAATGTGGGCTTCTTGAAAACTGACAATGGTGATATTGTAAATAAAAGTAAGGAAATGGCTGGCATGTTGAATAATTACTTTGCCTCAGTATTTACAGTAGAAAGAGGATAACATTCCAGACATCGCAAGGAAACTAATATTGGATTAGGGACGGGTCGCAACAAAATTAATGTAAGTAAAATAACAGTAATGAAGAAAATAATGACACTAAAAAGCAACAAATCCCCAGGACCAGATGGTTCCCAGCCCAGGGTTTAAAGGAAGTAGGTGAGAACATTGCAACTATAATCTTCCAAAGTTATCTCGATTCTGGAACCATTCCTTTAGATTGGAAAATTGCGCATGTCACTCTGCGATTTAAGAAAGGTGAGAGAGGGAAATCAGGGAATTATAGAGCAGTTAGTCTAACATCTGTTGTTGGGAAATTATTAGAGTCTATAATTAAGGTTAGAGCGGCTGAACAGCTTGAACATTTTTAGCTGGTCAGAGAGAATCAGCATGGATTTGTGACAAACTTCATTGAATTTTTTGAAGCGGTGAATAAAGTAGTGGACAGGGAAATGTCTGCAGTTGCTATTTATATGGACTTCCAGAAGGCATTTGATAAAATCTCTCATAAGAAATTGTTAGCTAATGTTGACTCTCATGGAAGTGAGGGCAAGTTATTGACCTGGTTGGGAAATTGACTGAGCGGCAGGAGACAGAGAGTAGGGACAATGGGCAGGTAGTCTATTTGACAGATGTCCCGCAAGGATCTGTGCTGGGGCCACAACTATTCACTGCATTTATTAATGAATTAGATGATAGGATGGAAAGCCACATATTCAAGTTTGCCGATGATATAAAGATAGGCGACATTATAACCAGTGTAGATGGAAGTATAAAATTACAAGGAGATATTGGCCCAGAAATCCTGGCCTCCCCAGGTCCGTACTGAGTGTCTACGGACCTGGGAAAGCATCGCAAAAGTCGGTTTTCAGCGCACATTGCGTCTGCTGGAGCTTGACAGATCATCCGCATCTCGGGAGCGAGAGCACTTGCAAGGACAAGATTGCGGAATTCACCCATATCTTGCCAAGCAAATGTCCTCAAAACTCTTGTGCCTGATAAAAGCAGGCGCATAGCCTACTTTTACAGGCATAAGAGTCTTAAAACCCACTTAAAACATAAAAAATTAAATTAAAAATACACATTTTATTTTTAAAAACCCTGCCCACTACGTTAAATTTATGTTAAACCATAATAAAAAAAAACCTTTTAAATACTCGGAAAACATTTTTTCTCTAAGATTAACTTTAATTTCAATTAATTTTAATTATGTGAGGTGTGTTTTTTATTTTTTAATTGGTATTATTGTGTTTGTTTTTTTTTCTCAATTAATAGCAATGAGAACTCGTAGATACGGAGTTCCCATTGCTATTAATTGAGAATACTGCACCTGATTGGTTGAGCAGTCACATGTGACTGCACCTTCTGCGTGGGAACCTTGAGGACGGGAGCGTGCTTCACAGCGCGGGAAGAGAAGGTCTCCCCACCTGAATCTGGGGCGCCTCCGTGACCACCAGGTAATTTCGTTAAAATTCTATGGTCGGAGGCAATTGGCCGCGGGAAGTCTCTGACCAGAATTTCAGGGCCAATAATAGATTAAACGAATGGGCAAAACTGTGGCAAATGGATTTCAATGTAAGCGAATGTGAGATAATCCCCTTTGGACCTAAAAAGGATAGAACAGAGTACTTTTCAATTTGTGTTATTTCGTATGACAGGAAAAGCTTATAATGGGATGTAATGGGATATAATGGGCTATCCATTTGATGACCTCCTGAGATGCACGTGCAAAAATGTGCTGCCTCCCACAACAGATCTTAGTGGGCGGGTTGATGGATGTGTTCAATGGTCTAGGACTATGACCACTATCGCACTTTGGGTGATTCCTGATAGATGGTGGAATAGTTACAGCACAGTAGGAGCCCATTCAGCCCGTCGAGCCCATGCCAGCTCTCTGCAAGAGCATTTCAGCTAATCCCACTCCCCCGCCCTTTCCACTTAGCCCAATAAATGTTTTTTTTCTGGTACTTATTCAATTCCCTTTTGAAAGCCACGATTGAATCTGACTTCACCTTTCAGGCACTGCATTCCAGATCCTAACCACTCACTGCGTAAAAAAGCTTTTCCTCAAGGCGCCTTTGATAGAAACCACATCTTCCACTTGTGGAGCAGGTGGCAGCATCGTCCATGCCCTGTGAGGACTCGGTTGAGTGCTGTCCACTGTCTTCGAGGGAAGTCGAAGCCAAGGATCTCTTCTGTTGGGTCAGTGATGAGATGTTGGTTCTTTATGTTGCATGCGTCCCACAATTCCATCCATCTAGATAGTGGGTCGATACCAGCTGCATGAATATTGGCTGCTGTGTTCTAGAATTGCTGGCGCGGTTTTAAGCGCAATCGTGGTGGGTTTTTCAAGTTTTTGGGAATGGGAAGGCTGATTGTTGCTCATCATTTTTTCCATCTCATGGAGCACGGTGGCATCGTGGTAAATGGCAAGCAGGGCAATGTAGGACAGCATTGGAACCATTCAGTTGGAGTGGATTTGAGCATCCCTGGCACCGTTCCCATGGCGACGTGTAGATGCCCATCCACAATCTTTGTGTGGTGGCTGCAGGTCAATGAGGCAGAGCAGTATTCTGCAGCAAAGTAGACTAGGGCCATTGTTGTGATGCTGTGCTGGCTGTGCTCCCCCATGATGTTCCAGTGAGTTTACGGACCAGATTCACCCTGGATTTTAATTTTTGGCCGGTGTTGGTGAGTTGAGGCCGATAGGTGAGAGTCCTGTCCAGGGTGACATCCAGGCATTTTGGGTGCGGTTCATAGGTAAATCCCCTTCCGCAGAATGAAACATTGAGTTCTTTCCCGGCGGTGTTGTTCAGAAGTAACGCCAACACAAATGTCTTCTTTGGATTCGGACAGAGATGCCAGGAAGTATCATTCATAAGAACATAAGAACATAAGAAATAAGAGCAGGAGTAGGCCATACGGCCCCTTGAGCCACCTCCACTATTTAATACAATCATTGCTGATCCGATCATGGACTCAGCTCCACTTCCCTGCCCGCTCTCCATAACCCCTTATTCCCTTAAGATTTAAGAAACTGTCTATTTATCTCTTAAATTTATTCAATGTCCCAGCTTCCACAGCTCTCTGAGGCAGCAAATTCCATAGATCCACAACCCTCTGAGAGAAGAAATTTCTCCTCATCTCAGTTTTAAATGGACGGCCCCGTATTCTAAGATTATGCTTTCTAGTTCTATTCTCTCCTATCAGTGGAAACATCCTCTCTGCACCCACCTTGTCAAGCCCCCTCATAATCTTATACGTTTCAATAAGATCACCTCTCATTCTTCTGAATTCCAATGAATAGAGGTCCAACCTACTCAACCTTTCCTCATAAGTCAACCCACTCATCTCCGGAATCAATCTAGTGAACCTCTCTGAACTGCCTCCAAAGCAAGTATATCCTTTCTTAAATATGGAAACCAAAACTGCACGCAGTCTTCCAGGTGTGACCTCACCAATACCCTGTACAACTGTAGCAAGAATTCCCTGATTTTATACTCCATCCCCTTTGCAATAAAGGCCACGATTCCATTGGCCTTCCTGATCACTTGCTGTACCTGCATACTATCCTTCTGTGTTCCATGCACAAGTACCCCCAGGTCCCACTATACGGCAGCATTTTGCAATCTTTCTCCATTTAAATAATAACTTGCTCTTTGATTTTTTTCTGCCAAAGTGCATGACCTCACACTTTCCAACATTATACTCCTATAGGTCCAGGTCGTTTGTTATGTCCCATTTGCTTCCTTTAGCATTGATGCCTGCATCAGCACTGCTTTATCATCGGCATGTGCATACTTCCGGGATTTGGTGCAGAGCCTGCCCGGAGTATAGATGTTGATAAAGGCCGTGCGAGTAGTGACAACTGTGGCTGACTGTTATTGAGCGTCCATGTTCGGCGGGTTTTGTCATCAAGATAGATGTGGAACTTAATAGTTCATTAAGGTGTTGATAAGCCTTAAATACTGAAAAGCTAGAAACAAGGGTTGTAAATCTGTGGAATTCGCTGCCTCAGAGAGCTGTGGAAGCTGGATCATTGAATAAATTTAAGACAGAGATAGACAGTTTCTTAACCGATAAGGGAATAAGGGAACGGGCAGGGAAGTGGACCTGAGTCTATGATCGGATCAGCCATGTTCGTATTAAATGGCGGGACAGGTTCGAGGGGCTGTATGGCCTATTCCTGCTCCTATTTCTTATGTTCTTATGTTTCTTAATGGAGATCCAAAGCAACTTGGGGCTCCATGTACATAGATCATTCAAATGCTATCAACAGGTACAGAAAATAATCAAAAAGGTTAATGGAATGTTGGCCTTTATATTTTTTTTATTCATTCATGGGATATGGGCGTCGCTGGCAAGGCCAGCATTTATTGCCCTTCACTAAGTGCCCTTGAGAAAATGGTAGTGAGCCACCTTCTTGAACTGCTGCAGTCAATGTGGTGAAAGTATTCCCACAATGCTGTTAGGGAGGGAGTTCCAGGAATTTGACCCAGCGAAGATGAAGGAACAGCGATATACTTCCAAATCAGGATGGTGTGTGACTTGGAGGGGAACGTAGAGGTGGTGGTGTTCCCATGTGCCTGCTGACCTTGTCCTTCTAGATGGTAGAAATCGCGGATTTTGGAGGTTCTGCTGATGAAGCCCTGGTGAGTTGCTGCAGTGCATCATGTAGATGGTACACACCGCTGCCATGGTGTGCCAGTGGTGGAGGGAGTGAATCTTTAAGGTGGTGGATGGGATCATGAGCGAACATTTGCACTTCAGATCTTATGATGGAGGGAAGGTCATTGATGAAGCAGCTGAAGATGGTTGGGCCTGGGACACTGCCCTGAGGAACTCCTGCAGTGATGTCCTGGGGTTGTGATGATTGATCTCCAATCACCACAATCATCTTCCTTTGTGTGAGGTATGACTCCAGCCAGTGTAGTTTTCCCCCGATACCCATTGACTTCAGTTTTACTCGGGCTCTCGGTGAAATGCTGCCATGATGTCAAGGGCATTCACTCTCACCTCACCTCTTGAATTCAGCTCTTTTGGCCATGTTTGGACAAAGGCTGTAATGAGATCTGGAACTGAGTGGTCCTGGCGGAACCCAAATTGGGCATCGGTGAGCAGGTTATTGATGAGTAAGTGTCATTTGATAGCACTGTCAAGGAGACCTTCCATCACTTTGCTAATGATTTGAGAGTAGGCTGATGTGACGGTAATTGGCCAGATTGAACAGGATATACTGGGGCAAATTTCCACATTGTCGAATAGATGCCAGTGTTGTAGCTGTATTAGAACTGCTTGGCTAGAGGTGTGACTAGTTCTGGAGCACAGGTGTTCAGATCGACAGCCGGGATGATGTCGGGGCCCACAGCCTTTCATAGAATCATAGAATCATAGAAATTTACAGCATGGAAGGAAGCCATTTCTGCCCATTGTGTCCGTGCCGGCTGACAAAGAGCTATCCAGCCTAATCCCACTTTCCAGCTCTTGGTTAACCCTGTAGGTTATGACACTTTAAGTGCATATCCAAATACCTTTTAAATGTGGTGGGGGTTCCTGCCTCCACCATCCTTTTAGACAATGAGTTCCAGACACCCAGCACCCTCTCGGCGAAAACATTCCCCCTCATATCTCCTCTAAACCTCCCCCCAATTACTTTAAATCTATGTCACCTTGTTGTTGACCCGTCTGGCAAGGGAAACAAGTTCTTCCTATCCACTCTATCAAGGACCCTTATAATTTTATACACCTCAATCAGTTCTCCCCTCAGCCTCCTCTGTTCTAAAGAAAACAGACTCAGCATCTCCAATCTTTCCTCACAGCCAAAATTCTCCAGTCCAGACAACATTCTTGTAAATCTCCTCTGCACCTTTTCCAGTGCAATCACATCTTTCCTGTAATGTGGTGACCTCAACTGCACACAGTACTCCAGCTGCAGCCTAACCAGTTTTTTATACAGTTCAAGCATAACCTCCTTGCTCTCGTATTCCATGCCTCGACTAATAAAGGCAAGTATTCCATATGCCTTCTTAAGCACCTTATCTACCTGGCCTGCTACCTTCAAGGATCTGTGAACCTGCATTCCAAGGTCCCTTTATTCCTCTATACTTTTCAGTGTATTCCCTTGCCTTATTAACTCCTGTGAACTCATCCCTTTTTAGCGTGGAAGCAAGTCATCCTCACTTCGAGGGACTGCCTATGATGATTGCCTTGTTAAACCTCCCCAAATGCATTAACTCATACTTATCCGGATTGAATTCCATTTGCCACTGTTCTGCCCACCTGACCAGTACATTGATATCTTCCTGCAGTTGCAGCTTTCTTCTTCATTATCAACCACACAGCCTGTATTAGTGTCATCTACAAATGTCTTAATCATACCCCCAACATTTAAGTCCAAGTCATTGATATATATACGAAAAGCAAGGGACCCAGCACTGAGCCCTGCGGAACCCCATTGGATAGAGCCTTCCAGTCACATCAACCATTACCCTTTGCATCCTGCCTCTGAGCCAATTTTGGATTCAACTTGCCACTTTGCCCTGGATCCCATGGGCTATTACTTTCTTGACCAGTCTGCCATATGGGACATTATCAAAAGCTTTGCTAAAATCCATTTGCACTATATCATATGCACTGCCCTCATCAGCCAATCGGGTTACCTCCTAGAAAAATTCAATCGAGTTAGTCAGGCACGATCTTCCCTTGACAAATCCATGTGAACTGTCCTTGATTAATCCAAGTCTTTCCAAATGAAGATTTTTCCTGTCCCTCAGAATTATTTCCAATAATTTTCCCACCACTGAGTTTAGGCTGTAATTACTCAAAGATACATAGAAACATAGAAACATAGAAAATAGGTGCAGGAGTAGGCCATTCGGCCCTTCTAGCCTGCACCGCCATTCAATGAGTTCATGGCTGGACATGCAACTTCAGTACCCCATTCCTGCTTTCTCGCCATACCCCTTGATCCCCCTAGTAGTAAGGACTTCATCTAACTCCTTTTTGAATATATTTAGTGAATTGGCCTCAACAACTTTCTGTGGCAGAGAATTCCACAGGTTCACCACTCTCTGGGTGAAAAAGTTTCTCCTCATCTCGGTCCTAAACGGCTTACCCCTTATCCTTAGACTGTGACCCCTGGTGCTGGACTTCCCCAACATTGGGAACATGCTTCCTGCATCAAACCTGTCTAAACCCATCAGAATTTTAAACGTTTCTATGAGGTCCCCTCTCATTCTTCTGAACTCCAGTGAATACAAGCCCAGTTGATCCAGTCTTTCTTGATAGATCAGTCCCGCCATCCCGGGAATCAGTCTGGTGAACCTTCGCTGTATTCCCTCAATAGCAAGAATGTCCTTCCTCAGGTTAGGAGACAAAAACTGTACACAATACTCCAGGTGTGGCCTCACCAAGGCCCTGTACAACTGTAGCAACACCTCCCTGCTCCTGTACTCAAACCCCCTCACTATGAAGGCCAACATGCCATTTGCTTTCTTAACCGCCTGCTGCACCTGCATGCTAACCTTCAATGACTGATGCACCATGATACCCAGGTCTCGTTGCACCTCCCCTTTTCCTAATCTGTCACCATTCAGATAATAGTCTGTCTCTCTGTTTTTACCACCAAAGTGGATAACCTCACATTTATCCTCATTATACTTCATCTGCCATGCATTTGCCCACTCACCTAACCTATCCAAGTCGCTCTGCAGCCTCATAGCATCCTCCTCACAGCTCACACTGCCACCCAACTTCGTGTCATCCGCAAATTTGGAGATACTACATTTAATCCCCTCGTCTAAATCATTAATGTACAGTGTAAACAGCTGGGGCCCCAGCACAGAACCTTGTGGTACCCCACTAGTCACTGCCTGCCATTCTGAAAAGTCCCCATTTACTCCTACTCTTTGCTTCCTGTCTGACAACCAGTTCTCAATCCATGTCAGCACACTACCCCCAATCCCATGTGTTTTAACTTTGCACATTAATCTCTTGTGTGGGACCTTGACGAAAGCCTTCTGAAAGTCCAAATATACCACATCAGCTGGTTCTCCCTTATCCACTCTACTGGAAATATCCTCAAAAAATTCCAGAAGATTTGTCAAGCATGATTTCCCTTTCACAAATCCATGCTGACTTGGACCTATCATGTCACCTTTTTCCAAATGCGCTGCGATGACATCCTTAATAATTGATTCCATCATTTTACCCACTACCGATGTCAGGCTGACCGGTCTATAATTCCCTGTTTTCTCTCTCCCTCATTTTTTAAAAAGTGGGGTTACATTGGCTACCCTCCACTCGATAGGAACTGATCCAGAGTTAATAGAATGTTGGAAAATTACTGTCAATGCATCCACTATTTCCAAGGCCACCTCCTTAAGTACTCTGGGATGCAGTCCATCAGGCCCTGGGGATTTATCGGCCTTCAATCCCATCAATTTCCCCAACACAATTTCCCGACTAATAAGGATTTCCCTCAGTTCCTCCTCCTTACTAGACCCTCTGACCCCTTTTATATCCGGAAGGTTGTTTGTGTCCTCCTTAGTGAATACCGAACCAAAGTACTTGTTCAATTGGTCCACCATTTCTTTGTTCCCCGTTATGACTTCCCCTGATTCTGACTGCAAGGGACCTACGTTTGTCTTTACTAACCTTTTCCTCTTTACATATCTATACAAACTTTTGCAATCCGTCTTAATGTTCCCTGCAAGCTTCTTCTCGTACTCCATTTTCCCTGCCCTAATCAAGCCCTTTGTCCTCCTCTGCTGAGTTCTAAATTTCTCCCAGTCCCCGGATTCGCTGCTATTTCTGGCCAATTTGTATGCCACTTCCTTGGCTTTAATACTATCCCTGATTTCCACGGTTGAGCCACCTTCCTTTTTTTATTTTTACGCCAGACAGGAATGTACAATTGTTGTAGTTCATCCATGCAGTCTCTAAATGTCTGCCATTGCCCATCCACAGTCAACCCCTTAAGTATCATTCGCCAATCTATCCTAGCCAATTCACACCTCATACCTTCAAAGTTACCCTTCTTTAAGTTCTGGACCATGGTCTCTGAATTAACTGTTTCATTCTCCATCCTAATGCAGAATTCCACCATATTATGGTCACTCTTCCCCAAGGGGCCTCGCACAGCGAGATTGCTAATTAGTCCTCTCTCATTACACAACACCCAGTCTAAGATGGCCTCCCCCCTAGTTGGTTCCTCGACATATTGGTCCAGAAAATCATCCCTTATGCACTCCAGGAAATCCTCCTCCACCGTATTGCTTCCAGTTTGGTTAGCCCAATCTATGTGCATATTAAAGTCACCCATTATAACTGCTGCACCCTTATTGCATGCACCCCTAATTTCCTGTTTGATGCCCTCCCCAGCATCACTACTACTGTTTGGAGGTCTGTGCACAACTCCCACTAACGTTTTTTGCCCTTCGGTGTTCTGCAGCTCTACCCATATAGATTCCACATCATCCAAGCTAATGTCCTTCCTAACTATTGCATTAATCTCCTCCTTAATCTGCAATGCTACCCCACCTCCTTTTCCTTTTATTCTATCCTTCCTGAATGTTGAATACCCCTGGATGTTGAGTTCCCAGCCCTGATCATCCTGGAGTCACGTCTCTGTAATCCCAATCACATCATATTTGTTAACATCTATTTGCACAGTTAATTCATCCACCTTATTACGGATACTCCTTGCATTAAGACACAAAGCCTTCAAGCTTGTTTTTTTAACAGCTTTTGTCCTTTTAGAATTTTGCTGTACAGTGGCCCTTTTTGTTCTTTGCCTTTGGTTTCTCTGCCCTCCGCTTTTCCTCATCTCCTTTCTGTCTTTTGCTTTTGTCTCCTTTTTGTTTCCCTCTGTCTCCCTGCATTGGTTCCCATCCCCCTGCCATATTAGTTTAACTCCTCCCCAACAGCACTAGCAAACACTCCCCCTAGGACATTGGTTCCAGTCCTGCCCAGGTGCAGACCGTCCTGTTTGTACTGGTCCCACCTCCCCCAGAACCGGTTCCAATGCCCCAGGAATTTGAATCCCTCCCTGCTGCACCACTGCTCAAGCCACGTATTCATCTGCGCTATCCTGCGATTCCTACTCTGACTAGCACGTGGCACTGGTAGCAATCACGAGATTACTACTTTTGAGGTCCTACTTTTTAATTTAGCTCCTAGCTCCTTAAATTCGTTTCGTAGGACCTCATCCCTTTTTTTACCTATGTCGTTGGTACCAATGTGCACCACGACAACTGGCTGTTCTCCCTCCCTTTTTAGAATGTCCTGCACCCACTCTGAGACATCCTTGATCCTTGCACCAGGGAGGCAACATACCATCCTGGAGTCTCGATTGCGGCCGCAGAAACGCCTATCTATTCCCCTTACAATTGAATCCCCTATCACTATCACTCTCCCACTCTTTTTCCTGCCCTCCTGTGCAACAGAGCCAGCCACGGTGCCATGAACTTGGTTGCTGCTGCCCTCCCCTGATGAGTCATCCCCCTCAACAGTACTCAAAGCAGTGTATAACATTAGCAGTCCTCCAGTGCTCTGGCACCACACCTGTAGCCAGAGAGGATTGGAAAATGATGGTAAGAGCCACTGCTATTTCCTCTTTTGCTTCTCTTAACAGCCTGGGATACATTTCATCGGGCCTGGGGAATTATCCACTTTTGAAGCTGCTAAGCCCCTTAATACTTCCTCTCTCACTGTGTTTATCTCGTCTAATATTTCACACTTCTCCTCCCTCATCGCAAAGTCTGCATCCCCCCTCTCTTTTGTGAAAACAGATGCAAAGTATTCATTAAGAACCATACCCACGTCTTCTGCCTCCACACACGCATTACCTTTATGGGCTCTAATAGGCCCCACTCTTTCTCTCGTTATCCTCTTGCTCTTAATGTATTTATAAAACATCTTTGGGTTTTCCCTGATTTTACTTGCCAACATTCTTTCATGCTCACTCTTTGCTTTCCTGATATCATTTTTAATTGCACCCCTGCACTTCTTATACTCCTCCAGAGTTTCTGCTGTGTTGAGTTCTCGGTATCTGTCATAAACTTCCCTTTTTTTCTTTATCTTACATTGTATGTCCCTTGACATCCAGGGGGCCCTAGATTTATTAGCCCCACCCTTTTTTGTTCCGGGAACATACTTGCTCTGTACCCTCAGGATCTCCCACTTGAATGCCTCCCATTGCTCTGACACTGCTTTACCGTCAAGTAACCGTTCCCAGTCCACTTTGGCCAAATCCCATCTCAGCTCAGCAAAATTGGCTTTATCCCAATTGAGAACTTTTTTTCCTGGTGCAACTTTGTCCTTTTCCATAACTACCCCAAATCTTACTTAATTACTATCACTAGCACCAAAATGCTCTCCCACTGATATCCCTTCCACCTGCCCTTCATCATTCTCCAAAACCAAGTACAGAACCGTGCCCTCCCTTGTTGAGCTTGTTACATACTGACTAAAGAAGTTCTCCTGAATGCATTTTAGGAATTCTGCACCCTCTGTACCATTCACACTACCTTTTTCCCAGTTAATATTATGGTAGTTGAAATCCCCCACTATTACCGTTCTATAGTTTTTGTACTTCGCAGCAATTTGCCCACATATTTGTTCTTCTATCTCCCTCTGACTACTTGGGGGCCTATAGTACACTCCCAGTAATGTGATCGCCCCTTTTTTGTTCTTTAATTCAACCCATATGGCCTTGTTTGTTGACCCCTCTAACATATCATCCTTTCTCACAGCTGTAATTGTTTCATTAACCAATACTGCGACACCCCACCTCCTTTTTTACCCCTCCCTACCCCATCTAAAAACCCCATAACCAGGAATGTTGAGCTGCCATACCTTCCCGTCTTTCAATCGTGTCTCAGTAATATCAATAATATCCTACTCCCAAGTGTCAATCTGTGCTCTCAACTCATCTGCTTTATTCTCATTGAAGCATATACCATTTAGTACAGCCAAACCTCCTTGTTGTTTATTTTCCAGCCCTTGTTTCCTCTGTCTTCCAAATTCACTTTCTACTCTACTTCTCTGCTGCCCAATTCCAGCTTTGCTTCTCTCCCCACTGAATCTATTCTCCGGTTCTAATCCCCCCGCCAAGCTAGTTTAAATTCTCTCCAACAGCACTAGCAAACCCTCCCGGCTCTGTTGAGGTGCAACCCGTCCGGCTTGTACAGGTCCCACCTCTCCCAGAAACGGTCCCAAAGCCTCGGGAATCAAAAGCCCTCCCTCCTGTGCCATATCTCCAGCCACGCATTCATCTGCTCTATCCTTATATTTCTGTATTCAGTGGCATGTGGCACCGGCATTGATCCGGAGATTAGTACCTTTGATGTTGTGCTTTTTAATCTCTTTCCTAGCTCCCTAAACTCTACTTGCAGGACCTCATCTCTCTTTCTACCTATGTCATTGGTACTGATATGGACCACGACCTCTGGCTGTACTTCCTCTCCCCCGAGAATGTCTTGCAGCCGCTCAGTGACAACCTTGACCCTGGTACCAGGGAGGCAACTGACCATCCTGGAGTCAGGTCTGTGACCACATAAACCCCCTTGGAAGGCCTATTTGCTTGATAGATATCAATTGGCAGCCTTCAAGTGCCTGGAGATTGACCAGAGTCCTCCGAGGTTACACGTATTGCGAAATGCGTGGGTCATGCAGTAGTTGTCTCCTGTGCTGGGCCAGGTGAGGCATTGGGCAGCCTCCAGGTGACAGTCTGTTGTGAGGGCTGTCTGGTTGGCTCAGAAGTCCTTAGCGCCCAAGGTTCCTCTCCTCGCTCGAACATGCGAATATGCGTCCAGAACCAGGCCAGCATCAGTGTGAAGTGCTCCGTTCCACAACTGGTCAGGATGGTCATCAGGAGTTGCAACGTGCCAGATACACGCCTGTACTTTTCAGCGGCATTGAGTGGGCGTTGTAGGAGGTGGGTGGGGTGGATTGACCCATCCACCTCCACGGAGGTGTGTGGGGGGCCTGACCCATCCATCTCCATGGCACGAACCTGGTATTGCAGTACTTCCAGGAACAGTGCAGTGGCTCTAGGCCTTTTGGCTAAGAGCATTGGCGCAGAGTGATCCTTGATGTGTGCAAGGTGACCTCTGGCGTTTGTGATTTGACAAAGAATTGGAAAGATTGGCAATGAAAAATTAAAAAAAAAAAACTTTTGGCTAAGAGCATTGGCGCAGAGTGATCCTTGATGTGTGCAAGGTGACCTCTGGCGTTTGTGATTTGACAAAGAATTGGAAAGATTGGCAACGAAAAATTAAAAAAAAAAAATTGAGTGGGCGTTGTGAAACTTGCTGGTCTTCCAGAGCAAGGAGATGTCCACGTCTGCGTGTTGCAGATTGGCACAATCCAAGATCCAGGATTATGTGCTGAGGGACGCACTTAAAATTGGTGCAGTCGCCGCAAAGGCACGGTGGGGAAGGGCCACAGTTTAAAGCCCTTCTGCCATGGTAAACCCGGGGGCAGGAATCAGTACAAAACTCCCCTTGGGCCGTACTTGTAACTTCTTTTTTGTGTACATGGAGCACCATGATCTGTAAACACCTATGTAGTGCCATGTACATTGCAAGGTCTGTTTCGTGATGCACATTGGAAAGGAAAAGTGTAAATGTACCATCACCCATTCCATGTACTGTATAGTGACACATGTAATGTAATTTGTTGAATGTACTACAATGCATCCCGTATTGTACCGAATTGTACTTGAATTGAAAAGCAAGGCAATGTATCAAACGGAACTGCCATCAGCACCCAAATGTAGTGTATGGGATTGCTGACCGCAGCCAAATGTACTGAACTTCTTTTGAATGTACTGTACAAATTTTTACATGAATAAAGTATATTTTGAAATTTAAAAAAATTGGGTGGGCGGTGGCTAGCTTCCGTCATGACCACACCAGCGCTTGTGACTGCTTGCAAGGGAGTTCTTGATAACCGCCAGCGATTCCCGAGGGCAAGTCTCCCCAGATGCAGGCCCAAATGTCTCTGAACTACAACTGCATGCTTACAAGGGAGTAAGAGCTGTTGGCAGAAAGTACAGCTGCAGATAGCTTGACCATCATGTACATGAACTTCATACTCCTTGAACCCGGAGCTTATAGTGACTATGTCAGCATCTTGCTGCTCAATGTTCATGACATCCACGTGCCAGTGATTCTTCACCGTTTTCTTCGCAGCATGCACCGTGAACTCAGCATACATGGTCTGTACATCTGTTGGCAATTCTCCAAATTGCCTCGCTGAGGAATGGTGCAGGAACGTCGCAAACATGTGCTCACTATCCAGGACTTCATTGTGAAAGATCAGGTTGTTGATACACTCCTCCATTGATGAGGAAGAATGGAGTAGCTGTTTGATCTTCCCGTTCTCAGACTCTATGGGGCCGAAATTGATCAACTCACCACCCACTGCCACCGACTGCCGCCCACTGCCACTGACATTCCTCTGCAAGATCCGCCCAGTGCCACTTTTGACGTGGCCTGGAGCGGGCGGGAGGGGAGAGCTGCCAGAAACTGCCCGCTGACATCAGCGAACAGCTGAGTGGCGCAACTAACCTCCCGCCCGCCGAGCTCCCATATTGATGCGGGCGGGAGTCGGCACCAGAACGGGGGTGAACCGCTGGCTGGAGGCTGGTCTGTTCCCAACGGTAAGTATGAAGATCCTGAAAAAAAAGTTTGTGAACATTTTTTTCCACAGCGACTTACCTGGACGGAGTCCCCTGAAGGTCTACCGATAGTTTTTTTATTTTTTCCTGATGATTTTTTTTTTCAGCTGTTCGACCCTCCGTGGGCCCGACTTCATCCTCGATGGCACTTGGGCGGCAAGTACTTCTGCCGCCGAGAATGAGATCTCCTGCCTGCTGCCGCCCAGATTAGTGGCGTACGTCGTTCATTTGCTGCCCGCCGACCTTCAAGGACTTTGGCGATGAATATCCCTCCCATAGTACCATCCGGTACCTCGGCGGCACTTTGGGTGGCACTTGGGCGGGCGGAGGCCTTGACCAAATTCGGCCTCAATGTGATTGTTGGTATTGTTCCGAAATGTCACTGTAGTTCGGCAGAGATATAGGGCCCAAATCTCCTTCTGGGAGATCCAGTTGGTCAACATATATTCATAATATAGAAAGCAAGGCGTTACAGCACATGGACAGGAATCAATAGGCCCACCCTTACATGAATGGTTTGCACAGACTTACCTGCAGTGGAAGGTGCAGCAGGCCAATCCTTTGCACACAACTCTGCAGAATATCCTCGGTGTGGGCATGAACCATTTCTTTGCAGAGCCGGAACAACATCTTCTGGAAGGAATTGTGTACTACGTAGCTGCTGATCTTCCTCTTTATGTTCATCATGACATGGAACAGACATAGAGGAATGGTGGCCCCTGGGAAATTCTTCCTGACAGCATTTATCTCCTTAATGTCTTTATCCAGCATGTCAGTCTTCACACGATAAATGCTGGATCCCATCAGTTTTACGAATACTTCAACAATGTTATTTAGCAACTCAGATGTCTCTTTCTTTACAAAGGCATAGAAGACAGCCTGACCCCTGCCATTGCCATCCTGCACTATGATTTGGTAGAGGGGATAACCGTGTTTGTTTATCTTGTAGGTGCCATCAATGAACAACATTTCTTGAAACCTGGACTGCATTTCATTTGTTCCGAAGGCAATGAAGTTGATGTCATCGCATGTAACTTTCTAATTGGCTTAACCCTATAACAAGGAGGTCGATATGGATCATCCTCTTGGCACTTCTGGCTGAAGTTGGTTGAAAACACTTCAGGCTTCTACCTAGAGGACTGGAATGCAAAGAGGTAGAAGTTATGCCGCATCTATACAAAATACTGTTTGACCACACCTGGAGTACTGTAAGCAATTCTGGGCACCATACCCTCGGAAGGACATATTGGCCTTGGAGGGAGTGCATCGTAGAATTATCAAAATGATACCTTTATAGGGCTAGACTTTCCACCTTTTTTGCATCGATACCGCCCACTTAACGTCCATTTTAATGCTGAGATGAGATATAATGCCCAGATATCGCCCATTTAGGCATAAAATGGAAACTAACACCCAATAATCGCTCACTTATCGCCCAGCATTACATTCAGCATGCAATTAACACTGAGAAATAATACTGCCCGCCCACTTTTTTTTGTCGTAAAGATCAGAATGGCCGAACTAACGGCCATAATATCGCCAAGCGTTACTTTTGGCACTTTGCCCACATATCGACGAAAATATCGCTCGTCGAAAAAGCCGCTGAGAAAAAGTTGCTCTCACCTGAACTAAACCTAGCGGTATGGACGCCATTTTGTAAATCGGTGGTTGGTTCATATAAAAGGCTGCTTCAAATTCTGGGGAGTTTTTATGTACTCTGGAGGTCTTTTAAGGTGATTTGAACATCTGAACAAACATTTTATCACATTGTGGATGATTTGAAGTTATTTTAGGTGCCTTAGTAGGTAAATTTATTGTTTGTGAACAATAGGTGTAATACTGAGAGTTATTGGAATGGGGCCTGTAGTTTCTCAGCCTGTCTTGATCACTACGCACATGCTGCAGCCTAGAGATGGCAGAAGGTATATTCAACAGCATTATGTGCCCAATCAAAGATGAGCCAGACTGCTGAGGAGGACGAGACGTTACACCCCACGCACTTACAGGGAGAAGTGGTCTTACCTGAACTTGTCCGATAACACGTGCCTTAGGAGACTACGCTTCCACAAAGAGGTTATCAGTGAGATATGCCAGCTCATCAGGGAGATGTGCAGCCTGCCAGCACCATCAGGACCGCACTGTCCATCGAGGTCAAGGTCACTGCAGCACTTGCCTTCTAGGCATCGGGTTCCTTTCAAGCCTCAGCTGGCGACATTTGTGCTATATCTCAGCACGCCACACATTGCTGCATTCGGCAGGTCACTGAAGCCCTTTATGCACACAGGATGGACTTTATCAGCTTCCCTATGACCAGGGAGGCACAGACTGAAAGGGCTCTAGGGTTCTCCAGAATTGCAAACTTCCCCAAGGTGCAGGGAGCAATAGACTGTATGCAAATCCCCATGCGGGCACCTTTTCAGGATGCAGAGGTTTTTTGGAACTGAAAGGGATTCCACTCCTTGAATGTGCAACTCGTTGTCGACCATCAGCAAATTATAATGGCAGTAAATGCAAAAGTTCCGAGCAACATCCATGATGCTCACATCCGGCGTGAGAGCGCTGTATCTGACATGTTTACCAGTCAGCCACAAGGTCAATGCTGGATTCTTAGAATATGGCCTTGCCACCTGGCTGATGACCCCGCTGCATAACACCCACACAGAAGCCAAGAAGCGATACAACAAGAGCCACATAGCCACACGCAATATCGTCGAGAATACCATTGACGTGCTTAAGCAGTGTTTTAGATGCCTGGACCACTCAGGAGGTGAGTCACAGTATCACCAGGTAGCTCAATTCGTAGTGGTGTGCTGCATGCTGCACAACTTGGCTATCAGAAGGGGACAAGAATTGCCTGAAGGGACTGTTGGTCTACCTCAGGAGAGGGAGGAAGAGCAGGATGAGGAGGTGGGTGCTGACCTCGGGCCAGACAATCAGGCTGATGATGAAACCATGCCCCCGCCCCCCTGTAGACTACAGGAAAGGGCCCGTGGTGGCTACATAGCTGTAAGAGCCTTACGTCAGCTGCTCATAAATGAGCGCTTTGCTTGAAATAACTTTGGTCGTGTTTATAAAGCTGCAAGACTGCTCATACTGCTGTGCAATGCCTTGGTGACAGTTAAAGTTTAAGTTGATTCAAGTTAAGTTTAATTATCCCCTTTCATATTAAGGAATCACCAGTGTGTAATGGTGCAGCTATCTGAGACAATGCACAACAAGATTATGTTAAATAAAAAACATTTAATGAGAACATTTGTATGCAATCATAATTATAACTTTAAAAAAACACCCCACTCCACCCCACAACAAATTTATAACATTTATATCATTCATTCAATGTTTAACATTTCCAACAACACTTCATGAACGTAGAACACAAATGCAAAAAGACAAGGTGCCCCCCCCCCCCACTCCCCTCCAAACCTCCCAACAAAATAGCAGCAACAACATACAAATTCTGTGACAGGACAGTATCTGCGGCCATGCACCTCACTTTATTTCCCCCCCACCCGCTTCTCCTCCCCACCTCTACCCCTTCCACTTCTCCTCCTGACTCCAAACCACCTGGTTGAGGAGTTCCTCAGGCACTGCTTCATTGGGGGGGATAACGGCAGAACCACGGCTTGGACAGATACAGGAGAATACAATCCCGAGGTGGGAACGTGCTCCGAGCCAGAAGCAAGAACTTCCTCCTGGCTGTCGTGTCGTTGGCAATGGGGGTGCAGCACCTTGGGGTCCAGTGCCATGCTCCTGGACCACTGGGAGGCCTCTGCCACCAATGTTCCTGGCTATCACCCCCAGGGCTTCCGCCATCCGCGGAACGTACTTGCTCATGGTGGCGGTCATGCTGGCCAACTGGTAGGATATGCCCCCCATTGTCTGTAGGATCTGTTGACCTATGTCAACACTCTTCCTGGATAAGTGTACCATGTCACCGCTCAGATCTGCCGCTCGTGGAACAAACCTGCTGCGTTGAACCAACCTCCGCATGGTCGGTGTCGTCCTGGAGACACCTTGGGTGCCCTGCGGTAAGGCGCTCGGGCCCGATACCTCCACAGTGGAGAAGGGAATGGCCGCAGGAGCACTAGATGTCATGGGTATCGACTGCATTATGGAGATTGGCAATGCAGGCTCCTCAAAGTCCGCATTCTCATTCATGGAGCACCCAGCAGCTCCACGGGTGAGAATCGGGGTTCCTCAGCAACAGATGGAGGATCGTCCAGCAACTCCGGCCCCGCACCCCCAGCTTCTGGGCTCAGTGGTGTTACATGGGGCCGCGCTGCTGGCTGAGCTACAAAACATAAATGAGGCTATTAAAGGAGAAGTGGGTGCTAGAGTCACAAGGTGATTCCAACGCTACACACAGCATATGCACGACAAAAACACCACTGCTATCAAAATCATCACAGAAATCAAATTTCATGACCATCACCAAATTCTGCATTGTAATGATTCTCACGAGGCCATCATTATTTAGAGAACACTTTTATCAATCATCTATCATATATTATTGTTCGAATATGAGTGAGTGTTGCATTTATTGACTTTACATCACTCAATGGTGTATACTTTACTCACTTGGCATTACATCAGGTTCTGCAGCTGCATGCGTGGCTGACCGGGGGTGGCTCCCCACTAGTGCCAGCACCCGCTCCTCGATGTCGGTGAGCTCAATGATGACTGTGGCCAGCCACCCGTTCACCTCTGCTCGGCCCTATTCTTCGAAAGCTTCTTCTGTAAAAGCTAACACCAGCACGACATGGCATGAGATCATTGTGTGAGACCATTGCTAGGTACTGTCACAGCGACTGATACAACACACAAGCAACAGATGTAATCATGATTATTATGATAATTATAATTCTTTACCTAACTACATACACCGTAAACGCAGGCTTTGAGTAAAACATTCCCGGTATAAGTGCAAGACATCACATCTGATTTTAATTAATCATTACACTTACAAATCAAATTCTATAAATATATAAGCACATGTAAATAAATGTAATACTTACTCTTGCCGATCCGACAAGGTCGTTCCAGCGCTTGCGGCACTGGTTGCCCTCACACACCTCGTTGGTCGCTGACGAGACCAACTTGGCTATGTCGGCCCATATCCTCTGGTAGACCTTTGGGGTGGGCTTCCCACGCCCATCCTGGGTCAATTGACCCCAGAGTGACTTCACCTCCTACAGGAGGGAGGCATTTGCCTCGTTGGAGAATCTCCTCGCTTATTTGCGTCCTCCCAACTGTTCCTCTCCCACCTTACTGCTTTCGCCAGCATCCTCAGTATCCAGAGAGTGCTGTGTCACCTTCTCCATCCCTTCCATTTTAAATATTTTTATTTCGACAGAAACTTGGTGGAAACAACGTTCTTTGTGCTCAACAGTTTTTTTGCTGCTGGTAAATCTCCCTGCTGCCTCCCAAAACAGCCAATCAAGCACACAACACACCCACACACACTTTCAGTTCCTTTCTGCTCCCTTGCTCTCTCTCCTGTTCTGCGCATGTACTGATGATCCCTGACCTCCTGACCATTACCATGCCGTTTCTATGGACGCCGACACTTTACAGCAGACAGTCAAACAAATTTATCGTTAACACCAATTTCAGATCACTCGCGGTAACGGCCATTTTATAAAATGGCAAGTTGGGTTTTTGAAAATGGGCGATAATCCAGCAATATCAAAACCCATATTTACCACCAACGCTGGAAATAATGCCCATTTTTGGGCGATCTGCACAAAAATAAAAAGTTTAGCCCATTGTCTAAAAATTAGAGCCAGGCCTTTCAGGAGTGAAGTTCGGAAACACTTCCACTTCAGGTGGTGAAAGTTTGTAACTTTCTTCTGCAAATGGCATTTGATGCTAGATTAATTGTTAATTTTAAATCTGAGATCGAGAGATTTTTGTTAACCAAAAATATTAAGGGATATGGGGCAAAGGCAGGTATATGGAGTTAGAACATAAGAACAGAAGAACATAATAAATAGGAGTAGGCCATACTGCCCCTGTGCCTGCTCCGCCATTCAATAAGATTATAGCTAATCATCAACCTCAACTCCAATTTCCCACCCGATCTCTATATACCCTGATTCCCCGAGAGTACAAAAATCTAATTAGGTCAGAGATCAGCCATGATCTCATTAAATGGCAGAACAGGCTCGAGGCGGTTGTTGGGTATCTGAATAAAAAAAGGCGCAAGGGACATGTTGTGGTGAGGGAAGGGGCAGGGGGAATCAAAAGATACATTGAAACACCATCAGCAGCTTGTAAGTGAGAAGATATTGTGGGATGAGGGGGAAGTGGGATGTGAGAAGAAGGATTATGTGTAACCATACCATCATCATCATTGCTGTCAACTTCGCTGCTCGCCACAGACTCTGTCACAGCCCCTCCAATAATTTGGAACACTGATTCCTCCAGACTCATCGGGGTGTGAATCTTCGAATTTTGCGTGTTGCCTGCACCACTTAGAATGGGTAAAGGCAAATAGCGATGGGTGGTGCCACCATCGGTTTTTGGGCCTTATCCAATTTCTAGCCACTAGTCCCCTGTGAAGCCTCTTGGAACATTTTTACTATGTTGCAGACACAACATAAATATAAGTTCTTGTTGTTGTTGTTGTTATCATCCCCACCCGCCTCCAGATTGCCTCCACTTCCTCCCAGGAATTACCTGAGATTTAAATCCACTTTGTCAGCGAGCTGCTTGGGACATCAAGCAGGCGCCCACAGCTTGGCAATCTAATTTAAATGAGGCCTATGGCCCAAAATCAAGTGTGCCTCAGGCCTGCCCATTCTGGTGCAAGCTGGCATTACTCCCCCCACCCCCACACCCCGCCCCATCTTATGTTTTTTTTTCCTCTTTGTCTCCAATGGCAGCTGGTCATTATTCTGCCATTCACACCCAATCTGGACTAACCTTTTTCTAACTCCTGCCATTACCATTTCAATTCGGCCCATCATCCCTTTTGTCTCTCTAATCTCTCCTGCCTTCCACCCTATCACAGACCTTCCCTTTTGTTCTTTCTTCCCCTCTCCCTTTCAGTGCTCCTTAAGAATGTTCTTTTTGAACATTCTCCAGTTCTGACAAAGGGTCATCGACCTGAAACCTTAATTCTTTTTTTTTCTCCACAGATGTTGCCTGACCTGCTGAGATTTCCAGCATTTTCTGTTTTTATTTCAGATGCCAACATTCAAAGTATTTTGCTTTTGTATTATCCAATTTCAGTTTCATGTTGGCACTTTGTTAAAGTGGAGCAAGGGGTTTTAATGTTATGTACACCATAGTACAGTGTGAAGGATTAGTTGCATAGCTCCTAATATTAGAGGGTGAAGCGTATGCTGGTGCCCAGGGTGTCCAGGGAAGAAAAGAAACATTGGCTAGTGTCTTATCTTGTCCAACCTAGGAAGGTCATTGAACTTTTTGAGGTACTGGTCTGCAGCTCTAAGGGTAAGTCACTTTGTGGCAACGCTATGTCCCTCCACATGGCAGAAGAGTCCATTTTTGGGAGCTTCCTCCCATGGAGATCTAGTAGTCTGTGGGGGAGAAATTGGCCACCTTTGTGCCTCCCGTTAGCTCCTCCGGGGTGGGGTTGGGGGTCGATAACGGAATGCTATCGGCTGTCCGACCAGGTGCGGCGACAGTACCGATGCCCGCAAACATATGTTGCAGGTTAGTCGTGGCGGTAACCCTTAACGCCACGATCTCCTGAACTCCGGAGATCGTGATGCTATCCAGTATGCAGCAGCCTGGTACCGCCCCGGATGCTAACTTCGCTTCCACCCCCTGCAGTATCACCGGGTGTCAACACCGGCAGCTGCAGGAGGCATTGTTCAGTTGGCCGGCCGCTTGGGGAGCGGTAGTTAAAGGGATTGCCGGTGAGGTAGGCAAAGACATTTTCATCAACCCTATGTGCACTGTTTTAAATTTTGTATTGCTGCGATTGCTCAGCCCTGCACTCTGTTAAAGTTCTTGGGGCTGATCGTTGCGGATCGCAGATGCCGTGGCCAAGCAGTGGATCCATTTACTTGCAAAGCCCATAACATTGGCCCTTCCGTTTAAGGGAGGGAAGGGGCCTGTGATCCCGGCAGCGCTGCACTGCACATTGTGCAGCGCTGTGTCGCTACTGCCCCTATTGCCTGGTTTAGTGCTTCAAGGGAAGTTGTAGCGCTTGATTCCACTTCCCTTCTAGAGCGCTAAACTGGAAGTTCGCGTCCGCTAGAATTGAGTAGCACCCGGCGATACTTTAGTGTTTCCGTAAATGTTATCGCCCCAAACATTCCTTCTTGCAACGGCCTTGTCCCTTCTTTGGCTCTCTGTGTCAAATCCTCCCGTGGAGGACATTTTTGAAAAGTGGGACAAAATCGCAGAAACCTACTGTTCCCTCAGTCTGCTACTGGAATCTTCAGCTGGAATTGGCTTTTTAAAGGGCTTTCCAAGCGCTCGCAGCACACTGCTCCCGTTTCACATGGGATTGCACTGCAGATCGTCCAATGAAGTACAAATGCACTGACCCACAAAATTTAGCAGCTTCAGTTCTTTCTAGCATCAGCACGTGGAACACCAGATACATCAGCGCAAAGTCAGCACAGTGCACTGCATGTAATTTTGGGGCCTGGTTTCCTTCTTCGGTTTTTTATGAATATTTAAAGGTAATTAAAGTACTTCACATAGCTGTGCTTTGGTGCAACTCAGGATATTAACATTTTAAAGCGACTTCCAAAAATTATGCATCTGGAATGTAGTAATGAATAAATACTCAAGTCCAGTAGAGTGAAAGAGAGGAAATAGCCACAAACAGTGATATCCTGAAGGGATGTTGCTAATTAAAGGCTATTTCCTGCCTTCTGACCATTTGCAAATATTTTCTGCTACAGGAGGTCTAATTCCGCAGTTTATTTCACTAAGATACTCCCCCAGGCCTGAAAGGACACAGTCAGTATTACGCGAACCAGGGAAAAATGCCAACAGTTCCCTATCATGTGACTAATTTCTTCCAGTCAGTATTCAGAATGAGTCAACGAACATCCAAACAAGCTTGAGCAAACCAAAACATTATATATACAACGTGGTATGTATGTGTAGACACATGTATGGGGCATATGCATCGGTTTATTACTAACTTCCACATAGCAACGGACAAATATTAGAGGGATTAATAATAAGGTTTTCATTAGTTCTGACAATACAGCACCCACCTTCTTTACTGCTTTTTCATATTTCGAACTAAGAGTTTCTACTCTAAGAGTAACTGTTACCCTACTCTGTACAGTAGCTCGATATTCAGCAAATTAGAGTTAATTAAAATCAGAAAGATATAGCTCTTCAAAAAGAAAATGTTCTAAATAATTTTTTTTCACAAATAATAAATGAATAAATTTGAGTTCAGGAATTCTAACTCAGTGCTTTTCAGTTCCAATTGTTGTATTATTTTAAATATGACAGTTATTAGTTATTTTAGTACAATACCCAGTGTCAGCAGTATCTGTATCACATATCCCCATACCTAATAGCAATGCAATATTGTTATGTCTGTAATTTATGTAATGCTTTTTACAGAGATAAAATACAATTGAGTTGTAACTGAATAAAGGAACATTAGTCGACTTCAGCATAACATGTCTATCCTCTGAATCGCTGGCAATTGTAATGAGATGTGTGTGCATCTGTGTGTGTATGTGTATGAGAGTGGGGGGCGGGGATTGATGTTCCATTCTTATATGTACTACATACGAGCAAGAGATGTCAAATGGATAAAGATTCAGTGTGACGGCTCCACAGATAATAATCCGAGAAGCCCTGATCGGTTATGACTGCCTTGCAGTTTGCCGTGATGCGAACAGTATGCGAAATTCCCATCTGCCCCTGTGCCTGCCCACCAGTCATCCTGCCACAATGGCAAAAGAGGCCCCAGTGGCGAGCGGAAGATGAACAGAGGTGCGGACGCCTTTGCCTGAGACCAAATATCTTCTGACAATGTTCACGTTCAGTTAGGGTCCAGAGTGCTTGTAGCTGTCACTTGTGATAAATGATAGAAATCCCATGTCTGAAGAGAAAAAAATGCCACAGGATAAAATGCCATAGCTCTTTCTTTTAAAAGGAAATGAGATTTTTGTAAAAAATTGACTACAAGAAGATTTTTTTTCTCTCCTGTTGGCTTGCGCAATTCAAGATAAAATTGGGTAACAGTCAATTCCCGTTAACTAAATAATGTGTCTCTGCTCCAAATTGTGTCATTCCTCAGGAATATTCGCTCAGCAGGTTTTCAGGGTGAAATGTTAGTGCACTGTTCTGTACTATTTATTGTTTTTTTATCTAAATATATTGATGGCGGTTAACCAATATGATCAGTGAACCTGTGTAGAAACTAAACTGCTATAAAACCCAGTAGAGCTGCCTGCAAAGGGCATTCATCTTTCAGTTTGTTGAACTCAAATAAACTAAAAAGTACTGTACGTGAGCAGAAATTGGAAAGCATGGAGGCTGATAATGCGATCTTTGGTGAACATAGCACAACTTCACACCCCACAACATGGAGCATCGTGCATGTATAGTGTAATCTGGAAGTGCCTGTAAACCCATTGTGCATTAGGCTCATTACTGGTCTGAATTTCATGCAAATTAGGGAATGCTTGGAGCACCTGATCATTGTTCCAGATGCTAAGCATTTAAATGAACTGCATGGGATGACCCTTCCCATATGTTGCGTCTTTTATTTTAGAGGGGACCACTGTTCTGGCAATGGCTGCAGAGATTATGTGCAGCCAATTCAGTGCTACATTGCTTTTTAGCTTTTCATCTGATAACCTGTTTCACTGCTCTGCAAGATATGAACTCACTGAAAACTTTTTAAAGCTGGACCCCATCTGCTATTTGTGTCTGTTTTCCCAGGAATATTATCACTTTTTGTACAATTCGCTATGGATATCCATCTGGCCATCTATTTGCATGTTATGGGGCAGGAGGAAGATCAGAAATGTCATGCCAGATAAGCATCTTAGGGATCGCTTACGGCCTCCCCTTAATCTCCCATGCAAACTTAAGGGCCAGATAATTGTATTTAAAGAAAACTGCATGAGGAGACTATGACGGCCCATCATAGAATTGTGCAATCTCCTACAGCCAGCCCTGGAAACCACTTTTACAAGGATGATCCTTTGGTAGCTTCCAAGGTAAACATGAGCGTTTATACCAAACCTACCAATCTGCAGTGTACAGTTGCATCATGCAGGTCACAGGTCCCATGTTTGCTCATGTCAGTCAATTCATCTATAATCCCAAACAGCAATATGAAGAAGCCTTGTTATGAGGCAGGCAGAAGAAGACATACAGCGATTAGTGGCAGAAGACAACTTGACTAAGAGCCAGAAGACATATGTGTACAAGCAACTGGTCACTCGAAAAAAAGTCAAAAGGCAGACTCGACTAGACGGTTCATTCAATTAAATGCCTGAACTTTGAATAAGCAGCAATCATCTGAATATGTTCTCCAAACCTTGCCCAAATAGAGCATTATCCAAACAACCTTAGAATACAGTAACATCCTCTCCAACTATCTTATTCTGCCCCATCCTAAATGAGATCTCACAAATTAGAATTCCAGTTATGTCAAATTTTACTTACCCTAATAGTATGTAGTGCAGATGTTAGTGTGTTTTATCCTGGTGTTTCCTATTTGTGACAGAATAATGTTCATGTCATCTACTTCCCAACCATGTGCACCATGTGTCATCAATGAGAGGAAGAAGTGAGGTGAATGGTCATAAGCTTCTGTCTGTCAGTGTCTGACTCCAAGGCTGAAGATGGTCTAGTGGCTGGCAGCCTCTGTATGCTATTGGACATACCTGCAGTCATTTGAGCACAGCAGCTGTCCGATTTCCATACCGTTGACCCTGATTAATGTTCCAGATTCAACTTCATTCTTGTCCTGTGAGGCTGCACCAAGCTTATGTTCAAATGCAAAAGCGAAATACTGTGGATGCTGGAATCTGGAATAAAAATAGAAAATGCTGGAAATCTCAGCGAGTCAGGCAGCATCTGTAGAGAGAAAGCAGAGTTAATGTTTCGGGTCGATGACCCTTCGTCAGAACTGGAGAGAGTTCGGAAAGAACGGATTTTTAATAAGCACTGAAAGGGGGAGGGGAAGAAAGAACAAAAGGGAAGGTCTGTGATAGGTTGGAAGACAGAAGAGATTAGAGAGACAAAAGGGGTGATGGCCTAAATTCAAATGGTAATTCCAGGAGCTAGAAAAACATTAGTCAAGATAGGGTGTGAATGGTGGGATAATAATGTCTGGGCATCCAATCCCTCTACATTTCTATCCCTCACCAGGATGGCCTGAGGATGCTCCGCTTCTTCCTCGAGCAGAGGCCCAATCAGTCCCCATCCACCATCACCCTCCTCCGCCTGGCTGAACTTGTTCTCACATTGAACAACTTCTCCTTCAACTCCACTCACTTCCTCCAAATTAAAGATGTTGCTATAGGAACCCGCATGGGTCCGATCTATGTCTGCCTTTTCGTAAGATATGTGGAATATTCTTTGTTCCAATCCTACTCGGGTCCCCTCCCTTACCTCTTTTTCTGATACATTGATGACTGTATCGGTGCCATTTCCTGTTCTCGCTCTGAACTTGAAAATTTCATTCACTTTGCATCCAGTTTCCACCCTTCTCTCACCTTCACGTGGTTCATCTCCGACTCTTCCCTTCCCTTCTTCGACTTTTCAGTTTCCATCTCTGGGGATAGGCTTTCGACCAGTATCCACTATAAGCCCATTGACTCCCACAGCTACATGGACCACACTTCCTCCCACCCTGCATCCTGTAAGGACTCCATTCCATTCTCCCAGTTTCTCCATCTCCGTTGCATCTGCTCTGACGACACCACCTTTCACACTAGTGCCTCTAACATGTCTTCCTTTTTCCACAACCAAGGATTCCTCTCCGCCGTAGTTAACATGGCCCTTGACCATGTCCGTTCTATTTCTCGCACCTCTGCTCTCACCCTTTCCCCTCCCTCTCAGAACCATGACAGGGTTCCCCTTGTCCTCACCTTTCACCCCACCAGCTTCCATGTTCAACGGATCATCCTCCTCCATTTCCGCCACCTCCAGCGTGATCCCATCACCAATCACATCTCCTCCCCTGTCAGCATTCCGAAGGGATCATTCCCTCCGTGACATCCTGGTCCATTCTGCAGTCACCCACAGCACCCCTCCCCTTCCCATGGCAGCTTTCCGTGCAAGTGCAGGAGATGCAACACCTGCCCTTTTACCTCCTCCTTCCCACTGCGCAGGGCCCCAAATACTCCTTCCAGGTGAAACAGCGATTTACTGGTACTTCTTTCAATTTAGAATACTATATTCACTGCTCACGATGTGGTCTCCTCTACGTTGGGGAGACCAAGCGTAGATTGGGTGACTGCTTTGCGTAGCGCCTCCATTCAGTCTGCAAGTGTGACCCTGAGCATTCCAGTCGCCTATCACTTTAATTCTTCACTCCATTCCCACTCTGACCTCTCCGTCCTCAGTCTCCTACATTGTTCCAATGAAGCTCAATGCAAGCTTGAGGAACAGCACTTCATCTTTCATTTAGGCACTTTGCAGTCTTCTGGATTCAATGTTGAGTTCAACAATTTCAGAGCGTAGCCACTGCCAATCTGTGGCTCCGCCCCCCAAACCCCCGAGCCTGTTTCTTTCTTTTTTTCTCCTTGTCTCCAATGGCAGCTGGCCATTATCCCACCATTCACACCTTATCTTGACTAATGTTTTTCTAAATCCTGGCATTACAATTTGAATTTGGGCCATCATCCCTTTTGTCTCTCTAATCTCTACTGTCTTCCAACCTATCACAGACCTTCCCTTTTGTTCTTTCTTCCCCTCCCCCTTTCAGTGCTTGTTACGAATCCGTTCTTTCTGAACACTCTCCAGTTCTGACGAAGGGTCATTGACCCAAAACGTTAACTCTGCTTTCTCTCCACAGATGCTGCCTAACCCGCTGAGATGTCCAGCATTTTCTGTTTTTATAATGTTGAAATGCATTGTAAACCAATATTAAAATGAAAGACTTGCATTTATACAGCACCTTTCATGACCTCAGGATGTCCTAAAGCGCTTTACAGCCAACAGAGCATCATAGAATCATAAAAGTTTACAGCACAGAAGGAGGCCATTTCAGCCCATCGTGTCCGTGCCGGCCAACAAGAAGCTTTCCAGCCTAATCCAACTTTCCAGCTCTTGGTACGTAACCCTGCAGAGTACTTTTAAAGTGTCGTCACTGTTGTAATATAAAAAAACATAGCAGCCATTTTGCACACAGCAAGCTCCCAAACAGCAATGTGATAATGACCAACTAATTTGTTTTTGTTTTGTTGATTGAGGGATAAATGTTGGCCAAGACATGTGGATAACTCCCCTTCTCTTCTTTATAGTGCCATAGGATCTTTTACGTCTACTTGAGAAAGCAGATCGGGCCTTGGTTTAACATCTCACCAGAAAGACGGCACCTCTGACAGTGCAGCACTCCCTCAGTATGGCACTGGAGAATCAGCCTAGATTTTTGTGTTCTAATCTCTGGAGTGCGGCTTGAACCCATAGAGTTGGAAATTCAGTGATTTTGCGATCGGGTTATTTCACCTTTATTGGCGAAAACACGGTTGTCGAAATTTCGGTGACGTCTTGCAACGCTGATTTTCAAATACCGCTGGAGAGAGAACCGCCGTCATGCAAGACTCAAAATGTCGCTCTCGCCATAAATTTGGCTCTGTGCGCACTCGTATTTTGCGCAAAAAAGTCCGACAGGGAAAAAGCTGCGTTTCAGCCCTTGGAGCAGCAGTAATTATGAAGACCTGCAAAAAAGGTAAGTTAATTTTTTTTTTAATTCTTTTGCAGCAATTCACTAGATAAGTGTCTTGTAAATGTTTTGTGAATTTTTTTGTTGTTGTTTTTTCCAATTTATTTTCAGGTGTTTTTCCGCCCTCCCGAGGCCCAACTTGCAGCTGTATCGGCCTCGGACTAAAGTTGCCAAAATTCACGGTTTGCGGAACCCTCGTGCAATGCTGATTTTTACTGCCGCTCAAATTAAACCTTGAACTTACGGCCTCATAGTGATAACAGTAATTTTGGCAAAAAAACACCGTTATCGCTGAGAATCGAATTTCGAGCCCATAATCTTCTGAGTCAGAGGCGAAAGTGCTTCCAACTGAGTGCAACATTGTACACTGAGGCACAATATGAACAGTGTTTACCGTGGCAAACTTTCTCAGGTCAGCACATTTCTTCCTCACCTACTTTCAGGTTCAGTGCATGGGTGAGACAGCACTAACTCTGCGACCTCCAAACAGGTTACTACTCTTGACTTGAGCATGAGCCTTAGCTCCAGAAAAAAGAACCAGCCTTCTTTCAAAGAGTTTCCACACTGCATCTACAAAGCAGCTTCATTGAAAGGGGCAGTTCGAATGCTGTAACATGGGCAACCATTTCTTTCCCAGGACAGCTTTAAGGGTAAGCAACAGCCCTTTAAAAATTGCTTGCTCATCACATCTCCCAACGATGCGCTCCCAGCAACTTCTGCGTTATGCACCAGGAGCGCCATAATATTATATAAATGAGTTGACTTTGCACTACAATGCAAGGTCAGCTTAGTGTAAGACACACAAACCTGAGGAGTGGTCAGGCACGACAGAACCTGGGCCACACTATCGGCCTCCAATTGTCTCCTAATGGCACATATACCTCCATGCACACTTCTTTCTCACTGGTTTTCTCCCATCCCTTCCTCTTTTGTAGCCAGAGTTAGGGTACAGTCAACTCTGATCCTGTCCTAACCAATATCCACACATACCAACACCAGGAATCACACAATGACTGGGAATCTTAAGTGATTTTAATTTTCTCTAGCCAGATGGAACTGAGGCCCATCATAGCCCTGACTGAGATCATCTCACAAAGCATGGACTCGGAATCAAACCTGGGATCTTCCTGGCTTTATCGGCTCAACTATTCACTGGGCAATCTTGCTGAGCCAGCAGGTTTATGATTTATGATTTGGCTAGCTATGGATTTCAGTCATCCTGATACAGATTCTAAAGCCTCAACATTTTGCTCTTATAGGCATGGAAAGTGCAGTTTCATAATCCTGAACCTAGGTGATTAGAAATAAACCTGCTAACACAATGTGGAGAAAGTGGTAATGAATTCCAATTTGCAGTTCCCATTTTGACGAACACAATCAAATTTCTAGACCACTGGGGGAGAAATTTGACTTCTACCTTAAGAGAGCGGCAAGTTGTGGCTGTGTCCCCTCTGCCTGCTTACTCATGCCGGCGTAAGGCCGCGACCAAATTGGGGTTCGGTTCAGGCCTCTTTTAAATGCTGCTGGTGAGCTGAGGGAGCCAAACGGTCGTCCTGTTGACTCAGAGGCTGATCCGGTTAATAGGAAGGCAGGTCCCAAGGTGGAGATTGTGGGGGGGGGCTGGTGGAGCACAGGGTGGCAATACTCCACATTGTTCTTGTGGAGCCTGGAGTTGCACTCTTGCATCTCTTCTGGCCCAACAAAAATCATTTTTCACTCATCTTTTGGGGCTTCTTCCTTGTTACTGTCTGGTGCAACAAGACGCATGTTGCACCCACATCTACCTGAATTTACGCTCAGGTCCTACACCTGGAATAGGACCCTGATATGCATATTTAAGCAGCATTACACCTGTTTCGGGTGGCAAGGCTGCTCGCCCATTTACCAGAACATTGCACCAGGTAGGCCTTGGATATCAATGGGGCAGCCAAAGTGCCCCCACCGCCCCAATTTTCAACCGTTTTTCAGGTGTAAAAGGGGTAGCCGTGAATTGAATTTCTCTCCCAATTTCTAATTTTTCTCCTAGCTCCCTACCAACTTCAGGTCTGATCTCTAACTTCAGTAACTTCCGACTTTAACTATTTCTTCAATTCCAAACCGGTTTTAATTTCATGCATGACCGCAGGTTTTCCATTTCTCCCATTTCCATGCTTTCAAATGTCCTTCATTTCTTTAATGTCTTAATTCTTGTTTATTTCTACTTGGGATGTGGGTGATACAGGCAAGGCAGTATTTATTGCCAATCCTTAGTCAGCCTGATGATATATATTGTGGAACATGAGTCACATTAGACCAGGCTGGGTAGCGGTGGTAGAAAGACACTAGTGAACCAGTTGGCTTTTGTCAACAATTCAGCAGCTTTCATGCTCATTTTCTGATTTTCTGATTCCAGAACAGAAATTACTAGTTTTTTTTAAATTACATTTTCCAACTTACCATGGTGGGATTTGAACTCATGTCTCTGGGTTGCTCATCCCATAGAATAACTACTAAGCTACTGTACTGTGAAGTTTTTATTACTTTACTGAGATGACCTGTTACATCGTTCACTGATACTTCTCTGTATTTGTTTTTTTTTATATATATATATATATTCCACACCCTTTTGCTGATCATATTAAAATGCCTGTCCATATATTACTTTTGGTTTTGAAGAAGGGTCCATACATCCAAAACATTAATTGCTGACTGACCTGCTGTGTGCTTCTAGCTTTTTCTGTCTGGTTCAGATTTCTAGCACCTGCTGTATTTTACTTTTCTCAGAGTGCTTTATTTCCTTGTATGTTTCCAGAAACAGTCTCTTTACTTCATTTTTGGGGTAAAAATTGGTTAAGCCCTGACTCTCACATTCAGCACCGATTGGACATTGCTCCCCAAAATTGGTCCTCGTTCTGTCAATTTCTTGCTTGTAAAACGGGCCCAACAAGGTCCGATTACTACCCCACAAAGTTTACATGTTGGCATTTACAGGAAATCACATTGACATTTAGGATATATCACAGATGAATTGAATAGCATCCTCCACTCTTTCAGAGCAGTACAATGCACTCAGACCTATACGTACAACATCCCGTGTGAGACCCATTTGATTATGCATGAGTTTATTTTCTATTTCTATTAAACAGGCTGCGCCACTTTTCTCTTGAAAAAAGCAGGCTGACGGGTGACCTAATAGAGATCTTTAAAATTATGAAAGGTTTTGATTGAGTGGATACACAGAGAATGTTTCCACTTGTGGGGAAGAGCAAAACTAGAGGCCATCAATATAAGATCATAGAAACATAGAAACATAGAAAATAGGTGCAGGAGCAGGCCATTCAGCCCTTCTAGCCTGCACCGCCATTCAATGAGTTCATGGCTGAACATGAAACTTCAGTACCCCCTTCCTGCTTTCTCGCCATAACCCTTGATCCCCCGAGTAGCAAGGACTTCATCTAACTCCCTTTTGAATATATTTAGTGAATTGGCCTCAACTACTTTCTGTGGGAGAGAATTCCACAGGTTCACCACTCTCTGGGTGAAGAAGTTTCTCCTTATCTCGGTCCTAAATGGCTTACCCCTTATCCTCAGACTGTGACCCCTGGTTCTGGACTTCCCCAACATTGGGAACATTCTTTCTGCATCTAACCTGTCTAAACCCGTCAGAATTTTAAACGTTTCTATGAGGTCCCCTCTCATTCTTCTGAACTCCAGTGAATACAAGCCCAGTTGATCCAATCTTTCTTGATAGGTCAGTCCCGCCATCCCGGGAATCAGTCTGGTGAACCTTCGCTGCACTCCCTCAATAGCAAGAATGTCCTTCCTCAAGTTAGGAGACCAAAACTGTACACAATACTCCAGGTGTGGCCTCACCAAGGCCCTGTACAACTGTAGCAACACCTCCCTGCCCCTGTATTCAAATCCCCTCGCTATGAAGGCCAACATGCCATTTGCTTTCTTAACCGCCTGCTGTACCTGCATGCTAACCTTCAATGACTGATGTACCATGACACCCAGGTCTCGTTGCACCTTCCCTTTTCCTAATCTGTCACCATTCAGATAATAGTCTGTCTCTCTGTTTTTACCACCAAAGTGGATAACCTCACATTTATCCACATTATACATCATCTGCCATGCATTTGCCCACTCACCTAACCTATCCAAGTCACTCTGCAGCCTAATAGCATCCTCCTCGCAGCTCACACTGCCACCCAACTTAGTATCATCCGCAAATTTGGAGATACTGCATTTAATCCCCTCGTCTAAATCATTAATGTACAATGTAAACAGCTGGGGCCCCAGCACAGAACCTTGCGGCACTCCACTAGTCACTGCCTGCCATTCTGAAAAGTACCCGTTTACTCCTACTCTTTGCTTCCTGTCTGACAACCAGTTCTCAATCCACGTCAGCACACTACCCCCAATCCCATGTGCTTTAACTTTGCACATTAATCTCTTGTGTGGGACCTTGTTGAAAGCCTTCTGAAAGTCCAAATATACCACATCAACTGGTTCTCCTTTGTCCACTTTACTGGAAACATCCTCAAAAAATTCCAGAAGATTTGTCAAGCATGATTTCCCTTTCACAAATCCATGCTGACTTGGACCTATCATGTCACCATTTTCCAGATGCACTGCTATGACATCCTTAATAATTGATTCCATCATTTTACCCACTACTGAGGTCAGGCTTACCGGTCTATAATTTACTGTTTTCTCTCTCCCTCCTTTTTTAAAAAGTGGGGTTACATTGGCTACCCTCCACTCCATAGGAACTGATCCAGAGTCAATGGAATGTTGGAAAATGACTGTCAATGCATCCGCTATTTCCAAGGCCACCTCCTTAAGTACTCTAGGATGCAGTCCATCAGGCCCTGGGGATTTATCGGCCTTCAATCCCATCAATTTCCCCAACACAATTTCCCGACTAATAAAGATTTCCCTCAGTTCCCCCTCCTTACTAGACCCTCTGACCCCTTTTATATCCGGAAAGTTGTTTGTATCCTCCTTAGTGAATACCGAACCAAAGTACTTGTTCAATTGGTCTGCCATTTCTTTGTTCCCCGTTATGACTTCCCCTGATTCTGACTGCAGGGGACCTACGTTTGTCTTCACCAACCTTTTTCTCTTTACATACCTATAGAAACTTTTGCAATCCGCCTTAATGTTCCCTGCAAGCTTCTTCTCGTACTCCATTTTCCCTGCCCTAATCAAACCCTTTGTCCTCCTCTGCTGAGTTCTAAATTTCTCCCAGTCCCCAGGTTCGCTGCTATTTCTGGCCAATTTGTATGCCACTTCCTTGGCTTTAATACTATCCCTGATTTCCCTAGATAGCCACGGTTGAGCCACCTTCCCTTTTTTATTTTTACGCCAGACAGGAATGTACAATTGTTGTAATTCATCCATGCGGTCTCTAAATGTCTGCCATTGCCCATCCACAGTCAACCCCCTAAGTATCATTCGCCAATCTATCCTAGCCAATTCACGCCTCATACCTTCAAAGTTACCCTTCTTTAAGTTCTGGACCATGGTCTCTGAAATTACTGTTTCATTCTCCATCCTAATGCAGAATTCCACCATATTATGGTCACTCTTCCCCAAGGGGCCTCGCACAATGAGATTGCTAATTAATCCTCTCTCATTACACAACACCCAGTCTAAGATGGCCTCCCCCCTAGTTGGTTCCTCAACATATTGGTCTAGACAACCATCCCTTATGCACTCCAGGAAATCCTCCTCCACCGTATTGCTTCCAGTTTGGCTAGCCCAATCTATGTGCATATTAAAGTCACCCATTATAACTGCTACACCTTTATTGCATGCACCCCTAATTTCCTGTTTGATGCCCTCCCCAACATCCCTATTACTGTTTGGAGGTCTGTACACAACTCCTACTAAAGTTTTTTGCCCTTTGGTGTTCTGCAGCTCTACCCATATAGATTCCACATCATCACCAAGAAATCCAATAGGGAATTCAGAAGAAACTTCTTTACCCAAAGATTGGTGAGAATGTGAAACTCACTTCCACAGGGAGCGGTTGAAGTGAATAGTATCGATGCATTTAAGAGGAGGCTAGACAAGAATATGAGGGAGAAGGGAATCAAAGGTTATGCTGATAAATTAAGATGAATAAAGACTGGAGGAGGCTCAAGTGGAGCATAAATGCCGGCATGGACTGGTTGGACCAAATGGCCTGTTTCTGTGCCCTATATTCTATATAATCCTATATAATCCAATGGCTTTTCCTACCTCTCTTTCCTCCTTTAAGACGCTTCTTTATTTCCTATCTCTTTGACCAAGCTTTTGGTCATCTGCCCTAATATCTCTTTATGTGGCTCGGTGTCAAATTTTGTTTTATAACACTCCTGTGAAGCACCTTGGGACATTTTACTATGTTAAAGGCACTATAGAAATACCAGTTGTTGTTGCTGTTGTTTCCATTATTCTTTAAATGTAAACCACTGGTAATAATAAGGGTTCATTCTACTACATTGGGCATGTGTTATATGTCGTTTTGTTGCCTTTTATCTGTATCTCCATTTATCTGGTAAAGACTATGCCCCCAGGCTGACAACCAAACTATTAGGTGTCTGCTAAAGGACCCAGGCTGAACTGCCTTGGGCATCTGGTCTGACTCCCCAGTAACCTTCATGTATTTCTCAAGTGACTCATATTATTCTGAATGTTTTTTCTTTATTTATCGACCTGTAAGCAAGCAGTTAATTAATTTATTAATTAATTTTGTTCTGTGACTTTTAAAAAAAATCTCTGACTTTTTTTAATTGAGGGGAAAGGACTTCCATATTAAAATAACTAATCTTTTTCACATCAGGAGACTAGAAGTATCATCCTTTGGGTATCTCGGGGAACAATGTTAGCATATCCCAGGATAATAAGCTCTGAGAATTATAGCATCTTAAGGTCAGTGACTATGCAAAATGAAGATATCATGAAATATTGTTGGAAGATGTGGCAGATGTCATATCCTGTCTTCACACAACTCCAGGAGGTGCACAACAAAAGATCTCAAATAAACTATCTTACCTGGTGCTCTACACAGGGAAACAGCAATATGATGCTTGATGATCTGACACATATATATGTGTATATGTATGTGTGTGTGTGTGTGTGTGTGTGTAAGTATGTGTGTGTGCTAGGGAGTAATATGATATCACAGTATGCATCCAATTCCATTTGAAATTCTACTTAAATATACTTTGTTCATTCTGGTAGTTTAATGAGAGGCATTAAATCCTGACAGTCTTGTGAGGCTTGTCTTTACATAAGAACATTAGAACATAAGAAATAGGAGCAGGGGTATGCCATATGGACCCTCGAGCCTGCTCCGCCATTTAATACGATCATGGCTGATCCAATCATGGACTCAGGTCCACTTCCCCGCCCGCTCCCCATAACCCCTTATTCCCTTATCGTTTAAGAAACTGTCTATTTCTGTCTTAAATTTATTCAATTCATTCATTTATGTTGCTTCTCAGTCTATGCAAGTTTGATCAGCATCTTCCAGTAACAGCATAGATCTTTCTCTCTGGACTTCTGAACTTTAAGGTCTCTGAAGACATTAAATGGGAGTCAGGAAAAAAATATCACCGTGTTCATTCTTAATAATAATTGACCTTAACTGATTTCTTGCTCCTTATTCCTATTGCTCTTCCTTCCACTACTTAATGAAAGCAGTGTTCTCCTCCCCCTGCCGCAAGTGACTGATCAAAGAAATTGGCAGAACTTCCTTAATGTAGTAATTGTTCTTCTTCATGATTAATTACCTGACTGCATTATTTAGAAGAGATTGCACACTCCCTTCATCATTGCCAAAGGGATTCAGGACAAATGTACTGTACTGCCAACAATGGAGAGGCTTCGTAATTTCCCAATTAGCTTTAAGTAGATTCTTCTAACTATTAGTAAATGATTTAAAACAAATTCTAACTTACTTGGAATGGATTGTAGTCAGAATGCTGAGGAAAAAAATCTCTAACACTAAGGCTGAAGAGAACTGGAGTTGCAATTGGTGTAGGAATGTATTTCAACTGAACAATTCCGATGAGCACATATTGAGGTCGAAATTTTAGGCAGCACACGCCCAAACCTGAGTCCCGAGGCTGGCCCAAAATTGGGATTAGGGCCTTATTGTGTTCCTAACACAGTTGAGACTGCACCCAGGGAGGTTAAAGTAACAGTGACCTCAGTCTTTATTAAGACACTCCAGAGTGAGGAACAGGTCTTAGGGACCAGCTTATATACAGTGCTCCTAAGGGATGCTGGGATCCCTTGGGACTTCAGGGGATGCGTTCCCTGGTGGCGGAAACATGGGAGTGCGTGCTTTATAGATACACAACATCACTCCCCCCACCCAAAGTCAAAGTGAAAACTATTTACAAGGTGAGGCGGTCGGGAGCCTTTCTTTCACTGGTGGACCACCTCGGTACAAATGTCTGTTCTGGTGTGTTGGCTGTGCCCTCGCTGGGCTGGCGTGTTGTTGGCCCTGCAGGGCTGCTGGGTAAGCCTGGCCTTGCTGGGCTGTTGGGCATGATGGGTTTGATTTCCTGGTCCGGGGTGGTGTCGTTGATCCTTTGGTGTGTGTTGTGGGCTCGAAAAAGGTGGTGTCTGCTGTGGGTTGTTCAGGGCAGTCTGCGAACCGCAGCCTCGTTTGGTCCAGGTGCTTTCTGCAAATTTGTCCATTGCCTAGTTTGACTACAAACACTCTACTCCCTTCTTTAGCTATCACCGTGCCAGTGATCCACTTGGGACCATGTCCATAGTTTAGCACATACACAGGGTCATTCAGATCAATTTCCCGTGACACAGTGGCGCGACCAGCGTTTACATTTTGTTGCTGCCGCCTGCTCTCTACCTGATCATGCAGGTTGGGGTGAACCAGCGAGAGTCTGGTTTTAAGTGTCCTTTTCATGAGTAGCTCAGCCGGGGGTACCCCTGTGAGCGAGTGGGGTCCTGTGCGGTAGCTGAGCAGTACTTGGGACAGGCGGATTTGGAGTGAGCCTTCTGTGACTCATTTAAGGCTCTGTTTGATTGTTTGTACTGCCCGCTCTGCCTGCCCATTGGAGACTGGTTTAAACGGGGCCGAGGTGACATGTTTGATCCCATTGCGGGCCATGAATTCTTTCAATTCAGCACTGGTGAAACATGGCCCGTTGTCACTGTCCAGTATGTCAGGCAGGCTGTGGGAGGCAAACATGGCCCTCAGGCTTTTAATGGTGGTGGTGGTGGTGCTCCCCGACATTATTTCAATTCAATCCATTTTGAAAAAGCATCCACCACCACCAGGAACATTTTACCGAGAAACAGGCCCGCATAGTCGACATGGATCCTCAACCATGGTCTGGAGGGCCAGGACCACAAACTTAATGGTGTCTCTCTGGGCGCGTTGCTCAACTGAGCATAGATGCTGCATTGCCGTACACAGGACACTAAGTCAGAGTCGATACCGGGCCACCACACGTGGGATCTGGCTATCGCTTTCATCATTACTATACCCAGGTGTGTGCTTGGGAGTTCCGAGATTAATGTCTCCCTGCCCTTTTTGGGTAGCACTAAGCGGTTACCCCACAACAGGCAGTCTGCCTGAATGGACAGCTCGTCCTTTCGCCGCTGGAACGGCTTGATTAGCTCTTGCATTTCAACGGAGATGCTGGCCCAGCTCCCATGCAGTATACAATTTTTTACTCGGGACAGCAGAGGATCTTGGCTGGTCCAAGTCCTAATCTGGCGGGCCGTGACAGGTGATTTATCATTTTCAAACGCTTCCATGACCATCAACAAGTCTACGGGCTGCGCCACCATCAACAATTTGCAGGCTGCGCCATTTCCACCCCCATGGTGGGCAATGGTAGCAGACTGGGCGCATCCGCACAGTTCTCGGTGCCTGGCCTGTGGCGGATGGTATAGTTATACGCTGATAGCGCGAGTGCCCACCTTTGTATGAAGGCTGAGGCATTAGTAATTATCCCCTTGTTTTCAGTGAACAGGGATATGGGGGGCTTGTGATCGATTTCCAGCTCAAATTTGAGGCCAAACAGTTACTGATGCATTTTCTTTACCCGAACACACACGCTAATGCCTCTTTCTCAATCATGCTGTAAGCCGTCTCAGCCTTAAACAGGCTCCTGGAGGCATAGGCGACAGGTTGCAACTTCCCCGCAACGTTAGCTTGTTGTAATACACACCCAACTCCGTACGACGACGCATCACATGCTAGCACAAGTCTTTTACACGGGTTATACAATACAAGCAGCTTGTTGGAGCATAAAATATTTCTGACTTTCTCAAAAGCAATTACTTGGTTTTTTCCCCATACCCAGTTCTCACCTTATCGCAATAACACATGTAGTGTCTCTAAGAGGGTGCTTAACCCCGGTAGGAAGTTACCAAAATAGTTGAGGAGTCCCAGGAACGACCACAGCTCTGTGACGTTCTGTGGCCTGGGCACATTCCTGATAGCCTCTGTCTTGGCGTCTGTGGGCCGAATGCCATCCGCCGCGATCTTTCTCCCCAAAAAATCCACTTCTGTTGCCATGAAGACGCATTTCGACCTCTTCAGCCGCAGCCCAACACGATCCAGTCGCTGGAGGACCTCCTCCAGGTTTTGTAGGTGCTTGACGGTGTCCCGACCCATGACCAAAATGTTGTCCTGAAAAACTATCGTGCGTGGTACTGACTTGAGTAGGCTCTCCATGTTTCTCTGGAAGATCGCTGTAGCTGACCGAATTCCAAACGGGCATCTGTTGTAGATGAACAGTCCCTTGTGCGTGTTGATGCAGGTGAGGCCCTTCGAAGACTCCTCCAGCTCCTGCATCATGTAGGCCGAAGTCAGGTCGAGCTTGGTGAACATCTTGCCTGCCAGCGTCGCAAATAGGTCGTCTGCCTTAGGAAGCGGGTATTGGTCCTGTAGCGAGAAATGATTAACAGTTACTTTATAATCGCTGCAAATCCTGACTGTGCCATCACTTTTGAGTACTGAAACAATTGGGCTGGCCCACTCGCTGAATTCCACTGGGGAGATGACGCACTCGCATTGCAGCCCGTCCAGCTCGATTTCCACTCTCTCCCTCTTCATGTGAGTTACTGTTCGCGCCTTGTGATGAATGGGTCGTGCCTCTGGGACCAAGTGGATCCGCATCTTCGCCCCGGAAAAGTTTTGAATGCCTGGCTCAAAAAGGGAAGGAAATTTGTTAAGAACCTGGGTACATGAGGCCTCATCGACATGTGATAGCGCTCGGATGTCACACCAGTTCCAGCGGATTTTGCCCAGCCAGCTCCTTCCAAGCAGTGTGGGGCCATTGCCCGGGACAATCCACAGTGGCATTTCGTGCACCGTGCCCTCGTAGGTGACCTTGACCATGGCGTTGCCCAGGACAGTGATGAGCTCTTTGGTGTACGTTCTCAGTTTCGTGTGGATGGGGCTCGGGCTGGGTCTGAGTGCCTTTTTGCACCACAGCCTCTCAAACATCTTTTTACTCATGTTGAATTGGCTAGCACCAGTGTCCAGTTCCATGGCTACGGGTAAGCCATTCAATTTTACATTTAGCATTATAGGTGGACATTTCGTTGAAAATGTGTGCACCCCGTGTACTTCAGCATTTGCCTCCCCTCTCTGAGGCTCGAAATTGCTTTGATCCACTATGGACCGATCTTCTTCTGCCACGTGGTGCTTAGCAGGTTTTGCAGAGCTTGCAGCTCATCTGCAAGCTCATTGGAGGAGCCCCATTGTTCCACAGGTCTTGCAAACATACCCTTTGAAGCAGCATGAATAGGCTCCACAATGCCAACAAGGTGTGAATTGCCTTGCATTCATCCTTTGTTGCGGACTCTGAGTCATCTGGGTCAGCTGAGGCTTGCTGGCAGTTGCAGACTCGTGGTTTCTGCCCTGTACATTTCTGCTCACAAACACAGTTCCAGTAAATTTATGAACATTGCTAGCACTTGTGTGCTGAGAGATTTGTTTGATGTTGTCACTGGTGTACATAAAAGCCTGTGCTATCGCAATGGCCTTACTGAGGGTCGGTGTGTCTACAGTCCAAAGTTTCGATAGGGTGGTCTTGTGGCCAATGCCCAGGAAGCCATCAAACTCACATTGTCCTGCAAGTCGCCTTAGCTCGGCAACGTAGCTCGCCACTTCCTGACCTTCAGATCGCTGGCACGTGTAGAACCGATACCTCGCCATCAGCACGCTCTCCCTTGGGTTAAGATGTTCCCGAACCAGTGTACACAGCTCCTCATACGACTTATCTGTGGGTTTCACCGGAGCCAGAAGATTCTTCATGAGGCTGTAGGTCGGTGCCCTGCAGACCGTGAGGAGGACTGCTCTCCTTTTTGCAGCACTTCCTTCTCCGTCCAGCTCATTGGCTACAATGTACTGGTCTAGCCATTCGACATAGGCTTCCCAGTCCTCACCCTCTGAGAACTTCTCCAGGATGCCCACAGTTTGCTGCATCTTTGTGTTGCATTTGTATACTCGTCGCCAATTATTGTGTTCAGAACACAGTTGAGACCGCACACAGGGAGGTTAAAGTAACAGTGACCTCAGTCTTTAATAAGACACTCCAGAGTGAGGAACAGGCCTTAGGGGCCGGCTTATATACAGTGCTCCCAAGGGATGCTGGGATCCCTTGGGATTCAGGGGATGCGCTTACTGGCGGCGGAAACATGGGAGTGCATGCTTTACAGATACACAACAGGCCTCACCTAAATATTCTGGGCGAGCTGCCACCACTTGTGCCTCTGCAACCAGCTCCCGCTTCAGGAGGATTACATTTCCAGCTGCTTGACTCATCGCCAGCATCTTCAGGTAAGTCATGAGGGGAGGTGGCCACTTTCTTGGCCCCATCCACACCAGCAAAGCCTGAGTGGAGCAGGCCCGACACGAGCTCCGCTCAAAGCAGCCCAATTGCCCTCATTAGCATACGCAAGGGGCCTAGCACATGTTTTAGGCGGCCAACCCGTGATGTCTGAAAATCGTCTGAGGCCAATCTGATGTTGGATGTTTTTTATTTGTCCTTGGGGCACCGTCCTGCAATATTTGCCATTTTTGCCCCATCTTCCGCCTGTAACATCGACGCAACAGCGATGACAAATTTCTATCACATTCTCTCAAGTGCCCATTACAACCAGGTAATAGAGTAAGGGTGGAAGGAGTTTAACAGGCATAGGCCAAAAGCACTGGAGAGAGGACACATACTTAAGACTCCAGCGGAAAGCAGAGAGAATGAATTAAGCTATCAAAGTTGACTACTAATTTCATAATCAGCAAAAAATGTTTTGCAGGTTTTGAAATAACATTAAACACAGCTAAAACAGCAATGTATGGAGAAGTTGGTGGTACATTGCATCCTGGGTATGAATATTATCCATTCACCTCGAGGAAATCCACCTCAGGAAGGGGATAGATAACAGTTGGGTTCGTACAATTTGACTCAACATTTCTGGGTAAGAAAAGAAAAATAATCAGCCTGGATCATACTCCTGATATTTATTAAGTGTACCTCCTGCTGCAAAGTTTGTGGGGGTGAAATTGCCCCGCGTCCCATTTAGAGGTAACCTTCTTGGGCCAGGAAATTTATCGCCTGGCCCGGAAGTTCCACCCTGGTGCAGAATTCGGCCCTTCTTCCCTTCAACAGAGGCATGTTCCACCTCTGCCTTTGTGGAGGCATGTTCCTGGGGTGGTAGGGTGGCGCTGAGTCCAGCGCCATGCTCTGGAGCCCAGTGCCCCGCCAGCAATGTCAACGCTACACTGACATCTGCATAGCCCTGATGCAGCAGAATGCACCCCCCTTCAATTAAAGGGGTGGGTCGCTGCATGCCATCACTTGGCCACCAGGGACGTCCTCAACTGGGCCAATGGCCCGGCACCCATAACAGAGTCGAACGACAAAAAAATATGGTGGCTCACAGTGCAAACGGCCTCCCCTTTAAGGGGCGCACCAGTGGCGGATGTCCGCCAGCTTCGTGACCTGCAAAGCTAGCGGCGACATTGGCCGGTGCCAGCCTCGCCGCCCATGGGGAAATTTCCCCTGTGGGCGTAAAGGGGCCGGCGCATATGGTGATGACGTCATCGGCGTGTGCGCGCCAGCCCGGGGAGCAAATCGTGGGACATGGCGTTACCGGCACAATGCCCCCCTACCCTCCGGGACAATTTCCCCGGAGGTGCTATTGACCTCTTTCCCCGGCGATAACCTCGTTGCGTCCCATTTTCACCCACAGAGGAGCTAATGGGGCTATAACAAGGGGCAATTTCACCCCCTGTGTGGTCTTTGGGTATGGACAAGATTGGGGTCTACTAAAACGCCTTCTACAGTTGAACAGTCACCCAGCACCCATAGAACTGTACCAACAATGAACCAAAGCTTTCAAGAAAGGGGAGAGAAAATGGAAGGAGAATCATTTTTACGTCCCTTATTTCTGATTGTTGTTAAAGGGTCTTAAATCCCAGTATACAAAACCACAAAGCAGCAAACTAAACTGAGATAGGGCATAATTTACAATAATCTTGTTTTCTTGCTCACAAAAACCAAAAGAGTGGACAATGCAGAAAATGGAAATGTCACCATTGTAGAAGAGGATACTGTTCTGATGTTATAGGAACTTTGTGGTACTTTGATTAGAATTTAACTTCTGAACATGAAGGCAAAATGTAAAGGAAAATCTGACATCAAGCAATCATCAGTTAAAAGAAATGGATCACTTACAAACTGATTTCTCTTCCTGATTATTTTCACCCAAAATAGAATTCTTTCTGTTTATTGATTGTAGTTAAAATTTCAAATCGCCAGCTCTTTGTATATTTGATGAATGGATTCAAAAAACTATTTTGTTTGTTTTCTATCTTTCCTTGGAATGTGTCCAGTTTAATGATTAGAATCGGTGTTTTCCTTGTATGTTTTTATAGTGCACGGTGCTGTAGTTGCAGAGTATGCTCGTATTCTTAATTATCTTGTTTCCTGTAGTTTTAATTGCAGGTGCTTGTTTCATTTTTTTTTAAATTTGGAATAAAATGCATTTTATTCTAGAATTCAAAAGAACATTCTTGAGAAAATATAAAAATGAAAATTCTAAAACTTAAATTTTAACATAACAGGACTTGTACAAATGGCTACCACAAAGTGGGTGAGATTTGAAATTCCACCAAATGCCTTTTTTAGTGCACTGGTTAACACATTCACTTCAAATTCCCACATACACTATTTTAACTAAGTCATTAATTTGCTATTGTTACTTTGTGAATTTATCCTCCTTTTTGATTGTTGATTTTTCCTTTTCAGTGCTCCAGTTTCACCCACAAATGCATCTTCCCTCCCTACTCCCTCTTTCTGTTTAAAGCAAGTTCATTGATCTCTCCAAGACGATCATGCATGGCAGATATGCCTGAGCGAACCAAGCCATATTCTCACCAGGCATTAGTTGTGGCCATACCTCCCTGACCCTACTTGCAAAATGGTGGCTTTAAGTGATGAGGATGACTACAAGCCACAGTAACAGCTCATTCACATGTGCTAATGCAGCCATTCTGTCATAGATTTACAATAATATGTGCCTTTTAATTATTTAAGTATGTTACAGTTATTTTTATCACCATTTTATGTATTTTACAAATCTACTTTTCTCGGTTTTTATTCTCCTTTCATTAGACTCTCTCACATCAATGACCTATCTGTGAGGACAGCTGGTTCCTAGGGTATTTCTAATGTCAATTTTAAACTGGATGTCAGCATGGAAGTGTGAAATCATACTGGTACGTTCCTTCTCTACCTATCCTCCATTCAGAACATAATCTGTGCAAAGTAAGTATGTTATTTCAACTGAAAGGTTTGAGGTTTCTCAGTATTTTCAAGAAAGGAAACAATTCATTTTCATACAAACATAAAAACATTTTGCAACACACCCGGGCTCAGAGGTAAAAACTCTGGGCCTGAAAATGTGCAAGCCGTTAATCCCAGGGTAAGTGCTGGGATCCTCTGCCACTGCCACTGGGTCAGAAAATGTGGGGTCAAGGGGAAGTTCTGTCATTTCAATATTCTTGTTAGTGCCTGTACCAACATGGGAACTTCACAGGCGCTTTCCAAAGTGAAGAGATGGGAGAAGTGGTGTTGCCCAGCCATTTGTCTTTACGTTAGTAACTCACAATTTTAAAGGTAATCGCTGGCCCTCTTTGTAAAGGGAGCCACTTCTTCCTCTCTGCTGGTTGTGTTCTTGGAGATCCAGGGCCCAGGCCAATACCCAGGCTTGGACCCCAGTTGAGCTCCATATCTGCCAGCCAGGAGGCTGCTACAACTCCATTCACCCGATATACCAACTGCCTGGTGGATCCCAGCCTAGGAAACTCCAGGCCTGGGAGTTCACTTCTCCCTGGCTACGTCCCCTTAGTGTAAGGAACATGCTTGCAGCAAACAGAAGCTCTGCCCAAACAAGGTCCTGCGGAAATTAGCAACAGCAGCCAGGACCCAGAGCATCCAGAATCTGGCCTAATTTGTAGGCCTTCCACCACACTACCAGCTGATTTACAGCAGGACTGCGCCAGATGGGCTGCAGATTTTTTGGGACCTCTGTTTCTGAGCCATATAGGACAGCAAGGTTCCAGCTTGATTCTCTTGTCTGTGCGGAGTTATCGGAACTCAACCAGGTCAGCAGCAGTGCCCCTAGGTGAGAGAAAGAACAGTCATCCAGGCTTCTGATTATTGTGTTGCTAGAAATATGTGAATGTTGGATGAGGACGTGATCGGGCTCAGTTATGGTATCTTCCACAGTCAAATAGCCATTCAGCGCTAACTATCATGCCTTATATGTGAAATAATGATCACTTTTACAAGATACCAAAAGGTGAACGAACCTATGGAACCGTGGTCCAGTCAGGGAATCAATACAAACAGGAGAAAATTGGAGCGACATATAAATAATAAAACGTTGGGTGGTTATTCATTTTGGAAGCAATGGCGAGATATCAAAAACAATCTATGGGAAGGGCATATTGATTACATTCATGTGGGCTCACAAGCTACTGGATTCCAAAGCTACTTTCATGGTATAAATGCATAATTAATCCTCAATTATACAACTGCGTACACAATCTCCAGGACTTTTTGCTCAAAGTTTGAACCTTACTTTAATCTGAAACATTTGGAACTAAAATAAAAACTCTAATAAAATAGATCAGGCTTTTTTTTTTTACAGCATTTAGTGCAGCAGCCACTTTGAACTTAACTCATAATTTCTGTCCTAATTTGCTACTGACAGATCTGACAGGCAGTGCTGAATACTTGAACACACAAAAACTTGCATCCACAAGTATAAAGGAATGTGAATATTTGCCTTCGGGTTAAATAGACATAACTGTCACTCACTTGAAAGGAGAAGAGTATAGTTGCATCATCAAATGGCGGATTTAGATGCAGCGGCATGTCACTGACCTTAATGCGCTCAGTTTGTCATTTATTTTTCCTCCAGACTCAGGAAAAACTTTTGAGAAAAAAAAACTGCATTCGAAAAGGCTGAAAAAACAGCAAGCCGGCAAAAGAAATCCTGTTAGCTGCAAGTCGGCAGTTGTGCTAAGCTTGGCTGATTAATTATTGCTCATAATTTGCGTTAGGATTAATTAACTAATTAGAGACGAATGTCTGAAGGCAAAGTTATGGCTCTGCTTGTCAAACCCAGGGCTTTAATTATTTTGATATTTTTTCATTTTAATCACCCACAGAATCAGTCGCACATTGTCAGCTGTTGCAGCTGGAACAGGCACTAGGAATTAAGTGACTGTGGGTAACGTGCTGCCACTCTACATGGGTAGCTATTAAAGAAAGAACATTTTCAGCATTTCAGCCATTATCAGTATGGTGATAAGAGAACCAAAGCAATCATACCACTTGCTGTGCCATAAGTAAGCCATTCCTTAGATGTTAATAGATTACTGATTAAGCTGTTCTTACGGTGTTTATATGCGGGGCTGTGTATGTTGCCACATTTACACTGACCCCAATACAATCATTCTGCTCAGGTCTGGGGCCTGCTGCATTTGTGCCTGAATTTCAACATACCTCCCTCAGAGTGTTTATAAAGATGGCACTAGTGGCAGCTGTAGCTACGCTGACTGTTCACATTGCTCTTGCACACTGCTCACTGCTAGTAAAAATCTAAAGTGAGGAAAAGATTGACTGGACAATCAGCTCTTGCCTCAATTGAAATGTAAAAGCACTAGAACAGACTGCTCCAGCTCCTTTCAAATTTCACCTATGGAAGCAGTGAGAAACTTTGAAGAATCATTGCTCAGGGCTGGAGATTAAATGGGTTGGGTAGAGTCCACATGTGAATACATTTTGCTAGGTCTAGAAAAGGAATGGCTTGTAAGGTCTTTTCTTGTGGAACTTGACATTTCTCCCTCCTCCCCCAAGAGCGAAGGAATAACACGTAGGGAACTACCGACCATCATAGAAATTAACGTTGCAGATGTATAGCGCTCTTCTCCAAAACTATTAGGGGAAAATATCCCTCAGATCCATAGTTCTCATTCTATCAAGCCCACATTTTGGAATTTATAATTTCCCATGGAAATTAATACTTTAACTGGAGCATCTCCTGTCCCTCCTCCCATCACAGGGTACCAGAGAGGCACAAAAACAACTGGGCCTCCTCAGAATTGGGCAACTCATACACATAACTGCCAGATCATCCACAGAAATCAGAGGATTATATGATCATACAAACACAAAATAAGAAAAGAAAGATAAAACTAGTTGATCTCACGCTGTTCATGGATACAAAAATGTCTTATTTTCTGTCATTGTTTCTTTTCCTCTGTTCTCTTCTGTGTCGTGCTCCTTAATATTCTCTTTGTATTCCATTATTTTTCTCTTTCCTTAAAGCTCTCACAGACATTTCACAATTTGTCTCTCTCTGCATTCAATTTCTTTGCTCATTCTTACTCTATCATGATTTCTTTACATCCTTCTGTCTGCTTTAATTTTTTGCATCACCCCATGTCTCAGTACAGCTCTCACATGCCCTTTTTTAACTGAGCCAATTTCTAACTAATACCTTTTTATTTAAAACCAAGGTTATGCAGCAAGACATGAGCTAACATGTATCAGATTCTAGGTGGATATCTGGGTCAGGTGGGAAAAGACTATTCGGAAGCTGTTGCAACACATGCAGATGAGAGAGAAGAAGGGTGTTGGGGCTGGGGGCTTAGGTCATGAGAGAGGAGAGTGGCTCTTGGTGGGATTTAGCTGGAGTTGCTGGAGAAAATGGGGAAAGGGACAGGGAGTTGAGAGGGAGTGAGCAGTCCAGGGAAGGAGTTTGGAAGTGGAGCACAGGCTGGCATTTGGAAATACTTGGGGATGGAGTATTTGAGAACTGAAGTATTCCTGGGCTTTAGCGCCACTGATGGAATAAAAGTTACCCTTATCTGATAGCTGTCACTAGCATATGTTACAAGTTTAGGGTCTTGCTCTAGACATTCTCTTGCATACAGTGGTGCCAGTTTGAACATCTTACATTCCGGGATTTGCCCTTACTGCACAATATCTAACTATATGATAGTGTAACCCAGGCTGTAATAATCATACCCATTTGTGTTCTGAATGGGATATTCATGCCTTTTGCAGATTGTCTTTGAGTCTCTCTGAAGGTGGACCAAACAATCACTTGGTAAGATGAGGTCAGATACGAATTGATAAGCTATTTTATTTAAGAGCGTTTGAACACACAGAGCAACAGTTATGATTATTTCAATCAGTACAACTTCTCTTTGCGTAGTAATACAAAATAATGAGCATTCTATGATTATCCACATCTTACATAACAAACAAAATAATTTGTGACTATCACCTACATTCTAACCTTCTTGCAGCCTTTACTGCGTCTGACTATCGCACACATTTCTATTTCCAAAAATAAATCCCCAAATTAAAAAAACTGACTGTGTACTTGCCTCTCTCTGGGGTAGACCGAGACTTTGTGCCGTATTGTAAAATAGATGGTAGCAAGTTGCTGGCCCATTTTACATCTTTCCCAATTTTTATTTCTATTGACTTTCTCTGCTCACAACCAGAAAAGGGTCAGGTACTACCCAACACAATGTGAGATGTTTCCATTTAGTGAGACAGGCTAATGAATTGCTTAACATTTACAATCTACAGGGAAGTAATATCAAAGCTAACTCATTAGCATTTTAACTACCTATCATCTCGGAGCCCTTTTTTTATTTTCCGTGAAATACAAAATTAAAAGTTACTTTTTTCCCAAAATCTTTCTGCAGGAAAATGGTCAAAAGAACCTGAAACATGCCAATGTATTATGTGAAATGAGTACAGTTTGAATCCAGTTCCTTGTGGGTCCACATCACAGTACTAGTCGGCATTAAATTGACAATCTCGTTGAGAGAAGCCACAGACTGGCTGCTATGGGAAATGATAGACATATCACACTAGAGTAGTTCAGGGATAATCTGAGGTTGGAGGTGAGGGACAGTGTTGAGGTAGAACAGGGGGATATTTATTCTATATTTCACAATGTTATATCCAACTGGGACTGCTTAATACTCATATGGGATGTCTGAAATGACTCTATTCTCCAGCAGTAACAACTGTCACCCTGATAAGAATAAAGGTAAGCAAAAAAAGTAGTGAATCAAAAAGAATTGCATTTTTATACTGTCCCTCAACAATGTCTCAAAGCATTTCTTATTTTGAAGTGCAATTATTGTTGTTATTTAAATAGACAGCAGCTGTTTTGCACACAATCCCGATGTTAGTGCAACCAGTCATGTGTACTAATGAGGTATAGTTAACATTTTCCGGTGTGATCCTTTTGATAAATTGTTGCAGACTACTATTGAGTGAATGTAACTCCAAATATTTGCCTGAAAAATGTTTCTATGTCACTTCTCTCCTAAAGGTTGTGACTCATGCTTGGGAAGGCTCCCTGGACAGAGATACCCCTCCAGTATCTCATCCGTCTTTCAGATGAGACGTTAAACCGAGGCTCCGTCTGCTCTCTCAGGTGGATGTAAAAGATCCCATGACACTCTTATGAAATAGAGCAGGGGAGTTATTCCTGGTGTCCTGGCCAATATTTATCCCTCAATCAACATCACTAAAACAGATTATCTGATCATTATCACCTTGCTGTTTGTGGGAACTTGCTGTGCATAAATTGGCTGCAGCTTTTCCCACATTATAACAATAACTACACTCCAAGGGCCCGAAATTCAGTACCGATGGAAAGCTGGTGTTCCTCCAACCTTTTTGTGGCTATTAGCGGCAACATTTTTTCGTGGCTGGGCCACCCCATATTCAGCTCCAAAAGTGAACAAATGGGTTCCAGCGCTAATGAACCCTTCCAAAGTGGATTTTTCAGTTTAATGGCTGTCTTAATTTGAGCATTATCACCACTGAGAAATTCAGCATGCAAGTAAGGGTTTCTAATGAGCCCGCTGCTCCCTGGCTTTTTTAAGGGTTTTCAGCAAGGCCCTGAGGGGGGAAGGTGTTTGGAAAGATGGCTGGTGTAAGAGGTGCAAGGAGAGCCAACAGGTTCATTGACATGGAGCTGGAGACACTGATGGACGGTGTGGAGGACAGAAGAAGAATACTGTTTCCTGACGTGGGGAGGCCTGGCAGACCACCAGTACATAATGCATGGAGGGAGATTGCAGGGGAGGTGTCAGGCACTTCCATATATGTGAGGACGCACCCTCCCAGGAGGGTGCTGGACAGTCTGCACCAGGCTCTTCCAGAGTGGCAATGGGTCGAGACCTCCTAGCTCTGGGGCGACGGGGATCCTCCTCCTCCTCAGGTGGTACTACTGGCTCGACCTCCGGCGGCTGTCCCCTCATGATGGCCAGGTTGTGCAGCATGCAGCAGACCACGATGATTATAGAGACCCATTGAGGAGAGTACTGCAAGGTGCCAACAGAGCAGTCCAGGCACTGGAACCTCTGCTTAAGGATGCCTATGCACTGCTCAATGATGCACCTGGTGGCACAATGAGCATCATTGTATGCATGCTCTGGCGCTGTTCTGGGGTTCTGCAGAGGAGTGAGCAGCTAAGTGGACAGGGGATATCCCTTGTCCCCAAGCAGCCAACCGCAATCCTGATTCGGGCCAGTGAAGATGACGGGCACACTGGTCTGGCGCAGAATGACTGAATCATGGCTGCTACCTCTCTTGCCCGCTGCCTCTCTGCATGGTGCTGATGGCGACACCTTCTCCTGTGGGCCGCCCTGTTTCTGAGCAGGTGTACCAGGTGTCGCCCTCCCAACATTCCTCCAATCCTCAGGGTGAACCCTGCCAAGCAGGTCTCAGCAGCCCACAGGATTCCACTAAAGAGTCAGACCTGAAAGTTGTACAAAAGTACAGGGGTATGTGCAAACCTCTGAGCAGCACTCAGCAGATTTAATGGAGCCAAGACAATTAATAAAATGATATCAAAAGCTAAATACTGCGGACCATGGAAAATGAAATAAAAACACTAATAATTAATAAAACTATATCAAAAGATAAATACTGCGGATGTATGCTGGAAAATGAAATAAAAACAATAATAAGTAATAAAACTTTTTACCTACCAAAGGGCACCAGCGGTGTTGCGTTCGAGCACCACATCGAAAACCTTGCGGGGGCACTGCCGGGAAATGTCCTACCTTACCTCGGTGAATTTGGCTGTGGTAGTCCCTTTCCAGCAGTCCGCATGCTGCAAACCTCACCGCTGGAAAGTTACCTTTACAGCGGCTTCACTGTGTCATTTCCGGCAGAAGTAAACACCAGTGAAATCTTCCCCCAGCTGAATGTGACTCGGGGAGGGAAAAGTACCCGACCGCGGCGGTCAATCGATTTTTTCGATCGACCGCCCAAACTCCGCGGTAACCATCCCTTCGTGGACGGTGAATTTCGAGTCTCAAATGTACTTCATTGGCTATAAAGTGCTTTGAGACATCCGGTCGTTATGAAAGGTGCTATATAAATGCAAATCTTTCTTTCTTTCAAGGGTCTATTCTTCATGTGTGAACTTAGACAGTCATTCATTTTAATATATTCAGTCAAAGTTTTTCAATCAAAATATTTTAAGGTTTATTTTCGGATCTTGGTGCTGCAGCAATAGGACCGAATACAGAAATATATCTCACTGAAATTGCGTATGAATGAACTTATATGACTTCCTGAGATAGACCCAATTAAATATTCATCGAAAGTTATCATGTCAGCCTGGGCATGGCAACAGGATCTCACTGTCAGTCAGGTCAGGAAGTTGCTCACATTTTCCATCCTTAAATGTAGTTACTATTAGATTTGGATTGCTCCAGCAAAATGCAAGCACAGGCACGTTGGGCAAAATAGCCTCCTCTGTGCCATAAATTGCTTCTAGTTCCACAGATTTTAACTATTCTTCATCTTAACATTGAGTGTATACTCCCAATAGTTCTCCCCCAAAATGTATTACCTCACACATATCTACATGGAATTGCTAACTGTCCATTCCACTAACCTACCTGTGCCTTCCTAAAGTCTGCCTTTTTCAACTGTCACACAGCTCACTTTGCATAGTCTAAAAACATATTCGCCTTCCTCCTTAAGAGCTCCATCATACATGGAGCTTTCCTTATGTCCATTTCAGGTGCGGCAAATGGAAGGCATAGTAGAATCTAGTTGTAAAAGAACAGCAAATCAAGCTGTGATTAATTTTAATACTTTTCATACATTTCAATATATTTTAATACTTAAATTAAGCTATCACACTACAGCACTAACAGACTGTGTATGATATGAATCAGGCAGGATCCAGCAGAAGAGATTCCCTGCCTGATGTTGAAGCTCCCATGCGCCCATTCTGCACCAGTGTCACCAGCCAGCAGATTGGAAAATGTAACCTTTCATCTCTGAAAGGTTTTAATTTACCCAGTTTAAACTCAATTACCATCCACCCCCACTCTCCTCCTCACTATAGCCCAAAAAATCAACTTTAATTTGTGCTTAGAAAGTATCAGGCCCAAAACACAGCTATATTTTGTAGATAACAGGATTAGCTCGGATGATGATAATGAGTTGGTCAATTTGCCCCTGGCAATTGCTTAACACCAGAAGAGTGCTAATCCTCTAAAGCTTTGATGTCTTATACTTTCAGTCAGAGTACGGCACACCCTATATCCTTGAGCTGTCCACCTCTTTAAGGAACATTTTGGGTCCTCATTAGTTGTGCCTATTACCAAGGTGACTCCATCATGCCTGAAACACTTGAGAGGGAAGCAAACATAAATAGCCATCTTCAACATGTGCTTTATGTTGTACTGTTGCCAGTGCTTCAGAAAAAGGGTATGAGCTCTTGACCTGTAACATGTAAAGCTTCAACTTGCTGAGAGAAATATGCTTTTTTGGCAAAGTTTTCTAGAGTTTTGCTAGATTCGTACATTTTCTTAAAATGTTTTACTGAGTGAAGTATTGGCTATTTAAAATACCACACCCACTTAAAATGACTGGAATGGAGGCATACATAATGTATAATATGGGCAGGTATTTCTACTGCTCTGTAGACCATAAGCTTGGTGCCAGATTGGAGGTCCTGGTCTTCAAAAACTCTCTTCCTCAGGCAACCGAAGGCTGTGCTGGCACACTGGAGGTGGTGTTGGACCTCATCTTCGATGTCTGCCCTTGCTGATAGTAGGCTCCCGAGATATAGAAAATGGTCCACGTTATCCAAGGCCGAGCCGTGGATTTTAATGATCAGGGGGGCAGTGCTATGTGGCGGGGTCAGGTTGGTGGAGGACCTTTGTCTTATGGATGTTTAGTGTAAGGTTCATACTTTCGTAAGCCTCAGTGAAGGTGTTGACGATGACTTGGAGTTCGGCCCCTGCTCGCAAGCAAGCGCTCTACTCGGAACTCCTACACGGCAAGCGAGCCCCAGATGGGCAGAGGAAATGTTTGAAGGACACCCTCAAAGCCTCCTTGATAAAGTGCAACAATCCCTGGCCCAAGACCGCCCTAAGTGGAGGAAGAGCATCCGGGAGGGCACCGAGCATCTCGAGTCTCGTCACCAAGAGCATGCAGAAAACAAGCGCAGACAGCAGAAGGAGCGTGCGGCAAACCAGACTCCCCCCTCCCCCCGACCCTTCCCTTCAATCACTGTCTGCCTCACTTGTTACAGAGACTGTAATACCCACATTGGACCGTGCAGTCACCTGAGAACTCACTTCTAGACTGGAAGCAAGTCTTTCTCGATTTCGAGGGACTGCCTATGATGATAATATGGGCCAGTTTTATTGTTGTTACGAGTGATTTTGGATGTGCATTGTTGTAGAACCAGTAGTATAACTCAGAAGTCAGGTTGGTGATCTCATTGCAGTTGATACTAAAGCCATGAGATATGTGAGCTCCATCAGAAGGTAACTTTTTGAATCTACTTTTTAATTAAGATGTATGATCTTTCTCATCCACAATAATTTTTTTAATGTTAGCAAGAAGCAAATAGTCCTTTTACCTCTGACTTAACTTGAATTAACTGTGCAGAATTCCATTGTCATTGGACAGAGATATGTGAAGCTTATATTATAACTTGTATCTGCCAGACCAGTATCTGTGCTATAACTGGTCCCTTAAATTGAGGATATTTTACATGTTATACGTATTAGATCAGAGATTAATTAGTGATTGTTTTGTGTGTTACAGTGAAGGGCAACTAAATATAATAACTACATATGCAATTACAAATCTGAATACATTAATGTAAAATTATGCTGATTTAAATAAATAAAGCAATAGATTATAGCTCTATTCTAGTGCTGTTAGGCTAACTTTGGTAAACAGAAAAAAAGCAACATTTAAAAAAATCTATTAACAATATATGCTGCTTCATATCAAATCTGAAAATTTTGCAAATTTGTTAATAATACTAACCCCTGACAAGACTATCATCCACAACACATTTGGTTAACAGGTTTGGATAAAATTCCTATATTTACTATTTTAACAAAATTATTAACCTAAATCCTAAGAAAGTTAGAAACACACTGAAGGTCAATTGTATGCTGTTTACTGTTTATCATATAACTAGAAAATGGTAGTTAGTATTTTCTATTTGCCAGTGAGTCATTTGTTTATCTTTTGGTTAATGGGACTCAAGGTAGACAAGTCCCCTGGTTCTGATGAAATGCATCCCAGGGTATTAAAAGAGATCGTGGAAGTTATAGCAGATGCATTCGTTATAATCTACCAAAATTCTCTGGACTCTGGGGAGGTACCAGCAGATTGGAAAGCAGCTAATGTAACGCCTCTGTTTAAAAAAGGGGGCAGACAAAAGGCAGGTAACTATAGGCCGGTTAGTTTAATATCTGTAGTGGGGAAAATGCTTGAAGCTATCATTAAGGAAGAAATAGCGGGACATCTAGATACGAATAGTGCAATCAAGCAGACGCAACATGGATTCATGAAGGGGAAATCATCTTGAACTAATTTACTGGAATTCTTTGAGGATATAACGATCATGGTGGATAGAGGTGTACCGATGGATGTGGTGTATTTAGATTTCCAAAAGGCATTTGATAAGGTGCCACACAAAAGGTTACTGCAGAAGATAAAGGTACGCGGAGTCAGAGGAAATTTATTAGCATGGATCGAGAATTGGCTGGCTAACAGAAAGCAGAGAGTCAGGATAAATGGGTCCTTTTCAGGTTGGAAATCGGTGATTAGTGGTGTGCCACAGGGATCGGTGCTGGGACCACAACTGTTTACAATATACATAGATGACCTGGAAGAGGGGACAGAGTGTAGTGTAACAAAATTTGCAGATGGCACAAAGATTAGTGGGAAAGCGGGTTATGTAGAGGACACAGAGATTTAGATCGGTTAAGCGAATGGGCTAAGGTTCGACAGATGGAATACAATGTTGGAAAATGTGAGGTCATCCACCTTGGGAAAAAAAACAGTAAAAGGGAATATTATTTGAATAGGGAGAAATTACAACATGCTGCAGTGCAGAGGGACCTGGGGGTCCTTGTGCATGAAACTCTTTTTGGAGTTCACCTGCAAAAACATAAAACATGTATCCGTGCCACCCGACCTGGATGGCACACACAAGACATTTACAAGGCCCCTTTTTTATTTATTTTTTTTTGTGTTTTTTTTTTTTGGGGCACTAAAATCAAATTTTTCCTTTTTCCAGTGCCCCCTATAAAAGGAGAGGGGGACACTAAAAGCACCGGCAATTAAAACAAATTAAACTTTAAAACGTAAAATCAAATTAAAATTTGGTTGCCGGGCGTGATGATGCACTCCAGTCCCTCCGGTGCCCACCTCTCGCGGAAGGCCGCGAGCGTACCGGTGGACACCGCGTGCTCCATCTCCAAGGACACCCTGGATCGGATGTAAGAGCGGAAGAGAGGCAGGCAGTCAGGTTGTCCTTGTGCATGAATCCCAAAAAAGTTAGTTTGCAGGTGCAGCAGGTAATCAGTAAGGTGAATGAAATGTTGGCCTTCATTGCGAGAGGGATGGAGTACAAAAGCAGGGAGGTCGTGCTGAACCTGTACAGGGTATTGGTGAGGCTGCACCTGGAGTACTGCATGCAGTTTTGGTCACCTTACTTAAGGAAGGATATACTAGCTTTGGAGGGGGTACAGAGACGATTCACTAGGCTGATTCCAGAGATGAGGGGGTTACCTTATGATGATAGATTGAGTAGACTGGGTCTTTACTCGTTGGAGTTCAGAAGGATGAGGGGTGATCTTATAGAAACATTTAAAATAATGAAAGGGATAGACAAGATAGAGGCAGAGAGGTTGTTTCCACTGGTCGGGGAGACTAGAACTAGGGGGCACAGCCTCAAAATACGGGGGAGCCAATTTTAAAACCGAGTTGAGAAGGAATTTCTTCTCCCAGAGGGTTGTGAATCTGTGGAATTCTCTGTCCAAGGAAGCAGTTGAGGCTAGCTCATTGAATGTATTCAAATCACAGATAGATCGATTTTTAACCAATAAGGGAATTAAGGGTTATGGGGAGCGGGCGGGTAAGTGGAGCTGAGTCCACGGCCAGATCAGCCATGATCTTGTTGAATGGCGGAGCAGGCTCGAGGGGCTAGATGGCCTACTCCTGTTCCTAATTCTTATGTTCTTATGTTCTTATGGTTTGGGGTCAGGAGAAGCAGTTAAAGAAGCCTCAGGCCGACTCTAGAATCTCCACAAGCAGTGGACACTATTTTACCTGTCAGTTACTCTAACTAATGGAACACAGCCTAAACTGCTTTTAGAAAAAACATTTGATTGTTCTTCAACTAATGAGATTTGGAGGAGGGGATTTTTCTTAGCATACAATTTAAATTTTAAGTCATTTTTGTGCAATAGCAGGACTTCAAACTGTCAATTAACCACTATAAATAGCATTCTTTGGGCCAGTCCAAATGTGGAGTGTGTAAATTTTAGAGTACAACAGAGAAACAGCACAAACCACAGTTTACAGATGAAAATCTGCAGGTCACAATAAAGGCCATGAGAGCAAAATGAAGGGGACTTATATAGCAGAGCAGCACCCACCGATAACTAGGCAGTCAAGCACATCTCGGAAGTCAGTGTCCTGGCTGTGAAACTAGGAGGGTAGAAATTCCTGTTCGGGTGCAATTTGGTTGAGAACAGTGCAATATAAGAGGGTCCACTGGCTTTTCTCGTACGGACTTTCCTACCAAAAATTCAGCACATGTGTCAACTCACTAACCAAAGTGAGCTCTCAACCATGCAGCGGGGTCCCGGCTGGAGCACTTGCACAGGCATCATGAATTTTAAAGGTCTGCATTAGCTATTTAAAGGGATACATTTTCACCTGCACATCAAGGGATAGGGACAAAAGCTGTGCCATTCCTGGTAATTTTGGATTTTCCCCTGCATACTTTCATTCACAAATGTAATTGCTAGTGAAATGAGGCAACGGAGTATTGCCCTCATTGGTGCCTGAGGGCACCCACGCGAGATAATGCCTAAATGAGATAGCTGATAGGTGAAATGGGGTAAACGACTTCTAGAAGACTTGCCTGCAAATGAGGAAGAAGATGATACTTTCAGGAAAGCTGCTGCCCAGAAGATTCCAACAGTGAATATAAAAGTTTGACCTCAGAACAATAACAACAACAACCTTTATTTGTATAGTGCCTTTAACATAGTGAAACCTCCCAAGGTGCTTCACAGGTGTACTATGAGATAAAACAATTTGACACTGAGCTGCATAAGTAGAAATTAGCGTAGGTAATCAAATGCTTGGGCAAAGAGGTAGGTTTTAAGGCGCATCTTGAAGGAGGAAAGAGAGGTGGAGAAGCGGAGAGGTTTAGGCAGGAAGTTCCAGAGCTTGGGGCCTAGGCAACAGAAGGCACGGCCACCAATGGTTGAGTGATTATAATCAGGCATGCTCAAGAGGGCAGAATTAAGGAGCACAGACATCTCGGGGGTTGTGCGGCTGGAGGAGATTACAGAGATCGGGAGGGGAGAAGCCATGGAATGATCTGAAAATAAGGATGAGAATTTTGAAATCGAGGCATTGTTTAACTGGAAGCCAATGTAGGTCAGCGAGCACTGGGGTGAAGGGTGAGCAGGACTTGGTGCGAGTTAGGACACGGGCAGCCGAGTTTTGGATCATCTCTAGTTTACGTAGGGTAGAATGTGGGAGGCCAGCCAGGAGTGCATTGGAATAGTCAAGTCTAAAGGAAACAAATGCATGAATGAGGGCTTCAGCAACGGATGAGCTGAGGCAAGGGCGGAGACGGGTGATGTTACGGAGGTGGACATAGATGGTCATAGTTATGCTGCGGATATATGGTTGAAAGCTCATTTCAGGGTCAAATGTGACACCATGGTTGCAAACAGCCTGCTTCAGCCTCAGATAAAAGTTGGGGAGAGGGATTGAGTCAGTGGTTAAGGAACGGAGTTTGTGGCATGGACCGCAACAATGGCTTTGGTCTTCCCAATAGTCAATTGGAGAACATTTCTGCTCATCCGGAACTGGATGTTGGACAAGCAGTCTGGCAATTTAGAGATGGTGGCGGGGTCGAACGAAGTGGTATTGAGGTAGAGCTGGGTGTCATCAGCATACATGTGGAAACTGAGGCTGTGTTTTCGGATGATGTTGCCAAAGGGGAAACATGTAGATGAGAAATAGGAGGGGACCAACGATGGATCCTTGGGGGAGACCAGAGGTAACGGTACGGGGATGGGAAGAGAAGCTGTTGCAGTTGATTCTCTGGCTACGATTAAAAAGATAAGAATGGAAGCAGGCAAGATCAGTCCCACCCAGCTGGATGAGGGTAGAGAGATGGTGGAGAAGAATAAAGTGGTCAACCATGTTAAAGGTTGCAGACAAGTCAAGAAGGACAAGGAGGGATAGATGGCCTTTGTCACAGTCACAAAGGCTGTTATTTGTGACTTTGATGAGAACCCTTTTGGTACTGTGGCATGCACAGAATCCAAATTGAAGGGATTAAACATGGAATTGTGGGAAAGATGGGCACAGATTTGGGAGGCGACAACACATTCAAGGACTATGGAGAGGAATGGGAGGTTGGAGATAGGGCGGTAGTTTGCAAGGACAGAAGGGTCAAGGGTTGGTGTTTTGATGAGAGGGTTGATTACGGCAGATTTGAGGGAGAGGGGGACAGTACCTGAGGATGTTATTATTTTGCTTCTCACACTTGCGAAGCATTCATGCAACCTTTGAATACTTAGTACCTGTTATGTATGGAGAAAGAGTCAGACTGAACACTGTGAGCTCAAAATTAAGTGTGACCTTAGTCTTTTATTGCAGGTCTCCAGAGTGCCTCTCCAACCTGTGAGGCCTCCTTAAATACCTGTGCTGCCAAGGGATTATGGGATCCCTTGGAACTCCAGGAGATGAGCCCTCCAGAGTATATACAAGTTTACATATGTAAAACCATTCCCCCCCCCAAAGTCAATAGTGTAACTATTTACAATGTGAGTCGATCTGGGGCCCTTCTTGCCCTGGTTGATCGTCTCAGTGTGAAAGCTGGTATTGTTGGATCATTTGTTGGGCCCTCGATGGGCTGCTGTGCAGCTGGCCTTGCTGGGCTGCCTGTGTGTGGTGAGTCCTGCTGGGCTGCTGTGGATGATGGGTTCTGCTTCGTGGCCAACCGTGATGCCAGTTGCCACTGGTGTGTGTGTTGGGGGGTCAAAAAAGGTAAGGTCCAAGGTGGATTGTTCAGGATAGTCCATAAATCTGAGTTTGATTTGGTCCAAGTATTTCCGATGAATGAGTCCATTTGAAAGTTTGATTCAAAACACCCTGCACCACGACAGTGCCGGGAAGCCACTTGGGACCTTGTCCATAATTCAATACAAATACAGGATCATTGATTTCAATCTCGCATGATACATTTGCGCTATCATGGTATGTACTTTGTTGAAGCCGCCTACTCTCTACCTGTTCATGTAGATCAGGGTGAACGAATGGGAGCCTTATCTTAAGTGCTCTTTTCATGAGCAGTTCAACAGGTGGGATCCCAGTGAGTGAGTGGGGTCTTGTGCGGTAGCTAAGCAGGAATCGGGATAGGCGAGTCTGCAGTGAGCCTTCCGTTACCCTCTTCAAGCCCTGATTGATGGTTTGCACTGCTCTCTCTGCCTGACCTTTGGACACTGGTTTAAATGGGGCAGATGTGACATGTTTAATCCCGTTCCGGGTCTTGAATTCTTTGAACTCAGCATGGTAAAACATGGCCCGTTGTCGCTCGCCAGGACATCGGGTAGGCTGTGTGTGGCAAACATGGCCCGCAGGCTTTCAGTAGTGGCAGCGGACGTGCTGACATTATATCACATTCAATCCACTTGGAATACGCAACCTCAACCACAAGGAACATTTTACCCAAGAACGGGCCTGCATAGTTGACATGCACCCTGGACCACGGTTTGGAGGACCAAGACCATAAACTTAGCGGCGCCTCCCTGGGTACATTGCTTAACTGTATTACATCTGTGCACGCAGGACTCTAAGTCCGCATCGATAGCGGGCCACCTCAGGTGGGATCTGGCTATCGCTTTCATCATTACGATGCCTGGGTGGGTACTGTGGAGGTCACTGATGAAGGTGTCTCTACCTTTCTTGGGAACCACTATTCACTTGCCCCACAGAAGGCAGTCTGCCTGTATAGACATTTCAGCTTTGCGCTGCTGGAATGGCTTTATCTCTTCCTGCATTTCCACTGGGACACTGGACCAGCTCTCGTGAAGCACAAAGCTTTTGACTAGGGACAATACGGGCTCCTGACTCGTCCAGGTTTTGATCTGCCAGGCAGTGATGGTGATTGCTCACTCTCAAATGCTTCCATACCCATGGCTAAATCTGTGGGCTGCGCCATTTCCACCCCCGTGGTGGGCAATGGCAGCTTACTGAGAGCATCGGCGCAGTTTTCTGTGCCTGGCCTGTGGCGGATGGCATAGTTGCATGCGGACAACGTGAGCGCCCATCTCTGGATGCGGGCCGATGCATTGGTATTTATACATTTATTCTCGGAAAACAGGGATATGAGTGGCTTATGGTCAGTTTCCAATTCGAATTTTAGTCCAAACAGATATTGATGCATTTTCTTTACCCCATAGACATACGCTAATGCTTCTTTTTCAATCATGCTGTAGGCTCTCTCAGCCTTAGACAGACTCCTGGATGCGTAAGCAACCGGTTGCAGTCTCCCAAAATCATTAGTTTGTTGCAATACACACCCGACGCCATATGACGATGCATCACATGCTAGTACCAAATGCTTACATAGATCATACAACACAAGCAATTTGTTTGAGCATAACAATTTTCTAGCTTTTACAAAGGCATTTTCTTGGCTTTTGCCCCATGCCCATTCGTCCCCTTTACGCAGTAAGACATGCAGTGGTTCTAACCGTGTGCTGAGACCCGGTAAGAAGTTACCAAAGTAGTTCAGGAGTCCTAGAAATTACGCAGCTCTGTCACGTTCCGTGGGCTCAGTGCATTTTTGATTGCCTCTGTCTTCGAAGCGGTTGGCCTGATGCCGTCCGCCGCGATCCTCCTCCCTAAGAACTCCACTTCAGGCACCAGGAAAACGCACTTCGAGCGTTTTAACCTGAGCCCCACGCAGTTGAGTCGATTAAGAACCTCCTCCAGGTTCTGCAGATGCTCGACTGTGTCCCAATTTGTAACCAAGATGTCATCCTGGAAGATCACGTGCGCGGGACCGGCTTCAGTAAGCTTTCTATGTTTCTCTGGAATATTGTCGCCACTGATCGAATTCCAATCGGGCACCTGTTCTAAATGAAAAACCTTTGTGCGTGTTGATGCAGGTGAGGCCCATCGATGATTCCTCCAGTTCCTGCATCCTGTAGGCTGAAGTCAGATCTAGCTTCGTGAACGTCTTTCCTCCCGCCAGCGTTGCAAGAGGTCATTGGCCTTTGGTAGTGGGTATTGGTCCTGCAGGGAGAAACAATTGATAGTTACTTTATAATCGCCACAGATTCTGATGATGCCATCTCCCTTGAGGACTGGGACAGTAGGACTGGCCTACTCGTTGAACTCGATCGGGGAAATGATGCCCTCTTGTTGCAGCTGGTCTAGCTCAATCTCTACCCTTTCTCTCAAGATGTACGGTACTGCTCTCACCTTGTGATGGATGGATCGTGCCCCCGGAATTAGGTGGATCTGCACTTTTGCTCCTTGGAAATTCCCATTGCCTGGTTCGAACAGCGAAGGGAACTTGTTTAAGACCTGGGCACATGAAGTGTCGTCAGCGGGCGATAGTGCTCGGACGTTGTCCCAGTTCCAGCGTATCTTTCCTAGCCAGCTCCTGCCAAGCAACGTGGGATCATCGCCCGGTACCACCCAGAGTGGTAGCTTGTGCACACTCCATCGTAGGAGACCATTATGGTAGCACTGCTGATTACGGGAATCAGTTCTTTTGTATAAGTTCTTAGTTTCGTACGAACTGGAGTTAAGACTGGCCTTGAGGCCATGCTGCACCACAATCTTTTGAAAGTCTTTTTGCCCATGTTGGACGGGCTCGCTCATCTGTCCAGTTCCATGACACCGGGAGTCCATTTAGTTCAACATTCAGCATTATCGGGGAACACTTTGTGATGAATGTGTGCATCCCATGTACCTCTGCCTCCTTGGTCTGAGGCTCTAGATCGTCGTGATCCTCCGTGGATCTGTCCTCTTCTGTGGTTTGCAGGATTAACAGGATTTCCAACTCACCTGCACATACGTTGGAGTTTCTTTCCCATTGTTCCACAGCCCTTGCGAACGTACCCTTTGAAGCGGCATGAATGGAAATGATGATCACCCCCGCAGCGCCAACAAAGTTTTAATGGCCTTGCATTCATCACCCTTGATGGTGGACTCTTAGACATCTGCAAACGTGCAGCTGCAGCCATGTGTGACCTGCCCTGTATGTTGCAATTTGAAAACAACATCACTTTGTTCACAGTACTTGTCGTAGCACTTGTGTGCTGAGAGATGTGCTTAGTATTGTCACTGGTGGCAATGAATGCCTGGGCTATCGCTATGGCCTTACTCAAGTTTGGGGTCTCTACAGTCAGAAGTTTGTGAAGTATGGTTTCGTGGCCAATGGCAAGTAAGAAAAAGTCTCTGACCATGTGCTCCAAATGTCCTTCATATTCGCAATGTCCTGCAAGGCGTCTTAGCTCGGCGATGTAACTCGCCATTTCCTGGCCTTCAGACCTCTTATAGATGTAGAACCGGTACCTCACCATCAGAACACTTTCCTTCGGGTTCAAATGCTCCCAGACCAGTGTACACAAATCATCGTATGGTTTCTCTGTGGGTTTTGCTGGACTGAGTAGATTTTTCATGAGGCCATATGTTGGTGCCCCACAGACAGTGAGGAGAATCTCCCTTTGTTTGTCAGCATTCTCTTCTCCATCCAGCTCGTTGGCTATGAAGTATTGGTCGAGTCGCTCCACAAAAGTTTCCCAATCATCTCCCTCCGAGAATTTCTCCAGGATGCCCACTGTTCTCTGCATCTTTGGGTTCGTTAACTGTACCCTCTCGCCAGTTGTTACGTATGGAGAAAGAGTCAGACTGAACACTGTGAGCTCAAAGTAAAGTGTGACCTTTGTCTTTTATTGCAGGTCTCCAGTGTGCCCCTCCAACCTGTGAGGCCTCCTTAAATCCTATGCTGCCAAGGGATTATGAGATCCCTTGGAACTCCATGGGATGAGCCCTCTGGTGTCTGTACAGAGTATATACAAGTTTACATTTGTAACAGTATCCAATACCATACAGCAGCATAACATACATACTTGTTACAATTGGTATCTGAAACTTTTGTCATACTGAAATCATAATAGGGTTTCACATAGTAAATCTTATGTTGAGTTACTCTTACATAGAATGATTAGCAGGTTGAGTACAGGTATGGGACTGTGCATGGTTCCGACACATCTTCTCTGTTTGCAGGACAAGCTAGCACTTAATACATGGGAACGGACCAAAACTGGGGTAGAATCAAAAATTACAAGCCATTGACTCCCTTTGAAGAAGCCATCTTGTATATTCTTACCTATGAAGGCTTTAAGAGAATTGGAGAAAGTGAATAAGCCCTGAAATGAGAATGCTACAATCAGAATGCTATGAATGAATCCTTTCCCAGCTGAAGCCAAAGTTCTCTCTGCTATTTTGCTTTCTATGCAATGACATTCCATGGCTCCAGATGTCCCATGGGCTCACTGGCACGTGTGAAACGAAGGAGTTAGTAGTTGTAGCCATACTTTTTCTGAGTCACAAGTGTTTTATAAGACATCACTCAGCTCTGTGGTACTTTAAAGGAGACAGGGTGGCCTGGGAAGAGAGGATCACCAGAGCAAAATGGTTGATCCTGTTCCACTTACAACAAATGTGTGTTAAATCACCCAGGTAGGAGCAAGATTGTACATTAGATAATTTAAACACTAATAGGATCTTGGCACGATGAAGATCAGAATTCCTTTTATCTTTCAACTGAAACTATAGACCAAATTCAATGGATAGAAAATCATGGGAAGTGACCCACAAGAATACCTTGAGCCTCCCTTGCTCTGAACTTCTCCCCCACCCTGATCATAGACTTGTAAACCGCAGTCCCAAATCTTTACTTACTTTGCCGGGGACCGTTGCCACGGGCTCTTGGTGGAGGCCTGATGCCTCATCAATTTTGTCTCCTGCCCTTTAGTGGTGACATCATTCCCGCTGACTTCAGGTGGGAATCATTGTCGGGCCGTGTAAACAAGGCCCACGAGTTAAAACCAGCCTTGCAGTCCTCCCGATCCAGGGGACCAGAAGGTTTGCTTCGGTCCCTGATTCCCACCCTGAGTTTAAATCGGCCCTTTTGATTCATGGAACTGCGACATTACTACAGAACATGCCATAAAATAAATGTTACACAGCCAAATACCATTAGTCTGCAACAACTTTAGCATAGCTTTAAAATCAGCTTGAAAATAACTGATCTTCGCCCAGACTTCGCTTGATTAAAGAAAAGTCTCTTCTGTGTTCGTCGGTTCGAAATTCGAATATAAATTATAACTAAAAGAACCAATTGCTGGAAATAAGTTGCACAAATGGGACTGGTGAGTTTTTGACATTTTAAAACTCATACATCTCTTGCTGTGCTACAGAACGTTACCTCGTTTAATAAAGAGGATTACATTTTCAGAGCTCTCCACCAAAATTTTAAATCTGACTGCATTCAAAATTCATTATGCAGCACACAATAGTCTCCAGGGCATCACACAGGAAGTAAAAGTATGTAGGTACATGACTGACTCTAACATAGTCTCACCCCAGTGCCCCTCTGTAAATGTCTTCAATAAACATTATGAGGGAAACTGAGCCTACGCTGTTTATTCTAGATGGACCCGATAGCCATTACAGAGGCAAAGGAGTCCATTAGGCATCCACAAGGAAAGTTTGGCAAATTGAACAAAGGAGCAAAAGAAAATACAGAGTGATTCTTTTGAAGTCGGTAGTGTAATACTACAGGACCTGGTTTACACATTAACCCTTTGCACATAGATTGTCATTTCTGCACTGTCATTAAATAGAACAGAGTTAGCACATTTCACGATATCTTTAAGGATATCCATTGTGGTAGTATGACAAAGTTTTTGAAGAAGAGTTAATGTGCCATTATGTGATACCATGGCACCCAGTTATAAATGTTAGAATGGAACTACAAAGGAAAATGAAAGAACAGCAAACAGTTTTACAGTAAAAATCGGAAATGCTGGTCAAGAAATGTTAGTCCCGCTGACTTCGGGTGGGAGTCACAGTCGGACCGTGTAAACAAGGCCCATGAGTTAAAACCAACCTCGCTACAATCTACAAGAAACAGTCTAATGTTCTGATGAAGGGTCTATATCTTTGCTCTTTCCCATACTGACGGACCGAGTGTTATTTTCGCAGCATTCTCTGTTTATATTTCAGATTTTCACCCCCATTTGCAGTTTTTTTTCTTTTTCCTCCACACTAATCTCTGTGCAGAGAGTGCTAAAGGTGAAAACCGCTTTGTGTTTAACTATTCATCATGGAATAAACAAAAATGTGAACAAAAATGTGGATTGTATTTAATCATGGGGAGGACATAGGTAGTGTTTGTCGATGTATTTGCATGTTTATGTGGACATGGAGTGTTGGGTTGCTGCAGTTTCCCACGGTGAGCTCCTGATTTTAGACATTTATTGTGCATCATTGCCAAGTTTACTTCCTACAAAAAAATAGAAAAGCTAACACCAATAGTTCTATTAAAGGGTTATATGTTAATATAGTCCTTTAATATGGCCATCCTTTGTGGCAGCTTGGATAACTCTGCCTCGTAATAATAATCATGCCTTCTTTTTCTGGAAAGCAAGGAGAGGGGACAGCACAGAATCCCAACTCGATCAACACAGAACAGCTAAGCAGACCATAAATGGAAGACCAGGCACAAATGGCAGCAAGCCTACCAAAGGCGGCATGCAAGGGGAGGTCAATAGCAAGTGGCACTTTTGCCAAATTATGGGAGTGAAATCTTCCACTCATCTGTTGTAACTTTTGGTGGAAGAGTCCTGCAAATTACAGAAAAATGAAATAAACACCATTTATGCTAATATTTCCCTGGTTTCCCCAGCTTTTTAGTTGAACCCCGGGAGTCAAGAGCCTACAATTAAGCCAATATTTTGCGAAGGGAGTAAACTCGGGACTGGACTCACCTGAGAGGACTGACCTTGCCAAATTCTTCCTCCTTGTTTTAATAGGCCACCTGCACAGACAAATTAGGCACAAAGAGACTAGCTGGAAGCACAGCTTTCTGGAAGGCAGGAAATCCGGCCATGCAATAGTTATTCAAGGAAACTACTTACAATGGAATGGGAGCGTTTTTTTTATTTAGCTGAAAAGGCACTGTGGTCAGAAGTACAAAGCAGACAAGGGGAGCTGTAGGAAAAACTCACTTGCTTACATAACACCTCAGAATTCCTGCGACAGTAGGTGCAGCAAAGAAGGATGACCCTCTTTGGAACAGAGGGCAGGTCTAAGCCATCTGGATCCAGGTAGTGACCATAGTGTATGCGGTCAGCTATGTCCATAGAAAAATGTTTTGTAGTATCAGGAAAGATCAGGTAAGCGAACCCTCATTTGTACAGCTTATTACTATTGGGTCACAGCTCACATGATAGTAATCAAAATTCTTAGCTGCAGCACCCTCAGTGAGGCAGTATGGAAAGCATGGAGACAGTCTTTCTACCACTTCCTGTCAAACGCAAGCTTTTTTGCCGTGGAGAAAGTGATGATCATGTTGCCCTGTGCAAGCTGGGTCTCTGTCTCTTGTTTGATGCATGACAGATCTGGCATATGTCACACATAGTGGCTTGGAAGGATTAGGTGGCAAAAAAGTTTAATTCACCTCGATGGGTGCAACTGTCCTTGTTGTACCAGCTAACTGAAGACTGGCTTCCAAAAGATGGCATTGCCATGTGGAAACCCCTTTGCGAAGTATAGAAGCTGAAGACATATGCAGGAAGCAGTGTTTGTGTCAGTAAATGGAAACATAGAAACATAGAAAGTAGGTGCAGGAGTAGACCATTCGGCCCTTCGAGCCTGCACCACTATTCAATAAGATCATGGCTGATCATTCACCTCAGTCCCACTTTCCTGCTTTCTCTCCATAGGTCTTCATCCCTTTAGCCGTGAGGGCCATATCTAACTCCCTCTTGAATATATCTAATGAACTGTCATCAACAACTCTCTGTGGTAGAGAATTCCAGAGGTTAACAACCCTCTGAGTGAAGAAGTTTCTCCTCATCTCAGTCCTAAATGGCTTACCCCTTATTCTTAGACTGTGACCCCTGGTTCTGGACTTCCCCAACATTGGGAGCATTCTTCCTGCATCAAACCTGTCTAGTCCCATCAGAATTTTATATGTTTCTATGAGATCCCCTCTCATTCTTCTAAACTCCAGTGACTACAGGCCCAGTCGATCCAATCTCTCCTCATATGTCAGTCCCACCATCCCGGGAATTAGTCTGGTGCAACTTCTCTGCGCTCATTCAATAGTAAGAACGTCCTTCCTCAGATTATGAGACCAAAACTGAACACAATATTCGAGGTTAGACCTCACCAAGGCCCTGCACAATTTCATTAAGACCTCCCTGCTCCTATACTCAAATCCCCTAGCTATGAACGCCAACATGCCATTTGCCTTCTTCACCGCCTGCTGTACCTACATGCCAACTTTCAATGACTGATGAACCATGACACCCAAGTCTCGTTGCACTTTCCCTTTTCCTAATCTGCCGCCATTCAGATAATATTCTGTCTTCGGGTTCTTGCCCCCAAAGTGGATAACCTCACATTTATCCACATTATACTGCATCTGCCATGCATTTGCCCATTCATCTAACCTGTCTAAGTCACCCTGCAGCCTCATAGAATCCTCCTCACAGCTCACACCACCACCCAGCTTAGAGTCGTCTGCAAACTTGGAGATATTATACTCAATTCATCTAAATCATTGATGTATACAGCAAATAGCTGGGGTCCCAGCACTGAGCACTGTGGCACCCCACTAGACACTGCCTGCCATTCTGAGAAGGACCCGGTTATCCTGACTTTCTGCTTCCTGTCTGCCAACCAGTTCTCTATCCACGTCAATACATTACCCCAATACCATGTGCTTTAATTTTGCACACTAATCTCTTGTGTGGGACCTTGTCAAAAGTCTTTTGAAAGTCCAAATACACCACATCCACTGGTTCTCCCTTGTCCACTCTACTTATTACATCCTCAAAAAATTCTAGAGGATTTGTCAAGCATGATTTCCCTTTCATAAATCCATGCTGACTTGGACCGATCCTGTCACTGCTTTCCAAATGCGCTGCTATTTCATCTTTAATAATTGATTCCAACATTTTCCTCACTACCGATGTCAGGCTAACTGGTCTATAATTCCTCGTTTTCTCTCTCACTCCTTTTTTTAAAAGTGCTGTTACATTAGCTACCCTCCAGTCCATAGGAACTTATCCAGAGTTGATAGACTGTTGGAAAATGATCATCAATGCATCCACTATTTCTAGGGCCACTTCCTTAAGTACTCTGGGATGCAGACTATCATGCCCTGGGAATTTATCTGCCTTCAATCCCATCAATTTCCCTAACACAATTTCCTGACTAATAAGGATCTCCTTCAGTTCCTCCTTCTCGCTAGACCCTCGGTCCCCTAGTATTTCCAGAAGGTTATTTGTGTCTTCCTTAGTGAAGACAGAACCAAAGGATTTGTTCAATTGGTCTGCCATTTCTTTGTTCACCATTATAAATTCACCTGATTCTGACTGCAAGGGACCTACGTTTGTCTTCACTAATCTTTTTCTCTACACTTATCTATGGAAGCTGGGGAATGAATCAGAGCACATAAGAAAAGTATAAGTAGGCGAACATCTAGGCAATAGTGACTATAATATAATGCACTTAAATATGATCACTGAGAAGGAAATAAATATGATGATAACCAGGGTAATAGATTGGAGAAAAGCTGATTTTGAGGGGCTTAGATTAGAACTTGGGAAAATAAAATGGGCAACAATATTGGCAAAAAATGATAGAGAGCAGCAATGGGAAACATTTAAAACTGTGTTCACCAGAATGCAGAAACAATATATTCCGCTAAAAGGAAAGAATAAACTAAACATCAATGAGACTCCATGGATGAATAAAGCCATAAGGGAACAATTGATGGTAAGGAAAAAGGCATACATTAAGTACATAGACAGCAGAGAAGTGCATGATATGGGAGAATAGGAAAAGATTAGGAGCAAAGTCAAAAAAAACAATTAGGAAGGTAAAGAGAAACTATGAATTTAAATTATCAATGAACATAAAACAAAACAGTAAAATATTTTACAGGCACATCAATTAAAAAGGGAAGGTTGGGATGGGAACAGGGCCATTAAGGAACAGGATAATACCACAGGTAACGATAGAGAGATGGCAGAACTATTAAATACTTATTTTGCTTCAGTATTTACCTGGGAGATAGAATAGGTGGGCATGACATTGGATGATGAGATTAGTAATGGGATAAGTACATTTAAAATAAAATGTGGGGATGTATAAAATAAACTAATCAAACTTAAAGAGGATAAAACTCCTGGTCCGGATGGATTGAAGCCACGCATTTTAAAAGAATCTTGGGCAGAGATAGCAGAGGTATTACTGACCATGTTTAGTAATTCATTAGAAAGAGGTGCAGTGCCAGAGGACTGGGGAGTAGCTAACGTAATACCTATAATTAAGAAGGGGTATAGAACATGTACAGGGAATTATAGACTAGTCAGCTTAACATCGATGGTAGGAAAAATAATGGAATCCCAACTAAAGGAAAAAAATAAAGCATCTAGAAGCCAAAAATATAATAATGAATAGTCAGCATGGATTTCAAAAGGGAAAGTCTTACTTGACCAAGCTCATTGATTTTTTTGGACAGGTAACAGAGAGAGTAGACAATGGTAATATAGTAGATGTAATTTATCTAGATTTTCAAAAGGCCTTTGATAAGGTACCCTATAACAGACTGATGAACAAGGTTAGAGAATGCGGAGACAGGGAACAAATAGCAGAATGGATAGCCAGCTGGATTCAAGACAGAAAGCAGAGAGTAAGGGTAAAGGGTAGCTATTCATAGTGGCTGAAGGCGGGTGGTGGTGTTCCACAAGGATCATTGCTGGGACCACTGCTGTTCACAATTTATATTAACGATTTAGACTTTGGGATCAAAAACACAATTTCTAAATTTGCGGATGACATCAAATTGAAGGTGATAGTCAATACTGAGAAGGACTGCAACAAATTACAGGAGGACATTAATAAACTTGCAGAATGGGCATATAATTGGCAAATGAAGTTCAACACAGATAAATGGGAGTTTTACATTTTCGTAGGAAGAAAAAGGAGGTCACTTATTACTTGAAGGGTGCGAGTCTAGGTGGGGTAGAGGAGCAAAGGGATCTCGGAGTACAAATCACTAAACGTTGCGACACAGGTTAGCATGCCAAAAAAAGGAAAACCAAGCATGAGGGTTTATTTCTAGAGGTATAGAATTGAAAAGTAAGGAAGTTATGCTAAACCTGTATCAAACCTTGGTTAGGCCAGACTTAGGAGACAAAACTGTCCACCACCCCAAATGAGTCGCACTTGAAGGGTTCCAGCTACCCTAATGCATGGGGCGGCCAGAACGCAGAAATTCAGCACTTCATGCTTTCTTTTTGGAGTGCGGAGTAAGTGGCCTCATCATCGGGGTGGAAGGAGATGGGGCGGGGGGGGGGGGGTGCAGACAGGGCGGAGTTGCCGTTACTAGCGGGGCAGAAGTGAGGACGGGTCGGAGTAGCTGGCGCTGATAATGTTACAATATCCCTCCCCATCAGTTAAAGGGCAGGGCCGCTGCGAACTCTGCAGCCATTTTAGTGGTAAACAGGAAGGGTTTCAGCCGGGCCAGCGACCTGGCACCCAAAAGGGGGTGCCAGAATGCCTGTTCGCTGCCCGTCCAAACCCTCGGCCATAATTGTCAGCCCAACCTGGCAGTCAGCCAACAAAAAAATACATGGCATCGTTAGCAGTGCCACCTCCCCTTTAAAGGTGGTCGCGCCGCCAAGCCACACAAAGTGTACCGACAGCAAAAGCTCCCGGGGGCACATAGCGGCGGTGGCATCACTCCCGCGGGGCAATTCTGGCATGGGACAATTTCTCGCAGGGCAATTTCGGGAAAGGTTTGTCGCCAGTCGTTAAGGAGTCGGCACATGCATGCTGCAGCAGGAAAAAGGGCGGAGTGGTCTACTACTCTGTGTCAAACCAGAGGATGGGCTATTTTACAAATGGCGGCCCCTCTGCGGAGACTCGGTGGCCATACTACATCGATCTGTGACCGCCGCTTTCAGTTGGCCATGGGCCTTATAGAAAGGGGCAAAATCGGCCCCTTAGAGTACTGTGTACTATTCTGGTCGCCCTATTATAAAAAGGATATAGAGGCACTGGAGAGGGTGCACAGAAGATTTACAAGGATGATACCAGAAATGTGAGGGTATACATACCTTGAAAGGATGAACAGGCTGGGTCTCTTTTCCCTTGAAAATGAAGGCAGAGGGGTGACCTAATAGAGGTCTTTAAAATGATTAAAGGTTTTGACACAGTGGATACAGAGAGAATGTTTCCACTTGTGGGGAAGAGCATAACTAGAGACCATCAATATAAGATAGTCACCAAGAAATCCAGTAGGGGTTTCAGAAGGAACTTCTTTACCCAAAGAGTGGTGAGAATGTGGAACTCGCTAAGACATGGAATGGTTGAAGCGAATAGTATAGATGTATTTAAGGGGAGGCTAGACAAGCATATGAGGGAGTAGGGAATAGAGGGTTATGTTGATAGATTTAGATGAGAAATGAAGGGAGGAGGCTCGAGTGGACGTTAAACACCGGCATGGACTGGTTGAGTTGAATGGCCTGTTTCTGTGTCATATATTCTTATGTATTTAACCCCTTGCAATCTGTATTACACTACCACCAGAGGGCCTACCTGTTGAAATCCCAAGGGACCCCAGCATCCCTTGGGAGCATGGTATATAAGCAGGCCACCCACGAGTTACCTGCACTCTGGAGTCTCATTAAAGGAGCTTAGGTCACACTAGCTCATTTTACGCAGTACTCAGTTTCATCCTTTATTTTGAGCTTATCATATATCCTATATAATCCTATGTAAATTCTCAGAGGTGTCTTATCAGCATTTTCAATATGGAACAGATATTACTAACTCAAATAGAAAATGAATATCTAGATATATATAAAATGGAGCCTCCCTGTAGTCTTATAGCCTAATCTGAGAGACATTTGCATCTGTAAGATGTAACAAATTTGTACCTTCAATATTTTGTGACCGTGAAACGAATTATTTTACAAGTGTGAAGAACATGTATGCCCATTTTTGGGTGCTCTTCAGACAGTCTGGTGGGGTTACTACGATTAAAGTTGGCGACGCTGAACATGTATGGTGCCCCACAGATGGGAAGAGAACAGGAATGTGAAACGTTACGCAGCCTGAAATTTAATCACCAGCAAGTTTCCGGCAGGAAACTGCATTGGCGAGCTAATTTCCCGCTCGTCTGCTTCAGAATGACATGCAGCTGAATTTATCTCCCAGTCTCCTCTCACGTTCTCTTCGAGCTCATCTCATCCCTAAGACCCGCCACCTTCTATGTGAATCCTATTCCCACTGACCACCCAACTTCTCTTTCTGGCCCCCATGCTAGCTGACAGTGTAGCCAGTTCCCTCTCCTTGTGCACTGTACCCCTCCCTTTCAGATCTGCTATCATCACCCCACTCCTGAAAATACAAATCCTCAACCCCGCTGTCTTTGCAAACTATCATCCCAACTCCAACCTCCCTTTCCTCTCTAAGTTCCTTGAATGTGTTGTCGCCTCCCAAATCCGTGCCCATCTTTCCCGCAACTCCATGTTCGCACATTTCCAATCAGATTTTGCTCCTGCCACAGCATTGAAATTATCAAGGTCACAAATGACATCCTCTGTGACTGTAACTACGGGCACTCTCCTACCTTATTGTTCTCAACCTCTCTGCACCCTTTGATATGTTTGAGCACACCACCCTCCTCCAATGCCTCTCCTTTGATGTCCAACTGAATGTGACTGCCCTCGCTATTGCTTATTCAGTTGTAGCCAGATAATCTGCTGCAGTGGCTTCTCTTCCCACTCCTGCACCATCACCTCTGGAGTCCACCAAGGATCTATTCAAGGCGCCCTCCTATTTCATAGAATCATAGAATCTTACGGCACAGGGGAAGCCCTTTCGCCCACTGTGTCTGTGCCTGCTCTTCTCATCGACATGTTACCCCTTGGGGTCATCCTCAGAAGATATGACATCAGATGCCACATGTACGCTAACGACACCCAGTTCCGCCTCACCACTTTCTTTATTGACTCTTGCCTTGCCATTGTGTTTCTAGGCAGCTTGTCCAACATCCAGTCCTGGGTGAGCCACAATATCTTCCAATTAAAACTTTGGGACGACCAAAGATATCGGGGGCGAAATTGACCCTTTCTTGCAGTGCAGTTTTCGCCCGGGGGAGGGCGACGCTATCATCTCCCGGGAAATTGCCCCGGAGGTTTGGGAGGCATCGTACCCTGCAGTTAGCTCTCTGGGTCACCGCGCAACCGGCAATGACGCAAGGTCTGGATGGATTGTATCCATGCATTTTATAAGAATCCAGGGCAGAGGTAGCAGAGGTATTACTGCACATGTTTAGTAATTCATTAGAAAGAGGTGCAGTGCCGGACATCCGCTCCCGGGGTGCTGCTTAAAGGGGAGGCCTGCAGCGCACAGAACCGCCATGGCAGTCCTGGCGTGACCCGGGCCACCATCATGCAGCATGGCACTCTGTCTTGGATGGCGAACTGCTGGCCTGGTCTCACGCATCCCTGGTGGCCAAGTGGCGGCCACCAAACAGCCATGCAGAGTGTGCATCGGCCCTCTCCTTTAATGGAAGGTAGGCGTTGTAGCACGCCAGCACTACGGGAGCATCCGCAGAGTGCTGGACTCAGTGCCGTGCTACCACCCTCGGACCACACCCAAAGGAAGCGGAGCACTGGAGACAGCGCTCAGCTTCCGTTGAGGGGCGGTAAGGGCAATACCGCATCGGGGGCGGGTCTTCCGGGCCGGGCAGATCCTGGAAGGTTGCCGCTCCCAGTTGTCTTCAGTCTCTCCCACAAACTGCGTTCCCTTGCACCTATTCCATTCCCCTCCCTAGCCACTGTCTCAAGCTGAATCAGACTATGCATCCCACCACAAGGAATGCATACTTCCAACTTCGTAACATTGCCCGTCTCTCCCTGCCTTTACCCATCTGCTGCTGAAACCCTCATCCATGCTGTTTATACCTCCAGTCTCGACTATTTGAAAGCTATCCTGGCCTGCGTCCTATCTTCTACCTTCTGTAAGCTTGAGCTACTCCAGAATTCTGCTGTGCTTATCCTAACTTGCACCAAGTCTCGCTCACCATCATCCCTGTGCTCGCTGACCTATATTTGGCTACCGGTCCAACAATGTCTCAAATTTAAAATTCTCATTCTCGTGTTCAAATTCCTCCATAGCCTCACCCCTCCCTATCTCTGTAACTCTCCAAGAATACTGTGATCCTCCAACTCTGGCCTCTTACACACCCCCACTCCCTTCACCCCACTGTTGGCAGCCGTGCCTTCGGATGTCTAGGCCCCAAATTCTGTAATTTCTTCCGTAAACCTCTCGGCCTCTCCTCCATTAAGACGCTCCTTAATACCTGCTCTTTGACCAAGTCAGCTCTTCTTTGTCGGACTATGTTTCTGTGAAACGCCTTGGGATGTTTCCCTACGTTAAAGGCGCTATGTAAATGCAAGTTGTTATAGTACAATTCTTTTTTATTGCTGGAATAAAAAAATCAGGGTTTTAGTATCCAGCAGAAATGAAGCCATTTTATGTTGTTTGGAGCTGTAACATGACCAACAAAGCTTTGTCTATGTCTTCAGTCTTTACCGCTAAGGACTAGTACTATGTGAGATGGCTTTGTGTGTGTGCGTGGATGTGTGCATTTGGAATGAATCACTGTGACTTCTGAGGATTTGCAGCATGTATAAAAAGTACTACGGTCCAAAACCTACAGCTTTTCCAGGGTTCGCTCACTGTAACTCGGGCAGGGATGCTGCAGAAGGACCGGAAACTTGGCTGGGACTGGGTTTGCGTCTGGCCTTGTGGGTTCCTGCCAAGAGTCTTACTCCTTTCCATCAGATATTTTCCCCTACAGTGATGCGGACTGACTTCAACCAGGATTCCTGCAGTGGGATGTAAGTTAGGGTGTCGCCCCCTGACCCCACAAACTTGGATGGGGTAGCAGCAGATGTCCTGAATTGGTACACCCTGTCACTTAGTCTGGGATGTGCCCACCTCCACAGATTTTCAGCCATCCATTTTCTTCTGCATATATGAGGAATTGGCCACTGGGCTAGGAATGCTGATGTGTGTGTAAAAAGCAGATGCTTGGCGTATATTTGGAAGCTGTTGGGAGTAGTGTGCAATCTCTTGAGTAGTATATGGCAGTTCAGAGAAATCCTGCCTATTTATGAATCTTGCTTGTCTTCCCTGTCTGTGGAACTTAAAAGAAACATACATATTAACAGAATACAATGAAATATTTGCAGCACAGTAACGGCATTAACAATCAGTTTTCATTGCCTTTTGATGGCTGTATTATAGTATTTGCAGTTACTTACATTTTTTTATTGTCACATATACACTGGCAATATCAGTTGAGAAATGTTGTTTTGTATCATTTTATTTCCTTTCTCCTCAGATATGTTTTTATCGGATTTACATGAGAATCTGTCATAACTGCTTTGGCAATGGAGGGTTTTATTTATATGTCTGTTTTTGAACTGTTGTGATTGCTATGATGATTTTGCATTGCACAATGCTCTCAAGTTTCACCTACATGTCCTGACAATACCATCATAATTGTAGTTTTCACAGACCACGCATCAGTGTGCAATGGAATTGAATTTGAAAAGCAGAGTTCTGAATATTGGGATTTTGGTTAGATAGATATGCTCCATAAGGAAAAGATAAAACATCAACAGTTGTATCAGTAATTACAGCACACTGTGCTCAGAGCTATCTTTTATCGAATAAAAGGTTATGTTATGGGGTAAAACCTTTTAAGAGGTTCATAGTCTTCAGTAGCTTTCCAGAGGAAAGATTATGGTTGCTATGTGTTAGTGGCATGGTAAATATTACAGTTTATATCTTTTCTTATTTCGGGCAAACATATAAAACATATTTTCTACTCATGTTTCCCAGAGTTATGTCGAGGAGACTCCCCTTCTACCCCAAACCATCTTGTGATTTGGTACCAACCTGCTAGGAATTACAAAATAATCTTTTTGTTGGATAACATTTTCATTCAGCCTTTTGGAAGAAAGAAAGAACTCATACTTGTACTTGCATAACACCTTTCACCATCTCAGAGCATTCCAAAGCACTTCATAGCCAATGATATAAAACATATTCTGTTAGAATGCTTTTGTGATTTTACTTGTAATAGAAAATTCAGGAAAACAACTCTCCATGTTTGCTGTAATGCCACCAGATAGCAATGAAAGGAAATTTTCCTTCCACATTTTCAGACATATCTCGCCATGTGTCTGTTACAGGTAGCAACAAAAAATACTTAAAGTAGTTCTATAAATGGTCTGTATGTACAGATCTGGCATTGTCTTTTACTGTGCATGTGAAAAACTTCACTTGTCAGAATAATTCAATGAATCGTTGACGTGTTTTACTCACCCCAATATAAAATACATAGTTATGTCAAAATGAAAGGCACATTTCTTGAAACTTGTGACAAGAAAAATGACTTAAGTATGTGTTAAAGCTTATTAGATTTGTGTTAACAGATTGTGAGGTTAGTGAACCTTTAGTTCCACTAATGACTAATTCCTGCAGATTGTGTTGCTTTAAAGGACACTGTCACCTCAATTATACACTGCAAGATCCACCACAATCAGGGTGATTTTTTTTTTTACTGCTGTCCAAATGAGCAAAGTAGCGAGTGATGGAGGATGCTCACAACATGGCCAGGCTGCCATCCTATTCATGTTTCCCAGAGTTATGTCGAGGAGACTCCCCTTCTACCCCAAACCACCTTGTGATTTGGTACCAACCTGCTAGGAATTACAGAATAATCTTTTTGCTGGATAACATTTTCATTCATCCTTTTGGAAAAAAGAAAGAACTCATACTTGTACTTGCATAACACCTTTCACCATCTCAGAGCGTTCCAAAGCACTTCATAGCCAATGATATATGTTTTGAAATGCAGCAGCCAATTGCTCACAGCAAGATCTCAAACAGCAATGAGATAAATGACCAGATAACATGTTTTAGTAATATTGCATGAGAGATAACTATTGGCCAGAACACTGCTCTTCTTCAAACAGTGCCATGGGATCTTATACGTCCACGTGAGAGGGCAGATGTGGGGATATAGGATGTGGGGGGAAAATTGAAAAATTGCTAGATTAAATTCTGAAACAAGAGCTAGAGGGTAAAGTGAGCTGATAACTGCTCATTCCTAAATTCTTATGTTAAATAAATTAATTGCATAATACTATACCATGTCAAAATGTCATGTTAGAAGTGCAGTACACAGGTAAACATGGCAAGCATTGTATGTAAAAACATCCCACAAATAGCAATTGATTGAATGATCAGTTAATCTGGTGTTTTGATGGTATTAGTTGAGTGAGAAATGTTAACCAGGACACTACCAAGACACTTTGGGGGGGGGGGGGGAATTGTGTAGCACCCCATTTACCAGATCGTCTAGGCGTAACAAATATCAGAAAATCAGGCAGGTCTAAGTGCATGCCATAAAGTAATCCAACCAATTTCTATCCATTTAAATGACTGGAGGAAATTTAGGGGAAGGGAGTGGGGGAAGTTCCTTACAAGCATTCACCCAGAGTTGCTAGATTTTCTGGCATTCATTGCACCCAGGTAATCCAGTGAGGCTGGGTGCAGACCTCGAGAAATCTCGATTTGTATGTTTAAAATTGGCCAGATACACCGCTGGGCTTTTCAGGTCCTATACCTTCCTATATTTCTTAAGTATTCAGAGCTACACTCAATATATGTAATATGAACAGAAAGCAGGACAGGTGCAGTACCATATGAAAAATATGCCGCATTACCTAGTTCAGCTAAGAGATACTTATCATCCCTCCTCCCCCCACTCACCCTCCATGTATTCGTAGTAAATCTACCAGGGGTATTGGACTGTACAGCTACCTAAGAACTCATGTTAAGAGTGGAAGCAAATCTTCCTCGACTCCGAGGGACTGCCTACGATGATGACCAGGAGATAGGGATACTGAGACAGTCATGAGTTTTATGGTCCCAAGATACTATATGCACTTTTGTACAAACAACATGGGCCAATTTTTAAAATGTTTTTAAATAGTTAGATAATTACTGAGATGTTACCATGGCATTCATCCCTAGTTTGTTTTGGCTAGCTATTCAGCTCAATTTCTGCAGAGAAATTTCTCTCTTGGAATAATCGCTTGCCATAAATTTACTAATAATGATGCATTAGAATCAAAGATGATGCCTAAATGGCCTATATACAGAAATACCCCTCCTACTCAACTAAACTCAGCCACCAGCAAAAGAAACACTGCTGAGAGAACAATGGTGTGCAGGTGATACTTGTGTCAGCAGCACTAGACTGGCTTGTTCTTTTTTTCTCTATGGAGTAGATTTACTCAGAGTTTGTCTGGTAGAATTACTGTGTGCAGAGTGGGGCAGATGAAAGTGTCTTCCCTCAAAAGGGTTAAAAATGACAGTATTTGTGCCACCAAGCTGGCTGAATTCTGCCCGAAGGAAGGTCTCCAAAGCCACTCAACTGCAGTTAGAGACGGAGCTGAGTCCTTCTTGCATATGAAAAGCTTGATCAAGCTTTCACAGGAGGGGGAGGGGAGAAAGCGGAGTCCGCTGGAGGAGAAAATCATCAGCATGGAACGCATTGGTTTTTTACTGGCTTTTCAGCTGGGTGACCTAGTCTTCATGTCAAATCAGAGCAAAAAGCAGAGAGGGAGCGAGAGCTAGAGAGACAGAAAGAGGATGCATCGAAAATAGATTATTACACATCAGAGTCCCTGGTAATGGATGGAGCCTTTGTCCTGTTACAGTTAAGCATTAATTGACAACAATTTAAACTGACTTTTCTTGACACTTTATTGACCTGAATCAAAGAAATGTTGTCATTTTTTTTGTTGTCGGATTAAACATGGCAGAGTTAATTGAAAAGCAAACCTAGATTTTAGTTGTCCTACACTAGATGGCAATCCTAGTTTAAAAAGACAATACTGTATCTGTCAACTTCTGATTTCTTGTGTTTAACAGTGCATGCACTCCAGTCACATTTGGTACTGTGTAGTGTTTGCTCGGTAAAAGATGACAATTCTTTCACAGCTAGTACACTGTACAACTCATGTATGTCTAAATGTCATCTCCTGTACATGTACCGTGTGAATGGGTAAGCTGTGTGCCCAGCTACAGCAGAAGAACAAACATCTTAGAGGAGGACAAACTGTATCAGGATGAATGAGCTAGTATTTATTTATGTGACATTTCAATTAAGTATAGAAGCGATATAGATTGCACAATAAGTATATACATGACACACGTACTCTTGCCAATGCAAACACTCACTGCTAAACATCTTATATTACAATTTTAATATAAATCAATATATTGTACTTTATTATTGCCCTGACTAGTAAATTAAATAAAAGGTGGAAGAAGGAATCTAATTCCATTCTCAGTTCTTTCTTTCCTGTGCATTACAAATCTACACATTCAAAATTATGCAACTGGCTGATCACTGTGATCAACATATCATTTAGATTTAGTTAAAATATCAGGGCTCATCAGCAATGTATAGAAGAAATAGACAAATCATTTTAATGCAGCATCAGTCCTGTACACTTGTGTGAATAGCCCAACACGAACATCACTAATATCCAACTCACACTATCATTTCACAGTGTGGAGAATCAGACACAGATTGTATTGCACTTTGCACGATCTAAATGATCTATTTTCATACGTTCTTCCTCCAGCTTCTATTTCTTTATGATGGACTAGTCCCCCCCTCCCAGCTTTTCTGAACTGTTGGTTATTGCCTTCGGTTTGCTTTTTCATTTTAATTCATCATCATCATCATCGGCAGTCCCTCGGAATCAAGGAGGACCTGCTTCCACTCCCAAAGTGAGTTCTTTGATGGCTGAACAGTCCGATACGAGAGCCACAGACCCTGTTACAGGTGGGACAGACATTCATCGGGGGAAGGGGTCGGTAGAGCTGGTTTGCCGCACGCTCCTTCCGCTGCCTGCACCTGGCCTCTTCATGCTCCTTGCGTCAAGACTCAAAGCACTTTCTCCACCTCGGGCGGTCTGCGGCCAGGGTCTTCCAGGTGTCAGTGGTGATGTTGCACTTTACCAGAGATGCTTTGAGGGTGTCCTTATAATGTTTCTGCTGTCCTCCTTTGGCTCGTTTACCATGAAGGAGCTCCACATAAAGCATTTGCTTAGGGAGTCTCATATCTGGCATGCGTACTATGTGGTCTGCCCAGCGAAGCTGATCGAGTGTGGTCAGTGCTTCAATACTGGGGATGTTAGCCTGGTCAAGGACACTGATGTTGGTGCGCCTGTCCTCCCAGGAAATTTGCAGGATCTTGCGGCGATATCGTTGGTGATATATCTCCACCGACTTGAGGTGCCTTCTGTACATCTTCCATGCCTGAGACCCACACAGGAGGGCGGGTATTACTACAGCCCTGAAGACCATGAGCTTGGTGGTAGATTTGAAGGCCTGGTCTTCAAACACTCTTTTCCGCAGGCGGCCGAAGGCTGCACTGGCGCACTGGAGGCGATGCTGAATCTCCGCATCAATGTCTGCCTTTGTTGATAAGAGACTCCTGAGATATGGGAAATGGTCCACGTTGTCCAGGGCCACGCCGTGGATTTTGATGATTGGAGGGCAGTGCTGTGCGGCGATGACAGGCTGGTAAAGGGCCTTTGTCTTACGGATGTTAAGCGTAAGGCCCATGCTTTCATATGCCTCAGTGAATACATTGACTATATCCTGGAGTTCAGCCTCTGAATGTGCACAGACGCAGGCATCGTCCACATACTGCAGCTCAACGCCAGAGGTTGGGGTGATCTTGGATCTGGCCTGGAGGCGGCGTAGGTTAAACAGCTTCCCACTGGTTCTGTAGTTTAATTCCACTCCAGCGGGGAGCTTGTTGATCGTGTGGTGGAGCATGGCGGCGAGGAAGATTGAGAATAGGGTTGGAGCGATAACGCAGCCCTGTTTGACACCAGTCCGGATGTGGATTGGGTCTGTAATGGATCCGTTGGTAAGGATCACGGCTTGCATGTCATCATGAATTCAGCACACCAAGGCAAACCTTCCACTGAGTGCTAAATAGAGAATACTGCATAATAAGTTTGTGAATTCATGTTCAGTCCATAAGTGAAGGAAACCACATAATTGGCCAAACTGCCTATTTGTTGCAAAGGTCTACATGAAATGAGATTGCACAGTCTCAATCCAGTTCTTATCAGGCATGAGCCCATAACAGAAAATCACCCCAAACTCAGCCATACTTGACACTCAATTAGCCATTTTAACTTGGACAGGCCACAGGATTATTGGTGTGGGATTTGGATTTGCTCTTTTGAGATTGGGACTGAGGCACTTTTTGGAGCAGAAGGGAACCTCTCTCTGTCTGCAACTATATGCCCAGCATGTCCTTTATGATGACATTGGATGATCAAAATAGAAAGTGATCCGTCCCCAACACTAACAGTCTTCACCTTCAAGAGCATAAAATTCACAAAAAATTATGTAATTTAAAGAAGCAATCAAGCATCAATGCTGATGATCCCTAATAATGGCAGTGATGACAGTGAACACATCGCTGATTCATTCTAAAACTGCCGATAGTTTGTGGTGAAGTAGCTCTGCTCAGATAGTTATCCTATGTGAAATAAATTATATATTTCTTGCTCGAATTACTGGGTCCACGGCTGGAATTTTCTGGTGGAAGCTGGGTTGGGGGCGGGCAGGCTCCGATGCGGTTGAGAAATCAGGGAGGCAGAGTTTCCCACAGGCCCTCCCGACTTTAATGGCAGGGCCTGATTTGCATGTGAGGTCTCAGTTTCCTGCCCGACGCCAGCCAGATTGAGAGCAAGGAGGGAGGATTCGTGTGAGGGCCAGGCTGGGGAAGCATCGGTGGGAGGGTGGAAGGGAAATAACTGGGGATTGGGGTCGGAGGAAGCATCGGTAGTGGGGGCAAACAATTGGGGGGGGGAGGGGAGGGTTTGGCAGAATTTGGGGTGGGTGGACAGTAGATCGGGGCCGGCCACCAGAAGATCATGGGCAGCCTCAGCATTATCGGTGGGAGGAGAGTGGAGGCCTGGGAGGTGATCGGAGGCCTCGTGAGGGGATCTCCGATCACGGTGGATGGGTTATGTAGGGTCCCTGGATCCAGGAGGCAGGAATAAACCTCCAGTCCCCACCTCGGTTTAACTGACAGGTTTCAAGAATTGTCCACATGCAGTTAAAAACAAAATAGAGGTTAAAAAGAGGCTTCCAGCTTCATTATAATATTTAAATTGACGTATCGCCCCCTGGGAGTGGGTTGGTCACCCTCCAGCTACCCCACCCCACCCGACCTCGATTAAAATCGGACGTGGGTGGGTTGGAGGCAGGATCAGGTTGGGAATCTCATTTGTACCAATTTACCTACCCCCATGCCCCAAACCCACCCTTTTTTTAAAGCTTAAAATTCCAGACAACTTGTCACAGTTGGAATATGCAAAGCTCGCTCAAATTGAATTTCATTGCCAGACTTGCTGCATCATGTGGCATGTTCAATCCATCACCTCAGTTCTTTGAAAGAGAGAGTTAACCTCCGTCATGACATACAATGGGCAAGCTGACTGAGTGCAAGTTCCGTGATGTGCTTTGGATTCAGACTGAACTCATGAACCGAGGCAATAATCACAATGTGTCAATAATACAATTCTGATTACAAGAGTGAGATTGTAATCTGAGAGCGTGTCCCAGTGTTCCAGTTCTTAAATTCCAGTACAAAAGGTTTGGTTAAAAAATATTTTTGGAGTCATTATGTGTATGAAAAATACATCTTCGCAGTCTGTTGGATTTGTTATTTGTCCAATGCGAGAACCTAACTGGATAATGAAAAAGTGGCAAAGTCAGCAGTACCACCTGACATTCCTTTATATACCCGATCCAAATATATTTACTTTATTATATAAAAAACAGCATATAAAAAAGAGCCCAATACATTTTATAATTGGGATTTGGTCAGACAACAGGAATAATAGTGAAGTAGATTTACTGTTAGCTAAGACACATCATTACATCATAAAAGTCATAATGATACCAGGGATGAGGGACTTTAGTTATGTGGAGAGTCTATTGAAGCTGGACGTGCTCTCCTTAAAAAGGTTAAGTCGAGATTTAATAAAAGTGCACAAAATCAGCAAGGATTTTGATAGAGTAAATAAGGAGAAAATGTTTTCACTGGCAGGCAGGTTGGTAACTAGAGGTCACAGATTTAAGGTAATTGGCAAAAGAACCAGAAGGGAGATGAGGAGAATTTGTTTTATGTGTGCATTGTTATGACCTGGAAATGCACGGCCTGAAAGGATGGTGAAAGTAGATTCAGAAGTAACTTTCAAAACGGAATTGGATATATACTTGAAAAGGAAAGATTTATAGGGCTATGGAGAAAGAGCAGGTGGGGGGCAGGGGAGTGGCGGGGTGGAACTAAGTTGATAGCTCTTTCAAAGAGCCGTCAGACACGTTTGGCTGAACGGTCTACTGTGCTATATTATACGATCATTCCATGAAGACTTCTTGGTTTTTCAAAACAATGAAACATAATTGTTTCCTTAGACTTACCTTGGATATGAATACAGTGATCATGTTGACTGGTTAGTTTAGGTCTGATATTCATCAATGGCGGTGTGATTGTTTGGGGGACACTAGTTGCTGTATGTGGGGTTTTCTCCACCATACAAGTGAAAGAAAAATATTTAAAATAGTCAGTATATTCTATTATAAGGAATGTAATTAGTCTCATAAATTTTTTCATGGCAGGTGTTTATGTGATCTGATTCTAGGCTTCTTATCAATTTTAGAATCAAGATGTCAAGATGGAAACATAGAAACATGGGGCTAGGACCTTCACTTTTTTTGCATGCTTAACGCCCACTTTACTGCTGAAATGACATAACGCCCATATATCGCCCATTTTGGCACAAAATGGAAACTGACGGACATTTTTAGGAAACTTATCGGCGAGCGTTACTTTCCCCATATGCTTAACGCCAGGAAAAAATATTATCGTCCGCCCACTTTTTGGGGGCAGAATCATCAGAATGGGCAAAATCAACGCCCATAATATCGTCCAGCATTTAATTCCGTGCGGAAAGTAATGTTGAGATTCAATAATACCGCCCGCCCATTTTTTTTTGTCGTAAAGAGCACATTTGGCAAAACTAACGCCCATGAGATGGCCCAGCGTCAATTTCACCACCTTGCACACATATCGCCCACAATATCGCTCGCCCAAAAAAACGTGGAACTAACCAGAACTAATCACAGTGTTATGTACGCCATGTTTCAGATCACATGTTGCGTCTTTTAAAAGGCTGCTGTGCTTCAACCTCAGCAGAGTTCAGATGTACTCTGCAGATCACTGAAGTTGATGTGAACATCTCTACAAACATTTTGACCATACTGTGACCGATTGGAATTGAATAGATGCCTTCGTCGGGACATTCCTTGTTTGTGACCAATCGGTGGAAAACAGAGAGCTACTGCAAAGGTTCCTGACCTTTCTCACCCTCTCGGTGACCAATTACATGCAGCAGACTAGAGATTGCCAAAGGAATGCTCCATTGCATTATATGCCCAATGCAAGACATGACAGACTGATGAGGAGGACCAGACGTTATACTCCCGGCAAGTACAAGGAGAAGCATTCTTACCTCGACTTGCCTGACACCACCTGCCTTCGGAGACTGCGCTTCCACAAAGAGGTTATCACTGAAGTATTCCAGCTGTTAAGGGCAGACCTGCAGCCTGCCAGCACCATCAGTACTGCACTGTCCATCGAGGTCAAAGTCTCCGCGGCACTGTTGTTCTACACCTCAGGTTCTTTTCAGGCCGCAGCTGGAGACATTTGCAGACTTTCTCAGCATGTCATGCATCACTGCATTAGACAGGTCACTGAAGCCCTGTACGCATGCAGGAGGGACTTGATCAGCTTCCCTATGGCCAGGGAGGTACAGAGTGATAGGGCTCTAGGATTCTCCAGAATTGCAAACTTCTCCCAAGGTGCAGGGAGCAATAGATTGTACGCACATCGTGATGCGGGCACCTTTTCAGGATGCAGAGGTTTTCAGGAACCGCAAGGGATTCCACTCCCTATATGTCCAACTGGTTGTCGACCACCAGCAAATTATAATGGCAGTGAATGCTAAATTTCTGGGTAGCGTCCATGATGCTCACATCCTGCACGAGAGCTCTGTATCTGACTGGTTTAACAATCAGCCACAGATCAACAAAGGATATAGCCTTGCCATCTGGCTGATGACCCCCCTGCGTGACACCCACACCGAAGCTGAGAAGCAATACAACAAGAGCCACAGAGCAACTCGCAATATTGTGGAAGAAACCATTGGAGTGCTTAAGCAGCGCTTTAGATGCCTGGACCACTCAGGAGGTGAGCTCCAATACCACCCTGAGCAGGTAGCTCAATTCATGGTGGTGTGCTGCATGCTGCACAACTTGGCTATCAGGAGGGGACAAGAATTGCCTGATGAGACTGACAGTCCACCTCTCCAGAGAGAGAGGAAGAGGAGGACAAGGAGGCAGACACTGACATCGGCCCAGACAATTAGGCTGACGCTGAAGCCATGCCTCCGCACCCCCTGTAGACCGCATGAAAGGGCCCGTGTTGGCATGATAGCTGCAAGAGCCTTACATCAGGAACTCATCAATAATAGTTTTGCCTGAAAGAACGTTGGTGTTATTTACGAGGTTGACACACTGCTGGGTGTGCAGGTCATACAGCAATGGTGGGCATCACCTTCGTGACAGTTAAAGTTTAAGTTGATTGAAGTTAAGTGTAATTATACCCTTTGTTGTTAAGGAATCATCAGCATGTAATGGTGCAGCTATCTGAGCCAATGCACTACAAGGTTTTGTTAAATAAAAAACATTTAAACCAAGCATTAGTCTGAAATCATCAGTATTTATGTACAAGCAAACCTTCCCTGCTTCCCCACCATCCCCCACCCCACCCCCCGCTTCTCCTCCCCACCTCTACCCCTTCCCCTTCCCCTCCTGACTCCAAGCCGCCTTGCCGAGGAGCTCCTCAAGTGATGCTTCACTTGTGGGGGGACGGGGGGGGGTTGCGGGTGATGGCTGAAACACTGTTTGAATGTATACGGGAGAGGACAGTCCCGAGGTGGGAATGTGCTCCAGTCCAGAAGCAAGATGTTGCTGCTGGCTTTCCTGTTGTTGGCAATGGGGGTGCGGCACCTTGGGGTGCAGTGCCGCGCTCTGGGACCATTGGGAACCCTCTGCCACCAGCTCCAGGGCCTCCTCCATCCCTTCCATGTTATATCTTATTTGTTGAACAAAACTCGGTGCCAACTATGTTCTCGGTGCTAAGTAGGCTTTTTGCTGCTGGTGAATCTCCCTCGTGCCTCCCATAACAGCCAAACAAGCACACATCACACCCACACACACTTTCAGTGCCTCTGAGCTCCCTCTCTATCTGTCTCCTCTTCTGCGCATGATGACCATTGACCTCCTGAATCGCAGGAATTGAGCGTTGCCATGCCGTTGCTAAGGACGGCGACACTTTACGGCAGAAGGTCAAAAGAATTTAACGCTAACGCCCATTTCGTATCGCCTGCGGTAATGCCCATTTTCAAAAATGGAGACTAGGTGCTTTGAGAATGGGCGAGAAACTAGTAATCTGAAAACACTTTAACTGCCCATGCCAGAAATATCGCCCATTTTTGGGCGATAAGCACAAAAGTGGAGGTTCTAGCCCATAGAAACAGAAAAAAAGAGCAATAGTAGGCCCTTCGAGTCTGCACCGCCATTCAATATGATCATGGCTGATCCTCTTTCTCAACACCATAGTTCCGCTTTTTCCCCATAACCCTTGATGCCTTTTGTTTCTAGAAATCTATCTTTCTCCCTCTTAAATATATTCAATGACTTGGCCTCCACAGCCTTCTGTGATAGAAAATTCCACAGCTTCATCACCCCTCTAAGTGTAAAAATTTCTCCTCATCTCATAAGAACATAAGAATTAGGAACAGGAACAGGAGCAGGTCACCTAGCCCCTCAAGCCTGCTCCGCCACCCAAAAAGACCACAACACCGATCCGGCCACGGACCCAGATCCACCCACCCGCCCGCTCCCCAAAACCCTCAATTCCCTTATTGGTTAAAAATCTATCTATCTGTGATCCGAATACATTCAATGAGACAGTCTCAACCGCTTCCCTGGGCAGAGAACTCCACAGACCCACAACCCCCCGGGAGAAGAAATTCCCTCTCAACCCGGTTCCAAATTGGCTCCCCCGCATCCCGAGGCTGTGCCCCCCAGCTCCAGTCCCCCCGACCATCAGAAACAACCTCTCCGCCCCCATCTCCCTCATTATTCTAAACGCTTCCATAAGATCACCCCTCATCCCTCCGAACCCCAACGAGCAAAGACCCGGTCCACCCAATCCATCATCACAAGGTAACTCCCTCATCTCCGGAACCAGCCCAGCGAACCGTCTCCGCACCACCCCCCCCCCATCCCTAAGCAAGGCGACCAAAACTGCACGCAGCACTCCAGGCGCGGCCCCACCAACACTCCGCACAGCTGCAGCAGGACCCCCCGCCTCCGCACTCCACCCCTCCCGCAACGAAGGCCAACACTCCATTCGCCCTCCTGACCACTCGCTGCACCTGCAAACCAATCTTTTGTTTCATGCACAAGTACCCCCAGGTCCCGCTGCACCACAGCACCCCACAATCCCTCCCCATCCAAACAATAACTTGCTCCTTGATTTTCCTCTGCCAAAGTGCACGATCCCACACCCTCCAACATTGGCTAAGACATCTAAATCTCGGGCCTAAATTTCCTACCCCGTATCCTGAGATTGTGACTCCTTGTTCTCGACTTCCCAGCCAGGGGAAACATCCTCCCCGCATCCAGTCTATCCAACCCAGTCAGAATTTTATACATTTCAATGAGATCCCTTCTCATTCTTCTAAACTCTAGTGAATACAGGCCTAGTCGACCCAATCTCGCCTCATACGACAGTCCTGCCATCCCAGGAATCAGTCTGGTGAACCTTCGCTGTACTCCCTCTATAGCAAGTATATCCTTTCTTAGGAAAGGAAACTAAAACTGCACACAATACTACAGGTGCGTTCTCACCAAGGTCCTGTATAACTGTAGCAAGACATCCTGAACTCCTGTACTCAAATCCTCTTGCAATGAAGGCCAAGATATCATTTGCCTTCCTAACTGCTTGCTGCACCTACACGTTTGCTTTCAATGACTGGTGTACAAGGACACCCAGGTCCCTCTGTACATCAACACTTCACAAGCCATCACCATTTAAATAATACTTTGTCCTTATGTTTTTCCTACCAAAGTGAATAACTTCACATTTATCCACATTATACTGCATCTGCCATGTGTTTGCCCACTCACTCAACCTACTACATCCTCCTCACAACTCACAATCCCACCTAATTTTGTGTCGTCAGCAAACTAGGAAATATTACATTTGGTTCCCTCATCCAAATCATTTATATATAGATTGTGAATAGCTGGGGCCCAAGCACTGATCCCTGTGGTACCCCACTAGTCACTGCCCACTAACCTGAAAAAGAACCGTTTATTCCTACTCTCTGTTTCCTATCAGTTAACAAATTTTCAATCCATGCCAATACATTACCCCAATCCTATGCTTTAATTTTGCACATGAACCTCTTATGTCGGACTTTATCAAAGGCCTTCTGAGAATCCAAATACACCACATCCAGTGGTTCTCCCTTATCTATTCTATCAGTTACATCCTCAAAAAATTCCAGTAGGTTTGTCAAACATGATTTTCCTTTCATAAATCCATGTTGATTTTGTTTAATCCCGTGGATATTATCTAAGTGACATTATCACATCCTTTATAACAGACTTTAGCATTTTCCCTACTATTGATGTCAGACTAACTAATCTGTAGTTCCCCGTTTTCTCTCTCCCTCCTTTTTTAAATAGTAAGGTTACATTTTCCACCCTCCAATCTGCAGAAACTGTTCCATAATCTATAGAATTTTGGAAGAGGACAACCAATGTATTTCCATGGTTACCTCTTTTAGTACTCTGGGATGCAGATCATCAGCCCCTGGGGATTTATCGGCCTTCAATCCCATTCGTTTCTCCAGCACTATTTTCTTGCGAATAATCATTTCCTTTAATTCCTTTTGCTCACTAGATCCTTGGTTCCCTCGCATTTCTGGGACGTTATTTGTGTCCTTTTCCTTGAAGACAGAACCAAAGTATTTATTTAATTGTTCTGACATTTCTTTGTTCCCCATCACAAATTCTCCTGCTTCTGTCTGTAAAGGACCTACATTTGTCTTCACTAATCTTTTTCTTTTTACCTATTTGTAGAAACTTTTGCAGCTGGTTTTTATGTTCCTTGTAAGTTTACTCTCATAATCTATTTTTCCCCTCTTAATCAATCTCTTGGTCCTTTTTTTGCTGAATTCTAAACTGCTCCCAATGCTCATGCTACTTTTTCTAGCAACTTTGTATAACTCCTCTTTGGATCTAATACTATCCTTAATTGCTTTTGTTAGCCATGGTTGGGCCACTTTTCCTTTTGTGTTTTTATGCCAGAAAGGGATGTATAACTGTTTCAATTCATGCATTCGTTGCTTAAATGTTAGCCATTGCCTATCCACAATCATGCCTTTTAATGAATTCTCCCAATCTATCATAGCCAATTCATTCCTCATACCTTCGTAGTTTCCTTTATTTAGATTTAGGACCCTAGTTTCAGATTGGACTACTTCACTTTCCATCTTAATAAAGAATTCAATCATGTTATGGTCACTCGTCCCGAAAGGAACCCGCACAACAAGACTGTTAATTAACCTCTTCTCATTACACAATATCCAATCTAGGATAGCCTGTTCCAGAGTAGACTCCTCAATGTACTGGTCTAAAAAAAAAAGTACTCACTCCAGGAATTCATCTTCCACAGTATTATTACTAATTTGGTTTGGCCAGCCTATATGGAGATTAAAGTCACCTACGATTACTGTACACTTGCTACATGCATCTCTAATTTCCTGTTTGATGCCATCCCCTACACTACCACTACTGTTTGGAGGTCTATAGACAATTCCCACCAATGTTTTCTGCCCCTTGGCGCTCCTTAGCTCCACTCAGACTGATTCTACATTTTGATTTTCTGAGCCAATATCCTTTCTCACTATTGCTCTGATTTCATCCTTTACTAACAACACCACACCACCCCCTCTTCCTTTTTGCCTCTCCTTCCTAAAATAATCGAATATCCTTGGATATTCAGTTCCCAACCCTGATCACCCTGCAACCATGTTTCCGTAATTCCAACTATATCGTATCAGTTTACATCTATTTGCGCTATTAATTCGTCTATCTTATTACAGCTGCTTCGTGCATTCAGATACAATATTTTTAAATTTGTCTTTATAACATTATTAGACATCTTAACATTATTTTGTACTATAGCCCTACTTGTCTTATTGTTATTTTTCTTACCTGGACCCTATTTGTTAGTGCACTCTTTTGTTTGTATGCTCTGTCCCTTCCTGACATAATCTGGTTATCCTTACCGCAATCACTTTCCTGCATTGGTTCCTTTTCTTTTTTCTTTAGCATTCTAGATTGCTCTCTATTGCAACCATCCTCCGCCCCCCCAACCCACTCCCCCACCTTATTTATTTAAAGCCCTGTCTACCTCCCTAGTTATTCAGTTTGCTAGAGCTCTAGTCCCAGCGTAGTTCAGGTGTAGTCCATCCCCACGGAACAGCTCTCTCTTTCCCGAGTATTGGTGCCAGTGCCCCACGAATCGAAACCCACTTCTCCCACACCAACCTCTGAGCCACGCATTCATTACCCTGATTCTATTGACTCTATACCAATTTGCTCGTGGCTCAGGTAATAATGCAGAGATTATTACCTTTGTGGTTCTGCTTTTCAATTTAGTCCCTAGCTGTTCAAACTCTCTCAGCAGAACCTCTTTCTTAGTCCTACCTGTGACAACTGGAACCTCCCCCTCCCACTCCAAGTCCTTCTCCAGCCCGGAGATGTCCTTTACCCTGGCACCGGGAAGGCAACACAGCCTTTGGGACGCATGCTCTTCGCTGCAGAGAATCCTATCTATCCCCCTAACTATACTGTCCCCTACTACAACCATCTGCCTCTTTACTCCCCCCACTTGAATGGCGTTCTGCACCACGGTGCATTGGTCAGTCTGCTCGTCCACCCCGCAGTCTGCACACCTGTCCTCAAATCTATTGGACAAGTGCAGGAACTGAGGCTCCTGCAATACTACCTCCTGGATCCCCGTACCTGCTTCACTCACAGTCACCCTCCTGTCCCTGACCACATGTCAATTTTAAAGTATTTAATCTAGACAGTGTGGCTACCTCCTGGAGGAAAAGGTCCAGGTAACTTTCTCCCTCCCTGATGTCTCGCAATGTCTGCAGCTCAGACTCCAGCTCCTCAACTCGGAGCCGAAGTTCGTGGAGCCGCAGACACTTACCGCAGATGTAGTCGCCCTGGACCAAAACATCCAGAAGCTCACACATATTGCAGTAGCAATACATCTCCTGTTTTCCCATTATTTTATCTAATTAATTTGTTTAGCATTAATCAAGTATTTACCTTATATAATTTATGAAATTAGTTAAACAACTAAAGGTTAGTTTTTAGTATTTAGTTATATGCTTTATGTTAATTTAAAAGAAAAAAGAAAAACTTAGCCCACAGTCACTACCAATCACTTACCTGCCTTACCTGATGTCACACAGCAGAGTTCTCCTCATCCGGAGCCATGTGATCTCCTGGGAGAGGCAAAAAAACAATTAAAAACCCAGGCCAATTGGGGAACAAATCTGGGGAAATTCCTCTCCGACCGACCAGGTGATCAAAACTAGTCCAGGACATCAGACTGGCTGTCTGCTGTGGCTTTTATCCCCACTCTCGGGCCTTGGTCTGCTCCTGCTTGGGTTTGCTGCCGATATGCGGAAAAAGTTATGAAAAATAAAGCAAAGCAACACTTCCCGTCCCCACTTCACTGAACTCTCCCACTTACCTGAACTCTCCCACTTACCAAACTCTTGTTTTCTCACTCAGAACTGATCCACTCCGAGCTCCCAGCACCCAGCCCTTGGTTTTTAAACTGCTTGTGTCTCTGATAAGTCACCACTGGTCAGCTGTTCAAAGAACCGGTTTTAACTAGTTTTAACTAACTGGCTATTTAGCAAACTACTGCAGAGCTAGCTAGCTAGTTTATCTCTACTTCAGCCTGAAAAATTCCTAAATATTTAACTGTTAATTTTAGAGGCTACTAGCAATTGCCACCAGCCTCCAGCTGGTATAACAGAGATTAACCCTTTAGACTCTCTCACTTACCAAACTCTTGTTTTCTCACACTGAGCTGATGTACAAAATAGAAACATAGAAATGATTTGCTCTTGCTCAATGTGAGGAAGCTTTTGGATTCTGCTTGATAGGGAATTGTGAACACAAACCAGTGTCTTACCATTCTGTGCTACACCATTGAGATTAAACTGCCGCATTCCACCCTCATTATGGCTTCAAAATATGAATCAGAGTAAGTTAAGTTCAGAAATTTTAATCATAAATTGTTGCTATTGTGTAACTCCTACCTCATTTTGTAGATTCTGATGGGGGGTAACTCAAGCAAGTTTGACAGCATAGTCAAAGATAAAGGCCCGGGCTGATTTCCTCCTTACATTTCTTCACTCAGAGAATTCTGAACCTGTGGAATTCCCTACCACAGAAAGTTGTTGAGGCCAGTTCATTAGGGAGTTAGATGTAGCCCTTATGGCTAAAGGGTTCAAGGGGTATGGAGAGAAAGCAGGAATGGAGTACTGAAGTTGCATGATCAGCCATGATCATATTGAATGGTGGTGCAGGCTCGAATGGCTGAATGGCCTGCTCCTGCACCGATTTTCTATGTTTCTATGTTAGGCTTACAGATTTAACAGTCTTGTCCTTCACATCCAAGATCATCATACAGCCACTCAAGTACTTAATTTGAAAGAATAAAGGGGTTTAAGTGAGGGTTAAAGCAAAAAAAAAATCACATTTCTTTTTTAAAGGCAGATTTAAACTTTTGGTTGACTTCATCAGAAAATATATTGGCATGGATTTTATGAGCCCTATGACCGCATATGCGTATATGTGGTCGAAACTGCCCCGCAATTTCCAGGTTTCCACATGTGCTATGTGTAATATATTGCTCCATCTAGTGGACTATTGTGGTAATGCAGCCATTACTGTAAATACAATAAAGGCATCAGGTGACAGGTCACCTGAAAAGTTCCTGTGTTAAGAGCCATCTTGTAAGTGCAGTGTGTTTGTGATGCCACAGAGAATATATTACATTTGGCAATGAAGGATAGGATCATCGGATTCCGGAGCTGAAATTTTTGTTGGTGGACGATTCCAGCCAAACAACAGAGAGATTAGGGAGGTCCTTTGTTTGCAGAACAGCCAAGAATCCAAGGCAAATTACAAGCACACTTGGCTGAACTGCCAGAGTCCAGATGGCTGCACCTATGGGAATAATAGAGCGCTTGGGTGCATTTCAACTTGACCGAGAGATGTTCAGAGCATATATGGAGCGGCTAGAAATGTTTGTCACTGCAAATAGTATCATCGAAGTCTCTGATGATGAAAACTGTAACCGTGGTTTTAGAAAGAAAACAGGCTATTTTCTTGACTGAAGCAGGCCCCAAGGTGCAAGAAAACCTGGAAAAATGTGCTTGTTCCTGTTGTGTATCTGTAAAGCATGCACTCCCATGTTCCGCCACCAGGGAGCACATCCCCTGTAGTCCAAAGGGACCCCAGCATCCCTTGGGAGCACTGTATATAAGCCAGCCCCTAAGGCCTGTTACTCACTCTGGAGTGTCTTAATAAAGACTGAGGTCACTGTTACTTTAACCTCCCTGTGTGCAGTCTCATCTGTGTTAGGAACACAACAACTGACGACGAGTACACGAATCCAACGCAAAGATGCAGCAAACTGTGGGCATCCTGGAGAAGTTCTCAGAGGGTGAGGACTTGGAAGCCTATGTCGAACAGCTAGACCAGTACTTTGTAGCCAACGAGCTGATCGGAGAAGGAAGCGCTGCAAAAAGGAGAGTGGTCCTCCTCACGGTCTGCGGGGCACCGACCTACAGCCTCATGAAGAATCTTCTGGCTCCAGTGAAACCCACAGATAAGTCGTATGAGGAGCTGTGTACACTGGTTCGGGATCATCTTAACCCGAGGGAGAGCATGCTGATGGCGAGGTATCGGTTCTACACGTGCCAGCGATCTGAAGGGCAGGAAGTGGTGAGCTACATTGCCGAGCTAAGGTGACTTGCAGGACAATGTGAGTTTGATGGCTACTTGGAGCAGATGCTCAGAGACTTTTTTGTGCTGGGCATTGGCCACGAGACCATCCTACAAAAACTTTTGACTGTAGAGACACCGACCCTCAGTAAGGCCATTGCGATAGCACAGGCGATTACGTCCACCAGTGATAACACCAAACAAATCTCTCAGCACACAAGTGCTAGCAATGTTCATAAATTAACTGGAACTGTGTTTGCGAGCAGAAATGTACAGGGCAGAAACCACGAGTCTGCAACTGCCAGCAGGCCTCAGGTGACCCAGATGACTCAGAGTCCCCAACAAAGGATGAATGCAAGGCAATTCACACCTTGTTGGTGTTGTGGAGGCTTCCATTCAGCCTATTCATGCCGCTTCAAAGGGTATGTTTGCAAGAGCTGTGGAACAATGGGGCACCTCCAATGAGCTTGCAGATGAGCTGCAAGCTCTGCAAAAGCTGCTAACCACCATGTGGCAGAGGAAAATCAATCTATGGTGGATCAAAGCAATTTCGAGCCTGAGAGAGAGGAGGCAGATGCTGAAGTACACGGGGTGCACACATTTTCGTCAAAATGTTCACCTATAATGCTAAACGTAAAATTGAATGGTTTACCCGTAGCCATGGAATTGGACACTGGCGCTAGCCAATCCATCATGAGTAAAAAAATGTTTGAGAGACTTGCCCTGAGCCCCATCCACACGAAACTGAGAACGTACACCAAAGAGCTCATCACTGTCCTGGACAGCGCCATGGTCAAGATTACCTATGAGGGCACGGTACACGAAATGCCACTCTGGATTGTCCCGGGCGATGGCCCCACGCTGCTTGGAAGGAGCTGGCTAGGCAAAATCCGCTGGAACTGGGATGACATCCGAGCGCTATCACATGTCGATGATGCCTCATGTACCCAGGTTCTTAACAAATTTCCTTTCCTTTTTGAGCCAGGCAATGGAAACTTTTCCAGGGCGAAGACATGGATCCACTTGGTCCCAGAGGCACGATCCATTCACCACAAGGCGCGAGCGGTACCTTACATGATGAGGGAGAGAGTGGAAATCGAGCTGGACAGGTTGCAACGCTAGGGCATCATCTCCCCAGTGGAATTCAGCGAGTGGGCCAGCCCGATTGTTTCGGTACTCAAAAGTGATGGCACGATCAGGATTTGCGGCGATTATAAAGTAACGATTAATCGTTTCTTGCTACAGGACCAATACCCGCTACCTAAGGCAGATGACCTATTTGCGACGCTGGCAGGAGGCAAGACGTTCACCAAGCTCGACCTGACTTCAGCCTACATGACGCAGGAGCTGGAGGAGTCTTCGAAGGGCCTCACCTGCATCAACACGCACAAGGGACTGTTCATCTACAACAGATGCCAGTTTGGAATTCGGTCAGCTGCAGTGATTTTCCAGAGAAACATGGAGAGCCTACTCAAGTCAGTACCACATGGTGGTTTTTCAGGATGACATATTGGTCACAGGTCGGGACACCGTCAAGCACCTACAAATCCTGGAGGAGGTCCTCCAGCGACTGGATCGCGTAGGGCTGCGGCTGAAGAGGTCGAAATGTGTCTTCATGGCAACAGAAGTGGAGTTTTTGGGGAGAAAGATCGCGGCGGACAGCATTCGCCCCACAGACGCCAAGACAGAGGCTATCAGGAACGCATGGAGCTGCGGTCATTCCTGGGACTCCTCAACTATTTTGGTAACATCCTACCGGGGTTAAGCACCCTCTTAGAGCCCCTACACGTGTTATTGCGTAAAGATGAGAACTGGGTATGGAAAAAAAAACAAGTAATTGCTTTTGAGAAATCCAGAAACATTTTATGCTCCAACAAGCTGCTTGTACTGTATAACTCGTGCTCGCATGTGATGCGTCGTCGTACGGATTCGGGTGTGTATTACAACAAGCTAATGTTGCAGGAAAGTTGCAACCTGTCGCCTATGCTTCCAGGAGCTTGTCTAAGGCCGAGAGGGCCGACAGCATGATTGGGAAAGAGGCATTAGCGTGTATGTTCGGGGTAAAGAAAATGCATCAGTCTCTGTTTGGCCTCAAATTTGAGCTGGAAACTGATCACAAGCCCCTCACATCCCTGTTCGCTGAAAACAAGGGGATAAATACTAATGCCTCAGCCCACATACAAAGATGGGCACTCGCACTATCAGCGTATAACTATACCATCCGTCACAGGCCAGGCACCGAGAACTGTGCGGATGCTCTCAGTCGACTACCATTTCCTACCACGGGGGTGGAAATGACGCAGCCTGCAAACTTGTTGATGGTGGCGCAGCCCGCAGACTTGTTGATGGTCATGCAAGCATTTGAAAATGATAAATCACCTGTCATGGCCCATCAGATTAGGACTTGGACCAGCCAAGATCCTCTGCTGTCCGTAGTACAAAATTGTGTACTGCATGGGAGCTGGGCCAGCATCCCCGTTGAAATGCTAGAGCTCATCAAGCTGTTCCAGCGGCAAAAGGACGAGCTGTGCATTCAGGCAGACTGCGATAACCGCGTAGTGCTACCCAAAAAAGGCAGAGAGACATTCATCTCGGATCTCCACAGCACACACCCGGGTATAGTAATGATGAAAGCGATAGCCAGATCCCACGTGTGGTGGCCCTGTATCGACTCTGATTTAGAGTCCTGTTTACGGCAATGCAGAATGTGTGCTCAGTTGAGCAACGTGCCCAGAAAGGCACCACTAAGTTTGTGATCCTGGCCCTCCAGACCATGGTCGAGGATCCATGTCGACTATGCGGGCCCGTTTCTCGGTAAAATGTTCCTGATGGTGGTGGATGCTTTTTCAAAATGCATTGAATGTGAAATAATGTCGGGAAGCTCCACCACCGCCATCATTGAAAGCCTGAGGGCCATGTTTGACACCCACGGCCTGCCTGACATACTGGTCAGTGACAACGGGCCATGTTTCACCAGTGCCGAATTTAAAGAATTCATGACCCGCAATGGGATCAAACATGTCACCTCAGACCCGTTTAAACCAGCCTCCAATGGGCAGGCAGAGCGGGCAGTACAAACAATCAAACAGAGCCTTAAACGAGTCACAGAAGGCTCACTCCAAACCCACCTGTCCCGAGTACTGCTCAGCTACCGCACGAGACCCCACTCGCTCACAGGAGTGCCCCCAGCTGAGCTATTCATGAAAAGGACACTTTAAACCAGACTCTCGCTGGTTCACCCCAACCTGCATGATCAGGTAGAGAGCAGGAGCCAGCAACAAAATGTAAACGATGGTCGCGCCACTGTGTCATGGGAAATTGATCTGAATGACCCTGTGTATGTGCTAAACTATGGACATGGTCCCAAGTGGATCGCGGGCACGGTGATAGCTAAGGAAGGGAGTAGGGTGTGTGTAGTCAAACTAGACAATGGACAAATTTGCAGAAAGCATCTGGACCAAACGAGGCTGCGGTTCACAGACTGCCTGAACAACCCACAGCAGATACCACCTATTTCGAGCCCACAACACACACCCAAAGAATCAACGACACCACGCCGGACCAGAAAATCGAACCCATCATGCCCAACAGCCCAGCAAGGCCAGGCTCACCCAGCAGCCCTGCAGGGCCAACAACACGCCAGCCCAGCGAGGACACAGCCAACACACCAGAACAGACATTTGTACCGAGGCGGTCCACCAGGGAAAGAAAGGCTCCTGACCGCCTCACCTTGTAAATAGTTTTCACTTTGACTTTGGCGGGGGAGTGATGTTGTGTATCTGTAAACCCATTTTCCGCCACCAGTGAGTGCATCCCCCATAGTCCCAAGGGACCCCAGCATCCCCTGGGAGCACTGTATATAAGCTGGCCCCTAAAGACTGTTCCTCACTCTGGAGTGTCTTAATAAAGACTGAGATCACTGTTACTTTAACTTCCCCGTGTGCAGTCTCATCTGTGTTAGGAACACAACAGTTCCCCTCAAACCAAAGGACACATCATTTACGGAGATTCTAAGCAAGTTAGAATGGCACGACAGTCCTGAGCCCTTGGAAATTGCTGAAAGTTATCGTTTCAGAACACGAGATAAATTCATTGACGAAAGTATCAGTGAGTACATTGTAGCATTAGAGAAGCTATAGATTCACTGTCATTTCAGAAACGTTCAGGAATGAACATTGCGTGACCGCTTTGTTTGTGGGATGAAACATGAAATGATAAGAAGAAAGTTGTTGACAACCCCTAATTTCACTTTTGATTTAGCTTGTCAGACAACTATGTCAATGGATATGGCCGACCAATATTCCCGAGAATTTCGTACCATTTCCAGTTGTCAGACAACCGAGGTGAATCGACTGCAGATTAAAAGTAAAAGGTAGTTGGGCCCCATGGCCTCAGCATCTAGCCAAGGTAACAATATGTTGAAGTCATGCTATTAGTGCCTGGGACAACACATTGCTCAAAGTTGTCTATATCTGAAGGCAGAGTGTTTCTTCTGCAGGAAAACTGGGCATCTTGCGAAGGCATACCGACTGAGGAGTGAACCAACTTTCAATGCTATAAGTAGAAATCCCCAGACACTACATAGCATGGAAAAAAAGCAACAGGACGAAACGATACACATCGTCAGGAGCACGAGGGTATCTAACAGTGATTCAATAAGTATCATCATCCGAATAGATGCTGCAGGAACCAGGAAACCCATGGAAATTGACAGTGGTGCATCCGTGAGCGTAATATTGGAATCGCTAAATCTCGACAAATTGCATGATTTCCCATTGGCGAGGCTACTCAGGAGAGCAAATTCCTGTGGTAGGATATATCACCTTACCAGTGAAATACAAGGATAAATTTCAGAGCTTGCTTCTCTTAGTAATGGCAAGAGACAAGCCTGCCATACTAGGAAGAAATTGGTTGGGATCACTGAAGCTGGATTGGAGTGAGATTTTTCATGTTGAAATGAGATTTGCATCGAAGGATGATGTTATCAAGAAGTATCCGAAGATGTTCTGTGAAACAGGCAGTCTGAGCCAAGGCTTCACGGTGAGTGTCAGGGTACAGAAGGACGCTAGACCAGTTTACTGCAAGCCACATTCTGTACCGTATGCACTCAGGATAAAGGTGAGCAAGACTCGAGACTGAGAACATTATATCTAAGATAGATCTATGTACCGTATATACTCGCGTATCATGCGACTTTTGAAGACCTAAATTGTAACCTAAATTTGGGGGTCGCATGATACGCGAGATACAAAATTTGCGGGTGTGAAGTGCTGGCCAAGATTAAGCTGTTAGGCTGTTAAGCAGACCGTATCCACGCTGAATCTCGGCATGCTCCAACAATCCTCTATGTAAAGACATTTCTCTTGGTTTCTCCTCTCACTCTCCATGATGGTTGTAAATCGAATATCCCTGGTTGATATTAGTTCCTCGATACTTATGATCAAATCATTAGTTTATGTGGAAAACAAGCCAAGTTCCTGCAGCACACCACTAACTACATCCTCCCAATGCAAAAAAAAAATCCATTTGACTCCTGCTGAAATTCTTCTCTTCAGGGGGAGAGAGAGTCGCGGAGGTCGGGGGGGGAGAGAGAGTCGCGGAGGTCGGGGGGGAGAGAGAGTCGCGGAGGTCGGGGGAGAGAGAGTCGCGGAGGTCGGGGGGGGAGAGAGAGTCGCGGAGGTCGGGGGGGGAGAGTCGCGGAGGTCGGGGGAGAGAGAGTCGCGGAGGTCAGGGGGGGAGAGAGAGTCGCGGAGGTCGGGGGGGAGAGAGTCGCGGAGGTCGGGGGGGGAGAGAGAGTCGCGGAGGTCGGGGGGGGAGAGTCGCGGAGGTCGGGGGAGAGAGAGTCGCGGAGGTCGGGGGGGGAGAGAGAGTCGCGGAGGTCGGGGGGTGGGGGAGAGAGTGGTGGAGGTCGGGGGGGAGAGAGAGTCGCAGAGGTCGGGGGGGGAGAGAGAGTCGCGGAGGTCGGGGGGGGAGAGAGAGTCGCGGAGGTCGGGGGGGGAGAGAGAGTCGCGGAGGTCGGGGGGGGAGAGAGAGTCGCGGAGGTCGGGGGGGGAGAGAGAGTCGCTGAGGTCGGGGGGGGAGAGAGAGTCGCGGAGGTCGGGGGGGGAGAGAGAGTCGCGGAGGTCGGGGGGGGAGAGAGAGTCGCGGAGGTCGGGGGGGGAGAGAGAGTCGCGGAGGTCGGGGGGGGAGAGAGAGTCGCGGAGGTCGGGGGGGGAGAGAGAGTCGCGGAGGTCGGGGGGGGAGAGAGAGTCGCGGAGGTCGGGGGGGAGAGAGTCGCGGAGGTCGGGGGGGGAGAGAGAGTCGCGGAGGTCGGGGGGGGAGAGAGAGTCGCGGAGGTCGGGGGGGGAGAGAGAGTCGCGGAGGTCGGGGGGGGAGAGAGAGTCGCGGAGGTCGGGGGGGGAGAGAGAGTCGCGGAGGTCGGGGGGGGAGAGTATGGAGTGAGAGCACGGAGAGAGAGTACGGAGAGAGAGTACGGAGAGAGAGCACGGAGAGAGAGCACGGAGAGAGAGCACGGAGAGAGAGTACGGGGAGAGAGCACGGAGAGAGAGCACGGAGAGAGAGCACGGAGAGAGAGCACGGAGAGAGAGCACGGAGAGAGAGCACGGAGAGAGAGCACGGAGAGAGAGCAGAATCCACTCGATGTTTCATGTTAAGGTCAGTATTCGATCTCAAAAAAGTGACTCGCATGATACATGAGATATATGGTAAAATCATGTTTTGGGGACGAAAATTTAGGGGTCGCATGATACGCGATATCGCAGGATACGCGAGTATATACGGTAATTGGGCTACACTCATTGTTGTTGTACCTAAGTTAGATGGTAAGGTAAGGTTGTGTGGTAATTATAAAGTAATTGTAAACCAGGTTCTAGAGGGTAATCTTCACAATACATTGCCAAATGTAGAAGATTTGTTCACAATGCTGACAGGTTGTCAGATCTTCTCAAAGTTGTAAGGTTGCAAAATTCGTGGGAAACCCGCCAGTGCTTGGACTCATTGAAATGGAAATTCGATTTGAGACTATCAAGTAGAAAGTTTGGGATCCTAAGATGCCTATGGAAGAAATCTACGAGTTTCAACCAAGTTTGGGATTTTAAGGGATGCATGGGTGCAAGGGAAAGGACTGCAAAATCCAGGTGGAACAATAACCTCTGAAAAGGTCAGTTTTTGGGAATTGGAGCTGTCTGGGATATTCGAGCTAAAACAAATTGTCTGGAGAATTGTGTAAACTCACAAACCCTTCTCCCCAGGAACATTAACATAGCAACAATCGACTCAGAGATAGCCAGCCATAGCTCTAAGAATGAAACCCATCCAGCGCATGCATAATGTTAATAGCCCATCCAGCCCGCTTGGAAAACCCAGGCCTAGGCAGACAACGCAAATACCAAAACTAATTTTCCCAATCGAAAAACAAATTCAACAGATCGACGCATCCGAAATAAGTTCTCATTAATGAGCATGCCACAATATGACAAAGAACTACTAAGCCCTCCAAAATTAAGACAAAGAATCGGGGTTGATTTGGCGCGCAGATTAGAATGGCTCCCAAAGTATAATTGGGGCCCTGTTTTACGGGTCAAAAAAGAAGGCTAACTTTGAAGGTATGAGGCGTGAATTGGCTGAGATGGATTGGCGAATGATACTTAAGGGGTTGACTGTGGATGGGCAATGGCAGACATTTAGAGACCGCATGGATGAACTACAACAATTGTACATTCCTGTCCGGCATAGAAATAAAAAAGGGAAGGTGGCTCAACCGTGGCTATCAAGGGAAATCAGGGATAGTATTAAAGCCAAGGAAGTGGCATACAAATTGGCCAGAAATAGCAGCGAACCTGGGGACTGGGAGAAATTTAGAACTCAGCAGAGGAGGACAAAGGGTTTGATTAGGGCAGGGAAAATGGAGTATGAGAAGAAGCTTGCAGGGAACATTAAGACGGATTGCAAAAGTTTCTATAGATATGTAAAGAGAAAAAGGTTAGTAAAGACAAATGTAGGTCCCCTGCAGTCAGAATCAGGGGAAGTCATAACGGGGAACAAAGAAATGGCGGACCAATTGAACAAGTACTTTGGTTCGGTATTCACGAAGGAGGACACGAACAACCTTCCGGTTATAAAAGGGGTCGGGGGGTCTAGTAAGGAGGAGGAACTGAGGGAAATCCTTATTAGCCGGGAAATTGTGTTGGGGAAATTGATGGGATTGAAGGCCGATAAATCCCCAGGGCCTGATGGACTGCATCCCAGAGTACTTAAGGAGGTGGCCTTGGAAATAGTGGATGCGTTGACAGTCATTTTCCAACATTCCATTGACTCTGGATCAGTTCCTATGGAGTGGAGGGTAGCCAATGTAACCCCACTTTTTAAAAAAGGAGGGAGAGAGAAAACAGGGAATTATAGACCGGTCAGCCTGACATCGGTAGTGGGTAAAATGATGGAATCAATTATTAAGGATGTCATAGCAGTGCATTTGGAAAGAGGTGACATGATAGGTCCAAGTCAGCATGGATTTGTGAAAGGGAAATCATGCTTGACAAATCTTCTGGAATTTTTTGAGGATGTTTCCAGTAGAGTGGATAAGGGAGAACCAGTTGATGTGGTATATTTGGACTTTCAGAAGGCGTTCGACAAGGTCCCACACAAGAGATTGATGTGCAAAGTTAGAGCACATGGGATTGGGGGTAGTGTACTGACATGGATTGAGAACTGGTTGTCAGACAGGAAGCAAAGAGTAGGAGTAAATGGGTACTTTTCAGAATGGCAGGCAGTGACTAGTGGGGTACCGCAAGGTTCTGTGCTGGGGCCCCAGCTGTTTACACTGTACATTAATGATTTAGATGAGGGGATTAAATGTAGTATCTCCAAATTTGCGGATGACACTAAGTTGGGTGGCAGTGTGAGCTGCGAGGAGGATGCTGTGAGGCTGCAGAGCGACTTGGATAGGTTAGGTGAGTGGGCAAATGCATGGCAGATGAAGTATAATGTGGATAAATGTGAGGTTATCCACTTTGGTGGTAAAAACAGAGAGACAGACTATTATCTGAATGGTGACAGATTAGGAAAAGGGGAGGTGCAAAGAGACCTGGGTGTCATGGTACATCAGTCATTGAAGGTTGGCATGCAGGTGCAGCAGGCGGTTAAGAAAGCAAATGGCATGTTGGCCTTCATAGCAAGGGGATTTGAGTACAGGGGCAGGGAGGTGTTGCTACAGTTGTACAGGGCATTGGTGAGGCCACACCTGGAGTATTGTGTACAGTTTTGGTCTCCTAACCTGAGGAAGGACATTCTTGCTATTGAGGGAGTGCAGCGAAGGTTCACCAGACTGATTCCCGGGATGGCGGGACTGACCTATCAAGAAAGACTGGATCAACTGGGCTTGTATTCACTGGAGTTCAGAAGAATGAGAGGGGACCTCATAGAAACATATAAAATTCTGACGGGGTTAGACAGGTTAGATGCAGGAAGAATGTTCCCAATGTTGGGGAAGTCCAGAACCAGGGGTCACAGTCTAAGGATAAGGGGTAAGCCATTTAGGACCGAGATGCGGAGGAACTTCTTCACCCAGAGAGTGGTGAACCTGTGGAATTCTCTACCACAGAAAGTTGTTGAGGCCAATTCACTAAATATATTCAAAAAGGAGTTAGATGAGGTCCTTACTGCTAGGGGGATCAAGGGGTATGGCGAGAAAGCAGGAATGGGGTACTGAAGTTGAATGTTCAGCCATGAACTCATTGAATGGCGGTGCAGGCTAGAAGGGCCGAATGGCCTACTCCTGCACCTATTTTCTATGTTTCTATGTTTCTATGTTTCTGAGAACAACTTTCAGAGAGATCAACATCTTCAGCCTCAACAACACTCCTGGGATACACTGCTCTGCCACCAAAGACTGAAGAAGGACATTATCAAACCGGCAGAGAAAAGCAGTTCCCAGTAACTTCGGACATCATCGCGGCAACAACTGATCACAGCCAACGTCGTAACATCAGGCAGTGAAGAAGGCAAATGGTATGTTGGCCTTCATAGCTAGGGGATTTGAGTATAGGAGCAGGGAGGTCTTATTGCAGTTGTACAGGGCCTTGGTGAGGCCTCACCTGGAATATTGTGTTCAGTTTTGGTCTCCTAATCTGAGGAAGGATGTTTTTGCTATTGAGGGAGTGCAGTGAAGGTTCACCAGGCTGATTCCCGGGATGGCAGGACTGACATATGAGGAGAGAATGGATCAACTGGGCCTTTATACATTGGAGTTTAGAAGGATGAGAGGGGATATCATAGAAACATCTAAGATTCTGACGGGACTGGACAGGTTAGATGTGGGTAGAATGTTCCCGATGTTGGGGAAGTCCAGAGCCAGGGGACACAGTCTCAAGCTAAGGGGTAAGCCATTTAGGACTGAGATGAGGAGAAACTTCTTCATTCAGAGTTGTTAACCTGTGGAATTCCCTGCCGCAGAGAGTTGTTGATGCCAGTTCATTGGATATATTCAAGAGGGAGTTAGATATGGCCCTTTCAGTTAAGGTGATCAAGGGGTATGGAGAGAAAGCAGGAAAGGGATACTGAGGGAATGATCAGCCATGATCTTATTGAATGGTGGTGCAGGCTCGAAGGGCCGAATGGCCTACTTCTGCACCTATTTTCTATGTTTCTATCAAACCACCACAATCGACAAATTCTAAGAGAAAGACTCCTCAAGAAGAAACCAAAGATTCGAAAGTTTCCACTCTACAATCTGTTCCTAGCTACCAACAGGTGAAACATTACTTAAAAGAACTTTAAAACTTACTGCTGACGGAAGGAAGCGGGTACTCACCCCGTAAATCCAATACATGTCCTACCACATCAGTGGACACCACCCAACTGAAGACTATGCAGTAAGAAGTCTTCCACGACGTTCGAGGTATGGCAAGCAGAACCTATATAGTCCAGTGAACCCCGAAACTGTGAACCACCGCTAACTGACAATAAAAGGATTGGTGAGCATTATCCCTGTTTGCCCTAGAGCTCAACCTAGTCAGAGTTAGGCATTGGGAGATGGGAGGTGTATTATTTTCTGTAACCCCTTTTGAACGTGTGATAAAGTGTTCCTTATTCTAGTGATTGTATGCTTTGACATTGTAAAATCGAAGGCTTTTGCACCAAAACCAATTGTCCCTTGCACTTTGTCACATCCCCAAATAAATCCAAAGTCTAGAACCCAGGGAGTGGGAGCGATTCGAAGGTCAGATGCGAATCTGACCCCCGAGACCCCCCCTTACAGAATGGCGACCGCGGCAGGACTTTGGTACAAAGGATGTGATGCAGAGAGTACTGTTTTGGAGGAAAGAACTAAGATGGAAGAGAAGATTTCCTCTGATGTGTATAAGAAAGTGAATGTCACTAAGGAATGGGTGCTTTGTCTGTTGCATGCTGAGCATCCGGGAGACGCTGCAGCCCATTGGACTGCAAGCAAAGACCATAAGGAATCAGTAGATAAGGCAATTTGGTTGGTCTGCTTACAGCGACAGGTCCAGCTCCTAGACAGGAACGTTGAGTCACTGCAGGCAGAACTGTGGGAATGTGCAGAAAAATCACATGAAAGGGCTCTGGCAGGGGAAAGGTTATGGGGAGAACTACATAAGCTGAAGCTAGGAAAGACTCAGCTAATGGAGAGGTTCAAGAACAGCCAGGACTATTTTCAGTGTCAGGTCACGAAGGCTAAGAATAATGAAAAGGTACTGCGGGAAGAAAATACTCGCCTTACCCTTCAAGTGAAAGAGCAGGAGGAGAGGTTAAGAGACATACAGACAGCTTACAAAGTAGCCAGCACTAATGGGTTTGAATCGGAAGACCACGGTCCCTGCCAGCAACAAATCAAAAGTTTAACCCTTGCTCTGTCCAAGGCCAAAGGCATGGTATGCCTAATAAGCCCGGGTGCGGCTTGGTAAACTTGGAAGAGAAGGAGGAAACTGTTGTCGCCAGTGTTGGTACCGGCTCGGCAGCAGGAAGGGCGAACGAGTTGCGGGGCAGACAGGGATTGCGGACCATCACCACCTGTGGCGCCAAGTTTCAGCTCGGTTTGGCAGCAGGGAGAGGTGGGCGAGCCAGAGCTAGAAGAGCCAGAGCCAGGGCCAATGTGCCCGGTCCGGCAACAAAAGTTTGGTCCGCCCGGCGGTGGTGGGGGCCAAGGGCCCCTAGTAAGTCAGTTCGTGGTTCCCCACATTACCCAACAGCTTAGGGCTATGATAGGCCATCTGAGTAAGCTCATTCAGAAAGGAGACCCCTGGGTCCACTTTATGGAAGAGGAACAGGCAGGGGATATTAACGGGTGCGATGATGCCGAGGTAGCAAAAATGATCCTCCTTTCACTGGATGGCAAGCAGTATCAGTCCCTCTCTGCCGAGAGCAAAAGGGGGCCGAGTACATATGCTGCTATCCGGGAGGACATTTTGGAAGCCATGGGTTGTAATGTCGGGAGTGCCTTCTCCTGAGTGGAGAAGACAGTGCAACTCACAGGGGAAATCCCACAGGCGTTCGCAGACAGACTGTGGCCTGTGTACCAGGGCGCCTGTGGTGAGGCTCTCGACCGGGATAATCTGACCCAGATGAGAGAGCCTGCTGGCTCCGAAGCCTAGTTGCAAACAGCTTACCATGGATCAAAGCCAAGACTGAGGCATGGTTTGGCCCGAGAGATCCCCGTGCCATTGAAGAGGTAGTGGTCAGGCAACTGACCCTAGCCCATCGGAATGGTAAGGGAACAGAAGAGCACCACCCAAAGGAAGGGTCCACGAAATCAGACCTAGTCAGGATAAGAGGGAATGGCACCAGGAAGGGGGTAACCCCTCCGATATGAAGCGTATCTGTTTTGGGTGCGGGAAGAGTGGGCACCTGAGAAAGGATTGTAGAAATCCATGGAAGAGTAGCACAGGGCAAATTCGCTAACCCCTGCCCAAAAAGACTGAGAATGGAAAACCAGTCTTTCCCACACGTTTGACACCTTTATGACTGCGCTCCGCACAGTACAAATGGCCCTGGGAGGGTAGCCGCTGCCACCGGTACCGTAATCCCATCTGCCCCATCCCAACCAAGACAGTGACTAGAACAGACGCAGCCTATTCACCTGTGTTCCCTCGAGTACGATGCATGGGGGAGACCGACCGTTCAGATGGAGGTGGAGAAGGTGAAGGGGACTTATCTGCTGGATACCGGTGTATCAAGCACCCTCATCTATGCAGCTAACCCTGCCACCTCACCTCTGTCTAACGGGGTCCCATACAGCTTAGTGGGTTTCACAGGCACCGAACAGGCTGGCTCATTCTCCGTTCCGCTCTCTATCAATTTGGGAACGCTCCAAACCAAGTGGACGTGTCCTAATGATGTGGGAGCAGGAAGGCAAGGGGATCCTGGGAGCCAATTTCATTCTGGGCCACGAGATCCTAGTGGATTTAAGGAACCACTGTCTTTGGGGGGCAGTATGTACGGGACAGGAGAGTGTGGTGTTGGTTATCCCAGAAAAACGGGGCAAGGGGACAGTGTGCACCATGAAGCCAAAGGAAGGTTACGACCTCGAATCGCTGGTCAATAACACCCTGATGGAATACCAAGAGTATGTGAGGGCACACTTAGCAGCTTTTGCCACTCACAAACACAACTGTGGAAGGATAAATGGGGTCGAGGTTAACATAGATGGGGACCCCATGACCCGTCCACAAAAGCAGTACAATTTCCCCAGGGAGGCAGAGGCAGACATGGAAAAAGCCTTGGGTTCTTTGGTTAAGCAGGAGGTATTGAGACCAATAGCCACCCATGTGAACTCCCCATTGTGGCCGGTTAAGAAACCGGACAACTCCTGGAGAGCCACGGTGGACTATTGAGTACTCAACCGTAACATCACCGCCTGTGCACCCACGGTTGCTGCCGTCGCGGACCTCATTGGAAATATCCCAGCCTCCGCGACCACCTTCGCGGTGCTGGATATTTCCAACGGGTTTTGGTCCATCCCTGTACGAAGAGAAGACCAGTACAAGTTTGCTTTTACCTTTAAAGGCCAGCAATACACTTGGAACTGTCTCCCTCAGGGCTTCCACAACAGCCCCAGTATTTTCCATCAATGTATGGCAAACTGTTTAAAGAGCTTCAGCAGACCCCAGCAGCTGGTACAGTATCTGGACGACCTGCTCCTATTCACCGATGAGGGGGAGGAGCATGACCCACTGCTGGCTGAAATGCTGGAGCTGCTGAAGGAAGAAGGGTTTAAAGTCAATCCCAAGAAGGCACAGATCGGCCTGAAGGAAGTAAAATTCCTGGGTCTGTGTGCGCGCTGGGGAAGAGCCATTGATAGAAAGGAAGCAGTGCAGAAGTTACCCGCCCCCAACACAGTAACAGGAGTAAGATCTTTTCTTGGGCTAACCGGGTACTGCAGAGATTTCATTGAGGATTATGCAGCCACCGCATCCCCTCTGCTCCGACTCCTACAGAAGGGAGTGGAGTGGGATTGGGACAAAGGTTGTGAGGCAGCATTTATCCAACTCAAGAAAGACCTGCAGACCGCACCGGTTTTAGAGGCTATTGATGGGGGGAAAGAGTTTTTCCTGGAAGTAGCTGCCAGCGGGGACAGTCTGAGTGCAGTACTGCTCCAGGAGTGGCACGGCCAGCTGAGACCAGTGGTCTACTCCTCCCAGATACTCACGGACGTGGAAAAGGAGTACTCCAACTGTGAGAGGCACCTCCTAGCCACTCACTGGGCTGTGAAAAGATCATTGATCATCGCGGGGGGGGGTCCCCTATCACACTCCTTACCCATCACACGCCCACCCAGATGCTCCTGGACGGGAGAATCAAGGACGGGACAGTGAGCAGTGCCCACATTGCTCGCTGGACCCTGCTCCGATCTCAGATGGACCTAAGGGTAAAGGGTCTCTGCGAGCCAAGACTCGCAGCCAACATGATCTATCCAGGGACAGCCCACTGGTGTTCCGCCGAAGGGATTTGGGAAATTAACATAGGCTTTCGGGCTGGGTTACACCCCACAGGCCGAGAAATCTATGTAGATAGTTCAAGCACTGTATCTGCGGGTGAACGACTCACAGGCTGCGGAGCTTATGACCCGGAGACAGGCATTGCCCTGGCGATTAAACTCCCCAGTACCATGAGTGCCCAACATGCTGAACTATCGGCGGTGGTATACGTGGTCACACACCCCGAGGAATTCCCTACCCCGTACACAGTTTGCTCGGACAGTATGTTCACATGCAATTCGTGTATGGAATACCTGGCTATCTGGTCCCGTCGCGGATACACATCTGCAGACTGGAGACCCCTGGCGACTAAGCCTTTACTGGAAAAGATCATGGCAGCCATGGTGGAGGAAGGGAAGGTCTACATACTCAAAGTAAAGGTACATTCAATCACTGAACCCCGTAGCAAGGGAAACCAGCAGGCTGACATGTTGGCCAAGCAAGGTGCTCGCACGGGCAAGCTCTGGGATCCATACAACCCAAGCCTCATTGCAGCGGTTAGGGGCGGGATTGGGATGACAGGGAGAGCAGGGGTAGTGTTGTCCCCAGACCTGAAAACAGTTCAGACCCAAGACCCTGTCCTCAAAACTGTCCTGAACACGCTAGTTAAAGGGGAAAAGGTAGACGGTCCATATGGCACCACAGCTATTGCCATTAAAGAAGGCATGCTGTTCAGCGGGGAGCAATTGGTAGTACCACAACAACACCAGAGAGAATTCCTCCAGCTAGCCCACGAGGGTCCAGGAGCAGGACACCCCAGACCTGAAACCACCTGGCAATGGGTGGAACAGGCGGGTAGTGGCCGGGACTCAGGGAGTTTGTCTGCGAGTTCTGCGCCAGCTGTCTGGTGTGCACTGCCAACAACCCTGACCCCTAGAAAAGGAAGGTGCCTATGGGACATATTAGGAGGATAGAGGAATCATGGCAGTCGATCCAGGTCGATTACATCGGGCCCCTACCCACCGCCCAGAGAGGCTACAAGTACTGCCTAGTATTGGTGGATGTGTTCACTAAATGGGTGGAAGCCTTCCCATGCCAAACAGCTACTGCATTGGGAACAGCTAGGATCCTGGCCAGGGAAGTGTTCTCCCGATGGGGACTACCACAGTACGTGGAGTCCGACCAAGGGAGTCACTTCACCGGGCAGGTGATGCAGGAGACCCTTAAGGTGCTCGGCATCAAGGGGAAATGGCATGTCACCCACAACCCGCAGTCATCGGGCCTGTGGAGCGTTTGAACCGCACTATTAAAGAAAAGATCCGAAAGGAAATGGGGGAGTCACCCAAGAAAGGGGGATCTGGGCCAGCCAGTCAAAGAGCACGGGGTACGAGCTCATGACCGGCAGAGCTATGCGTACCCCCACCCATGTACTAGCCCCGGGGTTCACGGAAGGTCAGCTCAGGGAAGCGAACCGGGACAGCTTTGTCAGCAATCTGGTTGAACACCTTAACAGATTCACTGGCAGGCTGCTAACAACATGGGAAAACAGCATCGGAGCAACCGACTGCTGCTAGAGCCCCACAAACACCACGAGTGGGAGATATGGGACCAGGTTATGGTACGGAACTATGCTCAAGTAGGCTTTTGAGACACTATACATGGGGCCGTACCACACTGTCGACAAGGCAAGCCCCATGGTCTTTGCCGTAAAGATGCCCCGCCGCACAAAGTGGTTCCACATAAACCAGTGTAAACTGTTTAACCCCGGGATAGCTGCTAAGCGCAAGGGCCAGCCAGGAACAGTGAACCGTTCTGGGGATAGGGTTCCTCAGGCAGCAGCCCCCGACTGTGGGAATCCCACAGGGGACGTGGCAGATCCACAGGTTGTGTCTAGAGGGGCGGTGAACTGTATTACTGGAGGAGCTATCCCCCCAATCGTTTGGGACTCGGATGCACCCCCAGTAGTCAGAGCCCTAAGAAGGACTTCCCGCACACCACGGCCAAGAACACCGTGGTCACCAGCACCCCAGTTTCAGTGGGTCAGCCTCGGGAGATTTGCCCTCCGAAAAAGGATACCCAAGACCAGGGATCAGTCTGCGGGCAGGGGCCCCCAGCCGGTAGTCTTGGGCGGTGAGGGTCTCACGGGAGAGGTGGTGGACCAGCCGCCAACTGAGAGTCCCCAGCCTGCAGCCCCCGGCCATGCAGAACCCCCAGTGAACGAAATGAACTTTACAGTCACTCTGAAAGGGGCAGTGTGATGTAGCACCGGAGGGGCCGTTCTCCGATAATGTGGGACTCAGACCCACCTCCGGTCAGAACACTCCGGGTCCTCTGGTCCAGGCCACCTTACCGTCGGCCATTCAAGCAGCCCAGAGGCCGCAAAAGAAAAGAGAAGAACAGGGATTAACCTGGCCACCCGGAGACAGGTGGCAGGTGTACATAATAGTACGAAATGAGTTTAAGAATGTTTCAGAGTTTAGTTTAGTGTAAGATTAAGAGTGTAATGATGTTAGGTCACCACGACCTCAAGAAAACCACGCGTAGAGAAGTAGTGAAACGAATATAAAAATCGGAATGGTTATGAAAGAGTTTCGGCCGCCAGATGGTGTCCAACTAGTGACCGAGACCTGGTAGTATTTGGGAAGGTGTGTAAGAATCCACCTTTACAGCTACTAAAGAGGCTCTAGCGACATGTAGCTGGTAGTATTTGGGGGGAAAAGAAAAGACCCCACCTTTGTAGTCAGTAGAGGAGGCACTACGAAGACGATAAGGTTAAAAATGACCAAGAGACAGAAGTTAAAAACAGAAACCAGTTCCGAGGTAGAAACTGGGATGAAGAAAGCCCAATTGGTTAAAGACTTTATTAAGCTTCCGAAAAAGAAATGAGCTTAAATTGGAACTCGATCACCTTTTGTCAAGCCGGAGAGTTTTTCTCAGGACTGGGCTATCTGTTTTATGTGTCCCTACAGGGAGGAGATCAACATGAAAAGAGTCCTGCTCCTGCTCGCCCTGATGGGGATAAGCATCGGTGACCGAGGTGACGTGGAAGAATCCCTCATTTATGGGTGCTCGGGAGGGAGAACACCGATCGTAACTGCAGGGGGTGGCACACGGGGTGTGGAAGAGCTTGCCGTTTATTTCCACAAGGGAAGGTGGCCAGGGTGACTGGGGTCGAACTCCACTCGATACTCCAGCCAGGAGGGGTTCACCTACGGGGAAGCCTCCTTCCCATGCCCCAGGATGCAGATTGTTGCTGCACGGCTCAGTGTTACGGAAGGGAAACGTGTGTGTTTGACTTGTAAAGGACAGATTCCCCTGGATAGATGGTGGTAGCTCAGGAAGCTGAGCAAAGATGCAGGGAACCAGGAATCTGACTGAGAACGACTTGGTAACACGGGGAGGGGGGAAGGTGTGTTGGAACAAGTGGTGGGAGTCTGAACAGGGGATTTACGTCTGCATGTGGGGATCAGAGAAGATCTGTCCCGCAGGCATATTGATCGCCTTCGCCAGGCAATGGCAAGATGACGAGGAAGGGATGGGGTGGGATTCCAGCCTACACGCGTGTGCGGTCCCACACTCCCCACTCCCAATTAACGCCACCGAATTTGTAGAACGCATCAAGAAACCCCTGCCCACGACCCCGCCAGTACGGACAATAATAGAGAGGTGTCCTACCACCACCAAGGGACCAGGAAATGGATTAGTATTGGTACCGACCAAAAAGGTGTTATACCAGTGGGTACACTATGCAGTAGCTTCAGTTATTTTAAACCTTACCGAGGTGCACTTACCTGACTAGTGCCCGAAGGAAACAAAGCAGCTGTACCAGGCCCTACTCAGAGAAATGTTCAAGAAATTTTACGAATTAGACTTTGGCAACGTAGACAAAGCAGATTTATACACCCTACACACTAGGGACACCATGGACATGGGGAGACAAAGAAGGGGAACCTGGAATGACATTTTCACTGCATATAACACAGGATCCTCTGTGATAAATAGCCTGGACGATATAGAACTGCAAACGCAAATAAATTGTCTAAAGAACCAAGTAAGAAAGATCCTCAAAGAGGAAAACACAGTGGTGGGCTCAGAGTTACATGAGGACCAGGCCACGATGGTCCATTTAAAAGAGGTTATTGCTGAGCTGGAAAGGCATGCACTCATACAAGAGAATAGGAATGCTTCAGACCAGGCTGCACAGAATGAGGTGTGTGTGTTGCATGGGGCATGGTTATTGAGCGAGGGCTGTAACAACCTGGAGGATTTAAAACAAGGTTTAGTCCCCTCCTGGATCAGCAACAAGCACCTCACAGCCCTCCACCCGTTCAGTAATTCGCTAAGCCCGTGTCAGCTCCACCTAGCTTCTGAAGCCCACCCTGTCTCAGTGGATTGCGGGCGTTCTAATCACACTATCATGCAGATAGTACTAAGGATGCCGGTCATGGGTGGGACAGCCCGACCCGCACCGGTATACAGGGTGGAGAACATTGGAGTCATTCAAGGAGGTGCACACGTTCGTTTCACAGCGGTCCCACTGTATGTCATAAAGTGGGAGCACGCTATGACAGGTATTGACCCCTCCGGGTGCCGGAGCTGGAGTGCACACATAATACTGTGTCCCCAGCACTTGAATGCCTATTCTAAACCACAGTGTGGGTTTAAAGCTGCTGCTGCACAATCTATCAACTGTACCATGGAGGTAATGGCACAGGACCATGTTCCCCCACAGGTAGTATACATAGGGGCTGGAACATATTGTTTCAACACCAGCGCACCCCACTACCAGCATGGACAACACTTCTGGTGTCTGGTGAGTGACAGCAGTTTTTGCTTTAAACCCGAGGCAGAAGTTCAAGTGGCCCAGGAACGGATTGTCCCCTTTCCCGAACCCTCCACTGTTCACCTCACTGTGAACGAAAACATCACAACCCTGCAAGATTATGTTGTACATTTTTGCTACGAAATTCCCCCTCTACCCGAACATCTTACCTCTCTACTAGAAGCTGTAGTAATCTCCCAGACACATTTCTATACTCGAGAACAGAAAACAATTGAGATAGGGAGAAAAATTCTGGAGATCACAATTTCACCTTGGTGGGACATTTTCAGAAACATAGAAGTCCCAGCCGGGTTCAGAATAGCTTCCCATATTTTAATTGTCTGTCAACTCGTGATTATTCTTGATTGTGGTGTCTCACTTGCCGAGTGAAAAGCAGAGGCTGGCGAGTCCGGCACCAAAGGGTTCTGTATGCTCCCTGGCCAAACTTGGGGATCGCATAGGGAGGGGCGGTACCATATTATAATGTCTGATTTTGTTTTGTGATTATTACCTGCTGTAAAAACGCAGAGGTCAAGCGTTAAGAGTTTTTGCTCGTGTTTTGAGTGTGTACCTTTGTTTTCTGTAAAACCAGATAAATGGAGGGGTGTCGGACCCCTATGCTGAAATGTAATCAAAATAACTGTATTTGCCTCTAAACTGCATTTCATTTCAAAGGGGGTATGCACATTTAAGTTTTAGCAAGGTAAATACAGGGGAAAGTTGGCTCTCGGGAATCAAGAATTTTGCTCACCTAGTATGACACTCTAGTATGTAGAGTATCACAAGGGAGACTGTAAGGTTGCAAAATTCGTGGAAAACCCCCCAGTATTTGGACTCATTGAAAAGGAAATTGATTTGAAACTATCAAGCAGAAAGTTTGGGATCTTAAGATGCCTATGGAAGAAATCTACGAGTTTTAACCAAGTTTGCGATTTTAAGGGATGCATGGGTCTGCAAGGGAAAAGGACTGCAAAAACCAGGGGGAACATTAACCTCTGAAAAGACTAGTTATTGGGTATTGGAGCTGTCTGGGATATGCGAGCTAAAACAAGTTGTCTGGAGAATTGTGTAAACTCAAAAACCCTTCTCCCCAGAAGATATTAACATAGTAACAATCGACCCAGAGATAGCCAGCCATAGCTCTAAGAATGAAACCCATCCAGTGCATGCATAATGTTAATAGCCCATCCAGCCCACATGGAAAACCCAGGCCGAGGCAGACAACGCAAATACCAAAACTAATTTTCCCAATCAAAAAACGAATTCAACAGATCGACACATCCGAAATGAATTATCATTAATGAACCCGCCAAAATAGAACGAAGAATTACCAAGCCCGCCAAAATTAAGACAAAGAATCGGAGTTGATTTGGTGCGCAGATTAGAATGGCTCCCAAAGTATAATTGGGGCCCTGCTTTATAGGTCAAAAAAAGAACAGCTTTCTGAGAACAACTTTCAGAGAGATCAATGTCTTCAGCCTCAACGACACTCCTGGGCTACACTGCTCTGCCACCGAAGAAGGAAGAAGAATATCATCAAACCGGCAGAGAAAAGCAGTTCCCAGTAACTTCGGACATCGGACGTGGCAACAACCGACCACAGTCAATGTGGTAACATCAAACTATCGTGATCAACAAATAGTAAGAAAAAGACCCCTCAAGAAGAAACCGAAGATTCGAAAGTTTCCACTCTACAATCTGTTCCTAGCTACCAACAGGTGAAACATTACCTAAAAGAACTTTAAAACCTACTGCTAACGTAAGGAAGCGGGTACTCACCCCATAAATCCAATACACGCCCTACCGCATCAGTGGACACCATCCAACTGAAGACTATGCAGTAAGAAGTCTTCCACGATGTTCGGGGTACAGCAAGCAGAACCTACAGAGTCCAGCGAACCCCAAAACCACGAACCACCACTAACTGACAATAAAAGGATTGGTGAGCATAATCCCTGTTTGCCCTAGAGTTCAACCTAGTCAGAGTTAGGCATTGGGAGGTGGGAGGTGTATTATTTTCTGTAACCCCTTTTGAACGTGTGATAAAGTGTTCCTTATTCTAGTGATTATATGTTTTGACATTGCACTTGCTTCTCCTTAATAAAATCGAAGTCTCTTGCACCAAAACCAGTTGTCTCTTGCACTTTGTCACATCCCCAAATAAATCCAAAGTCTAGAACCCAGGGAGTGGGAGTGATTCAAACCGCTCAGAAGGTCAGACGTGAACCTGACCACCGAGACCACCCCCTACAAAATTGGATCTTACAAATGCCTACTTACAACTTGAACTAAATGCGGAGTCCAAGTCATGCTTGACTATAAGTACTCATCTAGGCCTATATCAATTTAATAGGCTACCATTTGGAGTGTCTTCCGCCCCGCCATATTCCATGGGGGGATGAACCAGATTTTGCAAGGCATTGAAGAGGTAGTATGTTATTTAGATGTCATACATATTTTGTTCGTAGGAATGAATTATCAGTGGATAAAGATTGCATCATGCGAGGTACAAGAGTAGTTATTCCAAATAAATTCAGGTCAAAATTATTAGGAGATCTTCATGACCAGCACCTAGGAATGTGCTTGATCAAGAGTTTTGCACACAGATCTAGATAAAGATATAGGGCTAGATTTTCCACATTTTTTGCATACGGAACATCCATTTTACCGCTGAAATGACGTATAATGCCCATATATCGTCCATTTCGCCACAAAATGGAAACTGACGGGAATTTTTCCAGTACTTATCGCCGAGTGTTAATTTCCCCATGTGCGAAACGCCGAGAAAAACTAATACAGCCCGTCCACTTTTTTTAGGCGGTATCATCAGAATGGGCGAAATCAACGCGCATAATATCGCCCAGCGTTAGTTTCTGCACGGAATTAAGGCCGAGATTCAATAATACCGCCCGCCCACTTTTTTTGTCGTAAAGATCACATTTGCCGAAACTAACGCCCAGGAGATCGACCAACGTCACTTTCACCATTTCGCACACATATCGCTCGCCCAAAAAAACGCCCGGAAAAAGTGGAACTGTTCTGAACGAAAGCCAGCGGTGTGGGTGCCATTTTTTAAATTGCAGGTCGCTTCATTCAAAAGGCTGCTTCAACTTCGGGGGAGTTTGGATTGACTCTGGAGTTCTTCTCAGGTGAAGTGACCATGTCAACAGTCATATTTTCAGACTCTGGACAATTGGGGGTTTACACTAGGTATATTTTAGTGAGGAAATGATTGCTTCTGATCAATCGCTATTATACTTTCACTGCAATGGGGCCAGCCATTTCTCAGCCTGCATCGATTAATACACAGATGCTGCTAACCCTAAAAGCTGATGGCTCAATGTGTGATGCACATCATTATGTGCCCAATTTAAGACATGCAAGAATGAGGAGGAGGGTCAGACCATACACACCCCGCACGTACAGGGAAAAGAGGTCTTACCTCGACGTAGCCGAGCACACCTGCCTTCGGAGATTGCGCTTCCACAAGATGGTGATCAATGAAATATGTGAGGTCATTAGGCTACATATGCACCCTGCCATCAGGACATCAGTGTTGGTCAAGGTCAAGGTCACCACAGCACTGTATTTCTATGCGTCCGGTTCCTTTCGGGCCTCTACGCTTGAGATTTGGCCTCTGTCTCACCATGCCACCCATCGCTGCATTAGATAGGTCACGGAGGCCCTGTATGTGTGAAGGATGGACTTTATCAGCTTCCCCATGACCTCGGAGGCTCAGACTGACAGGGCTGGAGCATTCTACCACGTTACTAAGTTCCCCAGGATGCAGGGAGCAAAACAGTGCACTCAGATCGTCATGCAGGCACCTTCTCAGGACCCAGAGCTTTTTATAACAGAAAATTATTTCACTCCCTGAAGGTCCAACTAGTTGTCGACCACAACCAGATCATACTGGTAGTGAATCCAAAAGTCCGGGCAACTTCGATGAGGCTCACATCCTGCGTGAGAGCGCTGTCTCTGACATGTTTAACAGTCAGCCACAAGGACAATGCTGGATCCTTGGTGATAACCAATATGGCCTAGCCACCTGGCTGATGACTCCACTGCGTGACACCACACCGAGGCTGAGAAGCGATACAACTGGAGCCACAGCGACACATGCAATGTGGTCCAGAAAACAATAACTGTGCTTAAGCAGTGCTTCAGATGGCTGGACCACTCAGGAGGAGTGCTACAATACAACTCTGAGCAAATAGGTGAATTTGTGCTTGTGTGCTCCATGCCACACAATCTGGCTATCAGGAGGGGACAAGAATTGCCAGAAGGGACTGATGCTCCACCTCAGAAGAGAGATGTCATGTATCTCACATTACTGTATATAACTGTATCTTACCATGCTATGCATGACTGTAACTGGATATGACCTGTAACAATAAGCATACCATACCATCAGGGGTGCACTTGCAGGAGGCACTCCATACCTGTCCCATTGAGGCATATAAAGGGAGGTCTCAGGCAAGTGCAGCACTGGAAAGTTGGAACTAAAGATGCAGGTCCTGAGTGACCTTGACTTCAGCATGTGTCTCGTGTAAGTCAGTACATTAGAGTCAGGACTTAACAGTGTCAGAAAGGAGTCCTGTATACATTGTAAGGAACTCTGTCGGTTATGTGTTGTATCAGTCTCTGTGACAGTACCTAGCAATGATATCACGCAATGATTTCATGCGATGTCGTCCTGTCACCTTTTACAGAAGAAGCTATCGACGATGAGGTCCATGCAGAGGCGGATGGTGGAGGGTGGGGGGGGGGCGGCACCAGTTGTCAGCAACATCACTGATATGGAGGAGCGGGAGCTCACACTCGTGGGGAAGCACATCCGGACAGCTATGGAAGCAACTGCAGACCCTAAAGTGAAGTGACATGAGTTAAGTTTACACCATTGCGTGATGTAAAGTCAATAGATGCCACACCCACTCATATCCAAACAATCATATATGATAGATGATTTCTAAAATTTTCATGGAAATAAAGCTGGCCTAATGAAAATCATTGCAATGCACCATGTGTTGATGGTCATGAAATGTGATGTCTGTGATGATTTTGATAGTGGTGGTGCTTTTGTCGTGCATATGCTGTGTGTAGCACTGGAATCTCCTTGTGACCCTAGCACCCGCTCTCCTCTAATAACCTCATTTGTGTTTTGCAGCTCAGCCAGCAGCGTGGCCCCAGGCAAGACCACAGAGGCCAAAAGGTGGGGGCGCGGGGCCAGACTCTCCGAACGATCCTACATCTGCTGAGGAGCTCCGATTCTCGCCCCTCAATCCGCTGGGTCTGTTCTCTATGGATCAGAGCGGCGACTTCGAGGAACCTGCATCGTCACGCTCCAGAAGCCATTCCACCCCAAGACCACCTAGCGCTTCTCCGGTCATTCCCGCCTCCACTCTGGAGGTACCAGCCCCAAGCACCTCGCTACAGAGGACCCCATTTTTCCCCAGGACGGCGCCGACCCTGCGGAGGTTTCGTGGACGCGGCAGGTCTGGTCCACGAGCGCCACATGAGAGCGGAGAGATGGTACAATTGTCCAGGAGGACTGTAGACATTGGTGACCAGCTCTTCAAGCATGGGGGGAATATCCTGACAGATGGCCACCATGACTGAGTACGTTCCACGGATGGCAGAGGCACTGGAGGCGATAGCCAGGATCACTGCTGGCACAGGCCTCCCAGTGGTCCCAGAGCACGGCACTCCTCCCCTAGGTTCCGCACCACCACTGTGAACGACAGATGAGAGGCAGGATCAAGATCCTGCTTCTGCATCAGAGAATGTCCCCCACTTGGCACACCCCGCTCCCGTACCCATGTAATCACCACCTCTGCCTTCTTCCCCCCAAATGAGGCACCGCCTGAGGAACTCTTTGGTCAGATGCCGTGGAGCGAGAAGGGGAAGTATAATGTGGATAAATGTGAGGTTATCCACTTTGGTAAAAACAGAGAGACAGACTATTATCTGAATGGTGACAGATTAGGAAAAGGGAAGGTGCAACGAGACCTGGGTGTCATGGTACATCAGTCATTGAAGGTTGGCATGCAGGTACAACAGGCGGTTAAGAAAGCAAATGGCATGTTGGCCTTCATAGCGAGGGGATTTGAGTACAGGGGCAGGGAGGTGTTGCTACAGTTGTACAAGGCCTTGGTGAGGCCACACCTGGAGTATTGTGTACAGTTTTGGTCTCCTAACTTGAGGAAGGACATTCTTGCTATTGAGGGAGTGCAGCGAAGGTTCACCAGACTGATTCCCGGGATGGCGGGACTGATATATCAAGAAAGACTGGCTCAACTGGGCTTGTATTCACTGGAGTTCAGAAGAATGAGAGGGGACCTCATAGAAACGTTTAAAATTCTGACGGGTTTAGACAGGTTAGATGCAGGAAGAATGTTCCCAATGTTGGGGAAGTCCAGAACCAGGGGTCACAGTCTAAGGATAAGGGGTAAGCCATTTAGGACCGCGATGAGGAGAAACTTCTTCACCTAGAGAGTGGTGAACCTGTGGAATTCTCTACCACAGAAAGTAGTTGAGGCCAATTCACTAAATATATTCAAAAGGGAGTTAGATGAAGTCCTTACTACTAGGGGGATCAAGGGGTATAGCGAGAAAGCAGGAATGGGGTACTGAAGTTGCATGTTCAGCCATGAACTCATTGAATGGCGGTGCAGTCTAGAAGGGCTGAATGGCCTACTCCTGCACCTATTTTCTATGTTTCTATGTTTCGACGCATGTCTTCTGGTAGACCTTTGGGGTGGGCTTCCCACGCCCTCCCTGGGTCAAATCACCCCAGCGTAACTCAACCTCCTGCAGGAGGGAATCATTTGCCTCATCCGAGAACCTCCTCACTCTTTTGTTCCCTCCAATGGGTTCCTGTCCCAGCTCACTGCTCTCGCCAGCATCAGTCTCCACAGTGTGCTGTGTCACCTCCTCCTCTCCCTCCATTATAGGCCAAATTCAGGCAAACATGTGGCTGATGACAGCTAATTTTTGTATCGCTATTTGCTCTAAAGCTCTAAACTCTCCCTCCTTCCTCCCAAAGCAGCCACACCACAGCCACATAGCCTTCAGTCCCTCTCAGCCCTTCCTCTCTGTCTCCTCTTCTACGCATGTCATGATGACCTTTGACCTCCTGAATCGCGGGAATCGAGCGTTGCCATGCTGTTGCTAACGACGGCGACACTTTACGGCAGAAGGTCAGAGATATTTAACGCTACCACCCATTTCAAATCGCTCGCTGTAACGCCCAATTTCAAAAATGGAGACGAGATGTTTTGAGAATGGATGAGAAACCAACGATCTGAAAATCCATTTTTACTGCCCAGGCCGGAAATAACACCCATTTTTGGGCGATTTGCACAAAAGTGTAAAATCTAGCCCATAGAGTACATCGTGTGTCAGTTTGTCAATTGGTAAGCAAGAAAGCACCATCAGTACCATTACAGCCATAAAAATGGCCTCCCAGGGTGTGGCAAAGGTTACATGTAGATTTTGCTGAGCTAGAAGGACAGCAATTATTCATTGTGATTGATAGCCATTCGAAGTGGGTTGAGGTGTTTCCATTGCATAAAATAACAAGTAAAACACTCGACCATTTGCAAAGATTATTTTCTTCATATGGCCTCCAAGAAGAAATTGTGTCTGAGAATGGATCACAATTTTGTTCAGAAGAAGTTGCACAGTTCATGAGCAGAAATGGTGTGAAACATACCAAGTTTCCACCATACCACCCTGCTTCAAATGGTGCAGCAGAGCACACAGTACAAATTGTACAACGTGCTCATATCAAACAAATGTTGGATCCAAATCCAAAGAAACAACAGTTGTCATTGGACCACAAATTGGCTAATTTACTAATTATGTATCATAATACTCCTCATAAAATCACTGGTAGAACACCAGCAGAGTTGTTTCTCAAACGAGAGCCATGAACCAGGTTCTCGTTCTTAAAGCCAAACTTGGCACAGTCAGTCGAAGAGAAACAATCAAGACAGAAAGAGTCTCATGATAGAGGTAGAGTAAGAGAGATAAGCATGAAATTAAATCAGAAGGTGAGAATGAATAACCATCACTATAAATGGTTAAAGTGGTTACCAGAAAGAGTAGTGAAGATATGTGGTCCTTCCACACATTTGGTGAAGATGTTTGATCATGGACAGGTTAGGTTTGTTCACATTGATCATATTTTACCTCCAGATGTGGAAGGAGTTGAAAGTTGGAATGATTCGATTATTTCTGATTCATCAGATAGTCTTATTACAAGTAGAGTACCAGTAGCATATCCTACATCAAAGGTACTAGAAACAAGTCCAAGAGAAAGTCAGAATTTAAGTCTGAATCCGAGTCAGGCAGATAAACAGTCTGAAGTTGTAGAGAGTTCAAATGTAGATCAAGGGTATCCCTTGGAGGAAAACTTTCCTCAGGATCAACCTAGAATGAGTAAGTTCGACACCATGTTTGGAAAGTTTTGTTCGAGAGTGAAGGTATCCTCTTCGAAACAGAAAACAAGTGGTTAAGTTTGATTTGTAAATAAGTCCATATCTTTTGTTATGTATAACTATGTAGTTATGTATGATGATTATGTTGTTATAATTACCTCTTCATCATTAAGGAGGCAGAAGTGTAATATATAGCTCCATCTTATGTGCTACTGTTCCACCTAGTGGATTACTGTGGTAATGCAGCCATTGCTGTAAATACAAGACACCTGGTGATAGGACACCTGACAAGTTCCTGTTTTAAGAGCCATCTTGTAAGTGCAGTATGTTTGTGATGTCAGAGTATATACCACACTGTGCATGGCACGAAAACCCTGAATTTGCGATCTGTCAAGTTTCAGTTTGACAGATCATTTGCATGCGCAGGAAATGGACATTCGGTGGTGCAGAGTTGGGCTAAACCCTACTAATGCTGAACGAATGCCAATGAAATCCTTATACCTGGTAAAAACAGGTATAGGGCCATCTTTTATCCACATAAGGGTGAAAATAAATATTAAAACAATTTTTAAAAAATCATTTAAACATGTAAAAAGTCTTTAAATTATGGTGGTTATTTCTGGCTCCTTTAAGATGCTTAAATTTATTTTTCAAAACATTTAATTTTTGTCTTAAATGTTTAATTACATTGTATTTTTTATTAATTTTAAATATGTCATGATTTATTTTTATTTAGGTTGTGTGAAAGTGTTAGAGGATTCCTATTATGCTTATGGGGATTCCAAATGGAATCTCCATAAGCACAATGGGAATCCCCCTTCTGTGATTGGTTGGGCCGGCCCACATGGTACCAGGGACAATTGCAAACCGCCTACGCTGCTGAGCTACATGGCTTTTATGCAGGCATATGCCTGCAGGCCCAGGACTGCAAGAGTCCAAAGATACAGATACACCAGGTAGGCGGGAAGCCTCCGACCACAATTTCAGTTCCATTAACTGCAAAAAGGATCTGAGCAGTTTTTTTTTAAAGCTGACAAGAATGCATTGGAGTACCTATCTGCAAAGCTTTTGATGCACCTTGACTAATTGGAGACAATGTTGCAACTTGTCTTGTGTTTTTCTTTTGCAGATTCATCAGAATGACAAGCTCTTCTCAACAACGGTCCATTGGAAGAGGTTTAAATTAATACTGATCTTGTTTTCTACAGCCAAGCTTCCTTTTGCTCTGCTGGGTACTCTGGCATGAATACATGTTGCTCCATCCAGTTTTAATCCCGTCCTATATCAAATGGTCTTCTGCCATGTCTGGGCTTGATTTTCATGTGTGGTGTTTAATGGGTGGGCAGTGTGTCCACTCCACCCTCCCGATGATGTCACTGGGTTGGACTGATCAATTTTTTGTGATATGGCCTCATTTAGATGAGAAACGTGTTGGCAGCATTAATTGCGCTGCTGATAGGCAGCTCGCCATTTGGGAGGGTAAGGAATCCGAAAGGCTTCTTAAAGCCATCTTGCACCTTTTAAAGGGAAGGTGGTGTTTTCAGTGGTAGATGAGGAAACTGTGTTTCTGGAGCAACAGGCACAATGACAATGCATAGAGAACCCAAATATTCAGATACTGCCATAGAGGGGCTTATTGAGCAAGTCAGGTTCAAGAGGAAGGTCCTGTTTCCCTCAGGTGGCAGATGGGTGCCACGCCAAATAAGTCAGGATGCATGGAGAGGTGGCTCAGCAGGCCAGTGCCAGCAGTATCATTCTCAAGACCTCGCTGCAGTACTGCAAAAAATGTGATGACCTTAACGTGACTGCCAAAGCAAGACTCCTCCACATCTCTCTTACTCTAAACACAACCCTGTAACACCACATGTTTTCCTCAGTGTGATAAATCCTTCTCACTCCCAGTGTACAAGTCTCTGCTTCAATCTCAACAGGATACTTCCCTATAACTCTTTCTGCTTACATTCACACTCAACAACTGCTGCTGCCCTCTCAGCTGGCACAAACAACATTCTGGTTTTATTTTGTTTCAACTTGGATTCATTCTCCTATTTCTTTTAAGTTCTTTGGTACTTCACACTGTATACATTTTCTTTCATCCAACTTTCCTCTCTTGCACATATTTGTTACTTCTTCCTCTCAGCACTCACACTATACTAAGACGCCTCACTCGTCTTCGCAATTCTTTCACAGGCCATGTACTAACCCACTCTCGCTGTTCTTACAGGACAAGATGGCACACAACAGAAGGGAAACTGAAAGAAGCAGGGGAGATACAGCCACAGTACATGACTAGATGGGAAAAAAAAATCAGATGGCATGCAAACTGGGCTGCCAATTCACCAATATCGCTACTGCCCAAGACAAATTTATACCTCGTTGACTTTAAATCTGGCTCTTTGAATATTAACACATGAGAAAATAAACTTGTTAACATCTCTGGTGAGTATTTTCCTTTCAATGAATTTGAAGTAGCCCAATTTTAATGTTTGCGTCAAGTCTGATCTTCATAAAGGGCTTGAAAATACTCGCAGTCCTATGAATGTTAGCTATTATATCTGATCCCCATAAACTGAGACGAGGAGGAATTTCTTCTCTGAGGGTTGTAAATCTATGGAATTCTCTGCCCTAGAGAACTGTGGAGGCTGGGACTTTGAATATATTTAAGGCGGAGATAGACAAATTTTTGAGCGATAAGGGAATAAAGGGCTATGGGGAGCGGGCAGGAAAGTGGAGCTGAGCCCATGATCAGATCAGCCATGATCTTATTGAATGGCGGAGCAGGCTCGAGGGACCAGGTGGCCTACTCCTGATCCTATTTCTTATGTTTTTATATTACACTTAACAAAATACATGCGCAAATGACTGAATTCAAATTATTGTTTCTGTATGTTGCACAAAATTTATCATGAAACATTTGTTATAACCATTTTGACTGTCAAGTTGTTCAAATAGATCCAATTGTCTAGCAAGGTGAGTATAGCCCTTTATAGTCCAGAACCACATTAGGAATTGGTTTTGTACATTTAGATTTCAACTGCCCAAACCCCACTATTAAAATGGTATTACACTGTATTATTATTGAGTCACCAAGGTCAAAGGCAAATAGGAAACCACCAAGTTAATTGGAGCTTCCCAAGCAATTAAGGAGGTTATTAGAGTAAACAAAAAAAAGTAGTTTAAGAAATATTTGAAAACAGCTGCATTTGACCCAGCAGCAGTGGCCATCAGACTTTTGTTTTCATCACGGAGGATAAGAAAAGGATTTTAATGGTTGTGACGGAGATTTGTGAGTTATTTTGATGTCTATGCGTCTGGTATCAGCAATGTTTCTGTTTATAGTGGGACTAACACTGAAGACATGACTTCAGTGGGTTCCTGTGGACCAAGTGGAGCTCCCACATGTCAGAAGTAAGAATATTGAAACATTTATAATACAAAACTATTGCCAAAATTATGAGTTACATACATAGCAGATATTACCAATCTACTCTAAATATCAGTAAAGTAATTGGTAAACCAAGCACCTCTTTTATCACTTTCATCACTGAAAGTATTACCTTTAAATTTTGAAAGATACTTGGAAGAGCACATGATGACAGGCAAAGCTCTTTAATGAAAATAGCTGAAAATATTCAATTGCTCTCTGGAATATTTCAATAGAAAATGATTGGTGGTCAAGGATTATCAGTTACTTGATCAATAGTCTTGTCACCTGTAGAGTGTCTCACCTTCACTTCTAAGCACTTCGATGGTCTACTTCGAAGTCTTCCTCATATGAGTTCTACTTGGGCTTAAAGAAAGAAAACAATATATAATTTGAATTTCAGAAAGATGATTTATATTGCTCTTGTTAATAAACCAAATTTGAGCTTCAATACTGAAATTATTGCCCTTTTAACCAATAAGGGAATTAAGGGTTATGGGGAGCGGGCGGGTAAGTGGAGCTGAGTCCACGGCCAGATCAGCCATGATCTTGTTGAATGGTGGAGCAGGCTCGAGGCGCTAGATGGCCTACTCCTGTTCCTAATTCTTATGTTATGTTCTGTTCTTATGTTAAGCGAACAGAGAGCAGATTTGCAGTTATTAGTGCAGGTGTTAGTGTGAGTAGTTTATCAGTAGCTCCTAAACATTCATAAATTGAATATTAATCCATTTGGATCATTTGAAGCTTCAGGTAGATTATGCATTTAAAACTGTGGTGCCATACAGTAACGGACTAAATGGGTAATTTTATGAGTTCACAACAACTATTGTTGGAAAATAGCGAGTAGTACATGACCAAATTTCTGATCTGCACGACTGGAAAGTGGTTTTCATAAAATTACCCCTTAAATGGGGGTGGGGGAAGAAAAGTATTCAATTTGTGGCAGCTTGATGGGATCATTTTAAATGTATAATGGCCCGTTAATATAAAGGAATCCAATATTCCCGGTAATCTGGGCAGCATCTAATTCCATGTAGTCCAATATTACGTGTATGATGATTTGAAAGGATTAATCAGTTTAGATGATATCGCTATCTGATGAATTGAGACCAGTTTGCATCTATATTTCCGGTCTCTATTAGCTGTGTCAGTGTTATCGTCTGGGGAAGGGGGCATTCTGAATTGGGGGCTCAGGATCAGATCTTTGGCTACAATGTCAGACATTCACAAAATTAAGACCTCAAAAATCTAGACAGTTTCACTCTATTTCATGCAAAGTTCCAGTAACACTAAGAGGCGACAGTGCTCTAAAATATCAGCATTCACCATCCAATATCCCTATTTTATAAATGTCTTTCACACTAAATCAGATTTGCTGTACTTTGCATAAAAATGTGCTTAGAAACATAGAAAATTTGTGCAGGAGTAGACCATTTGGCCTTTCGAGCCTGCACCACCATTCAATAAGATCATGGCTGATCATGCCCTCAGTACCCCTTTCCTGCTTTCTCTCCATACCCCTTTAGCAGTAAGGGCCTTATCTAATTCCCTCTTGAATATATCCAATGAACTGGCATCAACAACTCTCTGCGGTAGGGAATTCCACAGGTTAACAACTCTCTGAGTGAAGAAGTTTCTCCTCATCTCAGTCCTAAATGGCCTACCCCTTATCCTAAGACTGTGTCCCCTGGTTCTGGACTTCCCCATCATCGGGAACATTCTTCCCGCATCTAACCTGTCCAGTCCTGTCAGAATCTTGTAAGTTTCCATGAGATCCCCTCTCATCCTTCTAAACTCCAATGTATAAAGGCTCAGTTGATCCCGTCTCTCCTCATATGTCAGTCCCACCATCCCGGGAATCAGTCTGCTGAATCTTCGCTGCACTCCCTCAATAGCAAGAACATCCTTCCTCAGATTAGGAGACCAAAACTGAACACAATACTCAAGGTGAGGCCTCACCAAGGCCCTGTACAAATGTAGTAAGACCTCCCTGCTCCTAGACTCAAATACCCTAGCTATAAAGGCCAACATACCATTTGCCTTCTTCACCGCTGCTGTACCTGCATGCCAACTTTCAATGACTGATGAACCATGACACCCAGGTCTTGTTCCACAACCCCCTTTCCTAATCTGCCGCCATTCAGATAATATTCTGCCTTTGTGTTTTTGCCCACGAAGTGGATAACCTCACATTTATCCATATTAAACTGCATCTGCCATGTATTTGCCCTTTCACCTAACCTGTCCAAGTCACCCTGCAGCCTTTTAATGTCCTCCTTACAGCTCACACCACCACCCAGTTTAGTGTCATCTGCAAACTTGGAGATATTACACTCAATTCCTTCATCTAAATCATTAATATACATTGTAAAGAGCTGGGGTCCCAGCACTGAGCCCTGCGGTACTCCACTAGTCACTGCCTGCCATTCTGAAAAGGACCCATTTATCCCGACTCTCTGCTTCCTGTCTGCCAACCAGTTCTCTATCCACGTCAGTACATTACCCTCAATATCATGTGCTTTGATTTTGCACACCAATCTCTTGTGTGGGACCTTGTCAAAAGCCTTTTGAAAGTCCAAATACACCACATCCACTGGTTCTCCCTTGACCACTCTACTAGTTACATCCTCAAAAATTCCAGAAGATCTGTCAAGCATGATTTCCCTTTCATAAATCCATGCTGACTTGGACCGATCCTGTCACTGCTTTCCAAATGTGCTGCTATTTCATCTTTAATAATTGATTCCAACATTTTCCCCCCTACTGATGTCAGGCTAACTGGTCTATAATTACCCGTTTTCTCTCTCCCTCCTTTTTTAAACAGTCGTGTTACATTAGCTACCCTCCAGTCTGTAGGAACTGATCCAGAGTCGATAGACTGTTGGAAAATGATCACCAATGCATCCACTATTTCTATGGCCACTTCCTTAAGTACTCTGGGATGCAGACTATCAGGCTCCGGGGATTTATCGGCTTTCAATCCCTTCAATTTCTGTAACATAATTTCCCACTTTATGAGGATATCCTTCAGTTCCTCCTTCTCACGAGACCCTCGGTCCCCTAGTATTTCCGGAAGGTTATTTGTGTCTTCCTTCGTGAAAACAGAACCAAAGTATTTGTTTAACTGGTCCGTCATTTCTTTGTTCCCCATTCTAAATTCACCTGAATCTGACTGCAAGGGACCTATGTTTGTTTTCACTAATCTTTTTCTCTTCTGTGCAGGCTTGAAGGGCCGAATGGCCTACTCCTGCACCTATTTTCTATGTTTCTATGTTTCACATATCTATAGAAGCTTTAGCAGTCAGTTTTTATCTTCCCAACAAGCTTCCTCTCATACTCTATTTTTCCCCTCCTAATTAAACCCTTTGTCCTCCTCTGCTGTATTAAAACATTCTCCCAGTCCTCAGGTTTGCTGCTTTTTCTGGTCAATTTATATGCCTCTTCGTTGGATTTAACACTATCCTTAATTTCCCTTGTTAGCCACGGTTGAGCCATCTTGCCCGTTTTATTTTTACTCCAGACAGGGATGTACAATTGTTGAAGTTTATCCATGTGATCTTTAAATGTTTGCCATTGCCTATCCACCGTCAACCTCTTAAGTATCACTCGCCAGTCTATTCAAGCCAATTCATGTCTCATACCATTGAACTTACCTTTCCCCAAGCTCAGGACCCTTGTCTCTGAATTAACTGTGTCACTCTCCATCTTAATAAAGAAGGGCTTGTATTCAACAATATATTTCAATTAAAAAACAAGTCCACATTTAGGGCCCAAAATTGCCCAGGAGTTGCTCCGTTTTTTTTGGAGCAACTTGATTTTTCTGGAATATCTTAAAAATCCCCATTTTGCACATTCAATTTGCGCCACTATAAGTGAGTTAGTTAGGATTTTTTTAGTTTGGTTTTGTTTTTTTCAAAAGGGGGCATTACCAGCCACATATGCCAGTTTTGGCCATTTAAGCTACTTTGGACAGCTAATAGTTGCTCCAAACTAACTTAGGCCAGCGTATGTGCCCACTTGTGGCCGCGCAGAAAACCCTTGCGGAGAGTTAAGAAATCAACGCAGGTAGCCAGAGATGGCGGGGGGCGGGGGGGAGGGAAGCGGAGAGGACCTTGCAAAGCACTATCACCTTGACAACAACATTCAAGAAGCATAAAAACCATCAAAATAAATAAAAAATAAAACTTAAGTCCTACCTTCCTAACTCGGCTCGAGAAGTCAGCAGGCCGGCCGGTGTGAGAGGCCACTCAGCCGGGGATAGGTGCGGGAGGGACGATCGGGCGGGAGAGCACAGGGAACTAGGCTCGCAGAACACACACACACACAGGCTGGGCCGGGCTCGCACAACACACAGTCTATAGGAATCAACGGACAGGGGGCTCGGCTCGCAGAACATACACACAGGCAGGCTGGGGCGGGCTCGCACAACACACAAGCTGCAGGAATCAATGGACAGGGGGCTGGGCTCGCAGAACATACACACAGGCAGGCTGGGCCGGGCTCGCACAACACACAGGCTATAGGAATCAATGGACAGGGGGCTGGGCTCGCAGAACATACACACAGTCAGGCTGGGCTGGGCTCGCACAACACACAGGCTGCAGGAATCAATGGACAGGGGGCTGGGCTCGCAGAACACACACACACACAGGCTGGGCCGGGCTCGCACAACACACAGGCTGCAGGAATCAATGGACAGGGGGCTGGGCTTGCAGAACATACACACAGGCAGGCTGGGCCGGGCTCACACAACACACAGGCTATAGGAATCAATGGACAGGGGGCTGGGCTCGCAGAACATACACACAGTCAGGCTGGGCCGGGCTCGCACAACACACAGGCTGCAGGAATCAATGGACAGCGATCTGACTCTCTCTCACTATTCCAGCGATCTGACTGTGACTATTCCAGCAGCCAGCCCAGTGCGCATCGTGAGGCCACTCAGCCGGGGATAAGGGTGGGACGTATCGGCTGGGGACAGGAGCTACTGCGCCTGCACAAAACCTCCAGTGCGCATGCGTTGAGCTGCCTGCACTGTTTTCCGTGCAGGGTCCTAGCTCCGCCCCCTAATGAGCAGAGCACGCTATGCCAAGCCATGGGAGAGGTTACAGAGTGGCCAGAATCCGTGGAGATCTTTTCAGCGCCATTTTCACCCTCGGGAGTCGGTGCACCTCCGGTGAGTGCGCCGAAAAAAATGGGTGGGCCAAATTTGGGCCCATTATGAGGAATGTTCAATCACGACGATCTAATAGGTATCAATCTATCTCCGATGTACTAATCTGGTGCTTACTTTCTGGGATACCCTAGCTTGAATAAACAATGAAGTGAATGACATTGGAGGCAAAGCTTCATGTGGGTTCTCCTGCTTGTCCACTGTAATTTCAATGGAAGAGCCACAGAAATCCCAGAAAAATGGCATCAACGGCATTGACACTGTTTCTCCGGCATTTCCATGGCTCTTCCACCAAAATTACAGCAGATGAGCAGGAGAAACCCCTGCAGAAATTCACGCCTTCTGTCTGCAGAAGCTGCAAGGAGTCTACATATCAATATCTGCCCTTTCAATATGTACAACTGCACTAACTGCAAAAAAGTGGCAAAGCACATAATTAAATGGTAAGAATAAAACTTAAATGCCAGTGTTTAATCACATTTATGCAATAAAATCCACAATACTGCCTCATATACACACCCCTTCTTATTCATTACTGTCTAATTATAAAATACTTCAGCTGTAAGTTTTACAACTTTACACAGTTTGATGATAAAATGCCTGATTGTGTGCACAGGGCCATCTGGGATGCTTATATATGTACACAACTACTAAGTAAAAAGTCAAGCTGTGTGATACTTAGTTGACAAAAGCATCCCATAGAGTTATTGATTCTGCATCTGTGCTTTAGTTAGCAGGCTGTTTCATATTATATAATTTATTACAAGAGAGGCCAGGCTCTTTAATTGTTGCCACTTAAGTTGAGCAAATTGTTTGGAAAAATTGAGACTTAGAATATGGTACTGCCAAAATTTGAATATTCTGAATCCAAAATTTTAGACCATAACCATGAGCTTAGTGTGAGCTTTCTGAGACGCTAGGGATTAGATATAGTTCCCCACTATATTTATGGATTGAGGCGTGCATCAATCATGAGTGTAGCAGGGACAAAATGAATACGCCTAACATAAGGGTAACAAACAAATTAAATTGTACCAAAGTTTTATCATCTGCTCCTGTATATTTCAGAGCCATGGCCATGGCCAACCAAAGAACAAAGGGCAAAAACTGGAAGCTGAACAGAACAAAATTGTTGCCAGCAACAATTTCAGGCAATGAACAAATAAACCTACTGGGGATTTGCCCATTACCAAAGTCAGAAGGCAATGAGGCTGCAATTAAACCATTTTTAGGTCAATTTGAAAATGATTAATGATAGCCATATTTGGAGTACTTCAGGTCCAGTCAGCTGATGGCAATCAGAGAGGGAAAATCAGAGTCTCAGACCACAATTGTTCAATGCTCCTTCGACTTGCAAACAGTGCCGAGACTGGAGGATAGCCAACGTAACACCTCTGTTCAAGAAGAGAGAGAAGGATAAACTAGGTAACTATATGACATTGGTCAAACCCATTGGGCCCAAGTTTCACCAGGAGTTGCTCTGTTTTTTTTGGAGCAGCTAGATTTTTTGAGTAACTTAAAAATCGCAATTCTCCCCATTTAAGTTGCTCCAGTGTAAGTGAGTTAGGTTTTTTTTTAGTTTAGTTCAGCCTTTTTTTCAAACTGAGGCATTAACAGGCACTTATGCCTGTTTTGGCCATTTGAATAAGTTTAGCCAGCTAAAACTTACTCCAAACTAACTTAGGCCAGCGAAAGTGTATGTTCTGAAAAACCCTGCGGTGAATTAAGAAATCAGCGCAGGCAGCACTAAACAAAGCAGTACAATTGCACCAAGCACTAAACAAAGCACAAAAAGTAATAAGCAATTAACTAACAAATAAAAAATAGAAGGAACCCTGCACCTAAAGTGATATGTCCTTACTATACAGTATAAATGCACACGAGGCCCATACTTGAGAGAAGGTCACCCTGTGACCAGTTACCTTTATTACCAAGACCTCCAGAGATGAAGGTGGGTGGAGCTTCCCCTTTTATACCTGAAAGTCGAGGTTAGGAGTGTCTCCCGCAAGTTCACCCCCTTGTGGTCAATGTTCTCAAGGTGTACAACTTAGGTCAGCTTATACATAGGTTACAGTGATAGTTGGAATACATGACATCACCTCCCACCCCAAAGTCTTATTGGGATCACAGGTTAAGTCTCTCTGGTGGTTTATGCTCCCTTGTAGAGCGCCTGAGTTAGGGCTCCGGTTGTTGGGCGCTGGCTTGAGTGTCTGCTGTTTGCGGTGCCTCAGGCCTGTTCGGACTGCCCACAGTGACAGGGCTCTCCTCCACTTGGTTCCGGTGTTCGGTCACCTGTGGTGGAGTAAACTCTACGTCGTGTTCTTCCTCTGCTTCTTCTATGGTGTAAAGTCCTTACTCTACAGCATGAAACCACATTAGGCACATTTCAGGGACAAGGCCACTCTGTGACCTTACTCTTTATTACAGGACTCCAGAAGTGATGACCCTGCGTGGGACCTCCCTTTATATACCTGTGTGATCAGGTAAGGAGTGTCTCCCACAAGTTCACCCCCTGTGGTCAAGGTGTGCATCTAAGTTGAGTGTATACAATGATACAGTGGTGTTACATTATAGTTACAAACATGACATCACCTTCTCCCCCCAAAGTCTTACTGGGATCATAGGTTTAGTCTATCAGGTGGTCTACGCTCCCTCGTGGAGCGCCGCAGTTGGGGCTCGGGTTGTTGGACACTGACAGGTAATTCGGCCTGTCCGGGCTGACCTCAGGGACTGTGCATTCTTCTGATTGCTCTTGTTGCTCGTTCACTGGTGGTAGTGTGAGCTCCATCTCATGCTCTACTTCAGGTTCCTCCGTGTCCATGCTGAACCTCTTTTTTACTTGGTCCAGATGCTTACGGCATATCTGGCCATTGTTGAGTTTTACCACGATGAGCCTATTCCCCTCTTTGCCAATTACAGTATCCTCAAGCCATTTGGGCCTCATGGCGAAATTGAGGATGAATACGGGGTCATTTATTTCTATACATCTTCCCCTTGAATTACGGTCATGGTACTCGTTTTGTGACTTGCGCTTGCCCTCAACTATGTTGGTCAGGACTGGGTGAATGAGGGACAACCGAGTTTTGAGTGTTCATTTCATGAATAGCTCTGCGGGCGGGACCCCCGTGAGCGAGTGCAGGCGGGATCTATAGGCCAGCAGGAGGCGCGATAGGCGGCATTGAAGGGAGGGTCCTTGAATCCTGAGCATATCTTGCTTAATGATTTGGACTGCCCGTTCGGCCTGGCATTGGAGGCCGGTTTGAACAGCGCTGTCCTGACATGGTTGATGCCATTGCCTGACATAAACTCCCGGAATTCATAGCTCGTGAAACACGGGCCATTATCACTAACCAGGATGTCCGGCAAGCCATGGGTTGCAAAGATCGCACGGAGGCTTTCCACGGTGGTGGATGACGTGCATGAATTCAGAATGATGCACTCGATCCATTTCGAGTACGCATCTACTACAATAAGGAACATCTTCCCCATGAACGGGCCCACATAGTCAACGTGAATGCGTGACCATGACTTGGTGGGCCAGGGCCATGGGCTGAGCGGGGCCTCTCTGGGGGCATTATCCAGCTGGGCACAGGTTGTGCATCTGCGAACACAGTGTTCCACGTCTGAATCAATTCCAGGCCACCAAACGTGTGACCGGGCAATGGCCTTCATCATCACAATGCCTGGGTGCTCGCTGTGGAGTTCCCTGATGAATGTCTCCCTGCCCTTCTGGGGCATAACTACCCGGCTGCCTCATAGTAGGCAGTCAGCTTGGATGGAAAGCTCATCCATCTACCTGTGGAATGGTTTCATCTCCTCAGGGCATGCTCCGTGTGCGGGCGCCCAATCTCCAGTCAGGACACATTTCTTAATCAGGGATAGGAGGGGATTTCTGTTTGTCCAGATTTTGATCTGGCGGGCTGTGATGGGGGAGTCTGCACTGTCAAAGGCATCGACAGCCATGGCCATCTCAGCGCTTTGCTCCGCTGCCCCCTTGGTGGTGGCCAGTGGGAGCCTGCTGAGCGTGTCAGCGCAATTTTCAGTGCCGGGCCGGTACCGGATGTAGTCATAAGCAGCTAGTGTGAGAGCTCACCACTGTATGTGAGCTGATGCGTTGGCATTGATAGCCTTGCTGTCTGACAACAGGGATGTGAGTGGCTTGTGGTCCGTTTCTAATTCAAACTGTCTACCGAAGAGGTACTGATGCATTTTTTTTACACCATAGACACATGCAAGCGCTTCCTTCTCGACCATGCCATAGCCCCGTTCTGCTTGAGAGAGCGACCTGGAGGCATAAGCCACAGGTTGTAGCTGACCCTCAGAATTACCCTGCTGCAACACACACCCAACCCCATAGGACGATGCATCACATGTCAGAACTGAACGTTTACGGAGGTCGTACAGGGTCAACAACTTATTTGAACAAAGTAGGTTACGCGCCCGATTAAAAGCCCGTTCCTGACAGTCCCCCCAAAACCAATCGCAACCCTTACGCAGGAGCACGTGTAGCATAGCGGCTCCAACAATGTGCTCAAGTTCGGCAGAAAGTTGCCGAAATAGTTCAACAGTCCCAGAAATGAACGCAGCTCCGATGTGTTGCAGGGCCTGGGTGCTTGTCGAATCGCCTCTGTTTTGGATTCGGAGGACCAAATCCCATCTGCAGCAACCCTCCTACCCAGAAACTCAACCTCAGGAGCTAAGAACATGCATTTAGACTTCTTGAGTCGCAGGCCTACCCGGTCCAGTCGGCGTAGCACCTCCTCCAGGTTGTGGAGGTGTTCCTTGGTGTCTCGACCTGTAATGGGGATGTCGTCCTGGAATACGATTGTTCCCGGAATAGATTTAAGCAGGCTTTCCATGTTGCGTTGAAAGATCGCAGCTGCTGATCGAATGCCAAACGGGCACCTGTTATACGCAAACAGTCCCTTGTGCATGGTGATGGTGGTCAGTAGTTTGGATTCGTCGGCCAGTTCCTGGGTCATATAGGCTGAAGTGAGATCCAACTTATGAACAGCTTGCCGCCTGCCAGCGTGGCGAAGAGGTCCTCCGCTCTTGGGAGCGAGTATTGGTCTTGTAAGGACATCCAATTGATGGTGGCCTTGTAGTCGCCACAGATCCTGACAGAGCCATCCGCTTTTAGAACAGGAACGATGGGGCTCGCCCAGTCGCTGAATTCAGCAGGCGAGATGATGCCCTCTCTCAACAGTCAGTACAATTCGCTCTAGATTTTCTCCCGCATCACACACGGCACCGCTCTGGCTTTGTGGTGCACTGGCCTGACATCTGGGGTGATGTGTATCACTACTTTGGTGCCTTTGAAAGTCGCGACGCCCGGTTGGAATAGTGACTCGAATTGTTGCAGGACTTGTGAGCACGAACTTCACTCCACCGAGGACATTGCGTGAACATCCCCCCATTTCCGGTTCATCTCGGCTAACCAGCTCCAACCCAACAGTGCGGGGCCATTGCCCAGGACAATCCAGAGTGGCAGCCAGTTCACTGACCCATTGTGTGTGACAGCCATCATTGCAGTGCCCAGCACCGGAATGATTTCTTTGGTGTAAGTCCGTAATTGTGTCTCAATGCGTTCTAATTTGGGTCTACTGGCTTTGAGTGGCCATTGTTGAACGCCCATGAGTGACTGGCCCCTGTGTCCAGCTCCATGCATACTGGGATGCAGTTCAACAAAACCCTCATCATCATTGGTGGCGTTTTGGTGTAGGAACTGTGAATGCTCGCCGCATGGACCCACTGAACTTCGGCGTCCATCAATTTGCTCCACAAGTCACTCTGCCTCACAGAACTCTCTTTTGGTTCATCTGACTCATATATAAGTCTGGTTGCAGGTTTTCTACACATTCGAGCTAAATGGCCACTGAGGTTGCAGATTCTGCAGACAAACTGTTGGAATCTGCAAGATCCGGCTGAGAGTTTACCCCACACCTCCAGCAGGAGTTAAAGTTTCCATTGTTGGGGACAAAAGGACTATGGCCAGGAATTCTGCACTGACTGTCCCTTTGACTGCTCTTAAGTCCCATTTAGTGGATGTCAATGGCCCCATCCCGGACCGCATTGTCCACTGTGATGGCGTGAACGTCCGTTCAACCTGCCATTGTCTCTATTGGGGTCCTGCTCTGGGGTATTTTGCTGCCTGGTAAATGTCGACTGCCCCTGCCTGCCTGCGAGGCTCTGAGTACCATTGATAATGTTGACTCCCTGGTCCATCGCCGCGTTAGAAGCAGAATTGTGCGCATAGATCATTTTCGTCTCTTCCTCCCCCGCCATGAAAGTCTGAGCTAACAACGCTGCCGCTTCCAAGGTCAAGTCCTTGGTCTCAATTAACTTGCAAAAAATACCCGCATGACCGATACCCTCGATGAAGAAGTCCCTTAGCATCTCCCCCCTGCAGGCGTCTGTGAACTTAGAGGCTGGCCAAACGCCGGAGGTCCGCTACAAAGTCCGGTATGCTCTGTCCTTCACGACGTTGGTGGGTGTAGAATCTGTGTCGAGCTATGTGTATGCTGCTCACCGGTTTGAGGTGCTCCCCGATTAATTTGCTGAGCTCTTCAAACGTTTTGTCTGCCGGCTTTTCGGGTGTCAGTAAGTCCTTCGTGAGCGCATAAGTCTTTGGTTCGCAGCTGGTCAGGAGATGAGTCCGTCGCTTGTCGGCCACTGCATCCCCCAGCCAGTCTTTAGTGATGAAGCTTTGCTGAAGCCTCTCAACAAAGTCGTCCCAGTCTTCCCCAACACAGTACCGTTCCTCAGTGCTACCGGTGGCCATTCTCATGGGTCGTGAATTCCCGTTTCACGTCGCCAATGTAAAGTCCTTACTCTACAGCATGAAACCACACAAAGCACATTTCAGGGACAAGGCCACTCTGTGACCTTACTCTTTATTACAGGACTCCAGATGTGATGTCGCTGCGTGGGACCTCCCTTTATATATCTGTGTGGTCAGGTAAGGAGTGTCTCCCATAAGTTCACCCGCTGTGGTTAAGGTGTGCATCTAAGTTGAGTGTACATTGTACAGTGGTGTTACATTGTAGTTACAAACATGACATATGGGTTTGCTGAACCTCCTTTTAGTTTGATCCACGTGTTTGCGGCAAATTTGCCCATTGGTAAGTTTAACTACCAAAACTCTATTCCCCTCTTTGGCATTCACAGTGCCTGCAAGCCATTTGGGCCCGGCAGCGTAATTAAGGACAAAAACAGGGTAATTGACATCAATACATCATGCGCACGCATTCCTGTCATGGTAGTCACATTGTGCCTGATGCCTGCTCTCAACAATTTCTTTCATAGTAGACTGTATAAGGGATAACCTGGTTTTGAGCGTCCTTTTCATTAGCAGCTCTGCGGGTGGGACCCCTGTGAGTGAGTGTGGTCGGGATCTATTGGCCAACAGGAGGCGTGATAAGTGGCTTTGTAGGGAACCCCCTTGGATTCTGAGCATCCCCTGTTTGATTATCTGCACTGCTCGTTCTGCCTGGCTGTTTGAGGCCGGCTTGAACGGTGCCGTTCTGACATGTTGATTCCATTGCCTGCCATGAAGTCCTGAAATTCAGTGCTTGTGAAGCACAGGCCATTGTCGCTGACCAAGACATCCAGTAGACCATGGGCGGTGAACATTGCCCATAGACTTTCTACCGTGGCAGAGGATGTGCTTGAATTTAAAATGGCACACTCAATCCATTTGGAGTAGGCGTCTACTACAACCAAAAACATTTTCTCATGAAAGGACCTGCGTAGTCCACATGGATGCGTGACCATGGCTTGGCGGGCCAGGACCAGGAGCTAAGGGGGGCTTCCCTGGGTGCGTTGCCCAGCTGAACACACATGTTGCACCTGCGAACACAAAGTTCCAAGTCTACATCTATCCCTGGCCACCAAACGTGTGACCTGGCAATTGCTTTCATCATGACAATGCCCGGGTTCTCTTTCTGAAGATATCTGATAAACACCTCTCTGACCATCTGGGGCATGACTTCTCGGTTTCCCCACAGTAGGCAATCAGCCTGAATCGAGAGTTCATCCTTGCGCCTATGAAACGGTTTAAATTCCTCAGGGCATGCCCCATACGTGGTTGCCCAGTTCCCATTCAGGACACATTTCTTAACTAAAGACAGTAGCGGGTCTTTATTTGTCCAGATTTTAGTCTGACGGGCTGTCACAGGTGAGCCTTCGCTTTCGAAAGCTTCAACAGCCATGACATCATGCTCAGTTGCTCCCTCAGTGGTGGCTAGTGGGAGCCTGCTAAGTGCATCAGCACAGTTTTCAGTGCCCGGTCTGTACCGAATTGTATAGTCATAGGCGGCTAATGTAAGTGCCCACCTCTGTATGTGGGCCGATGCATTCGCATTTATGGCCTTGTTGTCAGCCAAAAGGGACGTTCGGGGTTTGTGATCTGTCTCCAGCTCAAATTTCCTGCCAAACAGATACTGGTGCATTTTTTTTAACGGCATATACACATGCTAGCGCTTCCTTTTCTACCATTCCGTAGCCCCTTTCTCCCTGAGACTGACTTCTGGAGGCATAAGCTACTGGCTGTAACTGACCATTGGCATTCACATGCTGCAACATACACCTGACCCCATAGGATGACGCATCGATTATCGAACAAGTTTCTTACACGGGTCATACAACGTTAACAGTTTGTTGGAGCATAACAAGTTGCGTGCCCAATCAAAAGCCCTTTCCTCGCTGTCGCTCCAGACCCTCCTTTGCATAGGAGCACGTGTAGCGGCTCTAACAGCGTGCTCAATTTGGGAAGAAAGTTACCAAAATAGTTCCGGAGCCCCAGGAATGAACGCAGCTCCGTCGTGTTACGGGGTCTGGGTGTTCTCTGGATCGCGTCCGTTTTGGACGCAGTGGATCTGATCCTGTCTGCTGCTACCCTCATCCCCAGGAATTCTACCTCTGGAGCTAAGAAGACGCACTTCGCCTTTTTCAGTCGCAGCCCTACCCAGTCCAGTCTGCGTAGCACCTCCTCCAGGTTGTGGAGGTGTTCTTCAGTATCGCGACCCGTGATCAGGATATCGTCTTGAAAAACCACTGTCCTTGGAATCGACTTAAGGAGGCTTTCCATATTTCGCTGAAAGATCACGGCGGCCGAACGAATCCCGAATGGACATCTGTTATACTCAAACAACCCCTTGTGTGTCGTGATGGTGGTCAGTTTCTTTGGCTCACTCGCCAGCTCCTGGGTCATGTAAGCTGAGGTCAGCTCCAATTTTGAAAAAAGTTTGCCACCAGATAGCGTCGAAAAGAGGTCCTCCGCTCTCGGTAGCGGGTACTGGTCTTGGAGTGACACCCTATTGATGGTGGCCTTGTAATCGCCACATATCCTAACCGACCCATCTGCCTTGAGCACTGGCACGATCGGGCTCGCCCAGTCACTGAATTTGACTGGCGAGATGATGCCTTCCCTCAGCAGGCAGTCCAATTCGCATTCTATCTTTTCCCGCATCACGTACGACACCGCTCTGGCCTTGTGGTGTACTGGCCTGGTGTCCGGGTTTATGTGAATCACTATCTTGGCCCCCATGAAAGTGCCGATGCCGGCTTGAAATAACGAGTCAAATTTGTCCAGGACCTGTGAGCATGATACTCGCTCCACAGAAGAAATTGCATTGGCATCACCCCATTTCCAGTTCATGATATCAAGCCAACTCCTCCCCAGTGGTGCGGGACCATCCATCGGGATAGTCCAGAGTGGCAACCTGTTCTCCGAGTCTTTGTGGGTCACGACTACCGTGGCGCTGCCTCGCACCGGAATGATCTCCTTTGTATATATTCGTACCTGTGCATCAATCGGCAATAATTTTGGCCTCCTGGCCTTGGACACCGACAACCTTTTGAACTGTTTGATACTCATCAGGGACTGGCTAGCCCCTGTGTCGAGCTCCATTAATACTGGGATGCCATTGAGGAGCACTTTCATCATTACCGGTGGCGTCCTGGTATGTGAACTGTATATGTGCTCCACATGAACTCGCTGAACTTCAGCTTCCAGCGATTTCCCCCAGTATTCATTTGGCCTCGTAGGGCTTAAATTGGGCCCGTCCTCATCGTACATCAACCTGGCTGCAAGCTTCCTGCACATACACACCAAGTGACCGCTGACGTTGCAGTTTCTGCAGGTAAATTCCTGATACTTGCAAGCTCTGGTTGGGTGTTTACTTCCATACCTCCAGCATGAGCTGGAGGCCCCGTTGTTGGAAACAAAAGGTCTATTACCAGTCGATCGTCTCTGACTGTCTCTGTAACTGTCCTTAAGTGCACCATTAACAGATGTTGATGGCCCCATTACTGGACGCATTGTCCATTGTGATGGCATGAATCACCGTTCAGCTAGCCATTGTCTCTGTTGAATTCCCCTTTTGGGTTCGACTACATGCTGGGCATGTCCGATTGCCCTTGTCTGCCGAGAGAACTGTGTGCCGCATTAACAATGTTGACTCCCTGGTCGTTTGCCGCATTTGAGCCAAGATTTTTGTCAAACATCATTCTGGTCTCTTCCTCCCCTGAGATAAATGTCTGGGCTATCAGAGCCGCCACTTCCAAGGTCAAGTCTTTGTTCTCAATCAGTTTCCTGAAAACCCCAGCATGCCCGATTCCCTCAATAAAAAAGTCTCACAGCATCTCCGCTCTGCATGCATCTGTGAACTTACATAGGCTTGGCAGTCGCCGGAGATCTGCCACGAAGTCTGGAACGCTTTGCCCTTCTCGCCGCCGATGCATGTAAAACTGGTGTCTCGCCATGTGCATGCTGCTCGCCAGTTTAAGGTGTTTCCAGATCAACTTACTGAGCTATTTGGACGTCTTATCCGCCGGCTTCTCTGGCACTAGAAGGTCCTTCATCAGGGAATACGTTCTGGATCCACAAACTGTCAGAGATGAGCCCTGCGTTTGTCGGCCGAATCCTGCCCCAACCATTCCTTAGTGAAAAAACGTTGCTGTAGTCTCTCAATAAAGTTGTCCCAATCGTCACCAACACAGTACCTCTCTTCTGTGCTGCTATTAGCCTTGCTTGCGTGATTTAAATCCCAGTTTCTCATCACCAATGATATGTCCTTACTATACAGTATAAATGCACATGTGGCCCATACTTGAGAGAAGGTTTCTCTGTGACCAGTTACCTTTATTACCAAGACCTCAAGAGATGAAGGTGGGTGGAGCTTCCCCTTTTATACCTGAAAGTCCAGGTTAGGAGTGTCTCCCACAAGTTCACCCCCTTGTGGTCAACGTTCTCAAGGTGTACAACTTAGGTCAGCTTATACATGGGTTACAATGATAGTTGACTACATGACATAAAGCACCAAGACCAAAGTAATAAGCAATCAATCAATCAATAAATAACACATAAAAAATAGAATTCCTACCTTAGGGAATGCAGCGGGCCGCCGATGAGGGAGCCCATTCGGTCCAGGATAGGGACGGCATGCTTCGGGCCCCTCCCACACAGCCTGTAGAGCGTCGCACAGATTCGTGCTGCCAGGAGCTACTGCACACGCGTGTGCACTCTAGCGCATATGTGCAGAGGTCCTGGCACTGTTTTCAGTGCTGGGACCTGGCTCCGCCCCCAATCCACTGGCCATGCTACACCACCACCAAAGAGAAGCTGGGGAGCGGCCAGAATCGGGAGGAATATTTTCGGCGCGCTTGGAAGCAAAAGCAGCGCACCTTGGGTGATTGCACCAGAAAAAGGGGTTGGGGAAATTTGGGCCCATTAATTGGAGATCAAGTTAGTGAAAATTAGAGGTGCAAGAGATAATCAATGCCAGCCAATGTGGATTGGTTCAAGGGAAGGTCATGTTTGACAAATTTAAAAGATATTTTTTGAAGTAGTGACCAATTAGATAGATAAAGGGAATGCAGTAGATGTACTGTATATGAATTTTCAGAAGTTGTTTGACAAGATGTCTCACAAGAGACTTGTTAGAAAAAAATTAAGTATATTGCATAAGGGAAATTGTAGAGAATGGATAGAAAATTGGTTGCTGGACAAGAAGCAAAGGTTTAGTATTATTGGATATATGGATTGGAGAAGGATTGAAAGTGCTAGAAAGTGATGGTTTTGCTAGGATGAATGGAGAAAGACTATTTCCTCCATTTGCAGAGTCAATGATGAGGGGTATTCAGATCAAAATTGTTGCTGAGAATGAGGAGAGAGGTTAGGAGAAATGCATTTATGCAGAGTTGTCGGAGCATGGAATGCTTTGCCACAGGGAATAGTTGAAGCAGATAATATTGCACATTCTAAATGAAATCTGTATAAGCATTTGAAGCAGAGGAAGATACAGCACACTGGTTAGTGAACAGAGCAGTGGGGTTTGTTTTGGATTGCAATTTTCTGGCAAAGTCACGATGGGCTGAAAGTTTTCCTTTTGTATTGTAAACCTCTTTGATTCTTTGGTTGTACAATGTGTCCTAGTTTCAACTTCTATACTATTGGGTAAGTTGTAAAATTTCCCATGTTAGCAGATAGAAGTAGGATTTAAGGTCAGGACATCTGTTTTTAATGAATAATTCGGTATGATGTTTTCCAGCATCTCTAATAGATGTCCAAGGCAACACATTACCTTCTACATTGGGTGTGCGATGATGTTAAATGATTGCACAGGCCTGCAATGATGGAAAAAAATTCCAAAAAACAAATTAACGCATTCAATTCTCTTGCATCTTCTAATGGGAAATATTATACCAACATTGGCAAGTACAAAGGAACAAGCCATGCAACTGCCATCTCAGCATGTTGTGGGGAGGACTAAAAAGCTGGGGGGAAACAAAAAATGGAAGGAAATTAAAATAGAGAAATAATAGAAATCATTGTGGCCAGTTTGTCCAATAAAGTTATCCCACCTGTAATTGTAAAATACATTGTGACTACACTAAATTAAATAGAAAATGGACTATTGTAATGGAATCTTCTAGCAACAGATGAAATATTCTATAATTGTAGGGAATTTCCAATTGTTTTTATATTACTAGTAACAGTTTCACCAAATTGAAATAAGTTTTTCATTGATAAATATTTTAATCGCATCAATCTCATTACTGAAAACTGAGATGACAATTTATTCCGATGATTTAATCAAATCACTGGATATTATAATATTCCAATGCAGCGTTAAAATAGTAATGAAGGATTGATAGTTATAATACTGGGGAAAGAAGTGTTCAAGTTGTTTGACCCTCACCATTAATGTTTATAATAGCAGTTAAAATCGCCATTACCTTGTAGGTTGTTCCTATCCAAGCACCGTGGGATATTAAATGTGCTATATAAATGCAAGTTTTGTTGTTATCATTCTCTATATAGAAGGAATTTAAGAATCAGATTTTACTTTGTTTATTTTGATAAAGAATAAACATTTTGTCAATAAATGAAAATTTTTTCTTGAAAACTCTTGAACTGAAACATTAAAAACAAATATTCTCCTAGGATGAGGCAGTCTTTTGTCAGTTTAACCATCCCACAGAGGTGAGGTGCTCCTCCAAAACTCAGGCACATCCTGAAATGTCATACTTATCCAGTCTGAATTACTAGGGGAATGTAGATTATTTTCAATAATTAAAACTATATACATATGTTTTATAAACTTGCTTTCTGACATGATTGAGCTTCTATTTTGGCTGAAAGAAGGGTAGGCAAACAACAAGAACAAATCGTAAAGCAATCAAGTGCATGTTGTTGCATGTTGCATCAAGCTGAAAAGATAACCACGCTGTTTCCAAACTCAAACCTTCTGCTGCCTGATTACAGATATTTGCAAGTCACAGAAAGATTCTACTTTTCCACAGGTGAGTGAAACTGTACTCCCAGTCAGGTCCAAACTAATCCTCAACTGCAAGTTCAACCAAAGTCCATTGAGTTTGATTCAATGGCCATACTCTGATCTGCTTAAAACAAAGATGCTTAACACCTAAAAATATCAAGGTCTAATTTTGTCTCATGAATATCCTGTATATATGCCCAATTCGCAAACCATTAAAACACGGAAAAAGATGCAGAGACCCTTATTCCTTAATACTAGGTCATTGCCCCTTTTAGGCATGACAGACATTACCACCAGGCAGAAGAAGCAGCCTCCTGAGGTGGGAACTACACTGTAATATTCAGGTGATACAGGGATGATGTAATACATCCTCCTATGTTCTTTTTTCGGGTCTTTACACAGGGTCCAAATGTTCCCAATTCACACCGATATAAATGGATATTCAGAGCTGCTGGGTGCACAACTGTACATCGAAGTAAGGTAAAAATATGAGTGAGAAGATTCATTTAGCAGTTTTTAGCCTGCCTCTGGCTCATTTTTTTGATTTTTTTTCATATTGTTGCTTAGATTTTAATGAGCCTTTGTGCAAAATCTCCAATTTTTTTTGTCCCAAATCTTTAATTTTTTGTCCCAGCACCATTTCCGGCACCAATGGCTGTCCTGATTGAAGTCTAATATCCATGTTTCTTGGAAGAGTAGAGCATGAGCACTAAATGAATGCCATGCAGGTCAGGCTGCGTGAAAAATGCTCTGTAGTCACCCACTGGTATCCACATACCCATACACGCAGCTGGGCAAATATACCTTGCTTTGCAGATGATTAGTGCATGCAGAAGCTCAACTCTTCATGAAGGAAGACACAAATAACCTTCTGGAAAAACCACGAGACCGGGGGTCTAGTGGGAAGGAGGAACTGAGGAAATCCTTATTAGGCGGGAAATTGTGTTAGGGAAATTGATGGGATTGAAGGCCGATAAATCCCTGGGGCCTGATAGTCTGCATCCCAGAGTACTTAAGGACGTGACCCAAGAAATAGTGGATGCATTGGTGATCATTTTCCAACAGTCTATCGACTGTGGATCAGTTCCTATGGACTGGAGGGTAGCTAATGTAACACGACTGTTTAAAAAAGGAGGGAGGGAGAAAATGGGGAATTATAGCCCGGTTAGCCTGAAATCAGTGGGGGGAAAATGTTGGAATCAATTATTAAAGATGAAATAGCAGCGCATTTGGAAAGCAGTGACAGGATCGGTCCAAGTCAGCATGGATTTATGAAAGGGAAATCATGCTTGACAAATCTTCTAGAATTTTTTGAGGATGTAACTGGTAGAGTAGACAAGGGAGAACCAGTGGATGTGGTGTATTTGGACTTTCAAAAGGCTTTTGACAAGGTCCCACACAAGAGATTGGTGTGCAAAATTAAAGCACATGGTAGTGAGGGTAATGTACTGAAGTGGATAGAGAACTGGTTGGCAGACAGGAAGCAGAGAATCGGGATAAATGGGTCCTTTTCAGAATGGCAGGCAGTGACTAGTGGGGTGCCGCAGGGCTCAGTGCTGGGAATCCAGCTATTTACAACACACATTAATGATTTAGATGAAGGAATTGAGTGTAATATCTCCACGTTTGCAGATGACACTAAGCTGGGTGACGGTGTGAGCTGTGAGGAGGATGATAAGAGGCTGAAGGGTGACTTGGACAGGTTAGGTGAGTGGGCAAATGCTTGGCAGATGCAGTATAATGTGGATAAATGTGAGGTTATCCACTTTGGGGGCAAAAACACGAAGGCAGAATATTATCTGAATGATGGCAGATTAGGAAAAGGGGAGGTGCAACGAGACCTGGGTGTCATGGTACATCAGTCATTGAAAGTTGGCATGCAGGTATAGCAGGCGGTGAAGAAGGGAAATGGTATATTGGCCTTCATAGCTAGGGGATTTGAGTATAAGAGCAGGGAGGTCTTACTACAGTTGTACAGGGCCTTGGTGAGGCCTCATCTGGAATATTGTGTTCAGTTTTGGTCTCCTAATCTGAGGAAGGACCTTCTTGCTATTGAGGGAGTGCAGCCAAGGTTCACCAGACTGATTGCCGGGATGGCAGGATTGACATATGAGGAGAGACTGGATCGACTGGGCCTGTATTCACTGGAGTTTAGAAGGATGAGAGAAGATCTCACAGAAACATATAAAATTCTGACGGAACTGGACACGTTAGATGCAGGAAAAATGTTCCTGATGTTGGGGAAGTCCAGAACCAGAGGACACAGTCTAAGGATAAGGGGTAAGCCATTTAGGACTGAGATGAGGAGGAACTTCTTCACTCAGAGAGTTGTTAACCTGTGGAATTCCCTACTGCAGAGAGTTGTTGCTACCAGTTCATTGAATATATTCAAGAGGGAGTTAGATATGGCCCTCTACCTAAAACACTCTACCTAAACGCACACAGCATTCGAAATAAAGTAAATGAGTTGACGGCACAAATCATTGCAAATGGGTATGATTTGGTGGCCATTACAGAAACGTGGTTGCAGGATGGCCAAGACTGGGAATTAAACATTCAGGGGTATCTGACAATTCGGAAAGATAGACAAGAAGGGAAAAGAGGTGGGGTAGCTCTGTTAATAAAGGATGATATCAGGGCAGTTGTGAGAGATGATATTGGCTCTAATAAACAAAATGTTGAATCATTGTGGGTGGAGATTAGAGATAGTAAGGGGAAAAAGTCACTGGTGGGCGTAGTTTATAGGCCCCCAAATAATAACTTCACGGTGGGGCAGGCAATAATCAAGGGAATAATGGAGGCATGTGAAAAAGGAACGGCAGTAATCATGGGGGATTTTAACCTACATATCGATTTGTCAAATCAAATTGCACGGGGTAGCCTTGAGGAGGAATTCATAGAATGCATACGGGATTGTTTCTTAGAACAGTATGTTACAGAACCTACAAGGGAGCAAGCTATCTTAGATCTGGTCCTGTGTAATGAGACAGGAATAATAAACGATCTCCTAGTAAAGGATAAGGGGTAAGCCATTTAGGACCGAGATGCGGAGGAACTTCTTCACCCAGAGAGTGATGAACCTGTGGAATTCTCTACCACAGAAAGTTGTTGAGGCCAATTCACTAAATATATTCAAAAAGGAGTTAGATGAGGTCCTTACTACTAGGGGGATCAAGGGGTATGGCGAGAAAGCAGGAATGGGGTACTGAAGTTGAATGTTCAGCCATGAACTCATTGAATGGCGGTGCAGGCTAGAAGGGCCGAATGGCCTACTCCTGCACCTATTTTCTATGTTTCTATGTTTCTATGTTTCTAAAAGATCCTCTCGGAATGAGTAATCACAGTATGGTTGAATTTGTAATACAGATTGAGGGTGAGGAAGTAGTGTCTCAAACGAGCGTACTATGCTTAAACAAAGGGGACTACAGTGGGATGAGGGCAGAGTTGGCTAAAGTAGACTGGAAACACAGACGAAACATTGGCACAATTGAGGAACAGTGGAGGACTTTTAAGGAGCTCTTTCATAGTGCTCAACAAAATTATATATTCCAGTGAAAAAGAAGGGCGGTAAGAGAAGGGATAACCAGCCGTGGATAACCAAGGAAATAAAGGAGAGTATCAAATTAAAAACCAATGCGTATAAGGTGGCCAAGGTTAGTGGGAATCTAGAAGATTGGGAAAATTTTAAACGACAGCAAAGAATGACTAAGAAAGCAATAAAGAAAGGAAAGATAGATTACGAAGGTAAACTTGCGCAAAACATAAAAGCAGATAGTAAAAGCTTTTACAGATATATAAAATGGAAAAGAGTGACTAAAGTAAATGTTGGTCCCTTAGAAGATAGAAGGGGGATTTAATAATGGGAAATGTGGAAATGGCTGAGACCTTAAACAATTATTTTGCTTCGGTATTCACAGTGGAAGACACAAAAACCATGCCAAAAATTGCTGGTCACACGAATGTGGGAAGGGAGGACCTTGAGACAATCACTATCACTAGGGGGGTAGTGCTGGACAGGCTAATGGGACTCAAGGTAGACAAGTCCCCTGGTCCTGATGAAATGCATCCCAGGGTATTAAAAGAGATGGCGGAAGTTATAGCAGATGCATTCGTTATAATCTACCAAAATTCTCTGGACTCTGGGGAGGTACCAGCGGATTGGAAAGCAGCTAATGTAATGCCTCTGTTTAAAAAAGGGGACAGACAAAAGGCAGGTAACTATAGGCCGGTTAGTTTAACATCTGTAGTGGGGAAAATGCTTGAAACTATCATTAAGGAAGAAATAGCTGGACATCTAGATCGGAAAGTGCAATCAAGCAGACGCAGCATGGATTCATGAAGGGGAAATCATCTTTAACTAATTTACTGGAATTCTTTGAGGATATAACGATCATGGTGGATAGAGGTGTACCGATGGATGTGGTGTATTTAGATTTCCAAAAGGCATTCGATAAGGTGCCACACAAAAGGTTACTGCAGAAGATAGAGGTACGCGAAGTCAGAGGAAATGTATTTGCATGGATAGCTAACAGAAAGCAGAGAGTCGGGATAAATGGGTCCTGTTTGGCTTGGAAATCAGTGATTAGTGGTGTTCCACAGGGATCAGTGCTGGGATCACAACTGTTTACAATATACATAGATGACCTGGAAGAGGGGACAGAGTGTAGTGTAACAAAATTTGCAGATGACACAAAGATTAGTGGGAAAGCGGGTTGTGTAGAGGACACAGAGAGGCTGCAAAGAGATTTAGATAAGTTAAGCAAATGGGCAAAGGTTTGGCAGATGGAATACAATGTCGGAAAGTGTGAGGTCATCCACCTTGGGGGGAAAAAAACAGTAAAAAGGAATATTATTTGAATGGGGAGAAATTACAACATGCTGCGGTGCAGAGGGACCTGGGGGTCCTTGTGCATGAATCCCAAAAAGTTAGTTTGCAGGTGCAGCAGGTAATCAGGAAGGCGAATGGAATGTTGGCCTTCATTGCGAGAGGGATGGAGTACAAAAGCAGGAAGGTCCTGCTGCAACTGTATAGGGTATTGGTGAGGCCGCACCTGGAGTACTGTGTGCAGTTTTGGTCACCTTACTTAAGGAAGGATATACTAGCTTTGGAGGGGGTACAGAGATGATTCACTAGGCTGATTCCGGAGATGAGGGGGTTACCTTATGATGATAGATTGAGTAGACTGGGTCTTTACTCGTTGGAGCTCAGAAGGATGAGGGGTGATCTTATAGAAACATTAAAAATAATGAAAGGGATAGACAAGATAGAGGCAGAGAGGTTGTTTCCACTGGTCGGGGAGACTAGAACTAGGGGGCACAGCCTCAAAATACGGGGGAGCCAATTTAAAACCGAGTTGAGAAGGAATTTCTTCTCCCGGAGGGCTGTGAATCTGTGGAATTCTCTGCCCAAGGAAGCAGTTGAGGCTAGCTCATTGAATGTATTCAAGTCACAGATCGATAGATTTTTAACCAATAAGGGAATTAAGGGTTACGGGGAGCGGGCGGGTAAGTGGAGCTGAGTCCACGGCCAGATCAGCCATGATCTTGTTGAATGGCGGAGCAGGCTCGAGGGGCTAGATGGCCTACTCCTGTTCCTAATTCTCATGTTCTTATGTTCTTATGGCTAAAGGGATCAAGGGGTTTGGAGAGAGAGCAGGAAAGGGGTACTGAGGTGAATGATCAGCCATGATCTTATTGAATAGTGGTGCAGGCTCAAAGGGCCGAATGGCCTACTCCTGCACCTATTTTCTATGTTTCTATGTAACTCTCAACTTTTGGTTGCGACAGCAGGCCCAATAGCACAAATACACGTGAAGGCCTGACTAACCATTATGAGATCATAAGAACATAAGAAATAGGAACAGGAGTCGGCCATATGGCCCCTCGAGCCTGCTCCGCCATTCAATAAGATCATGGCTGATCTGATCATGGACTCAGCTCCACTTCCCTGCCCACTCCCCATAATCCCTTATCCCCTTATCATTTAAGGAACTGTCTATTTCTGACTTAAATGTATTCAATATCCCAGCTTCGCCAGCTCTCTGAGTCAGCAAATTCCACAGATTTACAACCCTCTGTTTTAAATGGGGGCCCCTTATTCTAAGATCATGCCCTCTCATTCTAGTCTCCCCCATCAGTGGAAACATCCTCTCTGCATCCACCTTGTCAAGCCCCCTCATAATCTTATACGCTTCGATAAGATCACCTCTCATTCTTCTGAATTCCAATGAGTAAAGGCCCAACCTACTCAACCTTTCCTTTTAAGTCAACCCCCTCATCCCCGGAATCAACCTAGTGAACCTTCTCTGAACTGCCTCCAAAGCAAGTATATCCTTTCGTAAATATGGAAACCAAAACTGCACGCAGTATTCCAGGTGTGGCCTCACCAATACCTTATATAGCTGTAGTAAGATTTCCCTCCTTTTATACTTCATCCCCTTTGCAATAAAGGCCAAGATGCCTTTGGCCTTCCTGATCACTTGCTGTACCTGCATACTATCCTTTTGCATTTCATGCACAAGTACCCCCAGGTCCTGCTGTACTGCGGCACTTTGCAATCTTTCTCCATTTAAATAATAACTTGCTCTTTGATTTTTTTCTGCCACACTTTCCAACATTATACTCCATCTGCCAATTTTCTGCCCACTCACTTCGCCTGTCTATGGCCTTTTGCAGATTTTTTGTGTCCTCCTCATACATTGCTTTTTCTCCCATCTTTGTATCATCAGCAAACTTGGCTACGTTGCACTCAGCCCCTTCTTCCTTGTCGTTAATATAGATTGTAAATAGTTGGATTCCCAGCACTGATCCCTGTGGCACCCCACTAGTTACTGGTTGCCAATCAGAGAATGAAGCATTTATCCCAACTCTCTGGTTTTCTGTTAGTTAGCCAATCCTCTATCCATGCTAGCTAATATATTACCCCCAACCCCATGAACTTTTATCTTGTGCAGTAACCTTTTATGTGGCACATATGTAACCTTTTATGCTGGACGATTCTTCAGAAGCATCACAATCATAGCATGTCATGCAGGTACAGCAGGCGGTTAAGAAAGCAAATGGCATGTTGGCCTTCATAGCGAGGGGATTTGAATACAGGGGCAGGGAGGTGTTGCTACAGTTGTACAGGGCCTTGGTGAGGCCACACCTGGAGTATTGTGTACAGTTTTGGTCTCCTAACTTGAGGAAGGACATTCTTGCTATTGAGGGAGTGCAGCGAAGGTTCACCAGACTGATTCCCGGGATGGCGGGACTGACCTATCAAGAAAGATTGGATCAATTGGGCTTGTATTCACTGGAGTTCAGAAGAATGAGAGGGGACCTCATAGAAACGTTTAAAATTCTGACGGGTTTAGACAGGTTAGATGCAGAAAGAATGTTCCCAATGTTGGGGAAGTCCAGAACCAGGGGTCACAGTCTGAGGATAAGGGGTAAGCCATTTAGGACCGAGATGAGGAGAAACTTCTTCACCCAGAGAGTGGTGAACCTGTGGAATTCTCTACCACAGAAAGTAGTTGAGGCCAATTCACTAAATATATTCAAAAGGGAGTTAGATGAAGTCCTTACTACTCGGGGGATCAAGGGTTATGGCGAGAAAGCAGGAAGGGGGTACTGAAGTTTCATGTTCAGCCATGAACTCATTGAATGGCGGTGCAGGCTAGAAGGGCTGAATGGCCTGCTCCTGCACCTATTTTCTATGTTTCTATGTTTCTATGTTTAAATTGTACTCCATGAAAGAAGGTACGCCAGAGTGATCACCAACCTGCCTGATTTGCCACACCACCACAATACTACCGATCATATTTGTAGGCATTGTTGTAGGCCTGGTAACAACTATGGGGAACTGTTTTCACAGGGTCCAGGTTAGCCGAAAGCCGAGCGAGGTCATCTTTCACAAAAAAACATGCCACTAACATACAATACAGAACTGGCACAGCCAATGATGGTACCAGTCAGCTGCAGACTTGAGCCTGCCTCACCCTCCTTCCATGCATACTGCAGTAGGGTCTTGGAGGATGGTGCTGTGGAGTGACACAGAGGACAACCCTCCTCACAGCCACCTCCTGCAGCATCACCTCCAATTTAGCAGCCAGCAAACAAGGGGCCACATGTTTGGAAGCTTTGTCACTTGCTTGCAGCTCATACTTGCACCTCGAGTCTCCCTTTTCTTCATTTTTTTCAGTCACTTCTTGTTCGACTGTCTATTTAGCCTTGGCAAATGCTATAATGGGTTGGGATGATTTTTTTTTTGCCTTTCTAAAGGTTTTCAGGATTTATGTCACCATATTGTGACACTTAATTGTCCTCATCCCTTTTAAATTTCACTTACGCACATTTCCTCGGTCCCACTGTGTAACTGAGGTAAAAAGTCCCTGGCCGAGTTTTATTATGGTACTATCTAATAGAACTCCCTTATAGTTCTCAATATAGACAAATTACCTCAATCCCTAATTTTAATTGAAAATGAATCACTGTCAGACCTGAATACTTGGGCTAATTGGCCTAATGATTATTATTTCTTGATATAAACCATTTGCAATTAGTGTACTATGAACAATATAGCTATATAAGATTGTTGCTTTTGTGTATCATAGACACAAGTTATGATTGTAATGTATTTAATTATTGTTTACAAGTGCATTTAGCCACAGCCACAGGGCCTTCTTTTAAATTTTATTTTTATTAAGGCCAATGAATCTTAAACATTCTAAATAACAAAATGCTTAAATGTTCAAAATCTGAGGCCTCTGCTCCTTGCTATCTACTGAGATTACTTCAGAAGATTGAAAATACTGTAGTACAGAAAGAGCTTAACATTTCAGGAGATATGTCAGTTTTACAAAACATTTGGGAGAAAGTGCAGAGCTGAACGGTAAATGAAATCAATCAACAATTTGTTACTTCAACCACAATTGGTATAGAGCCAAACCTTAAAAATGCAAGAGGGCAAAATTGTCCCTTTTTAAAGCCCCGTTAGCGCGGGGCAATTTCCCCTCCGAATGTCTACAACTCGATGATACCATGGAATAAAAGCAAAGGGGCAAAATTGACCTGTGCCCCGATTGGGGGCGGTAACCTTCCGGGGCCGGGACACTTGGCGCCCGGCATGCAAGTCTTACCCCCGATGCAGAATAGTCCTTACCCCTGCTGAAAGGAAGCAGAGCATTATCTCCGGCGCTCCGCTTCCTGTATGGGCAGGCCCTGGGGTGCTACTGGGGAGCTGAAGGAAGCGCCATATGGTTCTCCACATAGTGCTGACATGCTTTAATGCCTCTCTGCTTTAATTAAAGGGCAGGGGTGCTTGTGCACTCTGCAAGGCTTCTGATGGCCACCACTGGGCCATCAGGGCAGTGTGTGACCGGGCCAGCAGCCCGGCACCCAAGTCGGACTGATGCTAGAGCTGCCATGGTCGAGCCGATTCGAGAGTCGGCCGTCAAAGAAAGGTGGCTACTGCCCCGAGAGCGGATATCCGCCATCTTCGCGACCCTGGGGAAATTTACCCCGCAGGGCATTAAGGGGTAGGTGCGGGTCAGTGAGGGGTCACTATAAGTGGTGATGATGTCATCACTGGTTGTGCAGCGGCCTTGGGCGCTAACCGCGAGGCACGAAGCTGCCATGGCAGCGCCTCTGCAAATTCCTGGGCAATTTCCCGGGTAGCGTCCCCCTCCTCCAGATGAAAAGTCTCCTCCACCCCATTAGCGCCCCCGGAGGTGCTAACAGGTGTATAAAAAGGGGCAATTTTGCCCCCAATGTTTCTTGGGATCTGGGCTGAAATTGGATGAAAGTTTTCTCTGTCTGTTATGTGTAGAGATCCTCATTAGGTTACATTTATGACCTAGCTTATAATGGGAACAAATTCACAAAACAAGGCTGGTGTTCGTTCAAATCCAAACACATACTAAAGAGTTGTTTTTTCTTATATGCACTTCTGGCAAGGAACCTCACTAGCAGCGTGTACTTAGAAAGTCAGCCCATAAAATTGCAGTCTCACTCAGGGAGGCCACAAGGAGTAGGAAATTGAAATGTCACAATTAACAGAATAGGCTCATCCTCTATAACTGGACAACTTGTTTGGAATAGATTTTGGAAAAAAACAGATAGTCAAATCTGCATTCAAAAGTCTCATTTGACAAGTTCCAATTTATTTTCAGGATTTAATTACAGATGTGGTGCAGCAAGTTTATTTCTGCCCCTGCCCTGAAATGTCACAAGCCCTTTGCAATTTACCATTAAAATAAGTTGCTGGGACATAAAGGACAAAACTTTAGTCCTGACATTTAAAGCAAGAAAATGTACTACTTTGCTTGAGAAATAATAAAAGTTCAGCTGAATTTCCCGTCATCCTGTGCATCAGTTGCAGAATCCAAACACACATTTTTAATGTGCAACACATAAAAAGAAGGAAAATGACTTGTGCTAGATTATTACAGTGCTTGGTGATTTGTACCCAAAGGCTAAAAGTAGCCTGGAGTGATGTAAAGAGTTAAGTTACAGAGGAAAACAGTAGCATCTTAGCCTTACTTATTGTCTACGTTTAGAATATTTATTGGGCATTTGTTTAAGTAAATTTATAAAAGTTGTACAGACCAGAAAGTTTAGCAGCTATTTTCCATTTTATTTTCTTCCCACTTGCATGTTCATCCTTCAAAAAGCTAGCTTGTTTTAAAGAAAAATGTATTTTACATCTGTTCTTTCCTATTTTTTGCCCATATTACTGTTTATTTTCTCAGAAATCAATGACAGGAACCAAGGACCACTCCCCACCTCTGCCACTCCAAAAAAAAATCACCTCATACTATTTTGAGATGTTAGCCATCTGGCGTAATATATAAATATATGAACCTCGTGAGATGATGACTGAAACCGACAGAAAATTAACAAATTTCCCTCTATTTGTTTTGTATTTTCTCCTCCCTTCTTACACAACTACATTCTAAATTACTTTTTCCACCCTAGCCACAGCTGAAATTGGAGAATAGGTTCTCTACGACCATTAGCAATGCCTGTTCCTGCTCTTCCAAGAGGAGGTATGCCTATTGGGGCTGAAAAATGTCAGTTTTTCTAAAGACTAGAGATGCCAGAGGGGGAAATAGGATGCTATGCCTTTAAATCTTCAACCTGTACGGGCCAATGCAGGGGATAAGACCGCTTTAAAAAAATATCACTGCTAAACTAATTGCGTGTCACATTTCCCTCCCACTCTTCTACATTGTTCTTTTTTCAGGAGAAAAAATGTTGAACTTTACCATGAAATAAGTCAAGGGAAAAATGAAGTACTAATTAAGAAAGATGGGGTTTTATGCAAATCACTGTACGCCAAAGATATTCTAATGAATCTGCCCTGAGCGGATGTGTGTGCAGGAAGCTGACAGCTGGCTCCGAGGAAGGTCACACGGAATCAGCAGCATGGAGCATAATCCTTCAGATTGGCAGCTCTGCCCCTCGGTCACTGTTTGATTATCTACCAAATTGCTGTATTTCACAGAGATAATGATTTTTTATGGTCACAGACTCCAAGACAACTGCCATATCCTCAGGGTCATCAAGCAAGGAGACAGCAACTTCTCTGGAAAAGGCATCCTTTCAGATTTCTTTTTCCTCACTTCATTCTATTGTGATTTTTCATTTTAATTTATTATCATTTCTTGTGCATATGTGAATATTCTTCTCATATTTCTCTCCTTACTCCCTCCTCCCCCTCCATGCACATTTAACCAATTAAGGACCAGACTATAGTCACTAAAGAAACCAATATTTTGTTCCTGATTGGCAATACTCCTGTGATCTTACTACACAGGCTCCAGGGTCACACAAGACAGAAGATGCACCATCTCTCATGGGTAGTGGGTATCTGACTAAATATACCCTCCCCAACCTTCCCTCGTTCAAGATGACATCCTCGTAAGGGTTATTGGGCCCAGCACTGAGTGGAGACAGATGAAAGGAAAGGAGGGAAAGAAGATCAATAGGGATTCCACATCAGGTCATACTTCAGCACCCCCTACTGGCTAGTCATAGATTGACAGTGATAAGGCTGTGAAGATCTTTAAGATTGATTAGTCTATCCTTTCAACCAGAGGTCAGAATGAGTGTTCTGGAATGAGATAAGTCAATAAAGAGAAAAGGGATATTTAAAAATAAAACACTTAATAAAAATAAATAACAATTCTCCTCCCAACATAACTATTCTCCAATATACTTTCCCCTGTTTCTTAGTGTGTTCATCATAGCCTACATCACTGCCAATATGAAGTGAACAAAAACAGCTAAACATCTAACTGTCACATCTACTGCGAAAACTGTAGAGATGTAACATAGAAATTGCTGCATGTATTTGACCAGCAAAATTTGAAAGTAAAATACATCTGAGATGTTAGAAGGCTGCAATGTGATCTCTTTGAGGGATGCCTGGTGGCTGGTTTTGTGTTTTAAGAAGGAAAGTGTTAAGCAGAGAGGTGCCTACTGTGAACTTTATCGAATTTTAAAGAAAAAACATATCACAAGAGAACACTTACAGAACTATGATTGGGGATACTTGTACTTGCAGCATTCCATAATTGGACAATAATGTGACATTGCAAAATTGCTTGTGCCACTGGAAAAAATGAGATTGTATTGGGCTGTATACCCCACAGACTCCAATGTGGGCAATTGGCAATGTGAACATTGCTTTGAATTCCATTGAAATATTCTCATAAACCACTCTAACACTAATGTCCTGTGAAAACAAGATTCTTTTTAAAGAACAATAAACAACACAGACCCATGGAGAAGTAAACCACTTCCTGGCTTAGCAGTATTCATTTCTGTAAAAAAACAAGATCATATGACACAGTGTGGTAGATAATAACTTGGGCTGCCTGGCGTAAATGAGGCAATAGTGGCTCGAAAAGGGAAACCAGTGGATATGATATATTTGGATTTCCAGAAGGCATTCAACAAGGTGCCACATAAAAGTTCACGGGGTTGGGGATAATATATTAGCATGGATTGAGGATTGGGCTAACTAACAGGAAAAAAGAGAGTTGTGATAAACAGGTCATGTTCCAGTTCGGGAAACAGTAACTAGTGAGGTGCCGCAGGGATCGGTGCTTGGGCCTCAACTATTTACAATCTATATTAATGACTTGGATGAAAGGACCAAGTGTAATGTAGCCAAGTTTTCTGATGATACAAAAATGGATGGGAAAGCAAATTGTGAGGAGGACACAACAAATCTGCAAAGGGATATAGACAGGCTAAGTGAGTGGGCAACAATTTGGCAGATGGAGTATAATGTGAGAAAATGTGAGGTTACTCACTTTGGCAGAAAAAATAGAAAAGCAAATTCTAATTTAAATGGAGAAAATTACAAAGTGCTGCAGTGCAGAGGGACCTGGGGTTCCTTGTACATGAAACACAAAAAAGTTAGTATGTAGGTACAACAAATAATCAGGAAGGCAAATGGAATGTTGGCCTTTATTGCAAGAGGGATAGAGTATAAAAGCAGAGAAGTCCTGCTACAACTGAACAGGATATTGGTGAGGCCACATCTAGAGTACTGCATACAGTTTTGATCTCTGTATTTAAGGAGGGATATACTTGCATTGGAGGCTGTTCAGAGAAGCTTCACTAGGTTGATTCCAAAGATGAGGGAGCTGACTTATGAAGATAGGTTGAGTAGGTTGGGCCTATAGTCATTGGAGTTCAGAAGAATGAGTGGTGATCTTATTGAAACATATAAGGTAATGAGGGGGCTCGACAAAGTGGGGACACTAAAACTAGGGGACATAGTCTCAGAATAAAACTGAGATGAGGAGGAATTTCTTCTCTCAGACGGTTGTAAATCTGTGGAATTCTCTGACCCAGAGAGCTGTGGAGGCTGCGTCATTGAATATATTTAAGGCAGAGATAGACAGATTTTTGAGCGATAAGGGAATAAAGGGTTATGGGGAGTGGGCAGGGAAGTTGGAACTGAGTCCATGATCAGATCAGCCATGGTCTTATTAAATGGTAGAGCAGGCTCGAGGGGTCAAATGGCCTACTCCTGCTCCTATTTCTTATGTTCTCATGAAAATGGCTTACCATCTCATTTGCACCAGCACTCCAGGTGCCACTGTCTTCAAAGGGGCCTACCATTAGTTGGCAGGAGCATGTGTCTGATTCTTGTGATAGCCCTTTTAATACAGAAATGTTAATCCTATGATATACATAAGACCCCAATTGCAATTTTGGGAGACAACTGAGTGGATCAAGTGCCTTGCACACTCTGCCCATTTTTAACTGGGTGGTGCACTAGAAGAGGACCACAAGGTACATCTTAAAATGATCTTTGTAGGGCCAAGTACTGGAGGACCTCGCCAAAGGAATAATGGGGTGAAAATGGGACCTTGTTGTGCCCATTTTACAGGCATACAGGTACGCAACAAGGGCCAATTTTATGTAGCAACACCGTGCAAACAATCAGCGTCAGGTCATAAGCCAGGGTATATGTAAATGAAAGGTTTAATTCCTGTTCTAGTGCCCCATTGTTGGACGATGAGCGGCCATACAGGATCCTTTAGTGGTCGCTGCATTCTAACAGTGGAGGCCACCAGAAAATTTGTTCTTTTAAAAACAAAAGTTCCCGTGGAATGAGAAGGATCCTTCCATCTCCGTAGCACTCGTATTTCTTCTATTTTATATGTCAGCTTGGCTCCGTTGGTAGCATTCACATCTCTGAGTTCGAGTTTTTTGTACATTTAAGCCCCACTAATGGACCTGAGGATATAATCTTGGCTGACATTTCAGTGAAATACCGAAGAAGTGTTTTATTGTTGGAGGTGCCAATTTTCTGATGCGCTGTTAAACTAAGGCCCAGTCTGCCACCTTAGGTGGACAGAAGAGATCCCATGGCATTATATGAAGAAAAGCAGATAGTTTTCTTGATGACCTAGCCCACATTTCTCTCTCAATCAAAATCAGACTATCTGGTTATTCATTCATTTGCACTTTATAGAACTTTGTTGTGTGTAAATTGACTGTACTTCAAAAGTAATGCATTGACTCTGAAGCACTTAGGCGCATCCTGAGGACCTGACAGACTACTGTATAAATGTGAATTCTTTCTTTCTCTTTCCTTGTAACAGTGCATACTTAATTGAGAATGTTTCTTCTGCAGAGGTGGGGTTTAAATCTTACAAATGCTGCAAAACAAAGCAAAATAGCTTTGAGTAATTGTATATATGGCATTCTAAAAAAATGTGTGGCATATATAAAATTGTTTCTACAGCTGTTGCAAAATAAATCAAATTCTGCTCATAATCTGTAACTGATTTTAAAGCAGTTTATTTTCAAGCCTGAGGAAACAGGATACTCAGCACCTTAAAGTGATAATTTGTTTCCCACAAAACTGCATTAAATTCTTTGAACTATGATACTCAACCGAAATCGTATTAAAATATTCCACTGTGTACTCGACAGAAAAATTACTGGTTTTATCCTATCTTCAAAGAAATTTGACAATGAACTGTTTTATAACATTCATCTTTTTTATGGCATTTCAAAATGTCTACTATAAATTGCCTGATAGTCTACTGGTAGCAATGGTGCTTTCTTCTCAACCAAACAGTCAGGGGATCATGCCCCAGGGCCCATTGCTGAAATCTCCCTGTCCTTTCTGGGTGAGTACTGGTGATTTTCATCTGGGCTCCTAGGAACAAATACTCAAATTAACAGAATGCTTCACCACAGAAGAATTTGTATTATCTACAAAATGGCCTTGCTGGAAGATTTAGCCCCAACCAACAGAATCCCTCAATAAGGTAGTCTAGCTCCTGTGCAGCCATGCCCAGCCAATTTACTCTCCACATGTGATTACTGCCAAAAAAAAAACACCCTGATTCTGATGTCTATAACACAAATATGCCAAAAACTCCAACTCATAGAACTCTTGCCAAATGCATCCTAACCAATACATGCACCTATTGGCCCTGTCCTCGACAACCTGCAGTGCCTCCCCATCGCTCAGTGTATTCATATCAAAATTGTTATCCATATTTACCAATAACTTCAGAGCCTTCCCCTGGCCTAACCCAGCAAACTCCTGCAAACCTTCATCCCAGCTTGCACCATCTCTTCTGACTCGGACCAATTGCGCACATCCCTTAGCTCTGCTCTGCCACTAGTGGCAGAACCTTCAACCATCATGTGCCTCCACTCTGAAATGTTTTCCCCAAACCCCACACTTTGCTTCATCCTACCTTCAAAAACCTCCTCAAACCCCAAACCCTCTTTGACCATGCCTTTGATCACTTCTGATAACTCTTCTACTAACGATTAATTGTTTCTCTACATTTTCTTACCTCTTCTATTCTGAAGGTACTTACACATACTAGGTTCCAATGGCAATGTCACTCTTCAGAAGCTTGCCCAAATGATTACTCTTAATGTAGTAGGATTTGTAAGAGTGGGGAGGGGGGAGGGGGGGTGTGGTGGGGGTAGGGCGGGGATGAGGGGAGGTAATAAAGACGTAAAAATGGGGAATGCATCCCCATCACGCCGTGCGCCTACTTTATGTCGCCGGATAACGCGGTGTCTGAATGTCCCACCATGGAGAGGCAGGACGCTTAATTAACACATTTAAATCGGGATTCCACAGTGCAATTGGGAGCCCAATTTAAAAGCCACTGCTGCTGTGTGGGTTTCCCAGGGGTCAGGAAACCTGGCAGTAATAGGGAAGCAGGAGTTACTGGTTCCACAAGGTAGTTTCTGTCTCGGCAATCCTAGTGGGCCAGGACGAGTAGAAATGCTCCACCCAGGCCTCACAAGGAAGCCATCAGCCTTCCCCCAGCTGATTGCTGACATGTCTCCCGCCTCCATATCGTGACCTCGCATGATCGGCTAGCTTCTCTTCCCCTCTTGATTGCTAGTAACCGTCCCCAAGGGTCCCCGGCTGTAGCTCCTGCCTCTGCTGTTCTCCCCTGGCTGACGGAAAGGCTGTCAATTTGGCCGGCTGCTGGGCAGGAAACGGACCAAAAAATATCGGGGAGTATGAGTAATTTTAAGACGGCGCCCACAGTGGGGAGCATCGCCTACCAACAGCGAAAACAACTTCCATTTATATCGCACCTTTAATGTAGTAAAATGCGCCACGTCGTTTCACAGGAGTGTTATCAGGTATTAGGACAAGTAACTAAAATCTTTGTCAAGAGGTAGGTTTTAAGGAACGATTTAAAGAAGAAGAGAGAGGTAGAGAGATGGAGAGTATTAGGGAGGTAATTTCAGAGCTTGGGGCCTGGGCAGCTGAAAACATGGCCGCCAATAGTGAGGCGATGAAAATCGGGGATGAGCGAGGGACTAGAATTGGAGGAGTGCAGAGTGTAGAGCTGGACGATGTTACAGAGACAGGCAGGGATGAGGCCATGGAAGGCTTTGAACACAAGGATGAGTATTTTAAAGCCGGAGTGTTGCTGGACCGGGAGCCAAAGTAGGTCAGCAAGTACAGGGAATAATTGAGAAAACATATTGGGAATTCTGCCGTGGACTGTGCACTATTTTCCAATCATTTAAAATAATGGTGAATTTAAACTAATTAAGAAATGCTGCACACCGTGGAAACTCCGCTGTACACTCTTAACAAGCAAGGATCTGCAATAAGAGTGCAAAATCGGAAATATACCCCTACTGAAAATACCTTGCTTCACAATCTTGTAATTACATCTATAAATGCAAAATTATGCACACTGTTTTGTATGTGTAATAAATGATTCGGAATGCCAATGGGAATCAACAGCATGGATTTTTTTGACATGTAAATCTAGCCAGCCAACTCCCTTCAGGCAGGCTATAATCTCAACCTAAAAACAGGAGCATAATAAGAAGTTGCGTCATTTTTACCATTTAACCTGCAAGCGTCAATTGTCATTGAAGAAGATTATACATATGAAACAATTAACAAGTCTTATTGTATGAATGAAAGAAAAAGAAAAAATATTGAGAAATAATTGAGCTGGTGAATTTGCAACATTTAAATTTTTGGTACAAATAACTCAAATCGATCCTTAGTTTCATTATAAAAACATTACAAAATAAGCTTTGGAAACCTCTCCAAACTTACAGGGAGTAATTTCCTAGTTTTGCACTGCTAGCAAGGATCCTCACCTGCTCAAAGCATGTATTGGAAATTTGGGCCAACGCTGCACTTGATTTTCTGACCACTTGGAAAATTCTGTGCAGCGCTGCACAGCGATACACACTTCGAGTGCTGTGAAGTCATCATTTTTTTGTCTCCCTCTTACTCTCTTTCCATAGATTCTTCTAAGCCAGCATTTAATATTGAGTAAATATTATGAATTTGTGCTCTGAGTGTGGTGTATCGTGTGCCAGGAGCAAAAATGAGGAACCAAAGTATGTATACCGCTCATTTCCTGCACATTCATTTTAGTGGATAGAAAATCTCGTGTGACATGCTGCCCTTCATAACCAAATTACTGATATACAAGCCAGGCTCATGAAGCTCTGCAACAGGAGTGTTCATTCATAAAATGTTTCCTTATATGCTTGTAATTTATTGGGCAAAAAATATCTCAGTGGGTAATTGTTGTAGGTGTTAGCCTTAGCGCAGTGGTAGCATACTCATCTCTGATTCAGAAGGTCATGGGCTCAAGCCTCCCTCCAGGACTTTTGCACATAACCTAGACTGATTCTTCAACAGAGTACTGAATTGCCAGAGGTGACATCTTTCAAAGAGAAATTAAACTGAAGTCCCATCTTCACTCTCAAATGGACATCAAAAATCCCATAGCGCCATTCGATGAAAAGCAGAGAAGTTCTCCCAGTATTTTGGCCAACATTTATTTCTCAACGAGCACCACATTCAAAAAACTGATTATCTGGTAATTTATCTCATTGCTGTTTGTGGGACCTTGCTGTGCACAAATTGACTGTTGTGTTTTCCTACGTTATAACAATGAAGGCACTTCAAAAGTGCTATCTCAGCTGTGAAAGGGTTTCGAACATCCTGAGGTCATGCAAGGCACGAAATAGATGCAAGTTATTTCTCAAACTATTATGGTGCTGAATCACACAGATCAGGAAGGTCCTCGGTTCACAAATGCTGCCCAGTGACTCCTGGTAGAAAATGCATGTGGATGTCTGGTGAGAACAGGATTAGATTCAGCTGATATAGAAACATAGAAACATAGAAAATAGGTGCAGGAGTAGGCCATTCGGCCCTTCGAGCCTGCACCGCCATTCAATAAAATCATGGCTGATCATTACTTCAGTATCCCCATAGCGATATATTACTATCTAACTCAAAGAATGGCTGCCTGGGTAAGGTATTGGAAGGATGATACCACTAGTGAAATCATATCACTGCACAAGCCAATATCTTCAAAAGATAGAGAAAGCTAAATGAAAAATTGGTGGAGACAGAGATCTGGAAAAAAGCCACATAAGGGCCAATTTTACGGGCCCAGTACCATATGAGTTAGCTTTTCAGAAATTGGTAGCAATGCAGTTGACGCTTAACTGCCCTATGAAATGGCCTAGCCACTCAGTCTTATCAAAGAACAGAGGTTGAAGAAGGTGGCTCACCGCCACCTTCTCAACGGCAATTGCGGATGGGCAATAAATGCTGGTCTTGCCAACGACGCCCACATCCCATGAACGAATAAATAAAATAAAGACATTTTCAACGGTTGACGTTGTGTGATTTTGCATGTGACCAATGAGCTGCCTGCCTGGACTGGTTTTGGGTCCAGGAGCTGTCTGATTACTGAGGCAGGACCTCCTGCACTGCAGCCAGCAAAGGACTATTTACAGCTATTTAAAGGAAAGCACCCTGTGATATTACAGGCTTCCACTTTGGAATTGGTAGAAGTCTGATGACGGAAAGGAATAGTTTCCCTATACAAGATGTCCTTTTGAAGATGTTACATTGGAAGTGCTTCTGTAACATAGAAAATAGAAAATAGGTGCAGGAGTAGGCCATTCGGCCCTTCGAGACTGCACCACCATTCAATATGATCATGGCTGATCATGCAGGAAGGGGACAGAAAGTCATGTTCATCATTATACAACATGAAAGGAAATGGTCGAATGGCTCAATGACACTTCACAGGGAAGGCTGCCAAGGTAAACCTGATCAGCATTTGGCTACTGAACATTTATGGGCAATGTAATCAAGAATCAACCTGGTGCAGCATTGCTGATGCCACGAGCAAAACAAGCAGATAATTTTTCATTTCTTTCAGACATGCACATACAAATCATGGGACAAACTTTGTAACAGGCAGTGAAATATAAAGCATTGTCATACTTTGATCATTAAAGATGTGCCCACAGAGCAATGTTAACAAAACATAGGTGCATGGTGCCTGCATTTCGCTGGTAATAAATAAATAAGGTCAGTGGACCAATTTTCTGTGATCCTGTCACCAGGTTCATTAGCTGCACAGAACGTGCACACTGCCGGGATTGCACTTCGATTTGGGTGCAATCCAATTTTTAAGCATTGGATTCTGACTCCATGCAGAGTGCTGGCATTAAGGTCTGAGGATTATAGTAGAATTAGGAGTTAGAACATACGGACATGGGCTGAAATTTGGAATTACCGTATCTTCTTCCTCCATAGTACATTTAGTGCAGGGCCATTATGTCAGCCACAGGCACAATGCTACCTCAGTATAAAATCCTGCCATCTTATCTCCCTTCTGATGGCACAATGAAGAGAAGCACACATGCAGGTCTACCTCCAATCTTAGTGTTGTATTTACAATCAAAGCAATAAGGACACCTCACTAAACCTCAAGTGAAACAGGAGTTTAAATCTGTCTTGGTACTAATTTAGCTCTTTTACAATATTGGGCTCACTAGCTCCTCTTTAGTTCATATGAACAATGCCAACAGATAGTACTAATATTTTAACAAAAATATTCTAAAATAGGAGAAATACAAAATAATGTGGAATGTAATTGTACTTTCTTGATTTAAGTAACAAGGCCACTGCTGGTGTTAGTGATTTAAAAAAAAAGGACTAATCAACAATTAACTTTGCAAAATACAAGGGTATTTAAGTATAATAGTGTATTTCACATGCATTTACTCAGAGTCAGATGCAAGTCAACCAACAGGGAAAATGGATAATACTGTGAGATTTTCACTCTTGTCCCTATATTCCAAAGGGACTCATAATTATTTCCTGTTGTTTTCCCTCTATTTTCAACTGCATAAATATCAAAAAGACATATTGTTTAATTTTAGAATTGAAGAATAAGAACTATAATAAGAGTTAAACATGTTTAAATATTGTAACGCCAAGAATTTCCTAAAAGCTTACTTCTTCTTCTTCTTAGGCAGTCCCCCGGAGTTGAGGATGACTTGCTTCCACACTAATATGAGTTCTGAGGTGACTGATGAGACCAATGTGGGATTTACAGTCTCTGTCACAGGTGGGGCAGATGGTGGTTGGAGGGACGGGTGGGTGGGGGCTTGATTTGTAGTACGCTCCTTCCGCTGTTTGTACTTAACTTCCTTGTGCTCCCGATGAAGAGACTTGAAGTATTCAACGCTTTCTCGAATGCTTCTCCTCCACTTCAAGCAGTCTTGGGCTAGGGATTCCCAAGTGTCGGTGGAGATGTTACATTTTTTCACAGAGGCTTTGTGGGTATCCTTGAAGTGTTTTCTCTGCCCTCCTGGGACTCGCTTGCCATGATGTAGCTCAGAGTAGAATACTTGTTTCGGGTTCTAGTATCAGGCATGCAGACAATGTCGCCGTCCATTGGAGCAGATCGAGCGTGGTCAATGCCTCGATGCTGGGGATGTTGGCCTGAGAGAGATCACTGATGTTGCTGCGCCTATCCTGCCAATGAATTTGCAAAATCTTGCGGAGGCAGTGTTGCTGGTATTTCTCCAGTGCTTTGAGGTGCCTACTGTACATAGCCCATGTCTCTGAAGCATATAGGAGGGCAGTTATCACCACTGCTCTGTAGACCATGAGCTTGGTCATGGGTTTGAGATCCTTGTCTTCGAACACTCTTTTCCTCAGGTGACCGAAGGCTGCACTGGCACACTAAAGGCGGTGTTGGACTTCGTCATCGATGTCTGTCCTTGCTGGCAGTAGGCTCTCAAGGTATGGGAAGTAGTCCACATTGTCCAAGATCTCTTCATGGATCGTGATAATCGGAGAGCAGTACTGTGTGGTGGGAGCAGGTTGGTAGAGAACCATTGTCAAATGGATGTTTAATGTCGTCTGCTTACTGTAATTCAATGACAGAGGTTGGAATAACCTTGGATCTGGACTGGAGGCGACAAAGGTTGAACAATTTCCCACTTGTCCTGTAGATTAACTCCACTCCAGTGGAGAGCTTGTTGAATATTATTTAACAATAATAGGGGTCGAAATTGCCCCGTTCCTTAAATCCTGTTACCACCGCAAATCGGTGGCCAAGCTGCAGAATGGAGTGGCCGCTGACTTTTGGTGGAATGGCTGCTGCTAGCCCAATTGCCCTCGTGCGTTTTCCCGGCGGTACCCCGATCCCTCCCTTACTGCTCCGCTGCTGCCGATCCGCGGTATGCACGTCATCACCATGCGCACCGCCGATCTACCCCGCCTCCACCCCCCCAACGGCAACATTCCTCTCTGAAAATCTTCGGCCAACCCGGCAGTGCCAAAACAAGCTTTCACCCGGTGTTCCAGTGAGGCTGTGGCCTTCTACAGCGGCGGTGCGGATTCCCTTAAAGGGAAGGGCCTACTGCCGCTACCGCCATGTTTTTTTTGTCGGCCGACTGCCATGTCAGCCAACAATTATGCTGCCAGCTTCAGCGGGGCCGCCAACAAACAGCCTGGCACCCACTCTTGCATGCCAGGCCGCTGGCCCAGCCAAAACTTTCCCTGGTGACACAGTGGCATGGAGTTTTAAAAGTGCAGAGGCTCTCCCCTTTAAGTGAAGGGGAGAGCTGTGATGACGTTATTGCGGCGGTGACTCCGCCCCTCAGTTGCTGTCACCGCCGCATTCTTGCCCTTCAGGTGTAGTTATGACCGACTTCTGAATCAAAACAAAAAAAAACAAAGAGCGCAATTTCGCAAAAGGGTCAACCTGAATTGTAGCTACAGTAAAAATCACCGAAACGGGGTGGGAGCAGCCAGTTTTGGGCAGGGGGCAATTTGTACCCCTTCAAGACTTGCAATATTATAATGGCGCATCTAAGGTATTGGGCTAATTTCCAGCGCAAAAGACCAGTGATTTGCGCCATTGTTAATGCCATGAAATAAATTCCAGGGACTTTTGTGCCATTCGGCAATACTCTCTTAGAACCCTGAAAAGTAAATGATCCTGGCTCCACCCCCAAGTAAGCTAAACAGGGATCATGAATTTCATGAGTTACACTAGTTTTCTCGCCACAGCCACGTGATGAAAAAGAATGGCCCAGGTGAATATATTTAAGTTCGTGAGTTCAAAATAATTGATTAATGTAAAATAATAATACAAAAGTTCCTGCAAATTATGCCAGTCCTGCTCCTCCTGGCTCCACGTTAAGGTAAGTTACAAAGTAAATCTTATCTTTTTGGCGACCTTTAAAGAACGTAAGAACATAAGAACATAAGAAATAGGAGCAAGAGTCGGCCATTTGGCCCCTCGAGTCTGCTCCGCCATTTAATAAGATCATGGCTGATCTGATCATGGACTTGGATCCACTTCCCTGCCCACTCCCCATAAACTTTTACTCCCTTATCGCTCAAAAATCTGTCTATCTCCGCCTTAAATATATTCAATGAATCAGCCTCCACAGCTCTCGGGGGCAGAGAATGCCATAGATTTACAACCCTCTGGGAGAAGAAATACCTTCTCATCTCAGTTTTAAATGGGCGGCCTCTCATTCTGAGACAATGCCCCCTGCTTTTAGTTTCCCCTATGAGTGGAAACATCCTCTCTGCATCCACCTTGTCGAGCCCTCTTATTATTTTACATATTTCGATAAGATCCCCTCTCATTCTTCTGAACTGGTATAGGGCCAACCACCTCAACCTATCTTTAAGGACATCTGGTTAGGTCACAGAAGATGCCTGGAAACCTGAGCGTAGCACGCTCTACTCAGTTTCTGACCAATTTTGGAGAAGACTCCTTAAATAGATGTTAGGCTCTCATTTGCATATGATGATTGCACAATGTCCAGCTCCATTCCAAATTCTACAGACGATGAAGCAGTCTGTGCCTGATTGCAGCAAAACCTGGACAACATCCAGGCTTAGGCTGATAAGTGCCAAATAATATTCACACCACACAAGTGCCAAACAATCAATATCACCAAGAAGAGAGAGCCTAACTACTTCTCCTTGACATTCTATTAAATAATCATCACAGAGTCCCCCACCATTAACAACTTGGGGGAAGGGGCATCAGTGTTGACCAAAAACTCAAGCAGACCAGCCACATAAACGCTGTGTCTAATAGTGCAGGTGAGAGGCTGAGTATTCTGTGGCGAGTGTCTCATCTACTGACTCCCCAAAGCCCTCCACCATCTACAAGGCACAAGTCAGGAGTGCAATAGAATAACTTAATTGTTGGCGAATCACAATCATGGTACACCCTGTCTAACAGCATTGTGGAATCACCTTCACCACATGGACTGCAGCGATTCAAGAAGGTAGCTCATCATCACCTTCTAGGGATGGGCAATAAATACCAACCTTGCCAGCAGTGGCTACGTTCCAAAGATGAACTTTTAAAAAGCAGTTTTTCTTTATATCAGTAAGAATTCCTACATTGGGAGGGGGTCAGCAATTAAAAGTGCCGAAATTGAGAGCACATCGGGAACCTGCCTTCATCCCGCCGACTTCCGCATTTAACTGGGGTGCATTTTGAAGTGTGCCACAGACCCGCTCGGGAGAGGTGGCCGACCTTATTGAAGTACTTAACAGCTCATTGAGAGACCCTTCAGGTGGTTTATTATGAGGTTTCATCTTTTGCTGCATGTGCATGGGACTGATGGACTTTGTGAAGCTCGCCTGTGAAGTCAAGGCGGAGCTCAGTGACCATTGTAGTACTTCATTAATTGACAGCTGGAAAAAGCACATAAATACACACACCTTACACTGGCTCTTGCTGACATCTATCAGATTAGTATGAGTGCTGCTTATACTGTTTCACCTTGGACCTCAGATTCAGACCAAGAAGATTCCCAGCACCAACAACACCAGCCACATCAGCTGAGCTTAAGGCGAGTCATCTATGACGTCATCAGACCTGCTCCATTAATTGGCCACGAATCCCTCATGATTCATTCAATTGATCCAAATCAGTTAAACGCACAGTGGAGACCATGCTGGTGAAAATTCTGTAATGGTGACCCGCTCTGCGGCCCGCCCACATCCAACCCCACTCAACGTCAAAAATTACAGCCATATTCATCTTTCTAATTCCATGTTAAACTTTTGTCTTGTACAGGATTTTAATGATTATTTTTGCTAGGACTAATCGATATTCCTTCCAAGTTATTAACATTTATTTCATAACCTGAAATATTACCAAATACATCTGAAACTGAAAAAAGAGCATAAAAGCACAGAATGTCTTCAGCTGTAAATGTTAAAGTGCCATCTGCCAATAAAGCCATTTTACTCTCCCTCATAAATGTGAATACCTTTGATCATATTATCTTGTTTAATGTACAGTGCCAGTGTCTCAGAAATAAAATAAATAGATAGGGAGCTAATGGAGAGCCTTGTACCTCTTCAAAGGAAACCCTTTCAAACGCAAACCATTACAACTCATAAAGAAGTACACGTCATTACATAAAATGGGTATTCATTGTAAGAAATAACCAAAATAAAAGTATAAGATAAGAAAATATAAAAGGCCTTTCTGAAGAGCTCAATACTTTTTTCAAAATCTAAAAATCTAAATCACGTTGGATATTCTGTTCCTCTGCAACATCAACAATGTTGATTTAAAGTCTTATTGCTGCCAATACACCTCCCCTGAAGCTAGTTTAACAATTAACTTACCCTATTCCCCTCAACAGGCGCAAACAAATTCTGCATTACTACTATTAGGGGAATGGAATACAGTGATAGGTTGATGCACTGATAACGGCCCATTCAACTGGGTCAGTAAAATTATCAAACGGCAGCAAATTAACAATAAAAGTTGAACATAATGGGGTCGATCTTGATTTTGTGTGATATTGTAAAACGGATGATAGCGAATCAGCAGCCCGTTTTACATCTCTCCCAATATTTATTTTCATGGAATAGTTCCCAAGTACTCTTAATTTTTCTATTAACAATTTTTAAAATCTTTATTTAAGACAAATGCTGCCGTTTCTTTTAGCAATAGTAACTTCATCTAATTTTCAAAAACTGTCATGTTTCAACCACGAAAGAACACATATCATAGGCAGTCCCTCAAAACGAGGATGACTTGCTTCCACACCAAAAAATGTGTTTCAATGAAGGACCTAATATTCCAGGTCCTGATCTACATCCTGAAGAGTGGAAGATGCCTGTGCATGGATTATTTTAACGTGTGGTGGCCGTTGCACATCAGCCACCACCCATGGGTTTGACAGAGCTAGGTCTTGGTCCAGTGGCAAGGATTAACCATGATGGCTGGAGACCAGCTCCAGTCCTAATGTGGCTTTATACTAATGGAAACATTAGTGCAAAGCCACACTCACCTTCATCCATCCGTGCCTCTCATCACATCCCCATCACTCTGCCTTCTCTACCCTACTCCTGCACATCCTTACTCATGTGGGGTGGTGCCAACCTGGTGCATCATGTGGCAGCCAGGGTATACAGCGCCAAGTGAACTAAATCTGGCCAAACTGAGCCCATCCCTGGCATCCTGGGCAGCAATGTGGTCGGGTGCTGATGCCTTGTGTTCTGTACAGCATCAGTTGATTACGGAGATGGTTGCTGTTGTTGTTGGTGCTGCTGGTGTGCCTGGTGATGTTGGTGTTGGGATTCATCGTGGTCAGATTCTGAGGGACAAAGTGAGACAGTATAAAGGGCACCCATGTTGATGGGATAGATGCTAGGTGAAGTAGAGAGGACAGAAGCATTCTGTTAATGGTGAGAGCGTTCTTGCAATGAGGTGAGAGTGGATGGAGAGTGAAAAGTAGAAAGCCTGCAGAATCTGTGCAGGAAATGGACTGAGAAACAGCTTTTGACTGAGGAAAGTGATGATCTGTGAGGTGGAAGCTTTTACTGTACATTTGAAGCTGTCAAGTAATCAACTGGAACAATGGCCATTCAACTCCCGGGAGACAGATGTGGTCCTCTAACTTTGCGGATCCCATGGCCATGAAGTTTAAATTAAAAAGTAAGTAAAAAAATTCTATTATGGGTCTGTTAAGTAGATTATAATGACATTGGGAAAGACGACGCCTGCGTCTGCGCACATTCAGAGGCTGAACTCCAAGTCATAGTCAACGTATTTACTGAGACATACGAAAGCATGGGCCTTATGCTAAATATCCGTAAGACAAAGGTCCTTCACCAGCCTGTCCCCACTGCACAGCACTGCCCCCGAGTCATCAAGATCCACGGCGCGGCCCTGGACAATGTGGACCATTTCCTATATCTCAGGAGCCTCTTATCAATAAGAGCAGACATTGATGACGAGATTCAACACTGCCTCCAGTGCACCAGTGCAGCCTTTGGCTGCCTGAGGAAAAGAGTGTTCGAAGACCTGGCCCTCAAATCTGCCACCAAGCTCATGGTCTACAGGGCTATATTAATACACTCCCTCCTGTATGGCTCAGAGACATGGATCATGTACAGTAGACACCTCAAGTCGCTGGAGAAATACCATTAACGATGCCTCTGCAAGATCCTGAAAATCAGACGCACCAACGTTAGCGTCCTCGACCAGGCCAACATCCCCAGCATTGAAGCACTGACCACACTTGATCAGCTCCGTTGGTCAGGCCACACTGTTCGCATGCCAGACACGAGACTCCCAAAGCAAGCGCTCTACTAGGAACTCCTTCACGGCTAATGAGCCAAAGGTGGGCAAAGGAAACATTACTACGACACTCCCAAAGCCTCCCTGAAAAAAAGCAACATCCCCACTGACACCTGGGAGACTCTGGCCAAAGACCACCCTAAGTGGAGGAAGTGCATCCAGGAGGGCACCGAGCACCTCGAGTCTCATCGCCAAGGGCGTGCAGAAATCAAGTGCAGGCAGCGGAAAGAGCTTGCAGCAAACCTGTCTCACCCACCCCTTCCCTCAACGGCTATCTGTCCCACCTATGATAGGGACTGTGGTTCTCGGATTGGACTGTTCAACCACCTAAGGACTCATGTTTAGAGTGGAAGCAAGTCTTCCTCAATCCCGAGGAACTGCCTATGATGATGAATTGGGTTGCCTGCCGCCCGCTGGGTCTGCTCAGTGCTGACAGACACGACATTGGGAAAGATGTGTTGTGGCAGGTTGACAGCAGATTTCTGACCTGCCACCGAGCCCACCCTCTAACACCCCGGAAAATTCTGGCCTTCATTAGTTAAGTCATCTGAGCTCCCCTAGAAGCATATCATGGACTAGATTTTACACTTTTGTGCAGATCGCTCAAAAATGGGCGTTATTTCCAGTGTGGATGGTATAAAATGGGTTTTCAGATTGCCAGCTTCTCGCCCAGTCTCAAAGCACCTAGTCTCCATTTTTGAAATTGGGTGTTAGAACTAGCGATATGAAATGGATGGTAGCATTAAATCTCTGACCTTCTGCCGTAAAGTGTCGCCATCCTTAGCAATGGCATGGCAACGCTCGATTCCCACGATTCAGGAGGTCAAGAGTCATCATGACATGTGCAGAAGAGGAGACAGAGAGAGAGGGAGCTGAGAAGGACTGAAGGCGTGTCTGGGTGTGGTGTGGCTGCTTTGGGAGGAAGGAGGGAGAGTTTAGAGCTTTAGGGCAAATAGGGAAACAAAACTTAGCTGTTACCAGCCACATATTTTCCCGAATTTGACCTATAATGGAGGGAGAGGAGGAGGCGTCACAGCACGCTGTGGAGACTGATGCTGGCGAGAGCAGTGAGCTGGGAGAGGAGCACATTGGAGGGCGCAATAGAGCGAGGAGGTTCTCGGACAAGGCAAATGCATCCCTCCTGCAGGAGGTCGAGTTACGCTGGGGTGATTTGACACAGGGAGGGCGTGGGAAGCTCACCCCAAAGGCCTACCAGAAGATATGGGCTGAGATAGCAAAGGTGGTCTCATCGGCAACCAACGAGGTGCGTTAGGGCAATCAATGCCGCAAACGATGGAACGACCTTGTAAGATCCACTAGAATGAATATTACATTTATTTACATGTACTTATGTATTTATATAATTTGATTTGTAACAGTTATGAGTGACTATCAGCAGATGTGAGGTCTTTAACTTTTACCGGGAATGTTTTACTCAAAGCCTGCGGTCACGGTGCACGTCTTTAAGTAAAGAATGATAATTATCATAACACTCATGATTACATCTGTCGGTTATGTGTTGCATCAGTCTCTGTGACAGTACCTAGCAATGATATCACGCAATGATCTCGTGCCATGTCGTCCTGTTACCTTTTACAAAGAAGCTAGCGGTGATGAGATCCGTGCAGAAGCGAACTGTGGGGTGGGGGGGTGGGGGGGGCACCAGTCCCCAGCGACATCACTGAGACGGAGGAACGGGTGCTCACACTCATGGGGAAGCAGCCCCGGACAGCCACAGAAGCATCTGCAGACCCTGAAATGAAGCGACGTGAGTAAAGTTGACACCATTGCATGATGTAAATTCAATAGATGCCACACCCACTCACATCCGAACAATCATATATGATAGATGATTTCTAAAATTGTCCTAGAAATAATGCTGGCCTAATGAAAATCATTGCAATGCACCATGTGTTGATGGTCATGAAATGTGATGTCTGTGATGATTTTGAGAGCAGTGGTGCTTTTGTCGTGCATATGCTGTGTGTAGCACTGGAATCTCCTTGTGACCCTAGCACTCCCTTCTCCTCTAATAACCTCATTTGTGTTTTGCAGCTCAGCTAGCAGCATGGCCCCAGGCAAGATGACAGAGGCCAGAAGGTGGGGGCGCGGGGCCGGACTCGCCGAACGATCCTACATCTGCTGAGGAGCTCCGATTCTTGCCCGTCAATCCGCTGGGTCTGTTCTCTACGGATCAGAGCGCCGACTTCGAGGAACCTGCGTCACCACGCTTCAGAAGCCATTCCATCCCAAGGCCATCTAGTGTTCCTCTGGTCATTCCCGCCTCCACTCTGGAGGTACCGGCCCCAAGCTCCTCGCCACATGGCACCCTATTTGTTCCCAGGACGGCGCCGACCCCGCGGAGGTTTTGAGGACACAGCAGGTCTGTTCCACGAGCGCGACATGAGAGCGGAGAGAAGGTACAGTTGACCAGGAGGACTGTAGACATTGGTGACCAGCTCCTCAAAGCATTGGGGGGCATATCCCGACAGCTGGCCACCATGACTGAGTATGTTCCGCAGATAGCAAAGGCCCTGGAGGCGATAGCCAGGAACACTGCTGGCACAGGCCTCCCAGTGGTCCCAGAGCACGGCACTCCTGCCCGTTCCGCACAACCACTGTGAACGACAGATGAGAGGCAGGACCAAGATCCTGCTTCTGCATCAGAGAATGTCCCCCACTTGGCACCACCTGCTCCCGTACCCATGTAACCACCGCCTCTGCCTTCATCCCCCCCCAATGAGGCACCGCCTGAGGAGCTGTTTGGCCAGCCGCTGTAGAGCGAGGAGGGGAAGGGGTAGAGGTGGGGAGAGGAAGGAGAGGGGGGAAGGAAAGTGAGGTGCTGGCTGTGTTATAACTCCATCTAGGTGTACGCAATTTGTTGTAATGTATGGGGGAGGGGACCACCCTCCTGCTTTGTCTTTGTGTTCTGTGTTGCTGGACATGTTGAACATTTGATTGATGTTAATGGTAGAAAAAGTGTGGTGTGGGCGGGGATGGGGTGTTTTTGCCCATAATACTGATGATTTCAGGCCAATGTTGGTATAATTTTTTTTTTATTGAACGTAACCTTGTTGCGCATTGTCTCAGGTTGCTGGACCATTACACACTGGTGATTCCTTAACATGAAAGCGTTAAATAAAATTTAAATTCATTCAACCTAAACTTTAACTGGCACCAAGGTGATGGGCACCATTGATGTCTGAGCTGCACACACACAGCAGTGTATCAGCATTGTCACTCACAGCAACGTTCTTTCAGGCAAATCGTTCAGACATGAGCTCCTCACGTAAGAGCTTTGCAGCCTGCGGTCTGGAGGGGGTCGTGGGCATGGTTGCACAGCCAGCCTGATTTTCTGGCCCTAGGTCAGCGTCCAGCCCCTCGTCCTCCTCTTCCCCTCTCTCCTGAGATGGAGCATCAGTCCCTTCTGTCAATTCTTTCCCCTCCTGATAGCCAGGTTGTGCAGCATGGAGCACACAACCAAGAATTTACCTACTTGTTCAGGATTGTATTGTAGCTCCCCTCCTGAAAGGTCCAGACATCTGAAGCACTGCTTAAGCACAATTATTGTTATCTGGACCACATGGCGTGTGTCTCTGTGGCTCTGGTTGTATTGCTTCTCGGCCTCGGTGTAGGTGTCACGCAGGGGGGTCATCAGCCAGGTGGCTAGGCCATATCGGTGATCACCAAGGATCCAGCATTGTCCTTGTGGCTGACTCTTAAGCATGTCAGAGACAGCGCTCTCACGCAGGATTTAAACCTTATTGAAGCTGCCCGGACTTTTGGCATTCACTGCCAGTATGATCTGGTTGTGGTTGACAACTAGTTGGACCTTCAAGGAGTCAAATCGTTTTCTGTTATGAAAAAGCTCTGGGTCCTGAGAAGGTGCCCGGATGGCGATATGAGTGCACTGTATTGCTCCCTGCATCCTGGGAAACTTAGCAATGTGGTAGAATGCTCCATCCTGTCAGTCTGAACCTCCGTGGTCATGGGGAAGCTGATAAAGTCCATCCTTCACACGCACGGCCCTCCATGACCTATCTAATGCAGCGATGGGTGGTATGTTGAGACAGAGGGGAAATTTCGACTGCAGAGGCCCGAAAGGAACCGGACGCATAGAAAGACAGTGCCGCGGTGACCTTGACCTCGACCGACACTAATGTCCTGATGGCAGGCTGCATATTTGTCCTGATGAGCTCACATATTTCATTGATCACCATCTTGTGGAAACGCAGTCTCTGAAGGCAGGTCGAGGTAAGACCTCTTTTCCCTGTACGTGCGGGGTGTGTATGGCCGGCCTTCCTCCTCATTCTTGCACATCTTAAATTGGGCACATAATGATCTGCATCACACATTGAGCCATCTGCACTCTGCAGTATCTGTGTATTAATCGACACAGGCTGAGAAATGGCTCGACCCATTGCAGTGAAAGTATAATAGCGATTGATCAGAAGCAGTAATTTCCTCACTAAAATACACCTAGAGTAAACCCCCAATATCATCAACATCATAGGCAGTTCCTCGGAATCGAGGAGGACTTGCTTCCACTTCCTAAGTGAGTTCTCTGATGGCTGAACAGTCTGATATGAGAGCCACAGACCCTGTAACAGGTGGGACAGACATTCGTCGAGGGAAGAGATCAGTGGGGCTGGTTTGCTGCGCGCTCCTTCCGCTGCCTGCACTTGGCCTCTTCATGCTCTTTGCGTTGAGACTCGAAGAGCTCAACGCCCTCCTGGATGCACTTTCTCCACCTCGGGCTGTCTTTGGCCAGGGTCTCCCAGTTGTCGGTGGTGATGTCGCACTTTACCAGGGAGGCTTTGAGGGTGTCCTTATAACGTTTCCGCTGTCCTCCTTTGGCTCGTTTACCACGAAGGAGCTCCATATAAAGCATTTGCTTAGGGAGTCTCGTATCTGGCATGTGAACTATGTGGCCTGCCCAGCGAAGTGATCGATTGTGGTCAGTGCTTCAATACTGGGGATGTTAGCCTGGTTGAGGACACTGATGTTAGTCTGCCTGTCCTCCCAGGGGATTTTCAAGATCTTGAGGAGACATCGTTGGTGATATATCTCCAGCAACTTGAGGTGCCTCCTATACATCGTCCATGCCTCAGACCAATAGTCCAGAGTCTGAAAGTATGTCTGTTGAGATGGTCACTTCACCTGAGAAAAATCCAGATTCAATTCAAACTCCCCCGAAGTTGAAGCAGCCTTTTGAATGAAGCGACCTGTGATTTTAAAAATGGCACCCACATCGCTGGCTTTAGTTCAGAACAGTTCCACTTTTTCCGGGCGTTTTTTTGGGGAACGATATTGTGGGCGATATGTGTGCGAGGTGATGAAATTGACGCTGGGTGATCTCCTGGGAGTTCGTTTCGGCAAATGTGATCTTTACGACAAAAAAATGTGGGCGGGCGGTATTATTGAATCTTGGCGTTAATTCCGTGTGTAAAATAACGCTGGGCGATATTATGGGTGTTGATTTCGCCCATTCTGATGATTCCGCCCAAAAAAAGTGGGCGGGCGGTATTATTTTTTCCCGGCGTTACGCACATGTGGAAAGTAACACTCGGCGATAAGTTTCAGAAAAATGCCCGTCCGTTTCCATTTTATGGCTTATATGGGCGTTATACATCATTTCAGCGCTAAAGTGGCCGCTAAGTGGGCGTTAAGCATGCAAAAAACATGGAAAATCTAGCCTCATGTCCTTTAACTTCCAGAACAAATAAGGTATCTTGTAAGACGTTACCTGTGGCTTCAGCTCTATTGTTGGCCTCCAATCCATAGCTCTTTTGCCACTTTCAGCTACCATGGGGTCAGTGAACTGATATCAGTGGCCTAACTCCAAACCAATCAAGAAGATCAAAAGTGATCCAGAGATGATTCTCAGTTGTCGTGTTTTATTTACAAATATGGCCTCACATGTTGTTCTTTATCTACACTGACTAGTTTCCATTTCCAAATATTCACTCTAAAAACTTTTCATTATTATGCTAGATCACAGGGGGAGAATGATCAGATGTCAAGTATTTAACAATTTTGTTCAGTTTTAACTTTGTGATGAATGATTTAATCCATGAAAGATTTTAAATTCTAAAACATAGGGCTGGATTTTCAGCTTTCCCGATTTCGGGGCACTAATCGCGCCGGGACGTTCCCGATAATGCCTGAAAAAAGTTTGCACCTTCGACTGAAAATTTCAGAAAATAATGAGGATCGATGATCGGGGGTGTTAAATCAGGCATTACACAACGGACTTTTTGCGCTCGAACCAAAAATTGCGGTGTTAAAAGAGGCAGCCATTTTGTGCATGCATGTTATTTCAGGACGCGGCAACTTACTCCGTGCATGAGCAGATGACACGGCCAGCTTCGACAGAGATGGAGCAGCAGGAGGCCAGCCAGCGTGCCAGGCATTTTCCAATGGAGGCTGAGACCTTAGTCCACGCAGTGGGGAGGAGGTGGACATCATTCCATCTGGTTGGTGGAGGGAGACCGCTGCCAACAATTTTCAAAAGGATATGACGTGAAATTGCCCAGAAGGTGTCTACGGCAGACTCGGTTTCCAGAACTGGCATCCAATGCTGCAAAAAATTCAACGACCTTACCAGAGTCGTCAGGATGAGTACCCTTCACATTTATGCATGCCTGCTATCCTTCCAACATGAATGTCAGACAGTAAATTAAGTCTTTCATTTATCTACCCATTCTCAAAGTCTTGCAGCCTGTGATGTGGGTTTCACAATGCATCAGAAAGCTGAAGTCTGACTGTTCCAGCCATTGCCTCTTAATTAAGGATGCACATGCCCTCTTGTTCCTTAATCATTAAGAACCTTCCTCACAATACACTCCCACTGCTGATTTGGATTTCCTAAATATCACCTGCAGTCCTTATGCTATGTCCCTTTCACCTCCTACCAATCACTCACAAAGCTCATGCAATATCCACACTGATTGAAGTGAAGACATTTGCACATCCACACAGTCTCAGCTATTGAACTATGGTAGACATATGTGGCACAATAGGAGGTGTACCCTTTCTGAACCCTTCCTAGTTTTCTCATTACAGGCGAAGATCTCACACACAGGCGTGAGCAGTCCGGACAGTCGGAGGCCCGTCTCAGCTCCTTGATTTAACAGATGTGGAGGAATGGGTGTCAGCCCTCATTGGAGCACCAGCTCGGACAGTTGCTAGGGACGATGCTGAGTCCCCTCTGGGTAGTGAGGGTATAAAAATGTATTGCATGACTGACGTGACTTCATTACGATGTATTATGAAGTGGCGTGGGGCCTTCACATGAACATGTGCAATGCCACCTTCTTGTTATCACCCTGCCCCCTACCCTGCTGTTAACCACACGTCTATTGTTTTCTGCTTGCAGAAGAACAGCTGCAACTGCAGCATCCTTCCAGGGACAGACGTTCAAGGAGCCATTGATATCTGGCCATGGGGGAGATGATGATGCATGTGAGAAGATTGCTATGCCTGAGCCACAGAGCCCATCAGATTGCCCGTCGCAACAAGGCATTTCTGGGGACGAGGCCAATTTCCCTGGCTTTGAGTCGTCGGAGGCTCCTGGCCCCAGTTGCCGACAGCAACGCGCAGCGAGATGGGAATCTCACAGGCCAGCTCTCCAGAGGGTGAGTTGGCAAAGTAGATCTGCTCACCAACAGGCAGTCATGGAACTGGACTTGCTGGAAATGTCCTGGGAAAACACAGACATGCACCGTGAGCTCATGGGTGCATTGGCTCAGATCCCAGAGAGCATCGACAAACTTTCTGCCAATGTTGCGGAGGCAGCATCACGCATTGTTGGTGCAACTGGAGTGTAGAATGTTTCAGTATAAGGGGTGTCGCAGTTTGTGTGAGGCGGACTGGTTTGGGCTGGGTGCTCTTTGTCTTTCCGTCATTGTTCATAGGTTTATATGTAACCTTCAGGGCTGCTGACCAAAGGACGTGCGGCTCTTTATCGGCCGGCGTGGACACAATGTGCTGAAATAGCCTCCTTCTGTGCTGTAAATTTCTATGTTTCTATGTTTCTAACTCAGGACTCCAGTGAGGACATAATTTCCCACTCACAGAGACTGGTGCCCTCCAGCAGTTACAGTGGCATTCCAGAGTGTGTGGTGTGTGCCACTGATCACATTGCAGCATCGATCGAATTGCAGGCACAAGCTACAGCTTGGTGATGCGATGCATTTGATGACTGGTGCCATCCTTTCTGTGTTCCCCACTCTCCAACGGGAAAGGGACAGTGCAGAAGCAGGCCAGCAAGTTGTGGAGACACATCGTGCTCTGGATGTTGAGGCCCAGCCCTGTCAAAGTCTCAGTGCCTCCCAGCGAATGGATGGTGCTGGTCTTCCTCAGGATGGCAGCATTCCATTTCCCACCACTCTCTCTCCAACCATGTACCCTACATGGTACACACCCAAGCCACTAGTGACTGCTTCCACTGATGATGAGGGGCAGCAGTCTGCAGCCGGGCATTCCAGGCCCAGAGCTGGTCCAGGGCGCCCTCATACACTGTCTGCACTGTCTTCCCCCCAACACAGCAGTCCCCAAGCAGCCTTGCTCTCGGCATTGAGGCCTCATTGAGGAGAAGCAGCAGACGTGGGAGGGGGATGAACAGAAGGGACATGGTAATTTCAGGCCAAGTTCCATTAAGGGGTGGGAAAGCCTTCAGCAGATACCTTGCTATTTATGAAAGCACCTGTAAAGAGTTGTTTTTTAATAATGCACTTGTTGTTACTTGCAGCAGAATGCTATTTATTGTTTGGTTATGAAGGTTTATTGTCTCATTTGGCTTTGTTGGGGGTGGACTGTTTGTAACTTTTTGAAATAAAAATGTCACTTTGACCCTTTGCCATTGGTATCATTTGTATCATTCAAAAGCTCAGTTTAGATGTGCCTGTATGGTGGCACATAGCATGGCCAGTGTTAGATGCATCCCTCAGCTTCCTCCAATCAATGAAACTGGTCCATTATGAGCTGGCGACATGTGGCTCTTGCTCTGGCAGCATCTGGACGCTGCCTTCCCCGCGGATATGTAATCTGGGCCTCGCCAGGCTCCTCTATATCGTCCTCCTCCTCCTGAGGTGGGCCTGCAATCCCCATTGGCAATGCCTGTCCCCTCATGATGGCCAAGTTGTGTAGCATGCAGCACACCACAATGAATTCGGAGACCTGCTGAGGGGAGTATTGAAGGCTCCCTCCATAACAGTCCGCATATCGGAAGCTCTGCTTGAGCACCAAAATTGTCTGTTCGATGATGTTGCGAGTGGCTGCATGGCTCTCATTGTAGAGCTGCTCGGCTTCTGTGGTGGGGCTGTGTAGAGGGGTCATGGCGAACCAGATGTCTAGGCAGTATCCTTTGTCCCTGATCTGCCAGCCTTGCCCTTCTTTTTGTCACTGAAATATTTGTGAGACACTACTCTCATGCAAGATGAAAGCATTGTGTGCGCTCCCTAGATAGCAGGCATTCACTGCAAGGATTCGCTTCATGTGGTTGCACAACAGCCGAACGTTTAGGGAGTGGTATCCCTTTCAGTTTCTGAATACCTCTGCAGTGGCGAATGGTGCTCGCAAGGCCACATGTGTACAGTTAATGGATCCTTGAACCCTCGGGAAGCCTGCAATTCTGCCAAACCCACATGCCCTCTCATTCTGGCTATCCCTGCTCAGTGGGAACTTTATGAAGTCCATTCTGTGGCCGTACAGAGCCTTTGTGACTTGGTGAAATGCAGCAATGTGTGACGACCTGATGCTGCATATGTCCCCTGCTGCTGTCTGGAAAGAGCCGGAGGCATAGAAGGCCAGTGCCACACTCATCTTTACTACGACGGGCAGCACAGTTGCGTTGGCATTGAAAGGCTGTAGGTCTGCCTGTAGGAGCTGGCATTTCTCTGTCAGCACCTCCTTTCGGAAGCACAACCTTTTCACACATTGCTTCTCAGAGAGCGGGAGGTATGAGAATTGTTACCAATAAACTTGTCAGGGGTAAGGCCTCCTTCCCAGATGTCTTCGGCCTGTCCTCATGCATAGCCCGACATGGCCAGCAGCCCTTCTTCTAGCTTGAAGCCACCTGCCAAAATAACAACCAGCATGATAGGCTGGTGAACTAGTAATGCCCCCATTAAATTCTTTCACTGACCTTGTAAGGTCACTGTAATTGCAGATAATACTGCCGTTTGCAAGTCGGAGCTTGACGCAGCGTGCTGTGTGCAACCATTGCCGTCAATGTGATCCACGATGTAGGATTCTCCTCCCTTCATTTAATTACGCCACTAATACCGCCTGCTGCACCCTGGGAACGCCGATTTATTCAGCCATTTCCTGGGACGGATGTTAAATGTGGCGTAAGGGCCGCATTTTCCATCCGGGGCACAAGTGCAGCATTGCACGAAGATTGACATCATGATCTAAGTCAAACTGGAGGGCGGAGCAATAAGTTCTTGTGCCACCGCAAATCAGGAGCCTAATCTGCAAGTCGAGCGCTAAAACCTGGATGCCCAGAATTACACCATTTACTGCCCCTCCAGGGCGCAAACAGGCGCAAAAGAGCAGAAAATCCAGTCCATTGTCTTTTTCTTTTTAGTTGTACAGGCAATGTGTAGCATATTGAGAGATACTGCATATGTCCCCTGCTGCTACCTGGAAGAAACCGGAGGCATAGAAAGCCTGCACCACAGTGACCTTCACTGCGACGGGCAGTGCAGTCGTGTTAGTGCTGGAAGGTTGCAGGTCTGCCTGTAGGAGATGTCATACCTATGTCAGCACTTCCTTTCAGAAGTGCAGCCTTCTCACACGCTGCTCCTGAGAGAGCTGGAGATATGAGTGTTGGTCCCTGTAAACCCGTGGGGGGGGGGGGGGGCAAGGCCTCTTCCCAGACATCTTTGGCATCTCACCCGTGGCCCGACATGGCTAGCAACCCTTCTTCTAGCTTGACGTCGCCTGCCAAAAGCAACTAGCATGATACACTGGAGAACTAGTAATGCCCCCATTAAATTCTCTCACTGACCTAATAAGGACATTGTAATAGCAGATAAAAGTGCCTTTTTCAAGTCGGAGCTTGACGCAGCATGCTGTGAGCAACCATTGCAGTCAATGTGACCTGCGATGTAGGATCCTCCTCCCTTCCTCCCTCCATTTAAATACGGCACCAAGACCACCTGCCGCACCCTGGGAACGTCGTTATTTTCCGATGTCTCCTGGGGCAGATGTTAAATGAGGCGTAAGGGGCAGATTTTCTATCCGGCATGCTAGCACAGCATTGCACAATGATTGACATCATGATCTCAGTCAAAATGAAGGGCGAGGTGGTAAAATTTTGTATTGGCACAAATCATGAGCCTAATTTACCGGCCGGGTGCTAAAACCTGGATGCCCGGCGTTACGTCCAGAAATACTATTTACCGCCCCTCCGGGATGCAAACAGAGGCAAGAGAGAGCATAAAATCTATATAATCTAGTTGCCAGTGGAAAAGTTTCTCGGTTTAAGCAGCTCTTTCCAAAGTTCTCACCTTCAGATGACAGGAAAATCTAAAGGAAGGATTTTGAGCAGAAAGCACTTCCCTACACATTGCTTCTTCTTTAATACATATACTGGCCAATCAGTAACAATAATAAACCCAAGCTATTGGAAACCCAAGATAAAAAAAGCAATAGGATCAAAAACATTGCACATAAAAGCAGCCACATATTGAGGCAATTAACAACCTCAAACAGTCCTAGTGAGAATAGCATAATAAAGAATTGCGCCTATAGTACATACCTCTGGCATGTGTTTGTTTGCGAATATTAATACACATGGATATCAATGTGTCATGCCAGTCAAGCAAGATCTGCCGAGTCATTGACTGAAATCCCTCCTGTATGCAGTATGATTATTAGTCCATAAATAAGCTGAATTTGCTATCTAGATATTGATTTATTGTGGATTTCCATCTATGTTACCAAAGTAGAGAAACGTGTCCCAATAACCACAAATTGAAAGATGGATATAAGAGATCTCTTCTAAATTTTGTTCACTGAAATAAACCTTAGATAAATTAAAAATATATATATTTTTACATTCCGATCACATTCTGAAAATGTTCAACACAAAAAAGCAATATAATGGCAAAATTAAATGATTTGTTAGGTGGAAATAGTTCAGTCGATAAAGATCAAAAACTTGGAATATCAATATTTGTGGCCATTGAGCCAAACTTTTAATTAATTCTCGGGATATAGGTGTCACTAGCAAAGCCAACATTTATTGCCCATCCCTAGTTGCCCTTAAGAAGGTGGTGGCGAGCTGTCTTCTTGTACCGCTGCAGTCCGTGTGGCGAAGGTATTCCCACTGTACTGCTAGGGAGGGATTTTACAGGATGTTGATCCAGTGACAATGAAGGAATGGTGATATATATCCAAGGGTGGAAATAACAATTCTAGAGCCCCCTGGATGCCTAGGGACTTACAGGGGGGGATAAAGAAAAAAAGGGAAGTGTATGTCTTATACGGACAGTTAAACACAGTAGAATCTCTGGAGGAATATAGAAAGTTCAGAGGTAAAATTAAAAAAGTTATTAGGAATGCGAAGAGAAAGCATGAAAAATTCTTGGCAATTAGAATTAAGGAAACCCCAAAGATGTTCCATAAATATATTAAGAGTAAGAGAATAACTAAAGAAAGGGTAGGGCCTATTATAGGCCATGAGGGTAATCTCTGTGTGGAGGCGGAAGATGTTGGTATGGTTCTCAATGAATACATTGCTTCTGTTTTCACAAAGGAAAGGGGCAATGCAGATACTGCCATCAAGGAGGAGTGTGAAATTCTGGATGAAATAAACATAGTGAGAGAGGAGGTATTAAGGGGTTTAGCAGCTTTGAAAGTGGATACGTGCCCAGGTCCAGATGAAATGTATCCGAGGCTATTGAGAAAAGCAAAAGAGGAAGTAGCCGAGGCCTTGACCATCATTTTCCAGTCCTCTTTGGATTTAGGAATAGTGCCAGAGGACTGCTAATGTGGTACCCTTGTTTAAGAAGGGAGAAAGGGATAAGCTGAGTAATTGCAGGCCTGTCAGCCTAAACTCAGTGGTGGAAAAATTATTGGAAAAAATCCTGAAGGACAGGATAAATCTGCATTTGGAAAGGCAAGGATTAATAAGAACATAAGAACATAAGAAATAGGAACAGGAATAGGCCATATGGCCCCTCGAGCCTGCTCCGCCATTCAATAAGATCATGGTTGATCTGATCATGGACTCAGCTCCACTTCCCCGCCCGCTCCCCATAACCCCTTATCCCCTTATCGCTCAAGAAACTGTCTATTTCTGTCTTAAATTTATTCAATGTTCCACAGCTCTCTGAGGCAACGAATTCCACAGATTTACAACCCTCTGAGAGAAGAAATTTCTTCTCATCTCAGTTTTAAATGGGCGGCACCTTATTCTAAGATCATGCCCTCTAGTTCTAGTCTCCCCCATCAGTGGAAACATCCTCTCTGAATCCACCTTGTCAAGCCCCCTCATAATCTTATACTTTTCGACAAGATCACTTCTCATTCTTCTGAACTCCAATGAGTAGAGGCCCAAACTACTCAACTTTTCCTCATAAGTCAACCCCCTCATCCCCGGAATCAACCTAGTGAACCTTCTCTGAACTGCCTCCAAAGCAAGTATATCCTTTCGGAAATATGAAAACCAAAACTGCACGCAGTATTCCAGGTGTTGCCTCACCAAAACCTAGTATAGCTGTAGCAAGGCTTCCCTGCTTTTGTACTCCATCCCCTTTACAATAAATGCCAAGATACCACTGGCCTTCCTGATCACTTGCTGTACATGCATAGTGTTCTCTTGTGTTTCATGCACAAGTACCCCCAGGTCCCACTGTACTGCGGCACTTTGCAATCTTTCTCCATTTAAATAATAACTTGCTCTTTGATTTTTTTTCTGCCAAAGTGACCTCACACTTTCCAAAATTATACTCCATCTGCCAAATTATTGCCCACTCACTTAGCCTGTCTATGGCCTTTTGGAGATTTTTTGCATCCTCCTCACACATTGCTTTTCCTCCCATCTTTGTATCATCAGCAAACTTGGCTACGTTACACTCAGTCCCTTCTTCCAAGTCATTAATATAGTTTGTAAATAGTTGGGGTCCCAGCACTGATCTCTGCTGCACCCCAATAGTTACTGGTTGTCAACCAGAGAATGAACCATTTATCCTGACTCTTTGTTCTCTGTTAGTTAGCCAATCCTCTATCCATGCTAATATATTACCCCCAACCCCATGAACTTTTATCAGGGTCAGTCAGCATGGATTTGTAAAGGGAAGATCGTCTGTGACTAACCTGATTGAATTTTTCAAGGCGGTAACTGTTGTGTATGGAGAAAGAGTCAGACTGAACACTGAGCTCAAAGTAAAGTGTGACCGTGGTCTTTTACTACAGGTCTCCAGAGTGCCTCTCCAACCTGTGAAGCCTTCTTAAATAACTGTGCTCCCAAGGGATTATGGGATCCCTTGGGACTCCGGGGAGTGAGCCCTCTGGTGGCTATACAGAATAAATACAAGTCCACATATATAACAACACTCCTCCGCCCCCCCACCCCCCAAAAGTCAATATGTGTAACTATTTACAATGTGAGTCGATCTGGGGCCCTTCTTGCCCAGGTTGATCGTCTCGGTGTGAAAGCTGGTGTTGTTGAATCATTTATTGGGGCCTCGCTGGGCTGCTGTGCAGCTGGCCTTGCTGGGCTGCCTGGTGTATTGGGCCGGGCAGGGCTGCTGTGGATGATGGGTTCTGTTTCATGGTCAACCGTGGTGCCGGGTGCCACTGGTGTGTATGTTGGCGGATCAAAAAAGGTAGGGTCCAAGGTGGGTTGCTCAGGATAGTCCGTGAATCTGAGTTTGATTTGGTCCAAGTGTTTCCAGTGAATGAGTCCATTTGAAAGTTTGACCCGAAACACCTTGCTCCCCTCTTTGGCCACGACAGTGACGGGAAGCTACTTGGGACCTTGTCCATAATTTAATACAAATACAGGATCATAGACTTCAATCTCGCGTGACACATTTGCACTATCATGTATGCACTTTGTTGAAGCCGCCTGCTCTCTACCTGTTCATGCGGATCAGGGTGAACTAACGAGAGCCATGTCTTAAGTGCTCTTTTCATGAGCAGTTCAGCAGGTGGGATCCCAGTGAGTGAGTGTGGTCTCGTGTGGTAGCTAAACAGGACTTGGGATAGGCGAGTCTGCAGTGAGCCTTCAGTTACCCTCTTCAAGCCTTGCTTGATGGTTTGCACTACTCTCTCTGCCTGACCATTGGATGCTGGTTTAAACGGGGCAGATGTGATATGTTTGATCTCGTTATGGATCATGAATTCTTTGATTCAGCACTGGTAACACATGGCCCGTTGTCGCTCACCAGGACATCGGGTAAGCCGTGTGTGGCAAATATGGCCCGCAGGCTTTCAGTAGTGGCAGCGGACATGCTAGCCGACATTATCTCACATTCAATCCACTTGGAGTACACGTCGACAACCACAAGGAACATTTTACCCAAGAACGGGCTTGCATAGTCGACATGTACACTAGACCACGGTTTTGAGGGCCAAGACCATAAACTTACGGCCCCTCCCTGGGTACATTGCTTAACTGTGAGCATGTATTACATCTGTGAATGCAGGACTCTAAGTCTGCATCGATACCGGGCCACCACACATGGGATCTGGCTATCACTTTCATCATTACGATGCCTTGGTGGGTACTGTGGAGTTCACTGATGGAAGTTTCTCTGTCCTTCTTGGGGACCACTACTCGATTGCCCCACAGAAGGCAGTCTGCCTGTATAAATATTTCATCTTTGCACGGCTTTACCTCTTCCTGCATTTCCACTGGGACACTGAACCAATTGCCGTGAAGTACACAGCTTTTGACTAGAGATGGCTCCTGGCTTGTCCAGGTTTTGATCTGCCGGGCAGTGACGGGTGATTGCTCATTCTCAAATGCTTCCATAACCATGGCTAGATCTGCGGGCTGCGCCATTTCCACCCCGTGGTGGGCAATGGCAGCCTACTGAGAGCATCGGCGCAGTTTTCCGTGCCTGGCCTGTGGCAGATGGCATAGTTGTCTGCGGACAACATGAGCGCCCATCTCTGGATGCGGGTCGATGCGTTTGTATTTATCCCTTTACTCTCGGAAAACAGGGATATAAGTGGCTTATTGTTTCCACTTCGAATTTTAGCCCAAACAGGTATTGCTACATTTTCTTTACCCCATAGACATACGCTAACACTTCTTTTCAATCATGCTGTAGGCTCTCTCGGCCTTAGACAGACTCCTGGATGCGTAAGCAACCGGTTGCAGTTTCCCGAAATCATTAGCTTGTTGCAATACACACCCGACGCCATATGATGATGCATCACATGCTAGTACCAAACACTTACATGGATCATACAACACAAGTAATTTGTTTGAGCATAACAATTCTCTCACTTTTACAAAGGCATTTTCTTGGCTTTTGCCCCAAACCCATTCGCCCCCTTTTCGTAGTAAGACATGCGGTGGTTCTAGCAGGGTGCTAAGACCCGGTAAGAAGTTACCAAAGTAGTTCAAGAGTCCCAGAAATGACCGCAGCTCCGTCACGTTCTGTGGCCTCGGTGCATTCTCGATTGCCTCCATCTTCGCGTTGGTGGGCCTGATGCCGTCCGCTGCAATCCACCTTCCCAGGAACTCCACTTCAGATGCCAGGAAAACGCACTTCGAGCATTTTAACCTGAGCCCCACGCAATTGAGTCAACTAAGGTTCTGCAGGTCCTCGATTATGTTCTGACCTGTGAACAAGATGTCGTCCTGGAAGACCACGGTGTGCAGGACCGACTTCAGTAAACTTTCTATGTGTCTCTGGAATATCACCGCCGCTGATCGGATTCCAAACGGGCATCTGTTATAAACAAAAACACCTTTGTGCGTGTTGATGCAGGTGAGGGCCTTCGATGATTCCTCCAGTTCCTGCGTCTTGGAGGCTGAAGTCAGATCCAACTTCGTGAACGTCTTTCCTCCTGCCAGCATTGCAAAGAGGTCGTCGGCTTTTGGTAATGGGTATTGGTCCTGCAGGGAGAAATGATTGATAGTTACTTTGTAATCGCCACAGATTCTGACAGTGCCATCTCCCTTGAGGACTGGGACGATAGGACTGGCACACTCGTTGAACTCGATCGGTGAAATGATGCCCTCTCATTGCAGCCGCTCTAGCTCAATCTCTACCCTTTCTCTCATCATGTATGGTACTGCTCTCGCCTTATGATGGATGGGTCGTGCCCCTGGAATTAGGTGGATTTGCACTTTTGCTCTTTGGAATTTCCCAATGCCTGGTTTGAACAGCGAAGCAAATTTGTTTAAGACCTGGGCTCATGAAGTGTCTTCAGTGGGCGATAGCGCTTGGATAGCGTCCCGGTTCCAGCGTATCTTTTCCAGCCAGCTCCTGCCGAGCAGCGTGGGACCATAGCCCGGTACCACCCAGAGTGGTAGCTTTTGCACCGCTCCATCGTAGGAGACTTTTACGGTAGCTCTGTCGATTACAGGAATCAGTTCTTTCGTGTAAGTTCTTAGTCTCCTGTGAACTGGAGTTAAGACTGGCCTTGAGGCCTTGTTGCACCACAACCTTTTGAAAGTCTTTTTGCCCATGATGGACTGGCTCGCGCCCGTGTCCAGCTCCATTGACACCAGGAGTCCATTTAGTTCAACATTCAGCATTATCGGGGGACAATTCGTGGTAAATGTGTGCACCCCATGTACCTCAGCCTCCTCTATCTGAGGCTCTGGTTCGTGGATCTGTTCTCCTCTGCAACGTGGTGGTTTGCAGGCTTAGCAGCTCGCCAGCACACTCGTTGGAGGTGTCCCGTTGTTCCACAGCCCTTGCAAACGTATCCTTTGAATCGGCATGAAAGGAAATGCTGATCACCCCCGCAGCACCAACAAGATGTTAATGGCCTTGCATTCATCACCCTTGATGGTGGACTCTGAGCATGTGCTCCAAATGTCCTTCAAATTCGCCATGACCTGCAAGGCGTCTTAGCTCGTTGACATAACTTGCCACTTCCTGGCCTTCTGACCTTTTGTAGGTGTAGAACCGGTACTCGTCATCAGAACGCTTTCCTTCAGGTTCAAATGCTCTCGGATCAGTGTGCACAAATCGTCGTACGATTTCTCCATGGGTTTCGCTGGAGTGAGCAGATTCTTCATGAGGCCATACGTTGGTGCCCCACAGATTGTGAGGAGGATCGCTCTATGTTTGGCAGCGCTCTCTTCCCCATCTAGCTCGTTGGCCACGAAGTATTGGTCAAGTCGCTCCACAAAAGTTTCCCAATCATCTCCCTCTGAAAATTTCTCCAGGATACCCACTATTCTCTGCATCTTTGTATTCGCTATCTGTATCTCGTCGCCAGTTGTTGTGTATGGAAAAAGAGTCAGACTGAACACTATGAGTTCAAAGTAAAGTGTGACCTTTATCTTTTATTGCAGGTCTCCAGAGTGCCTCTCCAACCTGTGAAGCCCTCTCAAATACTTGTTTTCCCAAGGGATTATGGGATCCCTTGGGACTCCGGAGAATGAGCCCTCTGGTGGCTGTACAGAGTAAATACAAGACCACATATATAACAGTAACCAGGAGGGTCGATGAGGGTAGTGCGTACGATGTACTGTATATGGACTTTAGAAAAGCTTTTGATAAGGTCCCACATGGCAGACTGGTCACAAAGGTAAATGCCCATGGGATCCAGGGCAATGTGGCATGTTGGATCCAAAATTGGCTTAGAGGTAGGAAGCAAAGGGTAATGGTTGATGGATGTTTTTGTTACTGGAAGGAAGTTTCCAGTGGGGTTCCGCAGGGCTCAGTACTGGGTCCCTTGCTTTTTGTGATATACATCAATGATCTAGATAACTATAGGGAGTATGATTAAGAAGTTTGCAGATGGCACTAAAATTGGCTGTGTGGTTGATAATGAAGAAGAAAGTCATGGACTGCAGGAGGATATCAATCTACTGGTCAGGTGGGCAGAACAGTGGCAAATGGAATTTAATTCAGAGAATTGTGAGGTAATGCACGTGGAGAGTGCTGACAAGGAAAGGGTATACACATTAAACGGTCGGCCTCTCAGAGGTTTGTAAATCTGTGGAATTTGCTGCCTCAGAGAGCTTTGGAAGCTGGGACATTGAATAAATTTAACGCAGAGATCGACAGTTTCTTAACCGATAAAGGATTAAGGGGTTCTGGGAAGCGGGCAGGGAAGTGGACCTAAGTCCATGATCGGATCAACCATGATTGTCTTGAATGACAGAGCAGGCTCGAGGGGCAGTATGGCATACTCCTTCTCCAATTTCTTATGTTCTTATGTTCTTATATTAAAAAAAGGGACTTTGGAATGCAGGCCAGGTGGATAAATTGATTAAGAAGGCATATGGAATTCTTGCCTTTTTTGGCCGTGGCATAGAATATAAGAGCAGGGAGGTTATGCTTATATTGTATAATACTCTGGTTAGATCACAGCTGGAATACTACATGCAGTTCTGGTCTCCATATTATAGGAAGGGCGTGATTGCACTCGAGAGGGTGCAGAGGAGATTTACGAGGATGTTGCCTGGAATGGAGAATCTTAGCTATGAGGACAGATTGGATAGGCTGGTATTGTTTTCCTTGGAACAGAGAAGGCTGAGAGGCGACTTCATTGAGGTGTATAAAATTTTGAGGGGCCTGGATATAGTGGATAGCAAGGGCCTATTTTCTTTGATGGAGGGGTCAATTACAAGGGGGTGAGGGGTGATAGCGGTGGTGGAGGGCGAGAGGATATGTATTGAGATGAAATGAACTAGTTTGTGGAGTATGCTTGTCGCATACCACTTCAATTTGAGACAATGAAAGTCATTAGAACTTCTTGTGGGTCATCCAGATGCATTAGATGGTTCAATTCATTTGGGAGCACTGGTAAATTATTTCTGAGGTACCCCATCGCAAGTAGGAGCTGATAGCTGGTTTAATTGGTCACTTTACTGAAGTTTTTTTTTAAGGTTTCTTAGAGATAGAAATATGTGAATGTATAGAGCTGGAGAAGACCATTGCAGTCCATCTCATCAGCCTGAAATTCAAAAAATATATTATAGCGTATCTATCATACCTCTTAATTGATTAATTTGCCCCAACAATCCAGATTCCTCTTGAATTTTTTAACACTAGACATTTCATGCACAAAGCTTTCAACTAATTGGATAACTGCTTTGCACAAATGGAAACATCACAACTTTGGAAATCTATGGTGAGATGATATAATTCATGCCAATGATTCATTTTCAGAACATTCTTAACATTCAAAATTCCAATTTTTTGAAAATGGTAAACATGAAAAGTAACCATTTTGGTGTAGGTTTGCCTCTTCTAATAGCTCAGAGGGTAAACCATGTTAAATATTGTGACAGAAGTTCTTCTCTCTAATTTAAGTAGGGTATTGGCACCTGAAATGGTTACCGAGAGAGATTAGCCTGTAGGACACTTGAATGGAGGTGTAAAATTTAGTGACTCAGCAGCTCTTAAAGAGCTGCAGCTCACCATGAAAGGGAAAATGTGGTCTAATTGTTCACTACAGTACTGTAGAGACTTATGGACAATACTGTTTCCATGATGCTGAAATGTTCAAGATCCTGCTGTAGAACATTCACCAAAGGTTTGTGGCCCTAAATATATGGGTGGAAGCTATGGAAGAAGATCATGGACTATGTCATTGCAGGTCTTTATACTTGGCTGCAAGTAAGGAAGATGTTTTCTGTTATCAGAAGAAAGGCAGAGGTAATTTTGCACTTTTTTTGTGAACCCCATTAAGCATGGCACAAAATAATGTTGAGGACTTGTGCATGCTCAAAGAGGTTCTATTTAAAGCATTCCACCTAACCATTGCACCTTTGTATACATTCTTTCATCCTCCCAAAGCTAGACAGCATAGTTTTCATGTAGGTGGAAGAGACAGATGTGGAACACAAACAGGCGCTCAGACCTCCAGCTCCAGATGTTCGTCAACTGTTAACATGTTTCTCAGTGAGGTAAGCAGCTATACATGCAAAGGTTAGCCATGGATTCTGAAGAACCACCCCCAGTGTTTATTTTCTTTTAAAAATATGATCTGCCACATAATGAATATGTCATGGCTGCTTCCTGGATAACAAGATCCATTAACATGCATTATCATTTTTTTTGTGGACAGATACTATCTGAGCATTAAATGAATGTACAGTTGTTTTGTTCAAGTAGTCCATGGTGTTGCTATGATGAGCTTGGAGATCCTCACAACTGCCATCAACACTGCTCTGTTCTCAAAAGTATCCTGTCATTAAGTGAATGCTCTGCACTGTCCAGCTGTGCCCTCTTTCTGCAGAGAAAATGATGAAGTTATTACTCCTGTCAAATGTGCAAATTAATAGGAACATAGGTTTTATGTTTATGGAGCCTGACCCATGAAAACATAAAGTTTGGACAGCCCTGCAATAAGCCATTTCAAGATATATCAAGGCACCTCCATCTGCACTTCAACATTACTGAAATACATCAAACAATTGCACTGGTAGTCTTATAAGCTTGGATGAAGTTTTATTCCACTTTATTTTATGATTATGCACCATTTTAAGTAGGCTGTTTTCAGACCATATCCTTGCTCACCCAAGAGCCATTCAGATATCCTCTTCAAACATGGCTGGCATGCATAAATTTTGTAACATAAAATAATTGTTTTTTGATCCAAAGAATTTTGAAATATTCAACATAATGGCCCAGAATTTGCAGTTGTAATGATAGCGAAACTGTCAGTGTTCACCTCGTTATAACGATGAAACTGACTGCAATTTCTAGATACGCACATGCGCAGTTAAACGCGAAACTCCAGAAGTTGCTGTCAGTCATTCTCTGCTCCTCCAAAGGGCGCACTGCTGAACTCCCTGGAGCTGGCAATGAATTGAAATCACTGAGCTGACGAAAACTTAGGGGTCGAAATTCGGTTGCTACCGCCAGTTGATACCGCCTGAGTGAGGTGGCAACAGGGCGTGAATGGCTGGCCGGCGGCATTAGGTGTCACCTGGTGGGAAATTCGGTTGTCCTTTGTCAAGGGTATAAATATTTTCCGCTCCTCCAACTACCAACATGGAAATCCTGACGTCAGTACGCGTGCAGCACCTCCTTGGTGCTGGTCTCGCCAAATTCACTTTGGCCACTTCATTTACCGGCTGACGGCCATGACGCCTGAAAAACTGACATGCACAAGGAGGGGAATTGAATCCGGGGCATTATTTAAAGTGAGTTGCAGCCGGCCCACAGAATTCGTGGTCCGTGCTGTGTTGGTTAGTTTCCTGTGGAACTGATGGGGCCCCAGACACGATGGCAGCGGTGTGCCTGTGTGGATGCAAGTTGGCTCTGCATCAGGGCAGATTGCAACTGCAGCACACCACTGAGCTGATTGATGCCACCACTCACTGACGACACGACAACCTGCATACCATAGTGGGTACTCAGTGGCTACTATCACGTCAGCCCATAGCCCATGCTACCATTTCTGGGACCTCATGGTCACTTGAAGCATCCAACATCCGTTGGTCTCTAACAAGGATGGGCTCGAGGGGCTGCTGAGACACAAATGCAATTATTGAGATGGCCTCCACCACACTCAAAGCAAGTGCATCAACACTCTCGGGCACCCTTGACAAAACACCCAGCAGATCGCAGTGTATCTGCAATGACAGTCTTGCGAGATCTTCTAAGTCGGCCTCATCATCACTCAGGCACGCACTCACCGTCCAGGGAGCTGGCCACCTGATCTCCACTCCTCTGTGGCGTTGCTGCAGGCCACTGGTTCCTGGAGCACCACCTTCATCTCCCTGACCACGCCTTCTGACAAAAAGCTGCTGGCCCCACTCTGTGAGGACGCTGGATCCTCTGTCACATCCAGAGAGGTGTATTCTGCCTCCTCATCCTCTCCACCATCACCCACAGTGGAAGGCTGATGTGCAGGCCCCTGGCCATCTGAGTCATCATCTGAAAGCACAAAGCCAGAGAAGAGTGGTTACCTGCAGGGAAGGGGGCCAGGAACGACAAACACATTTGAGAATGGCAGTCTCATGGAAAGAACTGAAGGATTGTGGTATCAGGCCTAAGTGGCTGCGGACACTGCAAAGGAAATCAACATGCCGTCACTATCCCCAGGGATTTGGCCTCACCCTCCGCCATTGCACCAACTTGAATGCCCATCAGGGCCGAGATGCGTTTCTCGAACGGAGTCAGATCCTGGAATTCAGAGTCCCCTCCTGCAGTCCACATTTGCTCCCTGTGGTTGTGAGCGAGCTTGGTCCTGTGAGATTAAAGAGAATGTCTGAGTTACAGCCCTTCTATCAGTGTGTCCCAAGTACCTTACATAGTTTACTAAATGTAATTATATGAGAGTCTTCACAGTTCGATGTAACTTCCATTCACTGCGTGGACTTGCTGTGGCAATGCTTGAATCAGGGGGCCAGGACCTAAAAGTAACGGGGAGGCTACTGTCTTCGAGATGCATGTGAAGACTGAGGAGTTAACAACATCAGGGGTGGGTCTGCATGGTTAACAGCACACGCAGGGCCTTGCAGTGAGTGAGGCTTCAATTGGGATCCTTGCATGTAGAGCATGGATGCTGAAACATTACTTTGAGCAGAGAGTGCACATTGAGCTCAAAGCTTAGCATTAGCATGTTGATGGTTTAAATTTAAGATACTGACCCTCACCAGCCGCATCATCTCGTTCCACTTTTGTAGGCATTGATAGGAGTTCAGGAAGAGCTATCTCTGCAGCTGCACCAAACTGACCTGAGAAGTACAAGGGGGGGAGGAAGAACAATGGAAGAGCTATAGTGGTAAGGGATTCAATATTCAGGGGAGCAGACAGGTGTTTCTGCGGCCACAGACGTGACTCTAGGATGGTATGTTGCCTCCCTGGTGCCAGAGTCAAGAATGTCACTGAGCAGCTTCAAAACATTCTGGGGGGAGAAGATGAACAGCCAGAGGTCATGGTCCATATCGGTACCAATGACATAGGTAGAAAGAAGGATGAGATCCTGCAGGCAAAGTTTAGGGAGCTAGGAGAGAGATTAAAAAGCAGAACCTCAAATGTAGTAATTTCCGGATTACTCTTGGTGCCACGAGCTAGTGAGTACAGAAATTGGAGGATAGAGCAGATGAATGCATGGCTGGAGAGATGATGCAGGATGGAGGGCTTTAGATTCCTGAGGCATTGGGACCGCTTTTTTGGGAGGTGGTACCTGTACAAGCCGGATGGGTTGCACCTCAACAGAGCTGGGATCAATATCCTTGCGGGAGGGGTTTGCTAGTGCTGTTGGGGAGGGTTTAAACTAGCTTGGCAGGGGGATGGGAACCTGAGAATAGAATCAGTAGGGAGGGGAGTAAAGCTGGAATTGGAAAGCAAAAATATTGAAAGTGAACTTGAAGGACAGAGGAAACAGGGCTAGAAAGTAGTCAACAAGGCGGTCTGGCTATACTAAGTGCTAAATACTTAAATGCAAGGAGTATAGTGAATAAGGCAGATGAGCTGAGAGCACAGGTAGAAATTTGGGAGTATGATATTATAGCCATTACAGAGATATGACTAAAAGAGGGGCAGGTATGGTAGCTCAACATTCCCAGTTACAGGATTTTCAGACGGGATAGAGAGATGGGTAAAAAGTGAGGGGGGTCGCGGTATTGATTAAATAAACTATTACAGTTGTGAAGAGGGATGATTTGTTGGAGGGATCATCAAAAGAGGCCATATGGGCCGAACTGAAAAACAAAAATGGAGCAATCACACTGCTGGGATTGTACTATAGACCCCCAAACAGTGAGAGGGAGATAGAAGAGCAAATACATAGGCAAATTTCTGAGAAATGCAAAACTGAGCAGTAATAGTAGGGGATTTCAACTACCTAATATTAACTGGGATAAAATTAGTGTGAAGGGTATAGAGGGTGCGGAATTCCTAAAATGCACTTTTTTAGTCACTATGTAGTAAGCCCAACATGAGAGAGGGTAGTTCTGGATTTAGTTTTAGGGAATGAAGCTGGGCAGGTGGAAAGGATTTCAGTGGGAGAGCATTTAGGTGCTAATGAATATGATTCAGTTAGAGTTGCTGTACTTAAGGAAAAGGACAAGGATAGACCAGGAATAAAAGTTTTAAATTGGGGAAAAGCTAATTTTGCTAAGCTGAGAGTGGACTGGAAACAGCTACTTGAAGGTAAATCAGTGTCAGAGCAGGGGAGGCATTCAAGGAGGAGATCCTAAGGGTTCAGACCAAATATGTACCCAAAAGAAAAAGGTGGGATTAACAAATCTAGAGCCCCCTGGATGACGAGGGACATACAAAATAGGATAAAGAAAAAAAGTGAGGCTTATGGCAGAATCCGAGGGCTAAATACCACAGAATCTTTAGAGAAGTATAGAAAGTGCAGGGGTGAATTTAAAAAGGATATTAGAAAAACAAAGAGAGAGCATGAAAAATTCTTGGCAAGTAAAATCAAGGAAAACCAAAGATGTTTAATCAATATATTAAGAGCAAGAGGATAACTAAAGAAAAGGTAGGGCCTATTAGAGACGATGAGGGAAATCTGTGTGTGGAGGCGGGAGACGTGGGTATGGTTCTTAATGAATACTTTGTATCTCTTTTCACAAAAGAGAGGGGCGATGCAGACATTGCTATCGGGGAGGAGTGTGAAATATTAGGTGAAATAAACATAGTGAGAGAGGAGGTATTAAGGGGCTTAGCAGCTTTGAAGGTGGATAAGTCCCCAGGCCCGGATGAAATGTAGTGCATGCAGTTCTGGTCAACGCATTACAGGAAGGATGTGATTGCACTGGAGAGGGTACAGAGGAAATTTATGAGGATGTTGCCAGGAGTGAAGAACCTTAGCTATCAGGACAGATTGGATAGGCTGGGTTTGTTTTTCTTGGAACAGAGGAGGCTGAGGGGAGACCTCATTGTGTATAAAATTATGAGGGGCCTAGATATAGTGGATAGAAATGGCCTTTTTCCCTTAGCAGAGGGGTCAACAACCAGGGGGCATACATGTAAAGTAATTGGTAGAAGGTTTAGAGGGAATTTGAGGGGAAATTTCTTCAGCCAGAGGGTTGTGGGGGTGTGGAACTCACTGCCTGAAAGGGTGGTAGAGGCAGAAACACTCATCACATTTATAAATACTTGGATGTGCGCTTGAAGTGCCGTGATATACAGAGCTGGAAAGTAGGATTAGGCTGGATAGACTCTTGTTGGCCGGTGTAAGAATAAAAGTGTTTATTAATGATTAAAATTGATTCTGTGTAGGTATAAATGTTAACAGTGTAGGCCATACAGAAAGGCCTGTTTGTGTTGAAACAAAATGAAGGCTCACAGTTTTCCAGCATGGGTTGAGTTTTGAAAAAAACAAAATGGAAGCCCACAGAGCTGCCGCATGGGTTTTGTGTATTGGAAAGGCATTTAAATTAATCAAGAGATGGGTGAGCCAGGCCAGACAGCCACATGTTTGAGGAGAGCCAATAAGGAACTGCCCTGGAACCAAGGTCCAATCTCAAGGCTTTCGGAGGGACAATGGCTTTGAGAGGTTTAAAAGAACTCAGCCAAAGACCTTTCTCTCTCTCTTGGACCAACCAGCCAAAGGGAAGTAACGTATATCACTCTTTATTATAACCTCATAGTATCTGTTGTAATTAAGGTGGTTGTGCATGTGTGTGTGTGTGTTTTTTAATAAACTGTTCCAATTGTTTTAGAAGAATTATCTCACTGTCAAATTTAATGCCAGAGATTTAGAACTCTTACACCGGCACGAACACGATGAGCCGAAATGACCTCCTTCCATGCTGTAAATTTCTATGATTCTATGATTGGCTGTCCTGGCCACCACGTCACTCGCAGAAACTTGTTGTGAGATTTCCCTCCATAGGCCTTTGTGAGTTGGTACCTATCGCCTCTTCAGGGCATCAAGGTGTGCATCCAGGGTGGCCTCCGCGAATCAGAGGGCACGTTGATAAGCTGCTGCTGCTAGGTCTGCCATGCTCACTGTCTGAGTGAGTGCGTAGGAAGAAAATATAACCACAAGGCGTTGAGACGCCCAATCAATGCCTCAATGGAATCCAGGTGGCACCACTAAGTCTGTGGCGCAGCTCCAAATGCAGCCTAGTGCCCCAAATTTGAGCCCATGCTTAACGGTCCACTTAACGTAATTTACCACCTCGAGGTAAGTGTGCAACAGCATGATTTTATGCTGAAATCCACTTTTCAGGTGGCAAAACTGAATTTCACGTTGCGGAGCCGTGCCTAATGCCTGGCGGTAAAAAATCATCTCAGCCGAAGGCATCATCGCAAAATCGGCGATACCAAATTTCGACACCTTTAGCTTTTGCACTGGAAAATCGCTCTTATAAAAACCTAAAATAGCTTTCTTTGAGGTCAGCAGCACCACTGATCGCAAAATCTGGGCCAATAATTCCTTACAACAGACTACCTGCTTGTTTAAGGAGTAGATTCATTTGTAGTTGATGAGATTTTTGAGAAGGTGCCCATATTTGCACAGTTAAGTATACCCTTCACTTTTGAAAATCCTGCAATAATGTAGAACTCATGCTTTGACAACTGTTGTTCTTTTTTTTGGAGAAACAAATGAAGCGTAAAAAATGCATCATGAAACTTCAATTACTTTCTGAATACAACTGGACAGTGTGCTTTGAGCAATGACAGTATAATCTCTGCCTGGAGCTTGGAAGGTGGCTGTAGAAAAATAAAAATCAAAGCACAGGTATAGCAATAGGATTAACTGAAACAGTATTTGGAGCAATGAAGTCATAGGCCTCTGTGATGACCTCGTGCTCATTATGGATCTCCTTACAATCTGCTTTTCAAAGATACCAAGGGGGTGATAACGGGGCGAAAATGGTTTTGCGACCGGGCAATATCAGCGACTCCCGCTAAATTTGATGGTAGTTTGGTGTTGCGCCCCAATCTCCTTTGCCCAGAGATCGTGACGTCTTCGCCGTGTGCATCGCCCGGGTAACGACCCGGACCCGAAATTGCGTTCCGCCCCTTGCAGCATCGCCGGCCGAAAACACCGACAGTTGCAGGAGTCTCTTCGCAGGCGATGCTTCAAGGCGAGGTGACCTAGGTAATTAAAGAAAAACCTTACCTTCTCTCTTTCAGGTTTTTTCGTGGGTTTCTCCCCACGATTGATCAGCCTGGCACATTGCTTGAGTGCCGGGCTGATTGGACGGGATCCCGGCTGCCATCGTGGAGAAGGGACGTTTTGTTTCTTTGTAGAGCCTGCAGTGATGGCCCTTCCCTTTAAGGGAGGGATGGAGCCTTTCAATGTGGCAGCGCAGCATGGCCCAGTGTGCAGCGCTGCTCCACTCATCGCCCCGCCTGCTGCCAATTACACTCCAGGAAGGAAGTAGATCGTCTGATTTAGCGCTCCACTTCCTTCCTGGAGTGCAACCGCTGAATGTTTTTAAAGTTTGAAACCAGTAGCGCCTGGTGGTAATTTTTCAAACTTTTAAAGTTAATGCCCCAAACGGGGGAGGGGGCTACCGAATTTCACACCCCAAGATAATTCATCCGATAAATGTTTCTATTTGGAGATATATCTCTTTTAGGTTAAGCTTGTGGTACTCTTCAGATAGAGCAATAGCTGCAGTTATCCCAATCAGACTTATGTTGGCAAAAACTCAACACGTATTATATATTACAATTACACTCATCAGAATCGGTGCTCGAAATAATGGTACATGAATGCATTGACTCGTGATGTAGATTGGATGCACCCTGAATAATTAGCTAAATCTCTCGATTGTAACACTGTGTGGACTTGCAGGTGGAAGTGACTTGGATGGAGGGCTTTGGCTGGTGGAAAATTGGCCAGAATTGCAATTTCTGCTCAACTTCCAATTCTTGTTAAGAAATGGACTTCGCAGCTAGAAAAATCTTCAATTTCCTTGTAAGTTTATCCCGTTATTGATAATCTTAATATAAATACTATTTTGGTTCCTTAGACTGCGATCTACAATTATCTATTACGGACTGTAATAAAATGATGCCACACAAAATGTGCTCAATGTTTAAACTAATAATGAAAAATAATTAAGAAAATCAGTAGCTCCTAAAATAAGTTCGAATTCTGCATTACACTGAAATGAATATCCTGAAAATAACTTTCCACTTTACAGTGAAATGGAATGAGAAGCAGGGCTGTCTCAATTGGAACGCAGTGGGACCACCAATATGTCATGTATATATTTGCTAGCACTCCAAACAACAGGAATACAGTTCCGATTGACTTATTTATTTCTGCTAAGTACGTCCCTGATAAAATTCCTTTAGAACTTACTTATTCTGGAAATCACAGCAAACCTCTTATTTCTTCCTCCCAGGAATTCGCTTTGATCCACGGAATAGTGGGAAATTCAACTAGTATATAATTGCTTTCTCTGCAACTAATAATGCTGCATAACAAATTTGGGGTTTGAATGAAAAAAATATCAGCAGTTGGCCCCTGACAATTACATCCAAATATTCCTTTGAGAATACAGAAATCCTACCAGGCTTGGGGGCATGAGTGATGGCCAGAAGACAGTTAAATCCTGTCAGCATTTTCACAGAGAACTGTGAGTAATCCTCAAGGGGGAAGAAATGTACATTTTTGATGAGCATGTCCTTAGGGTACTGCAAATATTTAAATATTTAACTAATAAGGAGAGCCCCAATAACAGAACTACAAAGTTGCATTTATGATGGCCGCCCCCTTCTCAACAATTATTTTACGCTTTTCTGTAGACACGTCTCATTGTCTTTGCACAACTCTATTCAGCCAGAAAGGGGAGGTAGTCAAGGTTGTAGAGTTTCCTACATTGCTTTCCAATGCCTCTTTGTGATCAATCAACAAGAGATATGCTTGTAGCAGTCAGAGATAAACAGAAACTGCTTCTGACCTTGGGAGGGAGGGGAGAATTACAACAGCATGTCTGCTCCCCCACCACCCACTCTGCCAGTGCCTTTGTTAGTGCCACACGGGCAGCTGGGCCAGACTGCTGCAGTCCATGCAGAGCTGCTCCAGTCTGTAGACAGGCCCTCTAGGCCCACAGCTGCTCGAGGTCTCCCAACACAACCATCTGAAGTGTTCTCTGAGCTTCCATTGAGAACAAAGTGTTTCCCCAGTGGCTACAGCTTAGGAGGGAAGCACTTCGTAGGAGCACAAGGATAGGACAGCACACAAGACAGGCATTAATGGCTTGCACAAAGGTCATTCATAATTATTTCTGTTAAATGATAGAAAGAGTTGTTTGAGAAATTTGATTTTGTTCTAAATTTGGTGTTGGTGTTTATATTTGTAGTGAAGTGAGGGCAAGACCCATAAGACTGGACTGAAGGAAGGGAATCGGTTGGTTGTAGTAAGGACAGCGGTGATAAGGATTGTGACACTGTTGGTGTTTTGAAGATGAGAGGGAGCATTCTTCGATGTACTGCTCTCTGAGAGCTCTGGCAGCTAGGGGCACTGGTGTAGATGCATTTCCTGTTCTTCCTCATCCTCATGCTCCTCTGCCTTCTCCTGCACTTCTTGCTGCCCCAGTGGTGATAAGGGTTCCCTCATGATGGCAAAGTTATGGAACATGCAGCAGACAATCAAAAATCTGGATAACTGCTCAGGGGTGTAGGGCAAACTTCTCGAGAATGTTCCAGGCAATGGGAGCACTACTTGAGCACTTCAATTGTTCGTTTGATTGCCCTTCTTGTTGTCATTGTAGGCCAGCTCTGCAGCTGTGCGCAGGAGTCATGGGCCATGTTTGATGGGGATTTCCCTTGTTACCCAGTAGACAGTATGTGACCTGATGGCCTGGTTGAAATAGAGATTTGGCACAGATGAATGAGTCTTGCTTGTTGCTAGGATAGTGTCACAGACCTGCATGATGCGCTGCCTGTGGTCGCAAATGAGCTGTACGTTGAGGAAGTGGAATAGCTTATGATTGATAAAGATGCCAGGCTGGTGATACAGAACACCCAAGGCAATGTGAGTGCAACCTATGGTGCCTTGCACCCTGGAGAAGCCTGCCATGTGGGCGAAACCTAGCGCTCTCTCATTCTGCTTTGTTCTATCGAGATGTATGTGTTCTTCCTGGTGTGGAGACCTCCCTGATACAGTGGTGGACTGTGAATTGTGAAATGTCACTAATGTCACCTGCTGCAGCCTGATAGAAGTCTGTGGCATAAACGTTCGGGGTCACAGTGCTTGCCCTGCTTGGAGGCTCAAGTTGTGGCTGCAGCCCGTGATATAGCTCAGTGACAAAGCTCGATAATAGCCTCCGATGTGAAGAAAAGGCACCTCATGCCTTGCTCCACAGTGAAGTTACTGGAGAAGTGGTCCCTGAAGACTCTCTGTGGCAATGGCCTCCTGCGCAGTGCCCTCCTTCTTATCCCTCTTCTATCCTTCTTACAGATCTCCTCCTCCTCCATTCCCAAAGGCAGCGCTATCAAACCCACCATGACTGAAGTCAAAGGGGCTGATATTGCCCTCAGCTTTGGGGCGGATAATTCGAATTATGTGATGAATGACCACCCTGTGGGGCAGAGAATAGTGGGAAAATGCTCTCTTTTCTTTAAAAAAATAATCGGGGTGGTTTTTGGGGCAGCAGAGGGGCGGACGCAAGTCGAGAATGGGGTGGAAGGCAGGCATGACATCAGCGCGACGCGGACATGCTGCATCGTACTGATGTGTATCAACATCGCTCCCCTCACTTAAATGGGAGGGAAGCTGCGAGGCCTACATCGAGCCCACTGGCCCACCAGGGAGGGTTTCGGCCGGGCCAGTGGCCTAGTAGCAAAGAGGGGGTGCTGGCCTGCCTGTTGGCGGCCTGCCTGAACCCATGGCCACCATTGTCGGGGTGGAAACATGGGGCACGGCGCAAACCCGTTTCTGCCGCACCTGGCATGGGGGTAATTCCGTGGGTCGGACCATCCGCCTGCCCCCGGTCGGAAAAGACTTAGAGGCGGTAATGGGCCTTAAGGAAGGAGACAATTTTGGCCCCAAACTATTTAGAAGGCAGCCAAAAACAGTGCAGCAACAGAAAAATCTTCTTCTCAGCTGTCAAACCTAATTTTCTGAAAAACGGATGTGGTCCGAGTGAATTTCTTGGTAAATAAGTATTTTAAAAATCAGTTCAGACAAAATCCAATTTTCTACAGTGCTATGTAATTGCAAGTTATTTCTTTCCTTTTTACCACCCCGGAAATCATCAGCCTATACTGGTAACTCTGAGTCATAAGAACATAAGAAATAGAAGCAGGATTAGGCCATTTGGCCCCTCGAGCCTGCTCCGCCATTCAATAAAATCATGGCTGATCTGATCTTGGCCTCAACTCCACTTCCCTGCCCGCTCCCCATAACCCTTGAGTCCCTTATCATTCAAAAATATGTCTATTTCCACCTTAAATATATTCAAAGACCCAGCCTCCACTGCTCTCTGGGGTAGAAAATTCCATAGATTTGCAATCCTCTGAGAGAAGAAATTCCTCCTCATTTCTGTGTTAAATGGTGGCCCCATATTCTGAAACTATGCCCCCTAATTCCAGATTCCCCCATGAGGGCAAATGTCCTCTCTGTATCTATCCTGGCAAGACCCCTCAAATTCTTAGATGTTTCAATAAGATCACCTCTCATTCTTCTAAACTCCAATGAGTAAAGGCCCAACCTGCTCAACCTTTCTTCATAAGACAACCCCTTCATCTTAGGAATCAACCTCATGAACCTTCTCTGAACTGCCACCAACACTCTGTACAGTTAAAGCAGGACTTCTCCGCTTTTATACTCTATCCCCCTTGCAATAAAGGCCAACATTCCATTTGCATTCCTAATGATTGCTGTACCAGCATACTAACTTTTTGGGCCCAAAATTCACCGTCCGTGAATGGACGGCTACCACAGGGTTTGGGTGGTCGATTGAAAAAAATCTATCGGCCGCCGCGGTCGAATGATTTTCCCTCCCAGAGCCATATTCAGCTCGGGGAGGATTTGAGCGGTGTTCACTTCCGCTGGAAACGGCGTGGTGAAGCCGCTGTAAAGGTAATTTTCCAGCGAAGAGGGAAGCACCGAGCGGGCCGCTGGAAAGGGACTACCCCAGTTAAATTCACCAAGGAAAATGTAGGACTTTTCCCAGCAGTGCCCCTGCAAGTTTTTTGATACGGTGCTCGAACGCGACAGAACTGGGGCCCTTTGTTCGGTAAATAGTTTTATTACTTATTAGTGTTTTTAATGTCATTTTCCATGGTCTGCAGTATTTAGCTTTTCATAAAGGTTTATTAATTGTTTCGGCTCCATTAAACCTGCTGAGTGCTGCTCAGACCCCTGTACTTTTGTACAACTTTCAGGTCTGACTCTTTAGTGGAGTCCTGAGGATGGGAGGAATGGTGGGAGGGCGATACCTGGTACACCTGCTCAGAAGCAGGGCGGCCCACAGGAGAAGGCATCACCGTCAGCACCGTGCAGACAGGCAGTGGGCAAGTGAGGCAGCAGCCATGATTCTTTCATTCTGCACCAGACCAGTGTGCACGCCGTCTTCACTGGCCCGAATCAGGATTGTGGTTGGCTGCTTGAGGGCAAGGGATATCTCCTGTCCACTTGGCTGCTACCCCAGGATAGCGCCAGAGCATGCATACAATGATGCGCATTGTGCCACCAGGTTCAGGGACAGCCGCTAGAGGTCGAGCCAGCAGTACCACCTGATGAGGAGGAGGAGGAGAAGGAGGAGAAGGAGGCGCAGGAGGAGGAGGAGGATCCCCGTCACCCCAGAGCTAGGAGGTGTCGACCCATTGCCACTCTGGAAGGGCCTGGTGCAGACTGTCCAGCACCCTCCTGGGAGGGTGCGTCCTCACCTATATAGAGGTCCCTGACACCTCCCCTGCAATCTCCCTCCATGCATTATGAACTGCCTGTCTTCCAGGTCTCCCCATGTCAGGAAACAGTATTCTTCTTCTGTCCTGCACACCGTCCATCAGTGTCTCCAGCTCCATATCAGTGAACCTTTTGGCTCTCCTTGCACTTCTTACATCAGTCATCCTTCCAAACTCCTTCCAAACTCCTTCTAAACTCCTTTCCCCCTCAGTGCCTTGCTGCAAACAGCTGGCTCATTAGAAACCCTTAGCTGAATGCTGAATTTCTCAGTCTTGATAATGTTCAAATTAAGACAGCCACACCACTGAAAACTCTACTTTGGAACTCAGTTACTCCCTTTTGGAGCTGAATATTGGGTGGCCCAGCCACTAAAAAATGTTGGCGCTAATGGCCACAAAAAGGTAGGGGGAGCACCAGCTTTACAGCGGTACTGAATTTCGGGCCCTTTGTGTTTCATGTACAAGGTCCGCTGAGTCATGCTTCTTTTGAATGTTCTTTATGGCTCAATCCAGTCTGTGTATTGTTGGGAAACTATTTGAAATAAATTTAGAGATGATGTTTCCACTCATGGGGGAATCTGGAACTAGAGGGCATAGTTTCAGAATAAAGGGCCGCCCATTTAAAACCGAGATGAGGAGGAATTTCTTCTCTGAGGGTTGTAAATCTGTGGAATCCTTTGCCGACATGAGCTGTGGAGACTGGGTCATTGAATAAATTTAAGACGGAGATAGACAGATTTTTGAACGATAAGGGAGTAAAGGGTTATGGGGAGCGGACAGGGAAGTGGAGCTGAGTCCATGATCAGATCAGCCATGATCTTATTGAATGGCGAAGCAGGCTCGAGGGGCCAAATGGCCTACTCCTGTTTCTATTTCTTATGTTCTTATGAGGCAAGTTAAAATATTGAAAATCTGAAATAGAGTGTGCCATAGAGGTAATACTACCTACTTTTTGGTCCCTGTCTTTGAATTTCAGTTATTCTGATTTTGATTTTGTCAACAACAACAACTTGCATTTTTATAGCACCTTTAATGCATTGAAACATCCCAAGGTGCTTCACTGGAGTATTTGGAAACAAAAAATTTGACACCAAGCCGCATAAGTAGAAGTTAGGGCAGGTGCCTAAAAGCTTGGTCAAAGAGGTATGTTTTAAGGTACGTCTTGAAGGAAGAAAGAGAGGTAGAGAGGCAGAGAGGTTTAGGGAGGGAGTTCCAGAGCTTGTGGCCCAGGGAACAGAAGGCACGGCCACCAATGGTTGAGTGATTATAATCAGGGATGCTCAAGAGGGCAGAATTAGAGGAGCGCAGACATCTCGGTGGGTTGTGGGGCTGGAGGAGATTACAGTGATAGGGAGGGGTGAGGCCATGGAGGGATTTGAAAATAAGGGTGAGAATTTTGAAATCTAGGTGTTGCTTAACCGTAATCCAATGTAGGTCAGCAAGCACAGGGTTGATGGGTGAGCAGGACTTGGTGTGAGTTAGGACACGGGCTTCCGAGTTTTGGATCACCTCTAGTTTAGAATGTGAGAGGCCAGCCAGGAATACATTGGAATAGTCAAGTCTAGAGGTAACAAAGGCACGGATGAGGGCTTCCACAGCAGATGACCTGAGGCAAGGGGGAGACGGGCGATGCTACGGAGGTGGGTTTAAGTGGTCTTAATTACGCTGCAGATATGTGGTCAAAAGCTCATTTCAGGGTCAAATATGACACCAAGTTGCGAACAGTCTGGTTCAGCCTCAGACAGGAGTTGGGGAGAGGGATGGAGTCAGTGTCTATGGAACGGAGTTTGTGGTGGGGACCGAAAACAATGGCTTCGATCTTCCCAATATTCATTTTGAGAAAAATTCTGCTCATCCAGAACTGGATGTCGGACAAGCAGTCTTGTAAAGTCCTGACCCTGCAGCACAGACTTACACGAGGCACATGCTGAAGTCACGGTCACTCTGGACCTGCATCTTTATTTCACAGTTCTCGAGTGCCACACTTGCCTGAGACCTGCCTTTGTATACCTGTGTGGAACAGGTATGCAGTGTCTCCTGCAAGTGCACCCCTGGTGGTAAAGTATGCTTGTGGTTTCAGGTCATATCTAGTTACAGTCATGTATAGCATGGTAAGATACAGTTATATACAGTAGTGTGAGATACATGACAAGTCTGATAATTTAGAGACAGTGGAGGGATAGAGAGAAGTGATAGTGAGGTAGAGCTGGGTGTCGTCAGTGTACATGTGGAAACTGACGTTGTGTCAGCTCAGTTATTAACAATTACAGTGTTTCTCTGCAGTGTGATGTAATTTTATTCACACAGCTAAATGTGTAACCAGCTTTGTATCATCAATCAGAAAGTATTTCACCTACTCAACCACAGGCAGCACCTCATGGAAGTCTAAATGAAATGTTTTGCGATAAAATTACTATAAAATCAATTGATTACATTCTGCAGTGGTTTGGTGAAGACTGTTATTCCTTGGCTATTTCTTCCGGCCAAACATAGCCCATCTCCATGGCCAAAATATCACCCATCTCCATCCCTACATCAGCTCATCTGCTGCTGAAACTCTCATCCATGCCTTTGTTAGCTCTAGACCTGACTACTCCAATGCTCTCGTGGCCGGCCTCCCACCTTGCACCCTCCGTAAACTTGAGCTTATCCCCAATTCAGCTGCCCATATCCTAGCTCAATCTCCATAAGCCGTAAGCACAAGACATTTCTGAACTTAAAGCAGCAACCCAATTCCGGAGCAACAAAGCAGCTCAACAGGCGGCTGAAGGCCGAGGTCCAACAAAAAACCCGCGACCTAAAGAATAGCTGGTGGGTGGAGAAAGCACAAGAGATCCAGCAGCTGGCCAACAGCCATGACGTGCAAGGATTATTCACTGCAGTTAAGACCACCTACGGCCCAAGTAGACAAGGCCCCACCCCACTCCTGTCCAAGAACGGAGAGGCACTCATTAAGGACACCGAGGCAGTCAGGGACTGCTGGAAGGTGCACTTTGAAGATCTCCTTAACCGAGACTCTGCCTTTGACATGTGTCCTTGACTCCATCCCGCAGCATGCTACCCACCACCATCTCAGCAAAATCCCAGCCCTGCACGAGATAGAAATGGCCATCCGTCAGCTCAAGAACAACAAGGCATCGGGAGCAGATGGAATCCCTTCTGAGGCACTGAAGTATGGTGGAGAAGCACTATTGGCATGAATGCATGACCTCATCTCTCTTATCTGGAAGGAGGAGAGCATGCCGGGAGATCTCAGAAATGCCATAATCGTGACCATTTTCAAAAAAGGGGACAAGTCCGACTGCGGCATCTACAGAGGAATCTCCCTGCTGTCGGACACTGGGAAAGTCATCACAAGAAGCCTCCTCAATGTCTTCTCCCTGTGACTGATGAGTTCCACCTAGAGTCACAATGCGGATTCTGTCCACTAAGGGGTACAACGGACATGATCTTCACCACACCACAAAGACAAGGGGAATGCAGGAACAGCACCAACCCTCGTACATGACCTTCTTTGACCTCACAAAGGTCTTTGACACTGTCAACCGTGACGGACTATGGAGCGGCCTCCTCCGTTTCGGCTGCCCCCAAAAGTTTGTCACCATCCTCCGCCTGCTCCACGACAACATGCAAGCCATGATTCTGACCAACAGATCCACCACAGACCCAAACCACATCCAGACCGGGTTCAAGCAGGGCTGTGTCATCGCACCAACGCTTTCCCTGTTCTTCCTTGCTGCAATGCTCCATCTGACTCTCAACAAGCTCCCCGCTGGAGTAGAACTAAACTATGGAACCAATGGCAACCTGTTCAACCTTTGTTACCTCCAGGCTAGATCTAAGACCATCCCATCCTCTGCCATCGAACTACAATACGCAGACGACGTATGCGTGTGCGCACATTCAGAGTCTGAACTCCAAGCCATCGTCAACATCTTCACTGAGGAGTACGAAAGCATGGGCTTTACGCCAAACATCTGTAAAACAAAACACCAACCTGACCACGCCACAGAGCACTGCCCCCTGGTCATCAAAATTCATGGCATGGCCTTGGACAACGTGGACCATTTTCCATACCTTGGGAGCCTACTATCAGCAAGGGCAGACATCGATGACGAGGTCCATCACCATCTCCAGTGTGCCAGTGCAGCCCTTGGTCGCCTAAGGAAGAGAGTGTTGAAGACTAGGACCTCAAATCAGGCAACAAGGACAGTAGTGATACCCGCCCTCCTATATGGCTCAGAGATGTGGAATATATACAGTAGACGCCACAAAGCCCTGGAGAAGTACCACCAGCGCTGCCTCCACAAGATCCTGCAAATCCACTGGGAGGATATGCGCACCAACGTCAGTGTTCTCGCTCAGGCCAATGTCCCCAGCATTGAAGCACTGACCACACTCGACCAGCTCCATTGGGCAGGCCACATCATCCGCATGCAGAACATGAGACTCCCTAAGCAAGCGCTCTACTCGGAACTTCTACACAGCAAGCAAGCCCCAGGCGGGCAAAACATTTCAAGGACACCTTCGAAGCCTCCTTGATAAAATGCAACATCCCCATTGGCACCTGGGAATCCCTGGCCCAAGACCACCCAAAGTGGAGGAAGAGCATCCGGGAGGGCGCTGAGCACCTCGAGTCTCATTGCCGAGAGCATGCAGAAATCAAGCGCAGGTGAGAATCCCGACCCACCCTTTTCTTCAACCACTGTCTGCCCCATCTGTTACAGAGACTGAAATTCCCGCATTGGACTGTACATTTGTTATATATACAGACTATTGATATACTCTCTGTGTAGTCACTGTATACTTGCATAAGATGGAGACTTGTTTGCATGATATACTTGTTATATATGTAAACCTGTAAATACCTTGTTTAACCACCAGAGGGCTCATCCCCTGGAGTCCCAAGAGATCCCACAATCCCTTGGGAGCACTTGTAGATAAGGAGGCATCTCAGGCTGGAGAGGCACTCTGGAGACCTGTGAGAAAGACTACGGTCACACATTACATTAAGCTTACAGTATCTGGTCAGATTCTTTATGCAAGACACAATAATTGGTGATGAGATACAGATGACGAACACCACCACAACAATGCAGAGAACCGTGAGCATCCTGGAAAAGTTTTCGGAGGAAGATGATTGGGAAACCTTCGTGGAGTAACTCAACCAATACTTCATGGGCAACGAGCTGGAAGGAGACGGGAACGCTGCCAAACGAAGGGCGATCCTCCTCACCATTTGCGGGGCACCAACGGATGGCCTCATGAAAAATCTGCTCGCTCCAGCGAAGCTCACAGACAAGTCGTACGATGAGTTGTGCACACTGGTCCGGGAGCATCTAAACCCAAAGGAAAGCATTCTGATAGTGAGGTACTGGCTCTACATGTACAAGAGGTCTGAAGGCCAGGAAGTGGCGAGCTACATCGCCAAGCTAAAGCGCCTTGCAGGACATTGCGAATTTGAAGGACACTTGGAACACATGCTCAGGGATTACTTTGTACTTGGCATTGGCCATGAAGTAATACTTTGCAAACTTTTGACTGCAGAGATCCCAACCTTGAGTAAAACCATAGCGATAGCCCAGGCGTTCATCGCCATCAGTGACAATACCAAACAAATTTCTCAGCACACGAGTGCTGCTGCAAGTTCTGTGAACAAAGTAACATTGTTTTTGAATCATAACGTACAGGGCAGGACTCACATGCCTGCAGCTGCATGTCCGCAGATGTCTCAGAGTCCACCATCAAGGATGGTGAATGCAAGGCCATTAACACCTTGTTGGAGCTGCAGAGGTGATCATCGTTTCCATTCATGCCGCTTCAAAGGATACGCTTGCAAGGGCTGTGGAACAATGGGACACCTCCAATGTATGTGCAGGCGAGCTGCAAACCCTGCTAATTCTGCAAATCACCATATTGCAGAGGAGGACAAATCCATGGTGGATCACGATGACCCAGAGCCTCAGACTGAGGAGGCAGAGGTATATGGGATGCACACATTTACCACAAAGTGTCCCCCGATAACGCTGAAGGTTGAATTAAATGGACTCCCGGTGTCAATGGAGCTAGACACGGGCGCAAGCCAGTTCATAATGAGCAAAAAGACTTTCGATAAATTGTGGTGCAGCAAGGCCTCAAGGCCAGTTCTGACTCCTGTTCGTGCTAAACTGAGAACGTACACAAAGGAACTGATTCCATAATCGGCAGTGCTACCATAAAGGTCTCCTACGATGGAGCGGTGCACAATTCACCACTCTGGGTGGAACCGGGCAATGGCCCCACACTGTTGGACAGGAGCTGGCTGGGAAAGATATGCTGGAACTGGGATGACATCCGAGCGCTCTCATCTGTCGACGCTACTTCAAGTGCCCAGGTCCGAAACAAGTCCTCATTGCTGTTCGAACTGGGCATCGGGAAGTTCCAACGAGCAAAAGTGCAGATCCTCTTGATTTGGGGGGCGCGACCCATCCATCACAAGGCGAGAGCGGTACCGTACATGCTGAGAGAGAGTGGAGATTGAGCTGGACTGGCTGCAAGAAGAGGGCATAATTTTGCCGTTTGAATTCAACCAAGTGGACCAGTCCAATTTTTCCAGTCCTCAAGGAAGACGACACCGTCAGATTCTGTGGTGATTACAAAGTAACTATCAATTGTTTCACTCTGCAGGATCTGTCATGTATTCAACTGTCATTGTAACCCATGTAAAAGCTGACCTAAGTTGTACACCTTGAGAACACTGACCACAGGGGGCGAACTTGTGGGAGACACTCCTAACCTGGACTTTCCGGTATAAAAGGAGAAATTCCACCCACCGTCTGTCTCTTGAGGTCTTGGTAATAAAGGTAACTGGTCACAGAGTGATCTTCTCTCAAGTATGGGCCTTGTGTGCATTTATACAGTATACTAAGAACATATTTTTGGCGACGAGAAACTGGAATTTAACCACGCGAACATGGCCATTAGCAACACAGAAGAGAGGTACTGTGTTGGTGATGATTGGGACGACTTTATTGAGAGACGACAGCGACATTTTGTCACTAAGGAATGGTTGGGACAGAATTCAGCCGACAAACGCAGGGCTCATCTCCTGACGGTTTGTGGATCCAGAATGTACTCCCTGATGAAGGACCTTTTAGCACCAGAGAAGCCGGCGGACAAGAAGTTTGAAGAGCTCAGTAAGTTGATTGAGGAACACCTTAAAGCGGCGAGCAGCATGCACATGGCGAGACACCGGTTTTACACGCACCGACGGCGAGACAGACAAAGCGTTCCAGACTTCGTGGCAAATTTCCGGCCACTGGCGAGCCTATGTAAGTTCCCAGATGCATGCAGAGTGGAGATTCTGCGAGACTTTTTTATTGAGGGAATTGGGCATGCTGGGATTTTCAGGAAACTGATTGAGACCAAAGACTTGATCTTGGAAGCGGCGGCTCTGATAGCCCAGACAATTATCTCAGGGGAAGAAGAGACCAGAATGATTTATGACAAAAATCTTGGCTCAAATGCGGCAAACGACCAGGGAGTCAACATTGTTAACGCGGCACACAGTTCTCTAGGCAGACAAGGGCAATAGGACATGCCCCAGCATGCAGTTGAACCCAAAGAGGGAATTCAACAGAGACAATGGCTAGCTGAACGGTAATTCATGCCATCGCAATGGACAATGCGGCCAGTAATGAGGCCATCAACACCTGTTAATGGTGCGCGTAAGGACAGTTACAGAGACAGTCAGAGACAATCGACTGGTAATGGACCTTTTGTTTCCAACAATGGGGCATCTAGCTCAGCAATATACCTGCAGAAACTGCAACGTCAGCGGTCACTTGGTGCGTATGTGCAGGAAGCCTGCAGCCAGGTTGATGTACGAGGAGGACGGGCCCGATGTAAGCCCTACGAAGCCAAATGAATACTGGGGGAAATTGCTGGAAGCTGAAGTTCAGTGAGTTCATGTGGAGCACATATATAGTTCAAATACCAGGACGCCACCGATAATGATGAAAGTTCTCCTCAATGGTATCCCACTATTAATGGAGCAGGACACGGAAGCCAGCCAGTCCCTGATGAGAATCAAACAGTTCGAAAAGTTGTGGGTGTCCAAGGCCAAGAGGCCAAAATTATTGCCGATTGACGCACTGCTACGGACATATACAAAGGAGATCATTCCGGCGCCACGGTAGTCATGACCCACAAAGATTCGGAGAACAGGTTGCCACTCTGGATTATCCCGGGGTCGGTCCCGCACTACTGGGGAGGAGTTGTCATGAACTGGAAATGGGGCGATGTCAATGCAATTTCTTCGTGGAGTGAGTATCATGCTCACAGGTCCTGGACAAATTTGACTCATTATTTCAACCCAGCATCGGCACTTTCATGGGGACCAAGGTAGTCATTCACATAAACCCGGACACCAGGCCAGTACATCACAAGGCCAGAGCGGTGCCGTACATGATGCGGGAAAAGATAGAATGCGAATTGGACCACCTGCTGAGGGAAGGCATCATCTCGCCAGTCGAATTCAGTGACTGGGCGAGCCCGATCGTGCCGGTGCTCAAGGTGGATGGGTCAGTCAGGATATGTGCCGATTTCAAGGCCACCATCAATTGGGTGTCAATCCAAGACCAGTACCCGCTACCGAGAACGGAGGACCGCTTTGCGGCGCTGTCTGGTGGCAAACTTTTTTCAAAATTGGACCTGACCTCAGCTTACATGACCCAGGAGCTGGCGAGTGAGTCGAAGAAACTGACCACCATCATGACACACAAGGGGTTATTTGAGTACAACAGATGACCTTTCGGGATTCGTTCGGACGTCGCGATCTTTCAGCGATATATGGAAAGCCTTCTCAAGTCGATTCCAAGGACGGTGGTTTTTCAAGACGACGTCCTCATCATGGGTCGCAATACTGAAGAACACCTCCACAACCTGGAGGAGGTGCTACGCAAATTGGACCGGGTAGGGCTGCGACTGAAAAAGGCGAAGTGCGTCTTCTTAGCTCCAGAGGTAGAATTCCCGGGGAGGAGGGTAGCAGCAGATGGGATCAGACTTACTGCATCCAAGATGGAAGCGATCCAGAGAGCACCCAGACCCCATAACACGACGGAGCTGTATTCGTTCCTGGGGCTCCTGAACTATTTTGGTAACTTTCTTCCCAAATTGAGCACGCTGTTAGAGCCGCTACATGTGATCCTACGCAAAGGTCTTAATTGGGTCTGGTGGGACAGTCAGGAAAGGGCTTTTGATAGACCACACAATTTGTTCTGCTCCAACAAACTGTTAACGTGATATGACCCATGTAAGAAACTTGTTTTAACATGTAATGTGTCGTCCTATGGGGTTGGGTGTGTATTGCAGCATGTGAATGCCAAGGGTCAGTTACAGCCGGTAGCTTATACCTCCAGAAGTCTGTCCCAGGCAGAAACAGACTATGGGATGATAGAAAAGGAAATGTTAGCATGTGTATATGTAGTAAAAAAAGTGCACCAGTACCTGTTTGGCAGGAAATTTGAGCTGGAGACAGATCACAAACCCCTGATGTCCCTTTTGGCCGACAACAAGGACATAAATGCAAATGCATCGGTCCGCTAAGGTGGGCACTTACGTTAGCCGCCTATGACTACACAATTCGGCACAGACCAGGCACTGAAAACTGCGCCGATGCATTCAGCAGGCTCCCACTAGCCACCACTGAGGGGGCAGCTGAGCATGATGCTGAGATGGTCATGGCTGTTGAAGCTTTCGAAAGCGAAGTCTCACCCGTGACAGCCCGTCAGATTAAAGTCTGGACTAATAAAGACCCGCTACTGTCTTTAGTTAAGAAATATGTCCTGAATGGGGACTGGGCAGCCACGTACGGGGCATGCCTTGAGGAGTTTAAACCACTTCATAGGCGCAAGGATGAACTCTCGATTCAGGCCGATTGCCTACTGTGGGGAAACTGAGTAGTCATGCCCCAGAAGGGCAAAGAGGTGTTTATCAGAGAACTTCACAATGAGCACCCGGGCATTGTCACGATGAAGGCAATTGCCAGGTCACACGTTTGGTGGCCAGGGATAGATGCAGACCTGGAACTTTGTGTTCGCAGGTGCAACACGTGTGCTCAGCTGGGCAACGCACCCAGGGAAACCCCCCTTAGCCCCTGGTCCTGGCCCACCAAGCCATGGTCACACATCCAAGTGGACTATGCAGGTCCTTTCATGGGAAAAATGTTTTTGGTTGTAGTAGACGCCTACTCCAAATAGATTGAGTGTGCCATTTTAAATTCAAGCACATCCTCTGCCATGGTAGAAAGTCTACGGGCAATGTTCGCCGCCCATGGTCTAATGGATGCCATGGTCAGCGACAATGGCCCGTGCTTCACAAGCCCCGAATTCCAGGACTTCGTGTCTGGCAATGGAATCAACCGTATCAGAACGGCACTGTTCAAGCCGGCCTCAAACGGCCAGGCGGAATGAGCAGCGCAGATAATCAAACAGGGGATGCTCAGAATCCAAGGGGGTTCCCTACAAAGCCACTTATCACACCTCCTGTTGGCCAATAGATCCCAACCACACTCGCTCACAGGGTTCCACCTGCAGAGCTGCTAATGAAAAGGACGGCTCAAAACCAGGTTATCCCTTATACACCCTATTATGAAAGAAATTGTTGAGAACAGGCGTCAGTCACAATGTGACTACCATGACAGGAATGCGAGTGCGCGATGTATTGATGTCAATGATCCTGTTTTTGTCCTTAATTACGCTGCAGGGCCCAAATGGCTTGCAGGCACTGTGGTTGCCAAAGCGAGGAATAGGGTTTTGGTAATTAAACTTACCAATGGACAAACCTGCCACAAACACGTGGATCAAACTAAAAGGAGGTTCAGCAACCCCATAGAAGAAGCAGAGGAAGAACACGATGTAGAGTTTACTCCACCATAGGCGACCGAACACCGGAACCAAGTGGAGGGCCGGACCCAAGTGGAGGAGAGCCCAGTCACTGTGGGCAGTCTGGACAGGCCTGAGGCACCGCAAACAGCAGACACTCAGGCCAGCGCCCAACAACCGGAGCCCCAACTCAGGCGCTCTACAAGGGAGCATATGCCACCAGAGGGACTTAACCTGTGATCCCAATAAGACTTTGGGGGGGAGGTGATGTCATGTATTCAACTGTCATTGCAACCCATGTATAAACTGACCTTGAGAACACTGACCACAGGGGGCGAACTTGTGGGAGACACTCCGAACCTGGGCTTTCAGGTATAAAAGGGGAAGCTCTACCCACCATCTGTCTCTTGAGGTCTTGATAATAAAGGTAACTGGTCACTGAATAATCTTTTCTCAAGTTAGTCCACCCTAATCGACACGAACAGGTAAAGCACAGGCGGCTTCAACAGAATACGTATCATGATTGCGCAAATGTGTCACGCGAAATCGAGATTAATGATCCTGTATTTGTGTTGAACAATGGACAAGATCCCAAGTGGTTTCCCAGCACTGTTGTGGCCAAAGAGGGGAGTAGGGTGCTTCTGGTCAAACTTTCAAATGGATTCACCTGCAGAAAACATTTGGACCAAACCAAACTCAGATTCACGGACTATCCAGAACAACCCACAATAGAGTATCTTTTTCAACCCCCCAACACACACACAAGTGGCACGGTTGACCACGAAGCAGAACCCATCACCTGCAGCAGCCCAGCAGGACACACCACACTCAGCAGCCTTGCAAACCCAGCTGCGCAGCAGCCCAGCGAGGGCCCAACAAACAACTCACCAAAACTAGCATTTGCACTGAGACAATCAACCTGGGAAAGGAAGGCTCCCGATCGACTCACCTTATAAATAGTTACACGATTGACTTTTGGCGGGGGAGAGTGTTGTTATATATGTAAAGCTATAAATACCTTGTTTAACCGCCAGAGGACATCCCCTGGGGTCTCAAGGGATCCCACAATCCCTTGGGAGCACCTGTAGATAAGGAGGCCTCTCAGGCTGGAGAGGCACTCTGGAGACCTGTAATAAAGGACTACGGTCACACATTACATTAACCTTACAGTATCTGGTCAGATTCTTTATTCAAGACATAACAGTACTTTCAATAAGGTTTACACTGTATATACTATGCTGGCACCACTAGGGGATGCAACTAGTGGAGACCAGAGTTTCCTGCCCTGGTGGCAGGGGCTGTATAAAAGGGTAGCCACCATGCGGCTGCCTCACTCTGGAGTTACGAATAAAGGACTAAGGTCACTACAGTTTGAGTACAACACATTGCCTCGTGGAGTCATTCATAGGTACATTATATCAGGGACGAGAATACGGACTTTCACGCGATTATGGCTACCTTTGGCACACTAAAAGACTTCGCAGAGGGTGATGATTGGGATGCCTTCGCGGAAATGCTCGAGCTATATTTCGTGGCAAACGACCTGGCAGGGGAGTCAGACGCATCGGCGGAGAAGCGCAAGGCTATACTGCTGACCAGTTGTGGGTCCGAGGTCTATCGCCTTGTCAGGGACTTGCAGGTACCTACAAAGGCCAAGGATAAGATATACGATGAGCTGACTGAACTAATTCACGACCAACTAAAACCAAGAGAGCAACCTCACGGCTAGGCACAGATTCTACACTCACCGCAGACCTGAGGGCCAGGAGATTGCAAAATATGCTGCCGACCTCAGGGGACTTGCGGCACCATGTGATTTCGGCATGCACCTCAACGAAGCATTGCGAGACATCTTTGTTATGGGAAATGGCCACGAGGGCCTCCTTCACAAGCTATTATCTGCCAACAACACAGTCAACCTGCAGAAGGCCATCAGCATCAGTCAGGAATTCGTGACATCGACCTGCAGCACCAAGCAAATTATTCATCCTGTGGACTCAAACCCAGCAAGTACTGTACACAGAATTGTGCTTTTCACAGGCAAGACTGTAGAACGTGGCTTTGTCCAAGGCAGAGAGCACAAACCTCAGGATTCCCGAACTCAGAGTCCGCCGAGGGGTGCTAATCGAGTAGCACCATGCTGGCATTGCGGAGGAAACCATAGGACTCACCAGTGTCGGTTTGCTGAGTACGGATGTGATATGTCCTTACTATACAGTACACAAGGCCCATGCTTGAGAGAAGGTCACTCTGTGACCAGCAACTTTTATTCCAGCACTGAAATGATGAAGGTGGGTGGAGCTTCCCCTTTTATACCTGAAAGACCAGGTTAGGAGTGTCTCCCACAAGTTCACCACCTAGTGGTCAATGTTGTCACAGTGTACAACGAGTCAGTTTATACATGGGTTACAATGACAGTTAAATACATGATATCACCTCCCCCCACAAAGTCTTATTGGGATCACAGGTTAAGTCTCTCTGGTGGTTTATGCTCCCTTGTAGAGCGCCTGAGTTGGGGCTCTGGTTGTTGGGCGCTGGCCTGAGTGTCTGCTGTTTGCGGTGCCTCAGGCCTGTCCGGACTGCCCACAGTGACTGGGTTCTCCTCCACTTGGTTCCGGTGTTTGGCCATCTGTGGAGGAGTGAATTCTACATCGTGTTCTTCCTCTGCTTCTTCTATGGGGTTGCTGAACCTCCTTTTAGTTTGATCCACGTGTTTGCGGCAGATTTGTCCACTGGTAAGTTTAACTACCAGAATCCTATACCCTTCTTTGGCAATCACAGTGCCTGTGAGCTATTTAGGCCCTGCAGCGTAGTTGAGAAGAAGGACAGGGTCATTGACATCAATACATCGTGCCCTCGCATTCCCGTCGTGGTAGTCACATTGTGACTGGCGCCTGCTCTCAACAATTTCTTTCATGGTGGGGTGTATAAGGGATAACCTGGTTTTGAGCGTCCTTTTCATTAGCAGCTCTGCGGGTGGGACCCCTGTGAGCGAGTGTGGTCAGAATCTATTGGTCAACAGGAGGCGTGATAAGCGACTTTGTAGGGAACCCCCTTGGATTCTGAGCATCCCCTGTTTGATTATCTGCACTGCTCGTTCTGCCTGGCCGTTTGAGGCCGGCTTGAACGGTGCCATTCTGACATGGTTGATTCCATTTCCTGCCATGTAGTCCTGGAATTCAATGCTTGTAAAGCACGGGCCATTGTCACTGACCAAGACGTCAGTTCGACCATGGGTGGCGAACTTTGCCCGTAGACTTGCTACCGTGGCCGAGGATGTGCTTGAATTGAGAATGTCACACTCAATCCATTTGGAGTAGGCGTCTACTACAACCAAAAACATTTTTCCCATGAAAGGATCTGCGTAGTCCACATGGATGCGTGACTATGGCTTGGCGGGCCAGGACCAGGGGCTCAGGGGGGCTTCCCTGGGCGCATTGCCCAGCTGGGTGCATATGTTGCACCTGCGGACACAAAGTTCCAGTTCTGCATCTATCCCTGGCCACCAAACGTGTGACCTGGCAATTAACTTCATCATGACAATGCCCGGGTGCTCATTGTGGAGTTCTCTGATAAACATCTCTCTGCCCATCTGGGGCATGACTACTGGGGCAATTGGCCTGAATCGAGAGTTCATCCTTGCGCCTGTTAAATGGTTTGAATTCCTCAGGGCATGCCCCGTATGTGGCTGCCCAGTCCCCATTAAGGACACATTACTTGACAAAAGACAGTAGCGCGTTTCTATTTGTCCAGACTTTGATCTGACGGGCTGTCACGGGTGAGCCTTCATTTTCGAAAGCTTCCACATCCATGACCATCTCAGCAGCATGCTCGGTTTCCCCCTCAGTGGTGGCTAGTGGGAGCCTGCTGAGTGCATCGGCGCATTTTTCAGTGCCACGGTCCGTGCCGAATTGTATAATCACAGGCGGCTAACGTGAGTGCCCACCTCTGCATGCAGGCCGATGCATTTGCATTTATGGCCTTGTTGTCAGCCAAAAGGGACGTTAGGGGTTTGTGATCTGTCTCCAGCTCAAATTTCCTAATGAACAAGTACTGGTGCATTTTTTTTACAGCATATACACATGCAAGCGCTTCCTTTTCTACCATCTCGTAACCCCGTTCTGCCTGGGACAAACTTCTGGAGGCATAAGCTACTGGCTGTAACTGACCCTTGGCATTAACTTGCTGCAACACACACCCGACCCCATAGGACGATGCGTCGCATGTTAAAACTAGTTTCTTACATGGGTCATATAGCGTTAACAGTTTGTTGGAGCAGAACAAATTTCGTGCTCTATCAAAAGCCCTTTACTGGCTGTCCCCCAGACCCATTCACGACCTTTCCATAGAAGCACGTGTAGCGGCTCTAACAGCGTGCTCAATTTGGGAAAAAAGTTACCAAAATAGTTAAGGAGCCCGAGGAACGAACGCAGCTCCATCATGTTACAGGGTCTGATTGCTCTCTGGATCGCTTCTGTTTTGGATGCAGTAGGTCTGATCCCGTCTGATTCTACCCTCATCCCCAGGAATTCTACCTCTGGAGCTAGGAAGACGCACTTCACCTTTTTCAGTCGCAGACCTACCCGGTCCAGTCTGCGTAGCACCTCCTCCAGATTGTGAAGGTGTTCTTCAGTATCGTGGCCCGTGGTGAGGATGTCGTCTTGAAAAACCACCGTCCCTGGAATCGACTTGA